>NC_064307.1:40000-1240000 GCF_023373825.1 Bactrocera dorsalis
CTTATGCGGACAAGGTCGGCCATTTTCAATGTTTAGTTAATGATTTAAAGTTGCTTTGCTGGGAAGAGTTTTGTTTCATCTTTTTTTATTCCAAAAAATGGTTCAAAGAATCTTTTTAAATTTTGTGTGGAAAACAAAGTTAAGTGCGTGGTTGTACAAAAGTGGGTCGAGAATTTAAAATTAAGTTCCTGCCGACTTTTCAAAAAATAAAACTTTTCCAGATCTGCATCAATGTTTCTTTTAGATACTTATTCAAATTGTCATATACATTCATATGCTCGAAAGAAAAGTTATGGACCTTCTCATTACTTCCAACAATGCCATACAACTTTTTTCTGTAGAACTTATAGATAAACCATTTTTAAACCTTAAAAATTCACCCACACGCCACTTCTTCCTTTTCCCGACTTCAGATCGCTCGTAAATTATTTTTCATTTAATGTTAGTTATTTTATCTTTTGTTTTGGATTTTAATCTATTATGAACTTCTTTCTGTTTTTTATCATTTTCAGAGGCTTCTGCATTAGTCTAATTGTGATTGTTTTGGAAACATTTATCCAATTTGAGTAAACGAGATTTTGTAGAGTTTTTGATACTACACATATTAATCTATAACATAATAAAACTATCAATATTATGAGCCATTTTGAAGAAAAACTACAAGTCAAAAATTACAAACTGGAGAGGTAACTTATCATACGTATGAAATGAATAGAAGAATACTATAAAAAGGGATGAAATCGATGTAAATGGAATAATTTACGTCTATGGAAATTATTTTATCTCATTAAGGTAGTTTTCTTCTGTTCTCAATTAAAGTCTGTTAAAATTTAATGCTGTCTCCTTAAATATTGTATGTGTAGTTTTGTAGGGTAAGTCAGTACTTGTTTTAGCATTTCTTCTCGCTCAATAAATGTTGCCGTAAAATTTCTGGACCTAAGCTTAACATTTTCATTCTCTGAGCGATTCGTCCAGTGCATTTTTTCACTTCATGAATAATAACGTTCGAATTACCGGAACGAAAAAGATCCGTCACCATTGATGGTATTTTCCTCAATTTCAGCTTCTGTCACTTTGCCATTAAGACACATTACACCAATTAATAAAAACATATATTGTACCATTCCTATAGGATATTTATTTATTAAATTCATATAAATTTTCTAATGTTTTAATTTAGTTTTGCGATTTAAATTAAACGTCCTTTTTGAATACGGTTCAGTGTATGGATGAACGCGCGCTAGTAGAACCGAAAGCGTTAAGAACAGAACGAGAACTGAGTGTTCTGTTTGTTACTGTCTTCGTATTTAAACTCATCTTCTCATTGCTTTACATACTATGGAGGACGTGTGGTGGCAGAGAATGTTTCACCTGGCCACCCACATAAACAGAGAAATAAACAATAACTATGAATATATTTAGTAGCAACCACTGGAACGTCTTCTATTCGTCATGTTGCAAAAATATGTACTCGTACCAAAGTATGTATTAAACCCCGCAGCAGCAGCAAAACAGAAGCACGATAATGGCAACACGTATGGGTCGGTCGACTGGGTCGATTGGTGAGAGAACTTATTTTGTAGCTTCAATCCACATGCAACTGATGTTGATTGTTACACGCATTCTTGAACTTGGTGCTGGTTTTGCTAGTCTCCACCGAGTAGAGCATTAAATTCGTTTTTCTAGCAACTATGTTCCGTATTGTCCTTTTTTATTCCTTTTCGTTTCATATTCAGTTTTACTCGCTAATCCGCACGATAACAGGAATAATATTCTACACTAATAAACATCGAAGCAAAAATTAATTTGATGATAGTTGTGAATTTCTAGCCACCGGAATAAGAATTTAACTATGAGGGTAATTAAGTGCAATTATTAGTTACCGGTAATCCACCAGCACGCGTCATATGCAGCATTCTTCTTCTGGCCCTATAAATTAAGTAAACATGCAATAGATTTTCATGGCCTTTTCTGACATTCGAGTCTGTTGTAGTTGCAACAGATGTACACATATGAAAATATGCGGTTATTCCCCTTAAAAAAGCTAAAGGTGGACATTCCGGTCATTGCATTTTAGGTGCTTTCGTACATGTACATATGTACTTGCATATAGTACATACATTTATGTATGTATCCATTTACATATACATACGTATTTTTCCGTTATTTTTTATTCATTAATAAATATAATATGGTATTATAAGGTCTATATTTCCACACTCCCATATTTTAGGCGCCTACCAAAACAAAAATCTTTCCTCTCTAACCAATTAAAATACAGTTACATAGCATTGTTTCCTACCTTCAACATCTTGGAATGTAATTGAAATCGGGTTAGTATTTCACTGGAGCATGCACTCTCAAAGGCAGGTCGAATTAAAACGTCGTACGCAAAATGCTGTGGATGAACTGCTTTCTTCTTAGCTACATTTATGTAAGTATATATGTATGTACATACATATGTGTACATACATAATATGTATATTTGTGTATACGTTTTATATTCTCTCCATTCATACAGCTGCATGTTGATACTTACTTATATAAAGCGGAGCCTTCATTCGGTGCTGTTTTTAATTCCAGCTTGGCAGCCATGAATGTATCATAGACCAGAATTAACCATAGCAATAAAATAGTGTGGAATCATTCCGATGCTCGTCAAAGGTTGATTGTGGTTTGCATAGTTCTTCTTTTTGTTATAATAGTTTATTTTATAAATATGTTTTCATTTCCTGCTACTTTACCGCTTATGATATCACAACTAAGTGATTTTCGATTACGATTTCTTAGATTGTCACATAAAATAGATGGTTGGACAAATTTAAAAGAACGCAAAAACATACATCCGTTTTTACACTCTTGCAACACGTTGCTAAAGATTAAATAGTTTTGTTCACTTGTTTGTGTGCTGTTGTAACACCTAAAACTATTCGAGATAGATATCGAGTTATATACATACATACATATATAAAGGATCAGGATTACGAGATAAGTTGAATTCCAAAGGACTGTCTGCCCGTGTAAGCGATAGCTTGAGTAAAAATTGTGGTATCTTGATGAAACTTGGTAAACATATTCCCTCCCAAGAGAGGTTGGTATTGCAAATGGGAATAATCAGGCCATTGCCGCGCCTATAAAACGCGATTAAACGAACGCCACGCTCCAGTATATATGTAAATCAAATATCAAAAATTTATTCAAAATAAATTTGCACAATTAAATATAAAGTTTTGTCAACACCTTAAAACCTAAAAGTATTTCCCAAGTTTTGATCCGTGCAAGTCGCAAGAGTATGAAATGTTCGGTTACACCCGAACTTAGGCTTTCCTTACTTCTTACTTCTTAATCTAATAAAAATATATACATATACTATACATATAGTTAATCATTAGAGTATATAGCCGAATAAAATCGTTTAATAATGTCTTAAAGAATATATGTATCTCACGCATATTAATCTTCGTATATTATGTCCCATCTACTAACATTCACCTTGATTTGAGTTCTTAGTCATGCGCTACCAATCACACAGTTGGCTTAGTAATTAAAATGTGTAAACTTCTGCAAAGGCATACTTCAATGACGATGTGTTATTATTAATCTAATTAATTAGCAAATATAAACATAAAGATTCATTCACTTCCCGACTTTACTCATAAATAATAATAACAGAAAGCTTCACAAATATATTAGACAAAAATGTTCATACATTGTTAAACCCGACCTTTTTTATATTGGTCGGAGAACCGATAATAAATTACCGGAATTGCATAAGCGGTGTAGCATGCATGCATTTTCACCAACAACAACGTGGTTCAGCCAGAAGGGGAGAATTTAGTAGTTATAGTACTATCTGGATCACTACCAGAAAGTTGTACTTGAAATATAAAAGTATCAAATTGAAAAGTCGTCCACAAAGTGCAACACGTTTACTTGTTGTCAACTATCTCAAAAAACAGAACTCCAAAAAAAGCTGAAAATTTGTTTAATTTAATGTGTGAAACGATTTATATTTGTTCACATATGTACATACATTTTTTTTTTCATTATGACTGCTACATATCCATACGCAGATTCAATTTCACTCAATGCCGTTAGCAACTTGTTCTCCCGTTTAGTGGCAATGTTGCAACACAAATCCTGTCATGCTTGGACGTAAATGAATGTGAAAGATGTAGTGTTGACATTGAAACTAGTAAAGACGCTGCCAATGCCACCATCACTAAAATTAAAGCTTGCTGTTACAACTTTTGATCGTGTTATGCGCAATAGAAAGTGAGTTATTAATGTGACACAGCTGGGCTATGCTAGGGGTAGCATTAAAAGTGATTTCGTTTTCATTTAAGATAAATTATTCGCCCGATGTGGTTGTGCCGTTTTCGCTTTCTTTCAACAAAATAACAAAATACGAACATTTATACGTACAATTTATTTTAATTAATATTATAAATATATTACAATGTTATCTAACGTAGTCTATAGAGCATATATAGCCTTGATTCTTCTAGATAAGTCTGGTATACTTGCGAAAGACTCACATTCATTTACCAAGGTATTGCGTTCCAAAGGATCACAATTTGTGTACTTTATGTAATACATATAGTTTAATATAATATTGTTTGTTATACATCATTCTTATTGTAACTTTTGATTTCAAAGAATAGGTGCTTGAATCCCCCTCGTACAGCCCGCCGAGTGGAATCTTTTATACAGGAGTGTCAAGAGGATGTCAAAAATAAACTAATTAGCGGTAGGAACTCCACTTAGCTATTTGTAACGTCTAATAAAATTAAAAACTTATTTACCGCAGAAGCTTACTACATACTTAAGAGTCAAATAAAAAACAAAAATACAGCATTGGACATTACTGTAGATAACATCTCGGAGATCAATTCGGCTCCCGCACCAGTTTCCGTTCCATCGATTATCTTCCATACCATCGAAGAAAACTCTAAGTTAGCGTCTCAACATGATGCATATCAATTTCAACCAGAGAGGCAACAAGTGACCAGTTTGATGAACCACATTCGACGCATTTCATATAATCCGCGTAGTGCCCTTTATTATCCCACATTGGTACCCGCGGAGGAAAAACGTTTAGCTGGCGTAAGTATGCAATTATTCAAAAGTATGGAGACACATATGTTTGTATACAAAGTTGTAGGTTGTGGCAAATACTGTATATGCCTATATGAGATTGTATTTTTTTTTAAATAATAGGCAAACATTTTCTGACTTCATTACTTAGAAAACGCATGCCGCTTCGTGTAGTTATATTCAATGATAGTTAAATGAACTTTACTTGAATGTATTTTTGTAATTACATATGTATGTGCAAATACTTATAAATACTTAACTCAGTACACCCCTTTCGTAGCACCTGTTGTTGCCTAAACAAAAAACCATATTCGCATTTAACAAAAGTCATGGTTCTTTTGAAATAAGCTGTCTTTGGATCTGCAAACAATAGTCATAACTTCACACGTTTTTATAGCTCGCCCCGATTTGTTTGCTTCAAGTCCACAACAATAAAATAAAAATAGAAAAAAAAACGCCGGTCACTGATCAGTGATCACACTCTTCAATTGTGGTTTACTCGTTTCTAATTGCTTTTATGAGTATATTTTTGCCTAATCTTCTTTCTAACAATTTTTGTTGTTTTGTAGTGCCTGTTACACTGCGTTTATGCGAAAAATAACGCTATCGACAAACTGGGATGGCCTACTCTTGACGGCTTAGTGAATTTTTACTCAGAAGGAGTGAATGAACACGGTTTTTTTATGGCCACACTTCGATCCGTAAATCTCTGCCTGCATGCAATTACAGTAAAGTATAATATCGATCGACGCAAACTACCAAAACGTGGTGAAAGCTGTGATTTAGCCTTCGACGTATTCGATTGTATTTCAGACCATCTAACGGGTTATTGTTTAAATCAATACGAATAACATTTCTCAATTAATACTTGCAAATAACTTGTTACGACTTGAAATAAGAATAAACTTTCGAATTACCAGTAAAATTGTCGAACGTTCCACATACTACGAGTATGTAGCAAGGTATGATGTTTCTACTTTAAACCCGCAGATCTCAAACCATCTTGGCATCACAAGAGGATTTGTTGAAATCATGCTACTTCAATTATAAAAATCCGTTATGCAACCGTGTAACAAAATGTATATTTAGCCTACTCGCATTTTTATATATACATATACATATGTACAGTAAATGAATTCCTTAATATGTAAAATTCAGATTATTCAAATTTTGACGATTGCAAAAATAAAGACTTTTCCTATTATTTTTGAATTAGATAAAATTAACTATTTATAAAAAACTAGTTAGATATAGATATCGGGATATCGGAATAAAACTTTCCAACATAAAGTTCCTTAAAGTTACGTAATTTCTCTTCCAAAAATTGTCAATATCGGATCCTAACTTTTCACACCCCCAGATATGGAATGTGTGCACCTCAGTGCTTATTGCGCTATTTCTGAAAACATCGGTCGATCTGCAGATAAGTACATATATCAATGAAGTCCCGTTTTACAAATACATAACATGATTTGAAACCGAGCTCAAATAGAACGATAGAAAGAATTTCAACATGAAAAGAAATGGCGATTATATTTATTATATTATCATCGTTCTCTGCGTAAAATTCACCTTAAAACACCAAAAGACAATTTCCCGATTATGAGAGAAAAAGCTCATACTGTGTAAACTCAGTCTTACACAGTCTTATATTACAAAAATATTGTGAGTATATGCATATACATACTTATGTATGAAAAAAACTTAAAACAATTTTTAAGTGTATTTTCATAAACATTTTTAAAGATAACCTCTCATTCGAAAAATATTTTAAATATTATACATTGTAAATTAAAATTTAAAATTCGAAGAGACAAGAAAAAAATCGTTTGCATGGGAGATATACGTATGTAAGTATGTTATACAGTTGAACTTCCATAACTCGAACTCTTGAATTGGCAACAAATTTCTATCTATAACAAGAAGTTTTTTGTGTTTTTTTTTGGTATTTCGAATTAGGGAAATCCAACTGTAGTTGTCCGATTTTCTTTAACTTCTCTGTAATTGTAACGTATGTATGTATGTATAATAGGACTATTCTGCAAAATGGAAAACCCTTAGTTTTTAATTGACAACATTATACCGGAAAACAATTTGATTTATCGATTATATTTGAGAAATATGTTATTGTTATCTGATTTTCTTTATTTTAAGGCAACCGGGTATGGAGCATATGAGATGATCAATTTTATACAGATATCTCAAAACTGACGATGAAATTTTCATAGTCCCGAAAAATTATTTCCACGGCTATGATATGCATATTAAAAATATCATATGCTGAACACAATGACAGCGACAGACTGCAAACGACATCTGTCAAATATTAAGATACACACGTTCTTATGGACACAGTTATTTTCACAGCTGCACGACTACACGACTGCAGGCCGACAGTTGTCGTTCTCGCTAACTTCAATATACTCCTATATTTGCCAATGACAGTAGAGTTGACAGTAGAATGGAAGATAGAGAGATGAGGAAGAGTGGTGATGCCACTAATATGTAAAATTATTCACAGCTCTAACAAACTTGACGTTATTTTACAAATAAAAGAATAAAATAGCTCTATTATACCATTTGTAATAACAATTGATAATTTAAAACAAATATATTTACCTATTTACTTATTTTTTGCGTAAAAAAATTTCACTTCGAACAAAATATTAAAATTTCATTGAAGTGCAAGGTATTAGTATGGCCACAACGAAATTGTGTACATGCAAAATGGACAACAGCGTTGTTTTGCGTACATCCCGGCCATTGTTATGTTGCTGCCTTCTTACGAATGTTCATGTAGTAAGATGCACAACGCCATTTTCAGTTCACTGTCGTGCTGCTGCAGACTGTCGCTATCATTGTGTTCAGCACTTCAGTGTTCTATTTAAATGGGAATTTTTTATTTCACTCACTTCAATTTAGAAAGCAGTTAAGCCCTAAATCCCAGCTTCCTTGTACGCAAACACGCAGAATAAGAGAAAGAAACAACTAATTTTGTACAAATTATAAAATTTGTTATAAGAACTATTTGGGAATATTAATAATCAAAGAAATTTTGTTAACTATTGCAATGCTATTGCTTTAGCCATCACTGTCTATCCACCCATAAACTGGCAGCACTAAATAATTCTCTGTTTCCATTTCTCGTCTGCAATAATAAATTTAAATTTTTAATTTATCGTCAATGCTTAGAGAAGTTTAGATTTATATTTTTTAATTTAATATATCAGGTAAAATATTCTAATATTTATAAATGTTTTGTTATTCAATACCTTCGTTTTTAGAAATATCGTTCGGAATGTTCAATATAAAAGCGTATTTGCAAAGAACGTATATCATGACCAGAGAACGTAAATAAATAAACGTTCTCTGTCATAATTTACGTTCTCTGCCATTTGTCAAATCAAATTCGGTTTTCATTCGTGCAGATTGCTTCGCAGTCGGGTTTTTTTTTCAGGTAAATGTAAAATAAATTAAATATTTTGGAAACATTTACGTGCCACAAAAAGAGAATACAGATTTTTTAAATATATAGAAATTTGAGTGACTTGTGAGGTATTGGAAATTTTCAATTACATCCAGTAAAGTCTTTTAATAGGCTTTGATTGGGTGAGTGCTACAAAATTGTTGTAATAATAGTTAAAATAGGAAAGAAAGCTTGAAACAAAAACTTTGTGCTCTATATATATTGAACGAAACAATAAGAAGAACTACAATATTAGCTAATTGCATAAGCATTTATATTCGAATCGTAATATTTGCTAATATTAATGTTTTTATCATATCAGTTACATAATATGTTTATTAGAGTATTGGTGCGATTTTAGGAGGCACGTCTACGTAACCACAGACAAACTGAAGTATATACATAGATACAAGTTAGTCATTTTGATCTGATAATTAAAAAGTTTACTCCGTAATTTCTTGCATTTTGCATTTTCCAACTATTTGTTTTATTAATTGGAATATAAATGGAGAAAACAAAGTTATACGAACGAAAAGAATTGTTGCTTGTGCCATTGCAAAGATACTATAAATTATGTATATGTTAATGTACATGTGCGTCATTAAATTGAATGCAAAAGTCGAATAAATAAATGGTTCATTACATAAACTAGTTCGTATTTTTCAATATATTTTGGGTTTTTGTGAATTTTGGGTTCTGTGAACTTTGTGCCTTTATTATTTTTTTGCATTTCATCTGCTGGTAATGTTAGTTTTATTAGTATTTTTTTCTCCAACGAGGAAATATCTTAACAATGACATTGTGAATACATATGGTGTGTAAGTGCAATTTTTAGGGTATGGAAAATGCAGAATGCAATCAATATTTCTCCTACTTATGCATAATTGATTGCGCAGATTTCTTTGATATTCATGTGTGAGATTTAAATTTTAACTAAAAAACTGATAACTGTTTAATAATTTGCTTTAAACTATAGGTAAGCTATTGATTACTTTAAAAGAGGTTTTGAAATTTTATGCAGTATTAAATTTTCAAGGTCTCATCAAGTCATGTGATAATTTATAACCTGCACTGTGCACTGTTTTCACATGCGACGTGTATGCATACTCAACCCAAAACTTTTTCTAAAATTTGTTCGATACGGTTGACGTACATATATATTGATTGATTAAATTCCAAGGTCGCTGGTTTGCTTAGTGATCCCAAAAATAATTATTCTTGAATTCTCTTCTACATTTTCCGTTTTACATTAAATACATAAATTTAACTGCTTAAGGAAGGAAAAACAGGCAATATTACGATTCTTTTGGCGCCGCGATTTGCCGTGGCGGATTAAGTATTTTGCCGCTCTAGGCCCTGTCTGATTAGCCGCCCTTTTTAAAGGATGAAATTTTATTTCTTTGAGTCCGTTCATATTATTAAGATATAATATTTATTTCATAAAAGTATAATTATTAAACAATACAAATAAATATTAACAACATAAATAACAGTCAGTTTTCTTAAACTATAATGTATAACTTAATTTTCAAATATCTTCTTTCTGGCTTTCGTCTGAGCAAATCATCAATTATGTCGTTGTAATAAATTTCTTGAACTAGTTTAGGCTTCAATTGACAGTAATGCTAAATCATCGAGTCTCTCTTGGCCCATACTTGCGCGTAAATACGTTTTGACTCTTTTCAAGGTGGAAAAAGATCTTTCTTCTGAACAGTTCGTAGCCGGAATTCTCAAACAAATACGTAGAGCAATGTCTACATTGGATAAACATCTTGAAGATTTTGAGAATGCAAAAAATTGTATATTCCTTGCGCGGAACGAATATCTTTTGTGTTCATTAGAGAATCTTTGAGTGCAAATGAACACATTCATTCGGGAAAGTATCTTCCAAATCATCAGAATACTTAGTAACTAATTCATCTGCAAGAATTTTTAATTCATTGGTATCTATTTCATATAAATTGTCAAAAAAATTAAATTTTTCGTAAAGATTATGATAAGCACTATTACGTCCTGTCAATTGTACACTTAAAGTATCTAAAATTAGATAGTAAACGTTGGTTCGAAAATTTTCTTCTCCAGATAAAGCTGTTCTTTCATTTTCCCGTGACTCGTCAGCCTGAAGTTTTCGGGTTTTTTTACTACGGGTGTCATAGGGTAATAATTTTGAACTCCAGATAGTGCTTTGGCTTTTTTCATTATTCGAAAATTGCTTATCTCTCACGTATCATATCATGGATATATTATATAATTCTTGCAAAGTAGAAAAAACGTTAACAAAGCATCTTCAATATCTTTAGCCTTATGGCCAGTATTTGGAATGAATTCCAGAAATATTTCGACAATTTTACCATTGTTACGTACATATATAAAATACTTAGCAGATTGCACTTCTTTAGAAAAATGTTGCAATACTTTATTTTGAATTAATAATATAATTTCTTCGTAGATTGTCTTAGATAAATACGAAGTATTTCCACGGCCAAGGTGCGCATATAATTTTAAATGTTCTGATAAAAACGGATAAAATTTAGCAAGAAGCTCGACTGAACCTAAAAAATTTCCATTATGAGGATCTCCAATTCGTTCTGAATGTCCTCTAAATGACAGTCCTCTTATTGCGAGAGATTTAATTATCACAATTACTCGATGCAAAACTTTTTTCCAGTATAAAATTTCTTCATCGAGTGCTCCATTAAACGTTGATCAACACGGTATTGAATGACAGCTCGAGCTTTGAAGTGACTAATGTTAGTTTTGTGAAAATCAGAATTTTCATGAGCTTCAATGCGCGCTTTTGAGTTTTTCCGATCTCTAAACCCTCCACCAGTAAAAGCGTTTACTTCGCCACTCCTACCAAATAGTAAACATAGAGCACAAAATACTGATCCTTTACTTTCTGAATAAATTAACCACTCACGATGTTGAATTTCTCCGTTCTTTAAATTACGTTGGAATAAGCTTTTAGAACAAAACCTCGTTTTATCATTATAAAAATTTCGTGAATTTTTAAAATCCGTTACATTATTTTGTGGTAAACCGTTTATAGTTATAAAATCTCGTGTTTCATCATTTATATTCCATAGAAAAGGATCACCACTCAATTGAAACATATCAGTTGTTGATTGACTTTCTTCCGCAACTTCTGATGAAAGAAAAGTTGACGACGTTTTGTTTGTATTTGTATCTTGCAATAAAGGAGGATTCGATTGTATTTCTTTGGTATCTTGTGCTGAAGTGTCATCTAATCAAGGCTAAAAACCAAAAATTCTTTTAGCCACGGGCATTAATTCATTCATTAAATTAATAAACAAATAATGATATTTTTAGCCCTTTTTAGCCTTTTAAAGAACTTTGTCAATTGTATAAGCTTTTATTGCTTCTTATGACTATGTGTGCTATTTGTGTGAACTCGGCTGTATATATCGACATAAATATACATATACTTGAATTTTAATAATATTTTACAATGTGTAATTACGAATTATTGCTTTAAGCTATAAAAGATCGTTAATATGCGTCAATATAATTCACAATATTGCGAAAATGAAACATCAATGTTATTAAATTTTTATTTTCTTCAAATTGTTTATATTTTTCAAAAAATTGGCTATAAAATGAATATATTCATTTATTTGATTCTACAGAAATCATTTTTAAGAATAAAAATATTTTTATATACAAACAAAAAGATGAATTTTAAATGAATACTTATATAAATTCATATATGAAACACCGGAATCATTGAAAATAAAATAAGAAAACATTGTGCAATTTTAGAAGCGGCTCACTTGTAAGATTAACTTTACTAAAGATACAACAAGTCAACAGAGCTTTGAAAATTCGTCAGAAAAAGCTTATCAATATTCAATTATTTCTGTTATAAGACATTTTTATCAGTATTGCACTCACGAATAAAAAAGTTAATCAGAAAATGAATTACATTCTATTTCATAGAATTTGTAAATTTATATAAAAAAATCAAAATAAATTCTTAAAATGTATTGGCGTTACATTAAATCAGATTTAAAATTTTAACATTCTGAAAAATTTGCCGCCCCCCAAATTGTGCCGCCGAAGTTCGACAGGCGGTAATCCATCACTGGCGATTTGATGCTACGGATGGATAGAGGAGGATTAAAAAAAATGTACATGTGTACTCTGCTCAGACTTATGGTTATCGAGATATTTGTATTTAAAGTTCAAAACTTTCTGATAGTAAAACACGCTTTTTCACTATGTTTATCTCAAATTGCACTTTTCAATTAATATATTTTTAATTACACTGTACACATTGAAATATATCTAAATTTTACATTTATTGTGCATTTTTTAAGAAAATAAATATACTTAAAAACTATTTATCGCACCTACAGTTTCAAAAGATTTGTGACCTTACATTTATTATTTATTTTAAAGAATAAAAAATTTGTTTATAATCTTTATTATTATTTAGTTCGACAGTTAAGAAGTTCGACATAAAAGAACTCTAAACATCCCGGTATTGGACCGACTAAATGAAAAAAAAAATAGCAAACGGAAAAATTTTTGAATAGGTTTTCACAACACAACCTAGGTATTTGTCATGAATATAAAAACACAATCTGTAAATGTTAATTTCTTATATGAAAATTTTGAAATTGAATACTAATATCTCAAAAACTAGAAGTCTGAGGTGGGTATATGTGTATATATTTAATCCTGAAGACCTCCTCTATCCGCCCATACCTTCAGATCATGGCGCCGAAAGAATCGTAATCGTGCCGAAAAACATATTGAACAGCTTGTCTTCAATGAGAAAATTAGCCATCTCCTGCGATAATTAAACGTAAGTGCTCTCATAAAGAAGAGAATGCTTAATATGAAAAAAAAACAAGTATGTAGATTTGTTTTCAAATAAGCACATATTTTGTGTTAGAGTCAAATTTTAAATAATATATTAAACTGAAAGTGAGACACAAACAACTTGGGCTCAGGTCATTGCTAAAAATGATAATTAAAACAGCTTTGAAAGCTTTGTAATACAATTTAAATATTACAAAAATTGTAGTTTAGTCTTTTAAGTGGTTATCCTCAAATTATTATTAGCTGTGGATATGTCTCCAATGCGTACTGCCATAGGCGACGCCTTAAACGAAATTGAAAGGATTTGTTTCAAATAAAATTGTATTCATAAATTTTAATATAAAAAAAACATTTTAATTAGTTTATGTTAATATAACTATTAAGTTCGGGGAAATCGTAACAATTTTCTTTTTTACTTTAAAATAGTTGTGAATCATTAAATACTTTTACAACTTGAAAGAATTTATGTCATATGAAGTATTGATATTATTAATGTTTCATATCAATAAGATTTAATACGTGTGCTTACTTATTTATAAACATTTGTTTGTGACAATCCCAAAGCAGTTATCGCAATTTAAGTATAAACCACAGCTAACCATTATTTTGGGACTATGTCACATTATGTAATAAAAGCCAAAAGTTTTAGTCAGAATGATTCCAATTCATCATTTTATTACAGTGAATTTTAGAGGGCGATAACAATATGCATAGGGCTCATACAGCTTTCAACTTGGTGTTATCACCTATAGCTCAAAGAAATTTCGCCACTTGGTTGCTAAAGGATGGAAATTCTAAGGTAGTCGAATTTCGATCATATTGAACATATTTATTATAATCTTTTTTGAATTTTCTCAGGTATGGAAAAATTCTACAATTTTGGCTACAATCCGTGCTTATAGTTCAGCCCCAGCTGAACAGTTTGCTTCTGGCACATCCGCTACTTATGTGGAAGAAATGTATAACTCATGGCTGCGTGATCCAACTTCAGTACATACGGTAAATATCTCATATGCTTAAAAATTATCGTTCGTAAATGCACAAGCTATTATAGTCATGGGATGCATATTTCCGGAGCAATTCTTATAATGCACCTCCGGATTTTCAACCTGTTCAACGGAATTTAGTACCTCTTTCGAGTGGTGTTAGTGCACTTTCCTCAGGGGGAGCAATTGATTCAAAAACCATTGAAGACCACTTAGCTGTCCAAGCTATCATCAGAAGTTATCAGGTAAGTTATGGGTTCTTCCAATTCTTGAATAATGATGGGTGCATTCTCTATAAAGTATCATGCCTACCCTATAAAATGACAAGCAATTTTCAAGGCGTTCTGTTTTGTTATTGTTATTCAAATATAGGTATAATTATTGTAATTTTTTAAATTAAGTAAATATGTTATTTATATACATTTATAAAATTTGTTATTTATGCAAATATTCATTTGTCGTTTTTCTTTAAATGGAAAAACTTAATGGCCCGTAGTCGTCATTTAAATAAATTTTATTGTTTTCAAAGTATAGCAATTTAACATTAATTTATTTGACATAATTTTGAAATTTTATTTTTAGATGTAATATTCTATAAATTTGTCTTCATTCTGAGTACTTAGTTGTCCATATGTATTGCAAAAATTTAATTGCGACCACGCACAATATCAGTAAAATTTTAATTTCATGTTTTCAACAAAAAATTTACCTTGTACCAAATACTTATTCATTTTAGTTTGTTACTAACAAACTAATGCGTTTTCGTTGAAATATTTCTACGGGCCGATCAGCGTTTTAATATTTTTACAACTAAGTAAAATAATTGATGTGATTTAGTTGATGCAAAACTTTATTTACACAATTCATTTCTGAACTTAAGTATTTTATAACGTTTCGTTCGATTTAAGTATGTATGTGTAATAAGTTATTATATCAGCCCTGTAACAATATCAATTTTAATCATTTATTTGCACATTTCTTCCTTATTTTGATTTATTTACAATCATAAACCATTAAAATTACCGATTAAACGCACACAATGAATGCAACAACAATGAAATCCTTCATCAACAACCATATATCAAATAATACATGTATAACAAAATCAATAAATGATCTGAATAATGGTAAATTAATGTGCTTCATTTGAATGAATGCGTTGTTACGCTTAAGTCCCGCGGTCATTTAGCAGCAGATCTGGATCCGCTCGGCATCTTGAGGCAGGATACTACCGTCAGCAAAGATGGTCAAACCCGACGAGCAAACGAAGCTGTATTACGACAGCATTCGTCTTTTTTCGTTGGTAATTGCTTAAACTGATTTAATTTCTTTATGTTTAATCATGAAATTGAAAAAGATTTAGATAATAACGAAATTGAAGAGAGATATCAATTATATTTAACGCATCAACGATTCAATGCCGCCGCATTGAAATTCGGAGTTAATTTTTTTCAGATCTTTCTTCCCAAATTAGTATTGACAACCGACCTGTCTGGCATATTTTTATCGAACTAAACGCTTTTTATTTAAATTCTAGATTTTCGCAAATAGTTGCATAAGCAAAGTAGGGAGGGAGTTTTTTCTAGTTAGAAAATTTTACTTCAATTGAAGTATTAATTTATTGTAATCGGGTTTCAGCCGAACAGAGATATACATATATAATTCCTGTACACGCAGAAGTAGTTAATCTAGTATGTATGTATATGTACATATATTTGTAAATATTAAACCTATAATTTAATCTATGACCATTGTATCATGCTACATATCACATCACAGAATTTCATTCGCACCAGTTCAAAGTCATGTTGCTTATGTGCCTAATATATATTGTTATCATCCACCTTTTAAGATCATTTAAAATTAGTTTTATTTTTAATTTGTTTTATATTGAAAGAGTTCGACTATTTTTAAATTGGTTTTAGTTTCGATAATGCTATCTTGAGATTTTATATTTTTTTTATACATGATACTTTCTATGTGATTATTTGTAATATCTCTCTGCCATCTACCACAAACATTTCTTATCTAAATTAAAATATGTAAAAATGGCTACAAATTTTTTTCAATGTGTTTGTTCGTCAATGAAACCCCCACACACTTTTCAACCTTTCAAATAGATTCGAGGACATAATATTGCTCACCTCGACCCTCTAGAAATTAATGTCGCAGAATTGCCCGACAACTGCTCAACAAAAGCAATATACGCGAATTTCAGTTTCGGTAAGTAGGATACGCCTAAGAAACAAAAAATAAATATTAAGCTCAAAACGAATACGAATCCATTTGAATTTGAAGTCATTTAATATCACAATTAATATTTTATTTAAAAATATTTGTGTGTGCGTATATGTATAGTAGTTTGTTTTATTAAGTATTATTGCTTGTGTTCATGCATATACATACATATGTATATATGTATGTCTATTATGTATATTTTTACTAATGCTTGTGTATGTCGGTAACATTTTACTTAATTTGGGGCAAAAAAATTAGTATATTAGTATGATATATGTCTATATGAGAAGTAGAATTTTCTAGCTATATATTCATGACACACTAGTTACTAACTCATCCACTTTAATGGGTCGCAGTATTTGTAATTAAAACATCGTAGCTTTTGAAATATTTTATAAGCCATCATACTGCCTTAAAATGCTAAATATACACACTCATTGAATAACTTGCACTTATTACTATTCATTTGGAGTAAGAGTATTGTTCGGCAGGTCGTGAATTTTGTCTTACGTACAAAAAATTGCACCTTCAAACATCCCAATTATTTCTTCCTGAACTAAATGTTGCTATAGAGCATGTTATGTGAAAAATGATCTCCGGATTTCAAAGCCACCAATAATATGTAAATGTTTGATGTGTTAGTGTAGAAAATATATATTTGAAAAATAAATGAGTGACGTAATCGTCGATTAAATCGTAGGCGAGCAAGACATGGATCGGCCTTTCAAACTTCCCAGTACTACGTTCATAGGTGGAGATGAAACTACATTGCCTTTGCGGTAAGAATTTCTATATCCTTATCTCATTTCGAAAGTCAAACAAATTTCTTTCTAATTATATAGTGAGATTCTTAACCGTTTGGAAAATGTATATTGCAATAAAGTGGGCGTAGAATACATGTTCATTAACTCTTTGGAACAGTGCAATTGGATTAGAAAACGTTTTGAAACACCTGGAGTTATGAACTTTTCACCAGAACAGAAGCGTCTTATTCTAGCTCGATTAACTCGTGCTACAGGGTGAGTATTACTTACATATATGCAATGTTATTTTGTTTTTGACGCACTGGATATATGTATGCAAGTAAATTATTATTAAATATAGATTTGAGGCTTTTCTGGCCAAGAAATATTCATCTGAAAAACGTTTTGGTCTGGAGGGTGGAGAGATGCTTATACCGGCCATGAAAGAGGTGATTGATGTTTCCACGGAGCTGGGTGTCGAATCAGTAATTATGGGTATGCCTCATCGTGGACGCCTTAATGTTTTGGCTAACGTATGCCGTAAACCTTTACCCCAAATATTTACCCAGTTTGCTGGTTTGGAGGCAGCCGACGATGTAAGTAATGATAAAATTATATAAATTGATGTTATGTAATAAGAAAATTATTATAGGGCTCTGGCGATGTTAAATATCATTTAGGAACCTATATAGAGCGTTTAAATCGCGTCACAAATAAAAATATAAGACTTGCCGTTGTAGCTAATCCTTCTCACTTGGAAGCATCATGCCCTGTGGTTCAGGGTAAGACACGTGCTGAACAATTTTACCGTGGTGATCAAGAAGGAAAAAAGGTTATGTCTATACTCTTGCACGGAGATGCAGCATTCTGTGGTCAAGGAGTTGTTTATGAAACAATGCACTTGTCTGATCTGCCCGATTACACCACACATGGCACCATCCATGTTGTAGTAAACAATCAAATCGGCTTTACAACTGATCCCCGTTTTTCACGCTCCTCACCTTACTGCACAGACGTTGCACGAGTTGTTAATGCACCAATTTTCCATGTGAATGCCGATGACCCAGAAGCTGTTGTGCATGTTAGTAGGGTGGCTGCTGAATGGCGTGCTACTTTCCATAAGGATGTCGTTATCGATTTGGTCAGTTACCGTCGCAATGGCCACAATGAGGTGGATGAGCCTATGTTTACGCAACCTCTGATGTACCAGAAGATTAGAAATCACAAAACTTGTTTAGAATTATATGCGAACAAACTCATTGCTGAAGGAACTGTTACTCCTGAAGAAGTGAAAGCCGTTGCAGAGAAGTACGATAAAATTTGTGAAGAGTCTTTGGAACTAGCAAAACAAGAAACTCACATCAAGGTAAAACAAAATCATAATAATATTTAAAAATTAGTTTGTTTTTAATTAAAAATTTATTGCACAGTATAAAGATTGGCTAGATTCACCGTGGTCTGGTTTCTTCGAAGGTAAAGATCCCTTAAAAGTATCCCCAACTGGCGTTAAGGAGGAAACACTTATTCATATTGGTAATCGGTTTTCCTTGCCACCACCAAATGCTGCTGAGTTTGTCATCCACAAGTATGTACCTTTGATTTTAAATGTATATATTTATTATACTCTTTTGTAAACATATTATAAACAAACATTCTTATTATAATTATAGAGGTTTACTTCGTGTGCTGGCTGCGCGTAAAGCGATGGTTGATGAACATATTGCTGACTGGGCCTTAGCGGAAGCAATGGCTTTTGGATCTTTACTTAAAGAAGGTATTCACGTGAGATTGTCTGGTCAGGATGTGGAGCGTGGTACATTCTCACATCGGCATCACGTTTTACATCATCAATTAGTGGACAAGGCTGTCTATAATCCTCTGCAGCACCTCTATCCAGATCAAGCGCCCTATTCAGTTTCAAATAGTTCTCTCTCCGAATTTGCAGTTTTGGGTTTTGAACATGGTTATTCAATGACAAACCCCAATGCCTTGGTGTTGTGGGAAGCTCAGTTTGGTGATTTTTGTAATACAGCTCAATGTATTATTGATCAATTTATCGCAAGTGGTCAAGCCAAATGGGTTCGTCAATCTGGATTGGTATGTCTTTTGCCACATGGCATGGAAGGTATGGGACCAGAACACTCTTCCGGTCGTCTAGAACGTTTCTTGAGCTTGTGTGCTGATGATCCTGATTATTTCCCACCCGAATCCGAAGAATTTGCTATTCGTCAATTGCATGACATAAATATGATTGTAGCGAATTGTTCGACACCTGCAAATTATTTCCACATTTTACGTCGTCAGATCGCTATGCCTTTCCGCAAGCCTTTGATTGTAATGACTCCCAAATCTTTGTTACGTCATCCATTGGCGAGAAGCCCTTTTAGGGAAATGGCAGAAAATAGCGAATTCAGGCGCGTGATTCCCGACGAGGGACCTGCCGCAGAAAACGGAGATAGTGTGAGAAAAGTTCTTTTCTGTACTGGACGTGTTTACTATGACTTGTTGAAGGCACGGGAGGACAAGAAATTGGAAAAAGAAATCGCTATTGTTCGTGTTGAGCAGGTTAAAAATCAGACACTTTTCTTTTATTTTAAGATCTATCAGGAGTTTTTATTTTATGTTGTTTTTTTTTAGATATCACCTTTCCCATTCGATCTAGTTAAAGAACAAAGTAATATATATAAGAATGCAGATTTATTCTGGGTACAAGAAGAGCACAAGAACCAAGGAGCTTGGACATACGTGCAACCACGATTTTTAACCGCGCTTAACCACGATAAGGATGTTGGGTGAGTTTTTGTTATAACTTAATAATATATTTTTTGTTTTCAACCATTAAGCATACATTTTTTGTTTACGAACATATTTTAACTGTTCTGAAATTAAATGTTTTTATAGTAAGGAATCAGATTTTGATGTAAAAGTAAATTAATTTGAAAATACAAATTAAGGCATCAGAATCGAATCACAAAACACCACCATGATTCAATCAACAATGGTTCTGTAATGAACAAATCGGCGTCCTAAGTCGAAAGTGTGTCTTTAATTTCAAAACAAAATATCGAATATAGCATCCTTAATATTCGATAAATAAAAATAAATAACGAAAGTCCACTAGAGATTATACATATATGTATGTATGTATATATTGCAAGTTTAAAATAATGTAATAAAAAAAAGCATTTGAGATTTAACCTATTAAGCTTGTTGCTTTACAACTAACAACAAAAAGAGAAAAAATTTTATAGTTCAGTATACTGTATAACTTGATTTTCGAGACCGACCTTATTAAATAAGTGATAAGATTTCGAAACTAAAGGGAAGCACAAGATCACATTCTTTCCCTTTGCTCCTTACTTCCAAAATACTGTTGTATATCAGAAAATCTTCAATTACAACCGCTATTATTTACAGAACCTTTTATTATAGAATCATGGGATAGGTCTGTGTAATGTATTGTCTGTGACAATCTATTTTTCTTTGAAACCATAAGATCCTCTAATAAATCTTAAGTTTTAACAATATTTATACATTTGGAAAAACTCTACCGATCGTCCATATGACATTCAAATTCACACATTTTCAGCACAAAATTTTCTAATTACATTCATACAAATAGTTCTAATCTATCCTATAATTCTCGCTGTGGTATTTAAGTTTTTTTCTTAGAAAAAGCAGTTAAAGGCGAATAATTTTTCAATATAAAATTGTAGAAAATAATACTGTATAGATATATAGTTATTCATGATCATATCTTACGTTTAAAAGATAAGTTATTAGTAAATTAATATTTCGAACAAAGTTGAATCTCATGCCACACTTTTTGACGAAAATAATATGAATGTTTTCGTGGCTTCCTGAATTTTTGTTCCTTATACATATAATAATTGTTTCAGTTAATTTTTTTTTGTTTTTTTGTTATGTATAAATTGAAAATGTGCTTCTGTAATATTTTATATAAATATTTTCCCAGTGCTTATTTTGAACTGACTCCCCCTACCTAATACTTCTTATTTTTCTACTAAAACTTTATCTGTATAAAATTATGTAAATACTTTACTTGCGACTTAAATATGATCACTGCAAAAGACAGGGGAATAATTTTAAAATCGAGGTACCGAAAATCGAATGCAACAAATTCCATCCTTTGTGTGTGTATATTATTGTTACAGCTCTTCTAACCAGACAACAAGGCAAAGTGCCGACTCTTCTGCTCCCGATTCCGATTCGAAATCGAAACCGTGGTTGAGTCGAGTGTTCGCCAATGAAAAGGCTGCGGCCACCGAAGGCGATCAGAAACCAGTCGACTATTTCGATATGCGTGAAGTTCGTGATATGCAAGGCAATTTCAATAAGCCCGCTGGGATCCGAGACATTTCGCCAAAATACAACTTTGGACGTAAAATTAGGTGAGGAAAGGACGCAATACCTATCAAGATGTGCACATCTGCATATGTTGAGATCATGTGGGTATATGTGCCACAATCTTTTGCCTCCTATCTAAACTTACATAAAATAATTTATTACTTTCGGTTTAAAAGAAAAATATTTTATGACAAAATTTCACATTTCCTGTGATATTATTTTACCTTTCGACTTTGATTATGACTGCGAAATTAGTAAAAATTAGTTACTCTAAAATTTTGGCGAAAATGGTCTATTCAATTTCTAAGTGTTACTTTGCAATTAAAGTTTATATAAAGAAAAGTCGATTAGTAATTAGCTTGAGTGTACATATTATATTGTCATTGTTGTAATTATGTGATATAACCACTTCATATATAGTAACCAACCATTAACATCCCAAATGTTTCGTTTTTGTGTTTCTGTTATATGAATGTTCCCCAAAATTGGTTTGCTGTTAGTGATATATTGTAGTACTTATGTCTGTTGAATCTTTTTATTTTTATTTTTTGCTTTATCTGTGTTTCTGCAATATTTGTGTATGAATATACATTGCCATGCTAAACGAAATTTTAACAAATAAATAACCCAATGGAATGTATCATATTGCCGAGCAGGGAATAATTTGCTCACTTCAAATATATGAAATGTGGTCATGAGCGGCGGCAATTCGATTATTTTATGAATGTCTTTGTCGAAAGATATTTAAACAGACAGACAAATTTATTAACAGAATATACACATACATAAATTCAATAATTGTGAAGTTATTCAAAATTATAGGGAAACGCGCTTTAGATCTCTATACTTATAAGAAGTCATATTATATTGACCATTAACAATTGGGGTGCCATTTAACTCACAAATCCAAACATGTCGTTCATTTCCATAGAATAAGGATCACTATGTAACGTATTTAGGTGTAATTTTACTTAAAAATTATAACCTCGAATGACGGAGTCATTCCAATTATACAAAATCTGTTACTTTATTCATTAATTTATTAATGTAAACTTTTGCATGTTTGGAGTTGATTACTTCATTTAACTTTTAACCACTTGTCATATGTAGTATAGTTCCTTATTAGGTTCAAGCTATATATTTATGTCGCGATGTAAAAATTGGATAACACATTTGTTAGCAAGACTGATTCCAGTATTCATGTTATTGAAAATTGGATTTGGTACAATTCTATCCAAATATCAGTTTACCTATATCGAAAGGTTTAAATTGAAAATATTCGTTCAGTACTTTTAACTTGTGTACCTAACATTTCAAAGAGCTGTACAATGATTATTTATTTAGAAATAGTTTTTCAAGCTGTTCAGTATTCTCATGCCGACATAAAAATATAAAGCTATGGACCATCAATGTTATTATTATATATTTTATACATGAATTTAAAAACTAAACATTAATTGTATTTTTTCCTCTCTGCCATTCTTATGTATCCTCATTCCCATTTCCTTAATCCCCATTACAATTTCCTTCACTCCCATTACCATTCTCTTAATCCCTTTTAACCTTTGCACAAAATACGATTGTGCAATTATCCAACTTTTATTTGTTGTATTATAGCTATATTGGAAGACCATGCAGTGCTTCGGCAGCTACAGGATCTAAGGTGCAACACACTCGTGAGCTGAATGCATTGCTCAACGATGCTACGACTGTCTAAGCAACCAAATAGGGCCTGATATACGACTAAGCCAAGAACCAGACAGATATTTCAGCCAAAAACTCATCTTAAAACCGCGTTTTTGCACACATCAATTAACTGTTAATTTTTTCGACTACCAGACAAGACCAAAATAAATTATTTTTGCTTGCGATATTTGTAGATAAATGTATTAGATAAACCGCTAATTAAAAAAAGTGCATTAGTTAATGTCATAAACTTGTGAAGACGTCTCGACCTTCGTAAAACTAAGAAATGTTAAAACATACATACGTATTTGAAAATGCAAGCAGATCAGTAGATCTCCGAAAGGAGTAGAGCTAAAAACAAGAAAAACGATAAACTCTGTGTAACATAAGATGAATAACAAAGAAGCAAAACATCAGGGATATGTGTATTACTTACTTATTAATTATTCTTAAAGTTTTTTGTTGCACATAAATATATATGTATCTTCATATGAATAATTATGATTTTAAAGGGATTACTTTTAACGAATTTATTATTGCCGTTTAAAGTTAATTGTTTTATTATGATATTATCTCAGTTGAATTAGCTTGCGAGTTTAAAAAAAAATAATATAATATCTCCCTTTGCAATTAGAAGAACATATGTACATACAAAAACTCGGTTTTCATAAACCGCTTATACATTCTTAAATTGTTCTATGATTTAATTTTGAAAATTAATTGTGCCTATAAATGAAAAGCGTCCTACAGTTTTGATTTCTCGACTTTATTTATTTTATCACTTTTTGTGTTACATTGTTATTAAGTCTACATAATGGTATGGAATAAACAATACGAAACTATTTAGAAATGCATGGATATCCTAATACTTTCGCACAAAAACTTACTGAATAGAGGTTATAGTGAAATAAAATAGGTAGGTATTGACAAATGGCGTATTATAATTTTTGTTGAACTGAATATTTCTTGAAACATCGTCAACGCCAAACAATGTAAGTTACTATCTTCTCATTTTGGTTTAGAAGCAACGGGAAAGGACTCACCCCTTAGTTGTTTCAATATTATTTATGCAATTAATATAATATTATATTATATAATATTTTGTGTAATATATTAATATACTATTGTTCAATTCACAACCTGCCGTAAAGCATCGTAAAATCGTAAAATTATAAATTTTTACACTTGTTTTTTTTTTTTTATAATTTTACGATGCTTTACGACAGGTTGTGAATTGAACATGTAGGAATTGAGATTACGACAATTTCGTTACGCTATTCTCTTTGGTTCGCGTTTGACAGAAAATATAATATGAAAATTGAGCAAAACAAACAAACGAAGAATGTAACAACATGCATTTTTATAAGATTCGAATCATTAATTCTTCAGGGTTTCAATCTTTTGATGAATATTTTTTTTTTTAAAACAATAAATTCATCTTTTATAGATTTTTCAACTAGTGTTCGACAAAATTTTAAGCCTTACTGCATGAATGCCTATTCGACAGTGTCCAGTAAGAACTCCTACAATTGCGGCAAGATGAACTCTGCTCAGAGCAAGTAGTTCAGTAGAACACTTGCGTTCCACTCTAGGCCAGAAGGACCTCGTTTTTTGTTAAAAGGAATGATGTCGCTCCTCGCGTTCCTTATAACATATGTATGTAATGAAATTCTTCTCTAAGGTTAACTATATTACATGTCGTCACCTGAAATGCAAACTAACGTAACAATATTTTCGGAAATTTACAGTGGCATGAATGAAACGCGAAATAAAATGGAATATGAGTGAAACAAAATTATAACATTGGTTAAAACTGGTTTATATCTGACCGCAGAACCTGAAAATGTTGAACGTATGTAATATTATGTACATATGTAAATTTAAGTAGTGAAGCGTAAGTCATAAGACACTCAATTTCGAATTTTTTGATAATACGTTATTTTGCATTTCAGGTGACGAAATGTATAACCTTTAATATATGTGAATAAAATGACTGAAATTTAGGGAACATGTTTTCCTAAGGTTAAGTTTGTATAGTATTATATAAATAACAGTAAGAGTAGCTGTAATACAATTATCATAAATATGTAAAGTGGTTACGAATCAGTAAAAAATTATTGACTTCATCGTACAGTTTCCTCCCGGCGATCAACAAAATAATATAAGATTTTATAAAAAAGGTTAAGTATTCACGGACCATGTGTAAAGTGCGCAGTATGCGAATGCAACCTGTTCGAGAAAGCAAGCCTGATATTTTTGCCCAAATTGAAAGTTCGGTTTAAATATTAGTTTATAAAATTGTGCGAAAATAAATTAATAGTGTTTAAAGAGAGAATAGGGCATATATAATAGAACTGCTTAAGATCAGAGCCCTTCCTGCGTACCATTGCAAAGTTAGTATTAGATATTATAAGTACATAAAATGGACATTACTAATTAGTTCCTTGCGATAGGTTACCGATGTTCTCTCGTAATGTATATATATTATTGATCGTATATGTTTTATACAATCCGATCTGCAAACCAACGTTTATGAAGTAACATCAGGCGATAGATTTGTGGTTTGAAATTTTAATAAAACTATTAATTTGTCAGAGATTGTTTAAAAACTGACTTTGCTTTTGAACTCGAAAAACTACCATATGAATTGAAATTATACAAATGAGCTTTAGGTTTGGAAATTTTTTGTCGATATCAGCTCAATTCAATAAAAAACGGTTTCGGTTGAAGTATCAAACTTAAACTCTTTTGTGTTATAGCGGTTTTCAACTTTGTGCTGAGGTTTTGTGAAGTATCAAAAATCCAAAACTACTAAGCAGTTGTAGTTGAACATTACTGCATTTATTTAGGAAAAATATTAATAGAAAATAGAAAATTAATAAAAAAACTATTTTATATAAAAATTTAAACTGTGAGGAGCTTTTTCTTTTACCTCACGCTATTACTTTCAATCAAAAAGCGCTTACTCTTCAACTTATTGAATATGAGTTAAGTAAAACTCACCGCATAACTATTATTCTGTAAAATAAATAAAATTAGGTAGAAGTTCAACTCTTATTTTGCGGCTTCGTTAATCTGAAAATTGAGTATACGTTACCTTTTAAATCCTCTTTTTTATCGTATATACAATAAATATGCCAATTTTCAGTGGTTTGGCGATAACTTCAACCACATACATTTTTCGCAAAACTTGGCACCAATTTTTGTTTCATTTGCTTTGTTTTTTTTTCAAAAGATTCCCAAAAATGTGTGCCTCACCCAACAAAACATTCTTGAAAAAGAAAACGACAGAGGACACGAGTGCTTTTTTTATAATAATATATGTATGAAAGCTTACAGATATAGATACAAGGTGTATATATGTATATACAATATTATATAAACACTTAGTATACAAGAGCATGTGTCTTACTAACAAGTAAGGAAGGGCTATGTTTCGGTGCAAAAACGTGCAAACGTCAACCAGAGGAGACGATGTGAGATAACTCACATTTCGCCGATATACATATGCCGTATAAAGTCACCCGAAAGTTCAAAAATCATTTTTCACACACAGACGTACCTTTGACAGGAAAGGATTGAATTTAAATTATATATCTCACTCACTGACCGATTTTTAAGATATGTGATTTCGCCTAAAAGTGGATTAGCCACGCCCATTGTCAAATTTTTACCCCGGCTCCTATAAAACCCTCTAATACTATCTCAGGTGTAAAATAGTATGACTCCGTCACGCTAAGTTTTTGATTTATCACAATTTTAGTACTTTTTAACAGTACCGTTGGGTGGAGAGTGGACGGAGTTATCTTCCGGTTTCATCCATTTTCACAGTGTCGGCGTTCATAAGTAATTTTTCCTGATCAAATTCGGTATTGTAGCTTAAGGGTTTTGGAAGAAATGTGCACTAAACCAATTAGAGGGCGAAACCACACCCATTATCTATCTCGAATAGTTTTAGGTGATCAAAGCTATTATACTCTGTAGGAACATGCTGCAAAGGTATAAAATGCATGCAATACTATGTACATAAATTAACTTGATATAAGTTCATAAGTACGGAAAAACATGTTAACATATTTATGTACCATAGATACATATCATCACCTAAAATGCAAAATAACGTATGATCAAAAAATTCGAAATTGAGTGTTTCATTGATTACAATCCACTACTTCAAATTACATACATACATATAAATACATATGACCAAAATTTTTAGGTTCTGCTATCAGATATAACCCTGTTTTAACCAATATTTAAATTTTTTTTTCACTCATCCTCCATTTTATAATGAAAGAATAAAACTTTTCCCTGTAAATTTCTGAAAATATTTTTACGTTATTTTGCATTTTAGGTGACGATATACATATATCGCTCATTTGCTACAAGACCGGCATAAGTCAAAAAAATCGATTCTCCAGAAAACGCGTTTAAAGTTTTCAACTGACTATAACCTTACACGGTGACTCCAACCTTACACCTCTTCTCAAGCGGAGCAAATGAGAGGTATTCATATGAATTTTTCACTCAACATGAAGTATGATATAACGAACAATTCTGCAGCATTAACTCAAAAATCACGTTTTTTGATTTATGCCGGTCTTGCAGCAAATGAGCGATATATTGTCGTAGGTAAAAGTTGACCACTTTGATCTAGCATTTCCCTTTAAAATAAAGGTTACATGTTATATATTGCACCTTGTCAGTGAATTCAAATTTATATTTATTACTCTTATGTATATGTCCTCGAAATAACAAAAAAACGTTGGCATTATGCGAATATGTACTTGTGTATATAAAAATAGTAAAATAGTTTAGTTGAAAAAACATTTCAATCTTCAAATTGAGGAGCGTCATTTTTATTAGCGAGAGAATTTAAAAATACGTATATACTTAAGTCGCATAAGAGAGAGCAGAGAATCCTGAACTTCGTGATCAGTATATTTATACGTTATATGTACGCAATAAATACCTTGCTAATCCAATTCGAAATTATAAAGAATGCATGGAATGTATTCAATACAAACCCGGTACATATTAGTAGACTTGGATTTGATCCCAGATGCGGCCGCTAAAAAAACTACTACTACTTATTATCCCATAGCATTAAAAGGTAAGCGCCAAGGATACATACATATATACTATGTACATACATATGCACATTCCGTACAATGTAGGTACATACTTACTTATACATTGATGATGGCATTAAACGAAAAGTAACCGTAAATGTTATTCAAAAAAATTGGTTTGTGACGTATAGAACATGTATGCATCTATTTATATTAAGTATACATATTTGCGAATTAGAAAAATTAATAAATAACTTTCGTGAATCGAGATAATTGTTTTACATATAATATTGTCTATATACATATGTACATATGAACTGAATGCATATGTATTTATTTGTATAAGGGTGTTCGGCTCTCATTGTAATAGTGAATATATATTTTTAGCTAAAAGTAATTTCGAACTTGACCACTTGCGCCGGTTTGTACTGCTAGTTCAATTTTCACTGTTTTACCGCTCGCACCCAACGCCTCCCATGCAGCAAAGTGGCCGCCAAATATAGTTCTGATTTGGGGCCATGGTCGGCGGTATATTGATCGCATACATAACTACATATTCATTTAGTTTCATTCATCCAAGTATATTCTTCTTCTGGTTCGCGAATTTTCATGTTTTATTTGAAAATGATTCCATGAGTTGCAGATAAACTAACTTTTGAAAATCGCAGTGATTCGAAAATGGATCAAAAGACATACGCAAAAGGTCCAAGTTTTCTTTGTTTAAATTATATTTTATTTACATAAATTCAGACTTTAATATTTACAATAATTGTTTTCTTGTTTGTTTTTGATGCTGAAAGATAAATACGGTGTTCTACTATATTACATTTCTCATTTAGTAGAGAATTTTTTAATTTTGGCTTTTATGTACATGTCGTATCCATAACTTGTGAAGACTTACTAATACATACTATTTACATTTATGAATGGATAATATTATTGCAATATCAAATGAACAACCATATATATTCTACAATCTACAATAAATATTTATGGGAAATAAAAACAAGACTATTTACAAAACGATTTGGCAATAAGCACTAGAAGCACAAATTAAAACAGGAACTGTTTCTATTTTGCAATGATAAATATATACAAGATTTTTACAGTATATACATATCCGTCTTTAAGGAGTCTTTGGTCTAAATAATTATATAACAGTTTAGTTATACAATAACTATGAATGACTTCTAGTTCCTGACCTTTAAACCATGTTCCAAATACTATAAGTATGCGCCCGACGCTCTTCTTCCGCTATCTGCTCATAATCGATTTCCAGATACTCTTTGCCACCGAAATTCACCCGTCGGCCAGTATATTTTTTAATGTAGTTAATATGTGCCGAAACCTCTTTATCATCGATATTGATTTTATACGAAATACTTGTAATGCGCTCAGAAATTTGACCTTTTTTCCAACGAATTTGAGTTTTACGGAAACGCTCTCCATACATAACCCAATCACCCACTTGAAATTCTCGTGCCTTCATGCAAGATTTTATGGGCTTGGCGGATTTCACATCATGAAGTGCGATGTCGTCCTCATCATCTGTTACGTAGGCTATTGTTTTTTCAAGAGTTTCAGTAGCGGCTGGTAAAATATCTGGTTGCTCGGTATCTTTGAAGAAAGTATTCTCACTTACCGATAGTTTACGGTGCTGCCGTTTTATTATTACCTTCTTTTTTACTTTTCGTGATTTCTTGAGTTGTAGTGGAGCAACAGGCTCCTCAAAAGCACACTCTGCTGTAATTGAAATGGCGTTATTTAAAATATTTTCTTCACTTGCACATGAGGCATTCTCTATTAAAATGTCACCCAAAATCAGATTGTCAATTATTTCGCCTTCTTCAGATTCTTCAATTTTTGTGTTTAAACTATTATTCATTTTCGTTACTTCAGAGGATTCATCTACTGAGATATTACGTATGATTTGATTGACTGTTGTGTTCTTCGTTGGACTATTTATTTTATCAGCATTGTTTTCTGCAAAAACATGCAGCGGTTTAACTGGTATAGGAGTTACTTGTAACTCTGGCATATTGACCGTTGGCGAAGACAACAACTGATTGAAAACGTTTTGAGTAGGCTGTTCTGAGTTTTGAAATTTATTGATTCTACTGAAAACAGAATCTGTCTCTTCTGTTTTTATTGTTAGTTGTTCAGTATCCTTAAAATGACCTACACATTCCAAAAGCTTTAAGTTTTTGTCTACTTTTAAATTACCATCAGCTGTGGACTCTTGCTGAGTATCTGCACAATAATTTGGTGTTATCTCAATTTCGATTTGAATATCACCTATGCTGTGCTTCTCCACTTTTTCTATCACGGGTTTACCCACTTTTATACATTCAATTAAGGCATTTGACGGTTGCGTCTCTAAGTGTTTTGTATGACTACTTGCTTCGACAGTCTGCAATGAATTTACTAATGCGGTCACCATTACACCGTCCCCATCAACAAAATTCGTTGTCGGCCACGAGTTGTTTGTTGTCATTGATAATGGCTGCATTGCCTCGCTTTTCATGTCGTCTGGCCTTTCGGCACTTCTTTTTGATGCATCATCCTTTGCGATTGTGATCGCTAATTGTGTTGACAATGTATTTGAGGTGTTTGGCACAGTTACATTAGTTGCTGCTTTCTCAACTGCGATTTCCTCTGTGGAGTTTGCAGAAATTGCAGAACTTTTATTGTACTGATTTATCTCCAGAGTCCTTTTATTAACGGGCAAACGTTTCACTTTGGTGATTTTTTCTTTTACATTTGATGTAAAGTTGGCAGAAGTTTTTAATTTTCTTTTTATCACTGTTTCAGAATCAGAAGGTCTTCTCTCTATGCTAACCACAATAGGAGCGGCTTGCTTTATCGGGAGATCAATATGTGAACCTTCAACAGCGGCAACAGAGGCACGACGAGTAATTGATTTTGATTTTGCAAAACTCTTTTGTTGATTTTTACTTTCTTCTATCGGTATTTTGTTTTCAGCGGAGTCAAATTTTGTTAATATTTTATCCATTGGATATTCATTATTAACTCTATTTTGCTCCAACGTCTTCAATAACATAGGATCTACAATATCGCTATCATTGGTACCCGTACGACTAAATTCAAATTGATTTCTATGTTTTGAGTTATCAGTTTCATCTCCAATATTTTTAGAAGTACATTGTTCTACATCATTTACGTACAAAAGTCTTTCGAAATCAGATTTTTCATTTGGTTTATTGTCATTTTGATGTATAATCTCTGAACGAATTGAAGAAGTTACACTTTCTACATGTTTTGCATCTGATTTTATTTCTTCACCTTTTCTTGAAAGTAAGTTACTATGAATTTCATCATTATTTATAGATTCTGTAACTTTTTTCCCTGTTTCTTTTTTTAATTCATCGACGTCATCTTCATTAAAGGTGCTCCGCCGTCTTATTCTTTTAACGAAACGAAAACTCACAGGACCGTCATTTTGTATTGGGGTTACAATTGGTTTTGTCTCTGATTTTTCTAAGGCATCGTCAGTTTTACTTTTTGGGTTTTCAGTTTCGACACTATCATCGGTGCTATAATGCTTTAATACACCCTTCACTTCACTTAATGCTCCCGATATTCGAGCGCGCAAACGATTCAACCTCTCGATTGAATCCTCCTGCTTGTCTTCTGTATCCTGGGATTGTAATCGCCTCTGTCGTCGAAGGATTGTACGTGAAGGTAACACTGAACTACTTGCATCAAGGGATACGAAAGACCGAGAAAGGTTTAAGGAACCACTTTCTCTTTTCGTCTTTCCGAAATTGGCCAATTTTGATATATCTACTGCTGCCGATAAAACGCTACTGCCAATCGGTACGACTACCGGCTTCAGTTCATTTTCATCCTGAGTTTTTCCGTCCAATGATCTCATCATAACATTCGTTTTATTATTGTTACATTCATTCATTTTGAATTTCATTTCTTTAGAAAATCCTTGATTGAGAAATGAGTTCAAATTCCCATCCAACAGATATGATACACTATTAGCCGATTTTTTCGTTTGTTCAACTTTTTCTAGGGTCATTGCAATAGTTGCATCTTCAACGAAATAATTAGCTTCAATGAAATGTTGTGATTTAGTTAAAGATTTATACACTGCTTCATTTATAAGGAGAATATCACGAACGTCACTATGCGCAACCACGAAAACGTTTTCAGCTTTTAAATATTGCGATCCATTATGAGCATGCACTGCCCCCGTGTATGGATGAGGGTTTTTGTTCGCAACATTCGATCAAGTCGATTCAGTCGACAACTATTTGGTAGATATGGATGCCGATGTATCTACATCTAAAACATTTAAAATGGACAATACTTGAGTGGAAAGTACAACTGATTTGAGATTAAAACGCGTATTATTCGGTTCGTCCGCGACGCAGCCATTTACAAAAAGATCCTCATTCAAAGGCAGATCGCGCACTTCTGAGGGAGTGAATTGTTTCGGCTAAATGCTTCTGTTCGAAATTAGTAACCGAGAGCTTATTAAATCTGTTTATTTCATTAATGAATACGACATCAAATATTTGCTCTATTTCCTTTCTTCCACCTATCGTTCTCTTTAACGAATTCCCTCGAAACAATTTTTATTATTTTTACTATTCTCATGTTTTTATTTTGCTTTTGCAAATTATTCATATTTTTATGATTGCGTTCTCGACGTTGATCTTGAATTTTGAATATGTATGCCGACATGTGGTGGTGGTTCGTCGCCATTTTTTGACTGCCCCGAGTAGATGATATTTTTAGACGCTTCTATTGCCAATACATCGTCATCAAGCATATGTGGATATGTAAGTTGGCTGTGTTCTTTTTGTTAGCGTGTTTGTGATATTTGTTGTTTTTTCACAAATAAATGAGAATAGTATACTCCCACTAATGTCCCCCTCACAACCTATTTCAACGACGATACTTTCCAACTGCGTCATTATTGATGATAAAATATTATTTTCCTTGCTATTGTACACAGCATTCCTCAGGTATTACATTTTTCCAATTTTTTGTTATGAAATTTAGGTATATTAACAACATTTTGGTAAATTTATTTGGTTTTAGTAATTAGTAAAATACAACTGATTTATTTCTGAACCGGGAACTTGTCTAGCTTCCACCTGCAATGAGGTTGAAAGTCTGCAAACTATGGAAAATTTAATACCTTTGGCTATCCAAGTATTATACTCATCGGAGCGATAAAGTTTAATTTTGTAGAGATATTAAATGGTCTTGTATACTATAGTTTTAAAAATTATTTAAAAATAAGCTAAGAACCCCATTCATTTCAAAGTAGTTTCTCACCGATAAAATACAATAATATCATTCACTTTACGAAAGTTTATCGGGCTTATGTAATGTATAAATTGTTTACCAATTTAACATTATTTTTCGCCAACAGTGAAATAAATTCTAACAAATTTAGATTTCGTATTCTTCTTCTCGTAACTTAGTGTTATAGATGTTCAATTTTATGGAATAATGGTAGAAATAACGGAATTGTGCTGCCTATAATAAAAATTAATTCCATCTTACTTATGATTTTTAATTGTTTCTTATGTTCATTGTTCAAGCTACCTTAACTATTTACGGTGGGCGCCTTATATTTTACTGCAGCATTTACACACAAACTTTTTTTGGTGCCATCCAGGTGCTACATTAAAATACTACAATCTAGTTGGTCCAATCATAAAACTTAAAATGATGTAATAACCGTTTTTAAGTTGTTTGTGCCTATTAGCAACTGTCAATTAATCCCGATTATATTATATGTATGCTATTACATGTTAATCATTAAAAAAATATTACTCATTTTTTTGATAATAACGGATTATAAATACACATATTTATATATGTATGTAAATTCAAAGTTATCTATCTGTTTTAGTTTTTCTTTCTATTTTATTTTCCATTTGAATCAGTACTCTTATTTTACTTTTAATAACAGCCAATGCATACAATATATTGGAAGATGTAGTCTAGCGGCTCCCAGTGTGGGTAACAAAACCGCTCATAACAAAGAAATTTTGCGATTTATTACGGAAATATTTGGAGAAATACCTGAACTTGAGAAGGAACTATTGCCCACACCAGTAACAGTTTCTAAAAATGTTATGGAATCCGAAACAGTAAGTAAACCACTCAATATTAAAGCCGAACCAAACCAGGGAACGCAAACTGAAAATGCTCGTCAAATAAAACCACCTACAAGCAAAGAAGAGCCGCCAAATACTGGAAAGAAATAATATACTGAAGTATCCACATTTTGATTTGATAGTTAATTATTTTATTGTTTATTAAAAATAGCAGAAGCAAACAACTGTGCCTGTGGGTTATGACATTAAGCGACTTTAACTATAACTAATTACTCTTACGAATATCACACTATTACTCTCACATTATAATTTACTTTCTTTCTGTTAGAAATCAAATTTCCTTTCGAATAAACAAGTTATGTCAGTCTTGTATCTTATGAGATAAAATAGTAACCTGTGGAGGGCGAGCTTTGACTACCATTCATAATATGCATACACCTAACTGTTTTTATACGGCGAAAAGAAAACAATGATCGTTCCCTTAAAGTTGTGATACAATAGTAAAAAAGGAATTCCTCTAAATTCGTGATATGAACACAGAATTCGATCAGAAAAATTAACTCTGATAAATACAATTTAGACCCCAATTTTGTGCTGAATAAAATCATGGGGTGTATACCATTCTTTGTGGTGCAAATGGTTTAATTCCATGCATTTGCAATACCAACTTATTAAGGTGTAGTCGATTATAAATATACATGTGTACATATTATCAAGCCAACTCAACTTTGTTCCAGTTCCGCTGCACAAGGGAATGGACATACAAACATTGAGAAAACCATTTTTGTTGTTTTGTGTTACCTACAATTGTTATGTGAACACAACAAATATTCAAATTGTCGATTCAAGTATTGAATCGGTAACAAAGAAATATTTTCTTTGTATTTAGTAAGATTAGTAGTTACTATCAAAGCAAGTACAATAAAAAAAGAACTCCATCTGAAAAATATTTTTTTTGTACATAGTTCTAAATTATTAAAAAAAAAATTCTTTTATTTATAATAAATTGACATTTTTAAGAAACTATCTCTAAACTGTTATTATTTTTAAATATATTTATTTATATTTATTCTAAAAATAATACTAAATTTAATTCTTATTATTGAATTTATATAACGGCGGTCTGACCACAATAGTCGGCTAACCGGAACGGATGCGGATTTTTATCCAGCCAAGGGCTGTCAACACGGCAGCATTCTTCTAATTTACTTCAGGTATGTTTTCTGTCGCAAAACTAACAAAGACGGAATAACCATCCAACAACAAGTTGAAAATGAAGCATAGAGAAAAAAACAAATGAATATGCTATAGAAGTGGATGAAGAGGAAGATACATATACATATGAAGATAAACCAAGGTTATTAATTTTTTTTGAAGGCTAGGGTTATAATTTTTTATCAAAACTGCGTTGAAACAATTACTTACACGGATAATAAAATAAAATTATTCGTACAGTACTCGGGCAAAAAGATTCAGCCATATTTTCACCTTGTCATTAATAAAGCAAAATCTTAATTTTTGAGAACGGATACATATGTATATACATAAATATTTATCCTACTATTTTCTCGCAGATACGTTACAATTTTTTAAAAGTGTTCGGTAGTTTATCAAATAGCAAATGGTGGACTGTTCCAAGGTTCGCAACGTACGGTAGTTTATTAAATAGTAATGGTGGAAGTGTACACACTGTTCCCAGGTTCGCAACGTGCGGCGAACGTACTATAAAAACAGCTGATTACATGTTATTTACGCGTCTTAGGTGTTGTATGAAAAATTGCTGTTCACGCATTATATTATCAATTGTTCTGGAAATCTTCAAATTATTTTAATCTTTAGTCCTATAATAATGTTTGGATTAATAATTTCTGGGCGTTTGGTGAGTAATCTCGATCACTCAACACGGTGTTGAAGCATGTTATGCATAATTACATTACTATGTACTTTGTACATATTTATTTTCTACCATAGCCACAAACTGACTTCACGCCGGTAGATGAAAATAAAGTCGTAATAAATGTGCCAGACATAGATCATGTAAACTATATTGTAGTATTTTTAACTGGGTTAACAGCACTTCCTGAAGGAACAGCAGCTGCGGTTTACTTTAGCTGGCCTGATGCAAATTCAGCTCCTACATGGCAATACCTGGGACACATATCCAACGCTAAGCCGTCAGCGATTTTCAAAATATCCCAGCTGAAAAAAAGTCACGAATTGGAAGCGGCGGAGCATGGAATGATTTTTGGTGCACAAGAGATTTCCCACACAGCGCAAATAGGAATATCCGTTGAGCCGGAACTTACAATTACTCAGTTGACACCTGCGGTGGTAAGTGAAAAATTATCTTTAAAGGCAATATGTTAATTTAGAGAAAATAACTATGTGTCGTAACGTATAACAATATGAAAAAATTTTCACAGCAAAATGCAAATGCAAATCTGCAGTTCAGTCAGAAGATGTTAGAGAACTTTTTCAACTATGCGTCCAGTTTTACGGTGTCTCCGCAGCAAATCCCTCCATTGAGTAATGAAACACTTGTACCTCTCTCAACGTTGCAGAATTGGTACACAAATTTTCAAAGACGGATGGCTCAAAACCCAAATTTCTGGAAGTATTGATTTTAAATTTATCTGCGCCCGCCAAAATATACATTCGTAATTTCTGCAAACACTTAGATATGTATTCAATTGTGAGTTATGCTCATGTATTGGAAAAAAAAAACTAAAAATATTCTCTCAGAACTTATTTTATTAAGCTTGTTTTTCTTTGATAATTAACATAAACCCATAAATGCGATGTTTTTCAATACAGTACCGAAATAAGAATTATGAAAGTAATGGCGAAATTTAATTTATAATGTCGAAAGCATTAAAAAAATTTTACTAATAAAATGACAATTTTATAAATAGCGGTTTTAATTAATTTAGTATATAAACATACCAAACACTTCCATTCGGAATATATTACATGTTTACTCAACCAAATATATTCTAATTATATGCATTTGGTAAATATATAATTGGCAGATTTTGTTAACGACTAGCAATGTTATAAATAATTCGTATTTTAACTAATATTCATTTGAGATTAGAATTTAGTTCAACATTTACCAATGATTGGAACAGTTAGAGACTTGGGATTAATTTTTCTTCTTGTAGCAATGTTTGATGGTTGTATCCATTGTAGCCAGATACAAAGTCTTGTTAAACTGAAAAAAATTCACTGCAAAGCTTCGCATCCAGAATTGGTTTCTCTGGAGGAATGTAACATATTAGACATGGTCAATGAAAGTAAAGTGCAGACGTTATGTTACTTTAAGGAGAAACCGATTAATCAAGTTAATGTATGTATATAATGGAATTCCATGTGTAACGTTTTTCAGATGTTTATATTTTTGTAGTTGCGTATGAAATCTTATGTGAAACGTCCAATGGGATATGTGCCGTTTGTCATCGATATAACTGTGGATTGGTGTGAGTTTCTAATTAAGCGCAGCAATATCATTTTGAAACGATTATTTGATTTGGTTGAAAAATATTCGAATATGCACACGAAATGCCCGATTACAGTAAGCTCTTGCGTGAGTGCAGTTATATTTTTATTATCTAATCATTTTTTTTTACTTAATAGGAAACTTTTATTTATCTTAACGCTTCCATAGATAAGGACAGGGGCTTTCATCTGCCATTTAAATTTCCCGCCGGAGACTATCGTATTGATTTTATAACTACATTTAATACAGTTATTCACGTTGTAACTTATCTTTACATTGAAGTTGAGTAAAGTTGACCTAACCTAATCAAATATCGACTGATCCGGTGATTAACCATGTAATAAATAGTACATATATACTGCATATTCATTATCCCAAAGTTTTAAGGGGAGTTTATACTGCACTAGAAATTCGCACGCGTCACTGAAGTAGAGAAGAAAAACGGCCACATACTCGTCGTCACAATTTCTACCCTTGTGAATATTTAAAAAATAAACCAATGACTGATTTTTAGTTAGTATGCTCTAACATCACAATTGAGATATCGTGACGACTGCAAAGAATAACGTATGCTCTCTAAAATAGATTTTCAAATGAATGTACCACCTATTTTATTTTCCATATATTAAGATGATATTAATGCACTGTGCACATGTAAATACAAATAAGGAATTTATAGTATCTTTCAGGAGAGCAAGTATGGGCTATTAAGAGAGTTTTAGGATGCTGGAAAACTGTTATACCCACAAACACAAATTGACTGGTATAACATAAATTAAGGCGCGCTGTGGAAGTCAGTATCAACGTTCCCTTTAACGGTTCTAAACGCTTTGCTCATAGTTAGATTGTAAACTAATTAACCATTTATTCAAATGGTCAATGATTTAATGATACCAAAAGCCTAATTGAGGAAAATGAATACATGTTGTTTAAGAAAGTGAAAGTCGGTCATTGTGGAGATTTGAGAAAACCAAAGGAACCGTGTTTTCCGCTGTCGTATGTGCGTACATACATATTTCATTTGTGTACACATCTCGGCTTTAGAACAATCGATTCAGAAATGTATGGAACAAGTTTGAAGCAAATGACACTGTCCACATAAAACTATGCAAATAGTACGTTTTGGTGTTTTTAGTAGTCAACAACAAATGGTGGAAAATTGTTGTATCATAGTTCATGCCCAATGACTTACTTCGATACAATTGCATATATGCTCTGATGTGTATTTATGTACTATATGTACATATATATGTAAAATGTGCATACAAAAAGGAAATTACCTTCATTCAGCAAATTGAAACTTATATACAAAAAGCGTAATTGCAAAAACAAATTCTGGTAAATATACATACTACATATTGTACATATGAAAAAATATGTACTCGTAAAATTTTACTAAGCCAAACTTTAATTTTGTTGAGGCATAAAATACAATATTTTTTGTCCATAATTCAACTTCGTTTCGGCGAGTTTCTTTCGTTTAGTTTTTGTGATATTGTAAGGGTTTTTAGTAGGATTTAGATCTGGTATTTGGCCTTCCCATTTCATTCTTTATCACCAATTATATAACTAACATTACAGAGCTCCAACTAGCGTATTTTTCACACTTTAATGCCCTTTGAGATCCGGTTTTAGTTAGGACTATACTATTCTAGTTTAAAGAATATTAAATTATAGAAAATATGTTTTAATAACACAATAAAAATATTGAAGATAATAATTTAGCAGACCTGGGTTTTCCCGTTTTAATCTTGTATTATAAATATGTAACATTTAAATAAAATTGTATTAATAAATGATTTTATACATTCAGAATGAAATCTAAAATGAACTCACTGCACTGCTTACTGCCGAGTAGATAAATATACATATGTATTTGAAGATTTGCTTTGAAGTACATATACATATATGTGAGATAATTTAATAATAACTTCAAACAGCCATTTCCTTTACCTTCCTTTTGCAATTCGAAAAGCATTTAATTTTTTTTTTTATCTCCGATACATACCATAAATAATAAAATATATGCAAAGCTTAAAATGATTTTCATTTTCAAATGCATAGTATTTAATAATATATTATGGTAAAGCATAGCTTCAAGCGGTTAAAAACTAGGTGTTTGTTATAAGTATAAACATAAAAAGGTGATAACCGCTATCATAGATGTATATACTTATATACATACATAAAATGAGGTAATGTGTACTTCTAACTTAATAAGAATATCGGGGCAATGTTATGAACAAAATTTAGTTGAAATTGGTATAGTAGGCCTTAGATATAGAAATTCAAGTAATAATCTGCGTTGCCAAGCCCATTGTTTAGACTGATGCGAATGAAGTGCTTAAGTACCATCGTGGCCCGGAAATTTATTGCTTCTTACGTATTTATTTAGTGAACAATCGCACTTTTAGCACTTTATAGTCACCCGGATTTCAACTCGTCTCATCATCCTGTACCGCATCGTATGTATGTAAACATTACAAACCTAATTTTCGAATATTTGTTCCTCTAAATGGAGTCGTATGTTACGGTTGGTCAAGTTCAACTTCTTTCAATTGCGGCAATAAAATGTTGGTTACCATCGATCTGTACCTCTCTCCATTGAAAATAATCAGCTTCATTTCGAAAAAAGTACAGACCGACAATTCCATTCATGAAAAATTTTAGAATTTTTTTTCGCACAAGAATCAACAGTTTTGTTTATTTATCTCACCACTCAGATGAAAGTACAAATTTTCAGAGAAGATGATTTTCTTTAAAAAATCGTTATCGTTTTAAAGTTGTTGCACGGAAACAGCAAATTCACGACGTTGACGTTGGTTCAATACGGATGCAAGCGCAAATCCTTGTTCAAAATCTGCTAGGTTGTGGTTTGAGACAGTTCCAATTCTTGAAAACGTCTTAGAATCGACAAATTGCGGTCTTCAGTAACACTTGCCTGAACGGTAGTAATATTTTTATATAGGATCTTGAACATTACAAGAAAATGTTCGCACGAAATTCGACGAAAGCGAGCACAGGTGGACGATTATCGCGACCATAAAATGGCAAAGGCGCAAAGTTGCAACTGGGGAACGACTATTTTGGCAATAAAACTGAGTAATTTGTGAACGTTGTTCTTGCGTATATCTATCTACGAGTATGATAAAACTGTAGACATTATTGAATAGAATAAAAAAATTAAATGTTATGAGATATTAAAAATGGCCGAAACGACACTTAGAAATCATATCATCCCTATTGGAACACCCAGTATTTCAATTTTTCTTAACAAATTGTTGCATTGTTGACGGAAACATTCAAGGAACACAAGTATTTCTAAAGAGAACGGAATAGTATAATAGTCGAGCAGTTAAGAGTGTTTACAGAGCACATTCAATTTACAGCAACTCACGATGGGTGGTCACATTTAAGAGATCTGAGATGTATAACAGTTCCGTTTATAATATTGAACAGTTGAGCCAGAGAACATAAAACATATTTATTAACATATGTTATGTTCTCTGGTTGAGCAAAGTAACATTCAATGCGTCGCTCTCAATAGAATTCATATTTTAGTACATTTTTAGGAGTTTCACCTGGGAAAAATGAGCAATGATGAGGTACTTACTTTGTGTATTATTAAAGACACGTGCTCTATTATATCAGAGAGTATTAGATACTTACACGCGTTGTTCAAGAGAGGTCAACTTTACCAACCACCATTAATAGATGCCCGATAAAATAATAACATTTTAGTTCAGTTTGAAGTAATATTTATTAAATAATCTCCATATTAGCAAATCTTTATATATGTATGTACATAATCCACGAAAATATACTTGGACATACATATGTATGTACATATTTAATTACGTGTCGATTTTATTTCAGTAAGTTTACTTAATTTCTACATGTGTATATGTATCTTTTATAATAATATAATAATATAATAATATTTTACATGTTTTCGGTTTTCATTTCTTTTAGTTGCAACAAATTTGTTCACAACCGAGGAAATAACAACAATGATTCCAAGAGGATTAATCAAATGTTATTATTAAATAATACTGATACGAATATCAACTTTACAATCGTTTAATGATTTGAAACCACCGCAAAAACCATCCAACGCAGAATGAAAATGAAAAATAAAATACAAACAACTATATATAATAAATATAAATTAACATTGTATCCACAAATACAAGATAAGTATTGACTTCGACAAAGGCAAAAGCGCAAAATTATTATACAAAACCGTCCAAATAATTAAGCTACTATTGAAGAGGAGAATTATAAAATTTTTAACGGGATTTTAAACACTGTTCACAGTCCTTGGAATTTACATTACGACTAAAAATATATACATACATATACAACTCTTAGCAACTTTATTATAGTTATAAATTGGAATAAAGTTAAACATCACAACGTTTACTATCGCATTGCAACATTTGAAATATAAATACGAAAGTAAAAAAAAAAATAAAATAGTATAATTCATCGAAATTTGGGCACTCATCGAACCCATCACTAATGTCAACAATGGATTTAAATGGACCTATTTCTATTATGGAATATCGTCAACGTCAGGTGTGTCACATATTGTATTATTTTATATTGCACTCACTATTTCTTATAACAATTGATTCCTTATCCTGTCTATCCATCGTATAAATTCTTGGTGAGGATATCATTTAAAAAGCAAAAATAATAATAGGTACAATATACATACATACTGTTGAACTGCCCTAACTCGAATCACCATTTTCCATAAACAATTTTTCAAAAAGCTATAAAATACTTCGCTTATGTACATAAAATACTGTCATTTTTTGGCAAAACCGATATTTTTTAGTTGTTTGTTTCAGTGAAAAGGAATTCTAATCTGTTTAGTGCTTTGTAGTGATTGTCAGTTCTATTTATTTTCGTACTTAAATAGGAATTTAAAAGTGCAATGGAAATATTTTTTCATAGAAATTTTTATTCTACAATAGAACTTTTTTCACATATCATGAGGTATAAACAAATTTTTTCGGAATTTTTTGATGACATCTGTTGGAGAAATAGCTGGGTGAATGAGATGCATTTTTTCACTGGTGGAAACGATTTCTCATGTTTGGATCATCTGAAACACAAAAACCCAATTTATTCTTAAAATATACGTTAGAATTGTTATCGTCCCTACTAGAATCATGAGAAAATGTTAATAAATAAAAAAGTAATTAACGTTTTTTTTTTAATTTTTTCCATGTTTTTTTTTACATACATTTTGTCATAATATAGTCAATAAATTATACAAAATTATGAATCTAATAGGGACGATAACTAGGTGTTTTGTGAACATTAAAAAAAAAATTAAGCAAATCGGTTGAGTAGTTCGACCGGAATCATGCCCGCCAGTTTAAAAAAGTGTGTTTTCAGAAAAAAGCGTTTAAAGTTTGAGGTGTGCACTCCGAGCGCTCCGAACGTCGTGTGGTATTATCATTTTGGGCCTTTTTCGGAACCTTCCAATGGTAAAGTGGGTTTCTGCATTAATTCTAATGGTATAAAGGAACAGAGAATGCAAAAAAAAAAAAAAAATTAGAATTAGATTTCAGATTTTCTTTGTTAAGTGGTCAGTAACAAAGAAATTCTGAAATTTTTGAAAAAAATATTTTAAACTCGGTCATTGCGACGCCATTTCCGGTGTCATCAAATCATCTGAATTGAAAAAAAATACCTGTTTCAGTTAAAATTTTAAATTCGAACTTGGACTAAGAAAAAAAGACTGAAAATTGGATTTCTTTACGAAAAATATCACAAAAATCTGTGTAAAATTTCATGAAGATCGGTTAAGTATGTAGTTCTCAAGAGATCTTGCCAACCGACTTCAAAAACACAGTTTCGAGAAAAAAACATTTATAGACGGCGCACTTATCCTAGCTAGCCTAGAGGGCACAAGTTCTCAAGGCTGTACTCGTATCTCCGAAACTATTACTTGGATCAACTTGAAAATTTAGGAAAGTATTAAAGAGGTGTTGTAGAATTTATTAAAACAATAAAAAAAATCGATTTTTTAAAAGTCGTAAACCCATGTAACCCCTTATTAAGAATTAATTCGAGAACATATCGCTCTTAGTTCTCAAATTCAAATTTTTAGGGAAATCTGTCAGAAAATAAAAAATGGTAATTAACGATTATTATTAATGCATATGGTTATAGTTACATAAATACATGAACTTAATTGCCATATAACAAAAAAGTATAAAAACACTTAATGTGCACCAATACACTTCTCCTCTGACCTTATTGAATATTCGCAACTTGTGATATTTAATTATTATTGAGCATGTCATATATTGGACTGTTAAGTACAAATATTGTATGAATGCATTGGAAGAATGTAATGTCATAAGTTATAATTATGATAGATCCTTACGGGGCATCTCGGCTGGCAAAAATTTATGGCATACTAACTGTCAAATCTATGGCTAATGGCATTGCCAAATCTGTATGTGGGCATTTGTTATCATAACATACATTATTTTATCACATTGCGAAATGCCGTTGGGTAGGTAGGTTCGAGCTGATGTAGCGCATGCTTGAACTGTTTAAATCTTTTATGTGGAAAATAAAAAAGGAAAAATATCGAAATTTACATAGAAATGAAAACTGCGCTGTCAAACTGCTGAAGTGACAGCTTATTGCTTTCAATATATGGCGTACTAATTAGTATTCCATATATTGCTTTCCATAAGCAATAGGGAGTCTCAACAGGCCATATGCACGGCATTACAGTTAGTATAACATAAATTTTATTCTGTCGAGATGACACGTTAAGTTGAGTGATTTAAACAGAATTTGGCGGCTCTGGCAGCACAGCAATATAAAAGGAAGCTTATAACTGGAAGTAACTTATAGCGCTATAATTTCCAATAGCGGCAATATTTTGTAACCGACAGGTGGCCATGTAACTAGTTATCGCTATCATCAAGAGCTTTTGGTTATATTTTCTTTGTGGTTCCTTTTCCTTTTTATTGGAACTTCATTGCTTTCCGTGTCTACCTTCCGCTTTGCTTATTAATTTCTATAAAATTCCTTATTTGCAACTCAGCTGTAGGCCCTAATGGACGAGCTTTTTTGAAGGATTAAATTGTTTGTTTAATTTTATTATTTTATATGTTATTTGAGTTGTTTATTTCGATTTTTGTGAAATTTGAATGTTAAAGTTATACTGTGTTTAAAGTTATTGTAATTTTGCTTTAATTGTAAATATTTGAAAAAATGGCTGATTTTGCTAGCGTACTGGGCGACCTTAGCTCGTTTTATCAACGCTTTCTTCTTAATCAGCAACTGAATGAGGAATGGGAGGAGTTAAATCAGGAGATTTGGGTGTGTATTTCTTTATAATTTAAAAAACTTAGTTCGCTTCCCTCGAATCTTTATTAAAATTTCCGCAGCGTGCATCTATACATATTTGCAAGAATTCAGCTATTTTTCTCATACTTTACCTCGCTACGAATTTTGGGGTTATGCTGAAGTTTTAGCGGTAATTCGAGTTTGTCAAACTTGAGTGGAATAAAATCAGTTTGTCATTTGAGATTTATGTCATTGATGTTTTATTGACATATGTATGTATGTACATACATACATATGTTTGAGTTTTAAATAATATTATTATAGTATTAGAATTCGGCACTATATTCACTCGGACTAGATGTTTCTAATTTAATTAATAAGTCTTGCAAAGTGGTACAATTATTGCGAACTTGAACAAAAATTTAGTTAATACTATTTGAAGATTACTTTTGTATTATGCTTTGTGCTAACATTTTATTAAGTGATAAATTTGATTTTATAGTCTCGTTATTGCCAGGTCGGACATAGACTACCGCATTTTCAGCAAAACTGAGTAACGTAGTTGTGATAGGTGATCGTGTTTAAGGATAATGGTTTCTTAGTATTCTTACAGATTCTTACAAAACCAGAATAACCAAAAATATGTCATTTCAGAAGAACATATAATCTAAAACATCTATGAATATATATGTATGTATGTATGTTATTATATATTATCGACAGATTGACATCTCCACTTATTAGCGAAGGCGGTTGTGCAAAGCTTAAACGTGGCAATATTGAACCCGTTTTATTAGATATACTTAACTATATGAAAATCCTATAAACGCTCGGGTCTTAGTTAAACTTTCCCAGTTTATTTACAAAAAATTTTTTATGTTAAGGTCGAACTTGAGAAAAATGATTGAAACCGATTACTTATTACATAAGTATACAATTAAGATTCAAGAGCCATATTTTTGGATTTCATATCATATTTGGTCACTACTCCACAACAAGAATTAGAAACAAATTTGTTACTTAGTTTATCATAGAGCCAGGGAAAGTTCCAAATTTAATTAAGGTTGAGTTAAGTATACATTTTTTTTTTCACAAAATACGAAGCAGTATAAATTTAAAATTTTGTAAAGTAACTGTTTATAATCAGTACCAGTCCTCTAGCATCAATTTGTAAATATGAATGCTCGTACATGCGCAGAAACCTGCTGCTGAAGAGAGCTCACTGAATCGTTATGGTTGAAATTTTATTTATTTTAAAGAAATATAGAATACAAAAATTTCTAACTAGTGCAATTAAATGCACTATATGCAATATTGTCGTTATTAAAATACTGAAACATATTTTAAATTAATTCTAAATAAACTTGGAAGCCCTGCTTTCATGCTTCTCAATCCAATTGGATTAATTACCTTTTGCTTCCATTGCTTGAAATGTTACATGGTGTATTCAGAAAATGTAAAAACATGTAAACAGTTTCTCTGGTGTATTCTCATTTATTTCTGGTGTACAAATGGCTTTGTCTGCTGCGGAAGCGAGAAAACTGGTGCACACAATTCCTATAACAAACCGAAAGTGAAATCAAAATAAAGTCAAAGCAGAGGCAGGGAACATAAAGACATATGAGCAGAGAATGTAGAAGAATGTGATAGGAAATGAAGAAAACGATGCCCGCAGTTATAAAGAGAAGAGAGTAACAACGAATATTCGTAGAGTGAAGGAAATGAATAAAGCGTACAAGGCGAACTGGGCAGCTGGTTCTCTGGTAGAAGTTAGTTGGTTAGTTGTATTTTTGTCGCAGTGCTGCAACATTTAAAATATATTATATATTATTGCTTCCTATCTATCGAATTGTTCGCATGTATGTTGCCGCCGCCGTCACATATTCGCAGTCAGTGTATTTTTGAATAGTGCATATTTTATATCCTCTGCAAAAGAATTATTGGCTCTGGTCAAAAGTGATGCAGTTCTTCTAGTGATCGTTAATCTTGGTTCTTGGTGGAATATTTACCTGCGTAAAAAGTAATAAGCATTTTCCCAACAACAAATTTAAAGTGTTTAATATTAAAATGATTATAATACGGAATATATCGGGAGGAAAGCAATTTAATTTATGTTAAAATAAATAAATATTTTATACACATATATGAGGCGCTAAATAAAAATTCCTAGGGAATGAAACCAAATCGAAGCTTTTCGTAGACGCAATTATTGCGTAAATCAAAATTGAATAGAAATAGTATACATCTGTATGTACACTGAAAGATGTTTTTAATGAGGGAAAAAAACGTGTTATATACTCGGACTTACATTGAAACAGCAATAAACCGGAAGAGAAAAGATATTACGTTACCACCACTAAGGTATTAGTCAGAAAAAGCCTAAAAATAAATACTGCATACTTTACATTAACCGTTTTAGAGTCCCAGATACGTCTGATAGTTGCTATATTATTTTCCGTCAGTCTCGTTTACTTGTATGTATGGTTATACATATGCGCATTTTTAATGCCTCAGTTCGCTACATTTTAGTGCTTTGCTAAATATGTATGCTTTGCTAATATATGTATATGCCATTTTAATACCATATTATACATACAAATGTATATCATAGGACTCCTTTTAGGCATACTTTTTCTGCTAGACGTCTGTTTTCATCCACCAAATATTTCACTTTCCTCGTAGCATCATTTATCTCGTCTCACTTCCTACAAATTCACGCACAGTGTTTTGCTTTGTTACGTACAATATTTATCGGTGTTCTATGATTTCTCAGATGTTTTATCCTGCTTTACTATACATATGCTTTCATCCCAAATGTTCGTATGTAGTATTACTTAGTGATGCTGCCATTGCTGCGTTTTGTCGATTCGATTTTTCCCACCAGCATAGCAGTTGAATTGCTAGCCGGTCACATATTCAAGGCACCCCAAAAAGAGACAACAACCCTCAATGATGAGAGACTTCTATGTATGTTTTGTATGTAATAAACTAAATTTAGCAAAAATATGTACGATGCACAGTACTGACAATTTGGTAGTCAGTGCCGCAACGTTCAAGGCATCGATTGCTAGATAGATTTCCTCAAGAGTTTTATACCAGATCATCGTTTTGATTTTATACCAGTTCAGAGATGCTAGAAAATAGTATATATTGTAGCGAGAAGGTAACAAAAGTTGGCAATTTTGTGTATCTTTTATATACATATGAACGTATTTTCATACCTTCTATCAGAATAAAGTAAAGTTCCTCCGTTGACTAGTAAATATAATATATTTTCTGCGCTGTTCTTAGTTCGTGATTTATTGATAGTTGTAAGAATCGAAAATTAAGCTGATCGGCTTATCAAAATACAGTTTTGTATGTTTATAAATAGACTCTAATCAGCCAAAAAATGCTTTCTCGCATCTTGACGGATATTAAACAATGATTTGAATGGGAATAATACAAAAACTTTTTAATCTTCATTGACACTAATATTATTAGTATAATATTCACCTTTAATTATAAAATGTTAATACAAGTGTTTAAGAAGTGTACCTACTTAGAGCAAAAGGATGTTCACTAACCGTTTCCTAAAAACAATCTTTTAATATCTGTATAAAATGAATCTAAGAATTTTGTGCATATACCTGTTTTAGTAATTTTTAATTTTTTCCTCCAATGCTCGTTAATTTTGTTAAGTAATTAATAATTGAATAAATTGTGCTTCAATTGCGAAAACTAGCATAAAAGCTGTAGTAATATGCAAAAGTGAAAAGTTTGTAGGAATTCAATTGCAGATGTGCCAAAAATACTCTTTTAATTAAGTAAAGCTTGCAATAGTAAAGTTAAATCACTCCAATACAACTATTGAAACAAGAAATAAGTTAAAAATATAGTTATTCGCAAACACATTCTTATTAATATTGTTGTTATTGTACTGGCAATTACGTGGTGAAAAAAGTTACGATTAATTCAGCTATAAAGTGTTGAATTAAAAGCAGCTAAAAGGAATACGCTACACGCACCACTGCAACTATAAAAACGTCAAACTGTGGGGTTCAGGAGCATTTTTTCTTCCTCCTCAAGGAATGTATTATCCGGTAAGTTCAACAATTAGACTCGATGGTACTCCTTTTTTGCGTAAATGTTAGAAAAATTAACAAATTAAAGAACCTTTTATATCTACTATTACTTCATTAATTCCTTTCTCTACATTTATTTCAAATTTAATAGTGCAAGAATATTTGTTCAATTTTATTTATTCACCCCGTAACACCGCGGGATGTATACAAAAAAAATAAGTGTTACCACTTTTACATATACAACTTCAACTAAATATAAATTTTCATATAATTTTAAGTACATATGTATACAGTGACTTCAAAAAGTGTTCACGTAATATACTCTACGAGGTCTTATACAACCAAAAACGAAGTGGAACTCACAAAGTGTTATTGTAATTTTTACCCAAATTCGGTGAAAAGTTCCAATGTGCATGCAAGACCAATGATTAAAAAACATGTCGTAAAGGGGCCATCCATAAATTACGTCACACGAATTTAAGGACTTTTTAACCCCTCCCCCCGTCCTTATCACAAGTTGTCACATTTTACAAAGCTTAATCATCTTGTGTCCATGGACTTTTGACCCACTCCTTTATATCATTTATTACTGGTAAATCGGGCACTTCATTTTCGTTCTGAAGTTGGATGTCAGGAACATCTTTCGTATCAACATCGTCTTCTTCCATCCATCTCGGGCACGTCTAGCCGCAATTCTTTGAGGACAAATTTTCGCAAAAGGTAACAGCTCTTGTTTTGTATGTGATTGTTTGTGTTGATTGGTGGCTTTATATGAAGAAAAATATAGGCCACATATGCTACACGATCTTTTAAATAAGTATGACTCGGGCAATAACTATCATATGGAACTTGTTTCAGATGGAATGATGCTTGAAGATTTAATAATATCTGTAGTAATAATAGAGCAAACTTAGTGTCGTTGCCTTTTGAAATGTGATGTCACAAAGATTTTGGTCCCCCTTGCCCCTTGACACACAATGTCACTTCTGGATGATACCCTCCCCCCCTTCAAGGTGTGACGTAATGTATGGATGGCCCCAAAGCGGTTAGATTGAAATTTGCGAAAGATCAAAAAACTGGGCAAGCGGGCAGTTCAAACTAGTTTTTTTTTGTTTTGGCGAAACGAAAATTATTCGTATTAATTCTGATAGACGAGTTTGGACATGATAGGTAGGACATGCGATGTGATCCCACAAATAGGAATAACCTATTTCGCTTATGGTGTGATGCTGTTTCTTTGGCGAACAGATGGAAAAATTGTGTGGAATCAACAGAATAATGAATTCTAAGAACTATATTCGTTTATTCTTAGCTTAAAGATTTTTGAATGCGATTGGTGATTTGTTATACATGCAAGACAATCATTCTAAACATACCGCCCGAATTACAAAATCTTGTTTTGAAAATAGCGGAATTCGGCTGAGCTTAGCGCAGTCAACCGATATGAACTCCATGCAGAAACACCAAATATGATAAATGAATTCTGAACTTAAGTTGATAGAGTTTTGAATTTGGAGCACGATGTTTTGAATCCCAGCTTTTAATATACTAGATCAAACTTTCACATACATACTTACGCCCATAATAAGGAATAGAGTTAAATTTACAATGTATCGAAAAAACTGATTGAGGACAATCAAACACTTGCTTATTTATGGTATTTCGAAAATTATCAATTTTACAAACCTTCCGCGTGTAAGCTACACTGCTGATATATAGAACTACTGAGTATATGCATAAATTTCTCTATTATAATTAGCTTTTATAGTTTAAAAAACGCTAAACCTAAAAAAATAGTTTCGTTCTCTTCAAGTTTTATATGATCTAGGGACTAATTAAACATACTTATGTACCTAATTGATTCTAACTGAGTAAACGCAAATGTTTAAAATTTGCTTATATAACATATAATAACAATTTGTTCTGGATATAAGCAAAGTACAATTTTAAGATGTTTCTTGGAGTTCAGTCACATTTTTAATAACTGTATGTCACTTTTGTTTCTAAAACAAAAAATGTGTCGTTGTTTACGAAAATTTATTATATTGGGTACCTTCTGTAAGTTTTGTTATTAAATGCAATTACCCTACTTTTTTATGAATCACTCTTAATTTATTTGAATGAGTACTACATATCCTCAACATCCAACGATTGTTGACAACCATATTCTCATCTGCTGTCCGGCAATTACTTTTAGGTTTTTATATTTCAATTATTCACATGGCGCTCTCTATTTTTGCCGTTGATCAGAGTTTGCGTTCTTCCCTATATTCGTTGTATACATAAGCAGAATCAAGTGGCAGTATGCAACTTCCTTTGTCTACCAAATATGTGTGAATAAAACGTAATTCTCTTGATAAAACGAAAATTTATTTCAATTACGGTTCATTTAATATGACGAGCCAATAGCAATGAGCAGCGGGGTGATCAGCATTCGGATGGCAAGTAATGTGCGCAACACATGTTTACAGGGATCAGTAGGGAATATTGGCGGTTGAAGAAAATTACGATACATAAATTGTGAACAATGTAGAGACGACAAAATTAAGTAAGCGTCCATCTGTCCTAATTGGTATTTAAAGTAAATAAGGTATTGTTTTGAAATACATACACTTTTAATGATAATAGAAAACCATATAGAGTAGAGCGGTTGCTAGATTGTCTGACTGCAAGTGGCTGCACTTAAGCCCATTGACCCATTGTCCTCCCAAGTGAGACTCAACTAAATCCCATTTAACTACTTGTTAGATTTAATGAAAGACAAATTTTTTACCACCGTTTTCCCAGTTTTTTCTAAAAGCGCGCTTTAGAAGTCGTGGGTGATATTCCGTTTAAACCAGCTGAAGGCTGAGCTATCGCATATCTATGTATATTGCATTTCCTAAAAATTAAAAAAAAATCATAACATTCTTTCCATATAAAAAAAGTTTCAATTCGGTAAGCTTCCAAACAACCTACCATTTTTTTGCATAAACAATACGTACAAACTCATACTTCCATTAGCTCCTTGCGACGAAAATAGAGATTTGGTGTGAAGCTGAAAAAATTAGGGGTCAATTTTAGAATAGCATCCCCCGATTTCGGGGTTAAAATGGGTATGTATGGATAGAGGAGGTCCTCCAGATTAAGAAAATATATATATATATAGTTGCCGCTGATTTATGGTTTTTGAGATATTTGCATTTAAAGTGTAAAAATTCGGCTATTTAAAATGCTTCTTCCATTTATAATGAATTGTATAGTTACATTTTTAACTTTTATGTGCACAAATAACTTTAATTCAACATTTAACTTTTGTTCATACAATAACAAAAAGGTTGAATTCTAACTAATAATCAGTGCTAGATTACATTTATATTTTACAGAAGAACCAAAAGAAATAAAGAAAACAAATAATACCCCAATGACAGGAAATATATAACACATTAGTTTTCCGCATAGAATTCATTTCTGCATTGGAGGCCGTGCTTCAAAAAAATTACCTTCGGTCGCACCAACACCTGGGCGTGCTCAGTTCTTTTGCGTTGAACTCCTTTTTGCGTTGTCGGCCTTCGACTGCGCTTCAAAAAAATAACCCTCGGTCGGACCAACACCTGAGCGTGCTCAGTTCTTTTGCGTTGAAATCTTTTGTGCGTTTGATATGGAATTAAAGTTATTTTTGCACTATTTACTATAAAATAAATAATTAGAAACGAATTAGTGAAGTGTTAGTGAATATAAAAGTATAAAACATAAGTGTAAAATGCATTATAAATCGGAGAAACACGCATTTTAAAAGGTTGATTTTTTAACTTTAAAGGCAAAAATCTCAAAAACCATAAGTCAGCGGCACCTATATGTATATATATTCTTGATCTGGAGTACCTCCTCTATGCGTACATACCCATTTAACCTCGAATCGGGGGATGCTATTCTAAATCGCAGCCAAAATTAGTTTCTGATATAATATACAATACAACCTGCCCACAATAATAGTGTAGTATTGGAAAATATTCCAACATATGTAAATACTATATACATTCTGTTCGCTTCCTTTCCCACCGAAATGTTTTCTGAAAAACTTGGTTTATTCAGACAGTGATTTCATCTTAAGTACATATACGTACATACATATATTCATAATGCATATATTAAAACCATTATCAGCACTTTAATATTGCTTTATTTTTGTTGTTCAGTGCTAATGCCAGCCTTTCGTTGTAAACGTCGTCAGTTGCGCAAACTCTGGCGTAGAGGCTTTATAATTAGATACAAATCCGCTGCTTAAACATCTATCGGAATACTCCCTCCATCATATTGTTTTTTTTATTGATTTTATGCCCAACGCATGCGCAAAACTATAAAGTTATGGCGAGGAATATAAATCCGAATAAGAGAACTGATTTTTGCAACGTTTGCTTGTATATAAAATAGTAGTGAGATGCTAAATGTCGTCAGATATTCACTCAATCATCGGATTTTACGCGCAACTTACTTTCAATGAAAACAAGTGATGATATCACGTTTCATTAGTACAATGCCTGCAAATCCATGACTGAGCAATAGTCTTAACCATTGACATATATTCATACATGCATACATTTGTATGTATTTATTTTCAACAGAGTATGCGCATATGTTTTCCACATGTCGCATAGTTCGCTCGTCAGCAAATGCAACTGAGTATGCGCAAATGTTTAAAAAAATCCATAAAAAGATTGTGGATGACCATAAAGAGCAGTTGATGAAAGGAACATGTTCGACATTCTTTCATGAATCGATAGATTGAAAAGGAATGAAATGCTCCTGTCAGAAATCACTGAAAAGGATGGCAAAATTATAGGAATAGAGCCAATAATTGTTTTTGCTTTTACCATGTTCTAATGATATGGCCCGAACTTCTGTCGAGGAAATTGAAAATATGAAATGTCGACCCAATGACGAACATTATCAAAGTATTAGGTTAATCGATAAAACATTAAGGTTTATAAGTTCAAAAGCTGGAAGTCCGCCATAATTGGTACTTCAACGCTATGTTGAATAAAAAATCGCAATTTGACAAAAAAGATCTTTTTCTTTAAATGATGAGAAGTTTTTATATGACTTGAAGCCAAGATGTTTAATTAATGTATATTTTATTTATTTAATTTTCAATTTACACATTATAGTAATTAATTGCAAAATAAAGTAACTACAAGGCTGACATTCATGATTGAAATACTAAACATATGCATATTTGTAAACAAAAATGTCATGTTATCTACGGCGCAACTATTTTATGATTACGGTTTCAGTGACGATATAAAATAACTCTCTGGGATAAAACATTGCGCTACCGACTAGTTTTTTAACTTAACTTTTTATTGCGCGTAGCTATAGAATATAATTTATGTAGATATTGGGCGTTGATTTTTATGTTTCGCCTCCAAGGAACATCATGAGAACTCTTCAGCAATACATCAGCGAGTTATAGGATTATACCAACCAACTTTCAAACGCGACTAGCTTCAGTTAACTTCAGAACGCCTTTCTTTATAGAGATATTAACGCCTTCATTGACTCTTTCTCAGTGAGTGGGGTACTCGGATTTCAAATACCACTCATGTAAAAAAGAGCTCGAGCAGACTCAATATACTTAAAATATTATTTAAATTATTTGTTTTATTCCATTCATACCTGTTCTGGTTGTTTATTGCTATTTCATTTGCCAGTTGGTTACTGAGCTACAAATCACAACATTAACTTGAACATCTGCGAGTACATCGACTAAGTCCAATAAACTCATACAGAATTTTAATAGGAAAGAATTTTGAGTTAATTTGCATTAGATTTTATTTCCTTTAAATAAATAAAACCCGATTTGAATTGTTTTTAGTTTTGTTCATTGTTTTCGATTTTTGGAGAACGGACGTATGTACATACATACATAAATACGCGAGGAACAACGTAACGTGAAGCATTCTTTAATTGCTCATTATACTTTGATGTGTTCAAGTTATACATTTCTTTAGTCAAAATTTAATAATAACAGTTACAGGTTTCTAGATTTTTTTGTTAAATGATATGAAGAAACATTCCTACAATCGTCGAACTTAATTAATATCGATAACACCGAATTATAAAACTTCAATCAAAAAGTAGTTTACTCGGAGATCGTAATAGAGGCTCACATTTTCTAGTTCTGTACATGCAGCTGTGTTCATGAAAACTGTAGTGCTGGTATATTTTAACCATAGAAAAAAAAATCAAGTTAAAAACATAAACTACAAATTCAATAAACTTACAATTTTTTCTAGCTACTTCTTTGTAAATATATACACAGTTTTATATGTATCAAAAAGATATGTATGTATACTAAACAAAATTCAAATCAAGTAAGAAAGGGCTGAACATTTTATACTCTTGCAACTTGCAAAAATCAAAGCTAGGGAAACACTTTAAGGTGTAAAACGTCAAAGCGGGTCGGAATCCAAGCAACTTTATAAACACATAAAGTTAGTTAGAAAAAGGAAAATCATTATACGTAGCATATGGGAGTTGGGGTAGTGTCGATTCGATTTTATCTATTTTTCCCAATACCACATACTATTAACATGCCAAATACTAAAAACTAATCGGTTGCATAAGAACTTAGCTCTTTCTTACGTTTTTTAATTATTTATGTAGCATGTAAATAATTTGTTGATGTATTTAATTATTTGTATGTATCTTTTGGAACACCTTAGCGAATGATATGCTAAGTTTTTCTTTACGGTTGTTTCGCTCAATTAAAAATGAATTTTTGCGCTAACCGAGTGAGACGATATATGTAGCTGCATTATTGGCCTCGCAGCATAAGATGCGTTCTTTACTTAGGGGCCATCCATAAATTACGTCACACGAATTTAAGGACTTTTTAACCCCTCCCCCCGTCCTTGTCACAAGTTCTCACATTTTGAACTAGCCCTCCCCCTTTCGTGACGTCACACATTTTCCAATTTTATGGACTATCAAAAAAAAAACAGGTTATTCTATTTATTCTTATATTTATTGAATAATCTTTAATAAAATCAACATTTAGTTAAATGTTAAAGTACAGACACAACGAATGGCTAGTCAAGAAATAATAGATACTTAATTATGCTAATAAAAAATACAAAACTTAATCATTTTGTGTCCATGGACTTTTGACCCACTCCTTTATATCATTTATTACTGGTAAATCAGGCACTTCATTTTCGTTCTGAAGTTGGATGTCAGGAACATCTTTCGTATCAACATCGTCTTCTTCCATCCATCTCGGGCACGTCTAGCCGCAATTCTTTGAGGACAAATTTTCGCAATAGGTAACAGCTCTTGTTTTGTATGTGATTGTTTGTGTTGATTGGTGGCTTTATATGAAGAAAAATATAGGCCACATATGCTACACGATCTTTTAAATAAGTATGACTCGGGCAATAACTATCATATGGAACTTGTTTCAGATGGGATGATGCTTGGAGATTTAATATAATAATATTTGTAGTAATAATGAGCAAACTTAGCGTCGTTGTCATCACTCCCTGTGACTCCATAACCTTCTGATGTCTGTTTAATTAACACAGGTGGTGGTAAAAATCCTTCTTTTAATAATTTCCAAAGACTAGAACGTCTTACACTGCAACATGCAATAGTTTCACATTTAACTAATTGTAAAAAATATTGTGACTCACGTACATGATTAGCATACTAAGTAGCATTATTTTTCCACATCATAGCCTGTTCAATATCCAGTCGAGTAACAGTTGGTGCAACACATTCAGCAACGACTGGAAAATTATCAATGACTAACTTGCTCCAAATGTCAGCCAACACATTGCCCACACTTTCGAAGTTTCGTTTTTCTAGATCTAAGTCAGCAGTTCGATTACTTGAATCAAGATGTGACCCAAAATCATCATGATTTAATAGTACACCAGTAAGTTTGCGACTGAGAGGTGCCATGCGCCGTGGGGCATTTGTAGCTATATAAATTGCATCTAAATGAAAATCTTTGAAATGTTGAAATAACGCGGGAGACAATTCTGTAAGTTTGATTAAAATTATAATATAAAATAAAGTACGATTCGCGGAAGAGCCCCAATGTTAATACAATACCAAAGCTTCGTTACAACTTAAGTATTAAAAAACAAAGATTGTATTTATAAATGTTAAATATTTTTTGTTTACCTATAAATTTTACGTTTGTACATCACAAATTTTGAAATGTGATGTCACAAAGCTTTTGACCCCCCCTGCCCCTTGTCACACAATGTCACTTCTGCATGATACCCTCCCCCCCCTTCAAGGTGTGACGTAATTTATGGATGGTCCCTTATTAACACTTGTCGAAACATTTATTTCATTAATAAATAATAAATAAATAATTTGAAACAAGGGTGCAAAACTCTCGATCCAATTCGCTTATATCTCTTGCTCGGCAACCGGCGGACATGGATTATTAACCAACCACGAAACTAATTCATCTGAATAGGATTATTATCTCTGACTGAGGTATCCGTCGACTGGCGTAGGAACCGAATGATCGCAAGAATCCCATCCTGTTCTATATTAAAGAAATGGTTTTGTGCAACTCAGATTTTTGGCTACATTGTCTTATTTCCTTTTCTATTTGATGGGGCGTCAAGATTTTCCACCCACAGATCCATATGTGTAAACATACAAAACCGTTTATGTGCAGATATATCGCTCATTTGCTGCAACGTCGTCATAATATGTATGTACATACATACATATACGAGGTGTGTTCAAAAAGTATCGCGAATTTTGTGTCTTTTCAAAAATTATTTATTTATTCATGAATATCTATTTTGTCCCTTCAAAGTAATCCCCCCCCCCCAATCCTTCGATGCCCTCTTTATCTCGTCAAGAGAAGCGTAACGTCGTTCGGTCATGGGCCTCTTCAGTTTAGGAAACAAGAAAAAGTGACAGGGGCCAGATCTGGGGAATACGGTGGCTGCGGCATCATTAGTGTGTTGTTTTTGGCCAAAAAGTCGCGCACAAGCAACGATGTGTGAGCAGGGGCGTTTTCGTGGCGCAATTTTTTTGATAGGTAAAAATCGAAGACGATCCAAAACACGTGCAAGCAAAGCAGCTGTCAACAATTAAATGAACATTCAAAATGGCCGAGCTTGTCGACATAAGTGAGAGACATGAGTACCAACATAACGCAACAAAAATTCGAAATTCGAATATACGTAACCCGCGAAAATTCAAAATTCGCGATACTTTTTGAACACACCTCGTATGTATATCACCTAAATAAGCACACGAAAAATATTTTGTTTTTGTTTTGGACAAATTATTGGAAATAAATATTGTGTATCAATTTAGCTTCCGTTATACAGTATTTATAATAGGTCTACCTGGCTGGCGTAAAAATGTATATCAAATGGCTAAGCTCATATTGTACATATTTATGTATTGGGTTGTCAAAAAAGTCTTGGGGTATTTTTATTGAATCAATTCGTGTGGCACCCATACATCGAACTTCTTAGTGACTCCAAGCTTCTTCAAATGGTTTATAACGGCTTGATGACTACTATGCCGGTCTCTTTCGACTAATTCAGCGATTTTATCGCAATTTTCGACGACAGGCCTTCCGGAGCGTGGCGCATCTCCGACCACCTCTACACCAGAACGAAAACGTTGAAACCATCGTTGTGCGGTGGAAATGGAAACTGTTTCGGGTCCATAAACTGCACAAATTTTATTGGTGACTTGAGATGCATTTTTGCTTTTATCGTAGTAGTACTGTAAAATATGCCGTTTTTTCTCTTTATTTTGTTCCATGTTTGCGACGCTATAACTCCCGGACGACTTAAAAGAAACGACAATCAATCAAACACGTGTGAAATGAGCTTTCGAAAAAGGTATAGCATAACCCGATGCGACGAATAAAACTAGAACTACGCGCTTTCAGCGCCAACTAGCGAAAATACCGCAAGACTTTTTTGACAACCCAATATATTACTTTCACTAGATATATGAAGGTTACAAACAAATAAATGTGTAAATGTATATTCATAATATATTCATAATGAGAGAGGCGTTGTACATATGTATATGTACTTGTCATCTGTATAGAGAGTGTGGTTATAAGTCACAAATTAGAGATAAGATACGCTCAGATAAGACCCCTACTCAGCCAATCATAAGTCAACGTCGTACGTTCAATGGTTAACCAAACAATAATAAAGTATAATAATGTGGCCAATTATAGGGCACTGATAAGGCAATGATAACTATGTAATCGGACGTCTTTATTCTTATAAATACATAAATGTGTGTTTATTAATAATTCCATTTTCGTAATACATATACATATATTACTTATAATATTTCGCCCAAGGAATGAAGATTCTCATATAGCAAAAGGTCTTTCCCTCTCTTCAACTAAATAATATGCCAAAGGTAATGCCAAACATTTCCAATATGTATTCTTTTAATAAGTTTATAAAGCATTTAAGACAGAAAATACTTTTATGAATATAATATATGTATATATTAAATACATAGCATAAATCTGTATATTACTTTAAGAAAAGTATTTTGAATACAATCTTAAAGGAAACACGAGTTACGGTACATATGATTTTTCTTTTCGCTCCCATTTACGAATATTCGCCAATTGTTTACACATTTGTACATATTTATAAAATGCCAGTATTATATCAAATTCCTATTTTAATAGGTTATTAAAATACATATTATCTATCAAATGTTTGATTGGGAAGTCGAAAAAGTATTTTATTTCTAATCAAACTTTTATACTAATAAATAAATCCATCGATCTCATGACATTTCATAGATTGAAGGAGAAGTTATTGCGTTTTAAGTGTCAGTATGTTTGTGTTATCGGTGCGAAAATGAGCTTCGAACAAAGAGCCAACATTAAATTTTTGTTTCAAAATTGGTAAAGCTTTTACCGAAACATTTCAATTGATGAAACAAGTTTGTGCGATGATTGCCTATTCCATAGCAGAGTGCACGAGTGGTTTCAACGTTTTCAAAGTGGTCGTGAGGACATAAATGACGATCAACATGTGGGCCAATTAAAATCTTTGATCACCTGAAATTCCATCGAAACTGTGCGTTCATCAAAAATCAGCCGAAATCATCATTGAAATTCATGGAAATGGAATTGAACATCTCCAAAACATCGATTTATCGCATTTTGACCGAACATTTGGGCTTACAAAAGGTGTGTGTACGGTTTGTTCCGCACAAATTGACTGACGATCAAAAATTGCCCAGACTGCAAAATTCGAAGGATGATTATTTGACCAAAAATCACATTTTAACCATTCACTCCCCGTATTCACCTGATATGGCACTGTGCGACTTCTTCCTTTTCGGAAAATGGTATTTGCCCATGAAAGGAAAGCGTTATGCAGACGTAGAGGCCATTCAAAAGGCTTGCACCTGTATACTGGCGGCCACACCGGCCAACGAGCTAAAACACTTGTTCGACATGCTTTTGGACCGTGCAAAAAGCTGTATTGAAGTAGAAGGAGACTATTTTGAATAAAATAAATTGATTTTGCCGAAAAACCCTTTGTTTTTGTTTTTGCTTTTTTTTTTTTTAAGTCCTGTTTACTTTGGAACGCACCTTGTACATATAATGATTTTCGTTTTTCTAGGAAATCTTATGCGGAATTCGTCGGTCAGTATATGAGTTATATAGAGTAAATGTACATAAACCTACCCTAGTATATTATATATAGGGATCCGACCACGCGTTGCTGTGGTATACATTTTATACTATTATTCATATAATAAACTGTATTGAATAACAGTGAAAATTTTATGTACGAATAAAGGCGAAAACGTTTCTGTCGGTATAAGAATCCAAGGGATTGTACTTGAGATTTAATTTTGAACATGTTCATAAATAAATTTCATTGGACGAAATAACGAATTAAAGGCTGCTTTCTCAATGTCTGGTTACCAGCCTTTCTGTCCAGTTAATAGAGTTGTCCGCTTAAGGGGTTAGGGATAGTCAGAGGCACGAAAAAATTAGAATTTTCAGTATTTTTTTGCTATTAAATTGTGTGAATGTGTTGACTTGAAGTCACGAAAATTTCAAAAAAAAAATAATTTCCAAAGTTATAGTAGTTTGTGTTGACCCATTTCCAAAAAAAAAGGTACTTGCGGTGGCAACTATAAGTCCTTGGAGATTCATCTAAAATCCATCGGACAAAAAAATTAGTCCTATAAATAGATAAACTCGAGCCTGATCGAAGGATCTCTTTTTTTTAAATTAACAAAATGGCGGCCTCAGGAAATTTTTTTCTAAATTTTTGGGAAAAAATCAACAGTTAATTGGTCTTAAAAAATCGAGATTTTTTAAAAAAATAAAATCCTTCGATCAGGCCAGAGTTTATTATGTATTCTAAAAGGTGTATAAATTTCATTAAAATCGACTGAGCGGTTTTCGAGTCACAGTTGTCACCGGTTCTAAAACCATAGTTTTGAGAAAAACGCGTTTAAAGTTTCACACTATCGCTTTGAAGTACCCGAGCTCTCTTTGTTATTTGTCGAATAAGTCAAAAACTAATTATCGGATCAACGTGAAATTTTCAGAGAATATTTTTAAGATAATACACTTATCGAAAATGCAAAAAAATAAAAATTATTTTTTGAAAATTCTAACTACCCTATCCCCTTAATAGATTGTACTTAATAAACATCAACAATGTGCATGGTTAATGGATATGTCCTCTTAATAGGACGTCCATTTAATAGAGCTTTCATTATATTCTTTATTGATTATTTGTTTTTACTATCCTATCTTCTAAGTTGGTTCGAACTGGACACAGTGTGCTAAGTTTTACTTTTAATTTTTTTATACTCTCGCAACAAAGTTGCTAAGGAGAGTATTATAGTTTTGTTCACATAACGGTTGTTTGTAAGTCCTAAAACTAAAAGAGTAAGATATAGGGTTATATATACCAAAGTGATCAGGGTGACGAGTAGAGTTGAAATCCGGATGTCTGTCTGTCCGTCCCTCCGTGCAAGCTGTAACTTGAGTAAAAATTGAGATATCACTTGGTACACGTATTTCTTGGCTCCATAAGAAGGTTAAGTACGAAGATGGGCAAAATCGGCCCACTGCCACGCCTACAAAATGGCGAAAACCGAAAACCTATAAAGTGTCATAACTAAGCCATAAATAAAGATATTAAAGTAAAATTTGGCACAAAGGATCGCATTAGGGAGGGGCATATTTGAACGTAATTTTTTGGAAAAGTGGGCGTGGCCCCGCCTCCTACTAAGTTTTTTGTACATATTTCGGAAACTACTATAGCTATGTCAACCAAACTCTATAGAGTCGTTTCCTTCAGGCATTTCCATATACAGTTCAAAAATGGAAGAAATCGGATAATAACCACGCCCACCTCCCATACAAAGGTTATGTTGAAAATCACTAAAAGTGCGTTAACCGAATAACAAAAAACGTCAGAAACACTAAATTTTACGGAAGAAATGGCAGAAGGAAGCTGCACCCAGGCTTTTTTTAAAAATTGAAAATGGGCGTGGCGTCGCCCACTTATGGACCAAAAAACCATATCACAGGAACTACTAATCTAATTAATTTTACAGCAAAATAAAAAAGTATGTAAATGACGGATAATGAAATCTCGATTATCACTTTATCATGCGAGAGTATAAAATGTTCGGTGACACCCTTCCTTACTTCTTATATACAAAGATAATTGTTTAGATTCCGGTGCTCTAGTTGACGTTTTACATCTCAAGGTATTTCCCTGACTTGGATTTGTTCAAGTTGCTAGAGTATGAAACTTTCGGTTGCACCCCCCCTTGTCCTCTCTTACTTGTTTCTACTTAAGACTTTACAGAACCAGGATCGTATATGTAAATGCGGTAATGGTTAGGCATATTCTCAATCCTTTGTAGTTTTCCACAGGCGATACGACATATTTTTTAACTAATTAATAATGATTGGCTATCCGATCTGTATTTAGAAATAGTCAAATATAATTATATTGCATGTGAAACACCTTGATCTGACAAGATTATTACTTAGATTATCACAAGAAATACAATTTTTTTATTAATAATTTTAGACTGGGACTAAGTAATGCATTTTAATTGCTTAAACGACGTGGATAGTATTAAAGTGTTTTGTTTCACTTAAGTGTTTAGTTCTTTTATTACTTACCCAAGCCGTTTTAATAACCTGTTATTTATATTATCTGCATAAAAATAAACATGAATTTCGAGATTATGTGAAGATTTAAAATACATAGCTTCTTTACAATGTCTGTTACGTTATAAAACTTCATTTTGTCTAGCTAGTAGGCTCATTTCTAACAAATCATTCTGCGACTTCCGAAGTAAACAAAAATTCAGTCATACCTTGATGCCATACAAATGACAATTCATGCAATAAACACAACTTGAATGTCTGTGTGTACGAAAATATTAGATAAGTGCGAAAAGAGCTATTTGCCGTGGCAGCAAATAAATCGAATTCGATTAGCAATACAATTTGCATGAGTAATAATTTAGCACGATAGTGGCTTTTATTTATTTCTAGTAATGTGCAACATTTAAAGTCTTTGAATTATTTAACTACAGAGTCTTTAAATAACTCAATTTTTAAATGAAAGACTAAAAATATTGTGACGATAACTAAATTCAAAACACTTAGCTTTTAAAGAAATTCTTAAAATGTTGAAACCCATCAGAAACGAAAGTAGACAAACATTAACGGAAAAATAATTTACGGGAAATCTGAAGTCGGGAAAAAGAAGGGGAGGGTGTTCTTTTTTCCTTTTACGGAGCTAATTTATCAAAGAAATGTATATACTTTTTATACCATCGGAAAATAGAGATAACAAACAGAAGGCCTACGGACTTTACAAAAAAAAAAATCTTTTTTGACGTGAGAATTTTTGATTGAAAATAAGGGTTTTTTGATTTTAAGTCGAAATAGGGAAGCCTTTATTAAAAAATGCAGCATGTGTGGGACATAAGAAGATAAATATACACCTAATCTCGAGAAAGAAAAACAAAAATTGGATTACTTGAAATTTTTACATAAATTTTGAGGTTATATGAAAAAAAATCGATGTACAAAAGTTATAGATTTTTTTACCGTTTCAACCTTTTTCTATAAGATTCGTAGTTTTGCCGTAAATTGAGATATACCGTTTTTAATCCATGAAAATTAAACCACGCCCCTTTCCTTCTTTTCCCGACTTCAGATCACCCGAAAATTATCTTTGCTTTAATACATATATGTTATGTGTTGTCCTATGATTTGTTTTTGATTTGAAAAAATGATTTATAATGAAAACATGTTGGTTATTTATTGATTATTCGAATTATCGATTTTTAGAGCTGAAGAGCATTCGAAATAGTAAAATCAATGTGAATCCGACATAGTAAATTTATTAAAGCAGTTTATTCGTGCCAATTTGTAACTCACCAAACACTACCGCTCCTGCAATAGACCGCCTTATGCAGCTTGTAAAGCTATTGGGCGAGAATAAAATAAATAAACACTCTACGTCTAAATTTAATCGTTGCAATAAAACAAGCCACACATGATTTATCAGCGATTCCCTGGTATATCTAAGGATGACCTTGGTAGTTTCAAAGGCGTGAGTACACGCCGTGACCGCATGTTATGAGGGGCGGGTGTACGGCCATGTTGTGAAAGTGGGTGATGGTGAAGGTAGCAAACTCTTTTACGCGTGAGTTTGAGCATAAAACTAAATAAAATCACAGAGAATCGAAGAAATCACAAGGCTTTTGTATGAATTCAAAAGAAGTCCAATGGCGAGAATAAAACAGGGGAACTGCGATGAAAATGAGCTCAGGTGTTGCACTTGAGTGACGTTGCCAAAAGTTAGCACCGAATTCGTACATCCTATTAGCCAAACAATCGAGGGTGGGCATGTGTCTATGAACCCGATGTGGTTTTACAATGGTATTTCTAATACTGTCTGTTACTTTTTTGCACTTTCTTAAATAATCAAAGAAGGAATAGATGTTCACACTTTGGCACGCCAACGTTTACACGCTGTTACACAGATTTTCGGATGACCTTAGTGTGGCAATTCAGCTCGCGACTTTCTCTTTAGGCGACGTCGTAAACAATTTTATTGTGATACGCTAAACAGCTTTTAGTCGAAGATGATGCCTTGGGAAAAATATGGATCGATAACAATTCCAACCTGTTGACAGTATACGAGTATGTATCAATTTCATTCTTTCGGTTTTTAGTATTTTCCTTTCGTTTTCGGTAATTTGCCGATGGTATCAGGCTGCACGTGCATAATAGGCAATAAATTAGCTTAGTCATCAGTGTGAATAACAGATATAAAAATTGTTGTTGCATTAAAAGAGGAAAATGGAGAAGCTAGGTGGATCAGCACCATCGGAAATATAAGCGAAGAAGTCAATTGTAAGTGTGAAACCGTTTATAGTCGACAAGGGGAATAATATTGCCTAAGTCTTAATGACTGATGTCGGGGAGGGTTAGTTTTTTTTTGTTTTTTTATAGTAGGAGGAAGCATCGAATGCGAAGTGCGGGGCTTTAACCCGCTAAACCTAACCTACTCCTACCTCATGTCTCTCCCACAGGACCACTGGACAAAGTATTACTTCATGGGAGAGAAGAAGACATTTAAGTCTCCTCTATTGCACGGACTGACTGACGCCTAATCTGTTCTAAGTGTCTCAATTTTGTCATAATTAGATTTGCCGCTCTGCTGACAGCTTTCCTCTTTACAGAGGACTCGCACATAAGTGCAGTAAAATTTTCCACCACCGAGGGTGGTTTTCAACATTTCCCTTATACTTGAAAACCGAGGGCAATAAAAGAACACGAGTTCAGAGTCTTCTATACATTCTGTACACGTCGGATAGTATTGACTAAAGTCATGACGATATTTGAATATATAGCTTCTGAAGCAACCATGCCCACTGAGTATTTGGCTAAGGTGGAAATCCAGGTCTCCATGTTTCCTACCTATCCACGAGTGTATGTCAGAAATCAGTCGGTAGGTACACCGTCCTTTGCATGAAATTTGCCACCGCTGCTGGCGAGGGTTAGGCGGTATCCTTATGTTTGTTTGAAAAAAAAACATCTACAAAGACGCAAGGGAACAATTTCAAAATGATACTTCGTATAAAAGCCTGCTACTTATATGAAAAATAGATATCACATTTTTTTATACATTAGTGTAAATGTATGAACACGTTATTAAATTTTGTCGAGAAATCAGTATACTAGTTTCAACGATTATCGGGTCCGAAATCTATTTTAGAAATGATAAGTCGATTAATTGAAAATCGTAATGAAACAAATACCAGTGGGCTCGTACATCATGTTGATCAAAGATAAAGGTGCTCTAGTATTATATATTCTAGCCACGCAAACAATTCTCTATCCATTTAAATCACTGCCCTATGGAGACTTAAATTAGGGACTACGTAGAATATTTAAACTTGACATTTAAAATTACTATATCAATGCTGCAAAAATATAATATAAGAAAGGAAATAGATGAATGTGTGCATCGCTTTAATTTATAATTATACTTTCCGTCTGTGTGTTTATATGCAAAATTATTTGAAAATACAACTGTAAATTCAAAATGATTATTGTGTATTAAGCTTGTAATGCAAAAACTCGTAGTTTTTGAATTTCAGAAATTTTTGAGGAGTCATTTGCATAGATTTTCCACTTAAGGAAGTTGTTGTACACCTCTTTGGAAGATATGCATTAATTCGCATATTCAATTTGCAAATGGAACTTACTGCATATGCTGATTCTGTTGTAATGATCACATTTTTATACCCTGAACTGGGTATATTAAGTTTGCCACGACGGTTGTGACACTCAGAAGGAAGCGTCGGAGACCCTATAAAATATATATTTAAATGGTCAGTATGTTGGGCCGAGTCGATTTAGCCATGTCCGTCTGTCTGTATATTTACGAACTAGTCCCTCAGTTTTTAAGATATCGTTTTAAAATTTTGCAAACATTATTTTCTCTTCAAGAAGTTGCTCATTTGTGGGAACTGCCGATATCGGACCACTATAACATATAGTTGCCATACAAACAGAACGATCGGAATCAAGTTCTTGTATGGAAAACTTTCACATTTGACAATGTATCTTCACAAAAGTTGGCACAGGTTATTTTCTAAGATAATAATGTAATATATGAAGAAATTGATCAGATCGGCTTACTATAGCATATAGCTGCTATACAAACTGAACGATCGGAATCTAGTGCTGGTATGGAAAACTTTTGCATTTGACAAGATATATTCACGAAATTTGGTATGAGTTATTGCTCATAGAAATAACGTTATATCGGGAGAAATTATTCTGATCGGCTCACTATAGCGTATAGCTGCCATACAAACCAAACGATTGGAATCAAGGAATGAAGGTATGGAAAACTTTCGCATTTGACGTGGTATCTTCACGAAATTTGACATGGATTAATTGTTCAGATCGGATTACTATAGCTTCCATATACAAACAAGTTCCATTTTATTTATTAAATAACCTTAATGTTTCTAGTAAACATGCTGGCTAAAAAGAACTAGTAAAATGTTTTCCTTTGGATGAAAACCACATTTCCACATATCGATATTTTATAACAAAGAAAAAGCAGTGATAGTGTAGTCCCATTACTTTCTACTTTGGCAGTTCCTCTGTTTTATTTCCAAGCTTTCTGTTAATATTCTTTATTTTACATTATTTGCTTTCAAAGCAATTAAGAATCGATTAATGTGCTCCAGTATCATTTACGCAACGTATAAGGTAATCACCTCTTCGAAATAAATAATAAATTTCGTTTAGAATTCACTGGCTGAAAGAAGAGATTGCCGAATTATTAGTGTAAGGAGTAGTTCAGATGAGTGGTATACATATATAATGGTATTTTTGAAAGGTATTAAGTCCATGGCGGTCGTAGCTATTATTAAAGTATTGTATGCGTTTTCATTTAAGTTACAAATATATTTTCGGAATTCATTACTATTCAGAGCCAGTATTCATCAAATGAATCCACTGTAATTGTTCCAGAGCTGGTCGAATATAATCTAGTTATATTCCGTAAAGTAATTTAGTTTACTATCATATTATTATATTCAGTTGTGTCCCTTACGTGCAACAAATAAGTTTTGTGATATGATTATTAGCTATTACAATTTTTGCTGACTATGCTTGGCGTTGCATAATATGATAAGTGCACTGCGTATGGAGAAAAGCAATAGGCTGAGAAATAACAGTCGATAGGTGAATTGATTGAAGACTAATACAATAATATCCGCTAGTCCTTCTACATATATCTACATATTTATGTACCTTTAAAAATGCATGTGTGTCGGTGTAGTTCATATTATACTCCAGCAATGCATTAAGCGATTGTTATTGTTGTTGTCTACAGAAGCTATTAACTTAATTGTGAAAGTCAGTTGGAAAAACAAACTGTGTAACCTAATAATTGGTTGCACGGATAGCCGCTGTATTTTTATTAAATTGATAAGATACGAGTACGCATCTTACAATGATGTTAATATATGGCAGTAGTACCAGTTTCTATAAGTAATGTTATTTGAAAAGACATTTATCCGATAAAATGCACAGAATCAAATACATTTACAATCTCATATGGTCGCCTTCACTTCCGCCATAAAAGTCAAAGTCATTAGAAGTAAACTAAATGATGATAAAAGGGCAATTAGCATTGGTAGGTACCCAATTTGCACAGTGATAAAAAAACTAGATTATTTTCATTTGATCGAAATTATTATTTTCTTTAGCTAGACCGTCTTTTTCATTACACATATAAATACTACCCGAAGACTGCAAAATGCATTCTATGGTTTAGAGTGGTTTAGAGTGAGAGTAGAGATAAATAGATGTAAGCCACAAACTCATTCACACAAATAGTTCAATTATTAGTGTTAAATTAAAAATAAACATTTTTAGCTCAACATATATTTCCATATTTACGGTTAGTTTTCGAGCAAATTGTAACTCATTGAAAATCAATAATGTTGGTGTGCACATTTCGTATTCGACGTTTTGTTCGCGAAATATAGAAACTATCTTGGTCGAAAAGCGACGCATATAAAATAAAATTATGCGACAAAAAGTGTGGAAAATGACGTTAATAAAATAAAAAGAGATGGATGATGTCTTTATCCGTCGACATGTTTACTTGGTACAAATGATGTACGCAAGTCATGTTGGAACTACGAACATGTTCGCCTGTGGAGGGTCTTTAATTTTATAGTTCTTCAACTGTGTTTAACTTTTTAATTGCCCTTACTAAGTTGGTTTTTTTTGGGTGAGCACTTTCATTTATCATTTAGGTCATATTTTGCTTATTTTTTTAAATAGTTTACAAACTATTCTAATTCTGCCCTGCCTTCAAAATATTCTTCCTGTAAAACAAGCAAAATCTTTAGCTTCAATTGCACCGAAGTTAGAATATCCTTCACAAATAAAAAAGTGGCTATACTTTTTTGTATAATATTTCGTTTTATTATTAAAATGGCAATAACTAAATTTGCTAAAAAAATATATGTATGTACATATATCTGGATATCGGCTTTTTCTTTTGTCTAGTTGCGTTCCAATGATTGATTTCTGGATCTCCTGGTTTGGCAGCAACTAGACTTCTATGGACTTGGTATGTAGTTTCCAGAGAACCTCTTTCAGCTTCTTTGTATCAGTTTGTCATATAGATTTTTGCTGACTTAGTTTTGGTCGTTCAGTTTGCATAAAAATTAGGTTTGAAATAATGCAATCAAAATATAATTGAAATAATAATAAATAAATTCGAATTTAATTCTTTTTACTATTTTTTATATCGTTGAGTCTGAAAGTGCACATTAAAAATAATTTTTAAATTTTTAATCCCAAATACCGGATTGAAAGAAAGAATCCCAAGCTGATAACTAAAAATTAAAAAAATAATTTTTTTTTAGAATTGAATATTGTGTTTTTAGAAATATCGGAACAAAAAAGTCAGTTAAACCTTAAGGCATCAACTATTCGAAAGCTTAATGTGTGGTATATTATGTATAGTTTTTAATAGCTTCAGGAATTTTTTTGTGACTTTTGAAATAAATGTGCAGAAATGCATACCAAGTTCTGAGACTGAAGCACATGAATATGTCGTATTTGCGCAACAAACTGACAATTTGAATACTTATTTTTTGGCTACTTCCACTTCTACTTCCGCTTGAGTACATGGTAGTCAACAGCAACTTGTCTGCCATACAATTGCGGCACGTTGCTCGACAGCAATAGGTGCATATACTGCTGTTAACTGTACTCAACCAACTGTCCTTTGTAATATATAAAAATATTGTGTCTGCAGGGGTAATCAGAGACCGCAGATCGTCGAGATTGTAACAGAAAGTATACTGAAAATTATATTATACTAGCTGACCCGGCGAACTTCGCCCCGCCCAATTTTTATTTGAAATAGTTAAAACGCTTTTTGAACTCTGTTCAAGGCCATTAGTATCACAAATAAGTGTCAATAAATGTATTCTCATGTAGCGCCATCTACTGCAATAGCACATATAGCTCTAAATTTAACTCCAAATGTACATTTAGCCATACAAAATTCTATACCTAAATGCAACTAAATGAAATTTTTTTTTTGCATTTAGGAAATACATGCAGAAATCAACTCTGCGATTTCCTAAATTCCTCTGAAATCTCCCAAATTCGAGGAAGATTTACTGGAAAAGAGTGGCAGCATTGCTTTATTTATTTCACGGATTGTATGTGATTTTTTCTTAAATTTAGAATATTGGAAGTCATAGACTCGTATAACTTTACCACAAATAATATAAACTTCAAACAACGCATCTTCATTTAATGTTTTTAGCAAGTGGCAGCTTTTGTTATGACAGCCTAAATCCATGAAAATTTAGAAAGAAATGTAGCGCCATCTACTGTAACATACCGCACTTACTCAATACCGCTGTTAGCGCCACCAACTGGTGGATAGCTCTTTGCTAATAATAAACAAATAATTTGCAATAAATAAATAATGCGACTATAAGGAGAGTTATAAACTATCCTATCTTTCAAGTTGGACCAAACTGCACACAGTGTTAAAAATTTCATTAAAATCGGTTCAGTAGTTTAGGAGTCCATCGAAATCAAACAACGTGACACGTGATTTTTATATATTAAGATATGGCAGATCGTTTAACAACTGTAACAAATAAAACACGGTTCACAAAATCGGTACGCATTTTTGTTTCCATATTATATTGCAATAAGTAAAAGACGTTTTGTTAAAAGTAATAAACAAACGCAAACATATTTATTCACCTTTTAGATAATATCAAATGTAACTTTACATATCGCTATTTCGAATAAATTTGCGAGCTCTTTTATCATTCCTATAAGTCCCTGAACAATATTTCGCGTTACTTTAGCAGGAGATTTATTCCACTTTAACAAAAACTTTTCTACGCTACTAGATGTTTTTCTTAATTTACATTTTGTAATTGACTAATACTGCTAAATTGGGCGAGGTTGTGGCCAGTTGGATGGGTTCATGTCCTTTGAAACGAAATCAATTAGATTATCCTAGTACCACTGAATTAGAGTTTTCGAAAACTTTACTGATGTTCGATGTTGCTGAATGAATGGCAATAAACGTCTTTGCAAGCATTCTTTCATGAATAAATCGGACGTCATTGTAAACGATGTGACGAAAGCCCATCTACAACACATCAATAAATCGATTTTTTATAGTTTTGATAGTTTATATTTTCACAAATATCCAGTGAAATCGGCAGGGTTGTATCTTGCACAGTTTTTGAATGGCAGCGTTCTAAAGAGCGACCGCTGTTAGGTATAAATCGGATTCGAAACTTTAAACGTGTTTTTCTCGAAACGACTTTTTTTCAAAAGTGCTGACATAACTCAACGAGAAATTGGCCAGTTGACCTCAAATTGCAACTGGGTATTCTTGAATATATTTACTATACAATGACCTACGATCTTTTTGATTGATGGGAAATTGTCAATTTAGCATTAGAAAAACAACAATTGTTTTTTTTAGCTAAAAACCGGATTTTTTTTAGAACTACGTCATTTTGTAAATTTTTGATATTTTTCAAAAATCTTAGGTTATTGTATAGGAAATACCTTCAACTTCAACAACCTTTTTGAGTTTTTTTGTTTCAGTTTTTTATTTGGACGGAATCATGTCAGAAGTTGGGAATTTTTTTGTTTTTGGCACATCCGAAGATAGCACATAACTTCGTTATTTTTAAATTTTTTTTACTACACAATTATCCTGATTATCTTTATACATATGTGGGCTTAGAAAATATAATTTGCTTTCGTCAAACAACATAACCTATTGGCAATCATATTGATCCCAATTTCGATAAAGTTGTGCAGCCTTAATGTTTTGTGTTACCTTCTTGCTAGGGCATCCTCTAAGCCGTCGGTATATGGTTTCGACAGTTTGCATCTCGCCCTTATAAAGGGTGATTTTTTAAGAGCTTGATAACTTTTTAAAAAAAAAAAACGCATAAAATTTGCAAAATCTCATCGGTTCTTTATTTGAAACGTTAGATTGGTTCATGACATTTACTTTTTGAAGATAATTTCATTTAAATGTTGACCGCGGCTGCGTCTTAGGTGGTCCATTCGGAAAGTCCAATTTTGGGCAACTTTTTCGAGCATTTCGGCCGGAATAGCCCGAATTTCTTCGGAAATGTTGTCTTCCAAAGCTGGAATAGTTGCTGGCTTATTTCTGTAGACTTTAGACTTGACGTAAATCGCATGATCTTGGTGGCCAACTTACGGGTCCATTTCTTGAGATGAATTGTTGTCCGAAGTTTTCCCTCAAAATGGCCATAGAATCGCGAGCTGTGTGGCATGTAGCGCCATCTTGTTGAAACCACATGTCAACCAAGTTCAGTTCTTCCATTTTTGGCAACAAAAAGTTTGTTAGCATCGAACGATAGCGATCGCCATTCACCGTAACGTTGCGTCCAACAGCATCTTTGAAAAAATACGGTCCAATGATTCCACCAGCGTACAAACCACACCAAACAGTGCATTTTTCGAGATGCATGGGCAGTTCTTGAACGGCTTCTGGTTGCTCTTCACCCCAAATGCGGCAATTTTGCTTATTTACGTAGCCATTCAACCAGAAATGAGCCTCATCGCTGAACAAAACACGCGCGCGAAACACATTTCGAACCGAACACTGATTTTGGTAATAAAATTCAATGATTTGCAAGCGTTGCTCGTTAGTAAGTCTATTCATGATGAAATGTCAAAGCATACTGAGCATCTTTCTCTTTGACACCATGTCTGAAATCCCACGTGATCTGTCAAATACTAATGCATGAAAATCCTAACCTCAAAAAAATCACCCGTTATAAAAAGCGCTTTTAAAGTGGTCGATTAAACTTATCCGCCGTAGCAAGTCTGTTATCTCATATGACTTTCGAGGATGACCTGATACCTTTTTACGCTCCAAATCAGCACTTTTTTATTAAGATATGAACAATAGTTAAATGGCTACAACCAATTCTAGTTGCTATTTGTCAATATGCGATCTTTTTTGTCACGCGTTAATTTCTTCTGATCATTTGGCATTTCGAGCAACTTTTCAGTTACTCAACGAAAACACGCTTAACTGAACAGTGTTCAACCAAATTTCATAAAACATAATTAGTTACTCAGTGCTTACTAAATTTAGGAGATTTTTTTATTCAAATATAGAATTATATAGCTGGGTGGTTGATCGTAAATGTACTTGTAAATTTACATAATTTTCTGTTTTCCTGTGATCCTGTTAGGTGCTATAACCCGCCGCAAAATTCTACTCTGGATCCGCGCCTGAGTAGAATTTGATTATTCAATCGTCAATTTAATTTCCATTTCGTTTCACAGTTCACGAAGTTAGATCACTATTTCGACCAAAAGATCATTTATAATTTATGCTGTTTTAATACAAAGCCCTCAAATACGAACGCATTTCAAGAGCACAGTGCCTTCCAGTGATTGACTGCCGCAAATCGACGCATGCGTGGCCTTCGTTGCTTTTTTATGCTTCGTGGCATCATCTTCTTTGTTACTTTAAAAAACAAGCTATTATTCATGTTTTACTCATCCGGTCAGTGGACGTTCCCATTTATAAAAGAGAAACTGTAAAAAACTTGATTTGTTCCAATATCTTACGAATTGCAAAATGACGCCCTCTGAGTTCAACTGCTAATCGTTAAAAAATTAAAAACAAAAAAAAAAATATTTGTATGCAAAAGCACAGAGCGTAACGTTATAATTTACCTAAAGGTTGGTTGTAACAGATAGATATGAACATAGAATATATATTCGAGTATTTTTATCCAACATAACGAGAGTATATTTCTAGGATAATAAACCTATATAAAATGTAAGCCTATAGTGATATTAAAATTTGTAAGCTAAGCTTTGTATTTTATTTATACATAGCCTGACGTCACTTCAATTAGAACAAGTCACAAACAGAAAAATTACTGTTAGTAATGTTAATGCAGTTTCAAACATTGTTTGATATAATAAGAAAACATATATTTAATGCTTTGTTTTATTTTTGTCTCTTTACAGGTACGTATTTCATCGGTATATAAAAACAAGGGTGAATAAAAGTTTTCTAGTCGTACTAATACAAATATGGTAATTTGTTTCTTTAAAAAACATTTTTTGTATCCCTTTTTCTAAAAACCTTTCAAACCAACACGTAGCGTCTCCAAAACTAAAAATTGTAACTAAGGAGTACAGTAATGACATCACGCTATCATCATATTTTATATTACACTCCATATTTTGCTTTAGAAGTTATGAAATTAAAAAAGTTTCGGTAAATTTTAACTAAAGTTACATTTTCCAACACCCAAAGCCCACCGTCTCCCAGCTGCTTTACTCATCCTATTCGCCCCGTCTAGCCAAGTAAACAGAAAAGGAAAGCTTATATTTTGTGTGACGTATACTTACACAGTTTTTCGTTTCTTAATTTTCAAATTAAAATAGTAACAACAAGCAAATTTACTAGGTCGCTCACAGTGCCAATTATTGAACGTAACTAAATTTTGCACTTATTCAGCGTAATGGTTATTTCTACTTTTATACCATAAACTGGGTATACTCAGTTTTAACGCCCAGGAGGTCGGAGTATATGCGAGTATATAAATGATCAGCGTGACGAGCTGAGCCAATTTAACCATGCCCTTTTGTATATGTATATGTAAAACAACCACTCACTGAATTTTTAAAGTATTGACCTAAAATTTTGCTCACGTCCTTTGCTCCTCAAGAAGCGTATTTGTCTGAACTGTGGATATCGGACCACAATTGGAAATAACTGCCATACAAACTGATCGATCAAAAACAGATCCTTATGAAGTAACTCTAATACAAGGTGAAGTTTGTTTATTATGACACAACGTTGCTAGAAATAACTAACAAAAGGCTTTTCGTTAGATACAGTAGTTACAATAAGAAATGTACCTTCCGCACAGTCGAAGTTAACGTTTTGTCTCGTTGTTATGCAACAGCCATATTTCAATGTTTTTTATCTAGGTTTGAATGAAATTAATTAGAAAGATTTAGTCACTGAGTTAATTGTGCTGATGGACCTATATCTTATTATCTACCTGCTTCATTTTATAATGCTTTCAAAACTCAACACTATTCTAATTAATATACAATCCCGTAAGAAGAAAAACTATGACCACATAGATAGTTTCGTTCCACATATGAGTAGGGTCTAGGAAATTTATTGTGGTAATGTAACTCCCTGGTTCCCTGGTTCTCCATCCTACATACCTTCTTTGTCTGGAGCAACGGTGTGAAGCCAACGCTAATCAATAATGTTCCATACTGACACTTAACGTTAATCATAATACATGCATCGCCACTTCTGTATATAAGTATTTTATTGTATATTTGGCTGCTACCACCGGAATTCAAGACAAGCACTGACAGTGGTGGCTGAGGCATTTAAAACCCGAACTTGGTTCCCATTTGTTTCTAGAAGACGATTTTTAGCACTCATTGCTTATTTACCGTCTACGGTTGCTTACACGGATATGTTGTTATTTTTATGCAGCAATCATCAAAAACATATTACAGTTAATGCAGTCTAGACACGCAAAGGCTTCACCGTGCATACATAAGACACGGGTAGTTGCAGAAGCTGAAGCTGTGGCCGGTTGAAACGTTTTGTACTACAGATACGAAAAAACCAATGACTGTTAATTTATGCGCTCTATAACATGCAATGATCGAAAAAGTCACTAAGATTTAAAAATACAAGAACTTTTGATGGTAAGCTTCTTTTTTTTTACCAGGCAGAATATTTAAAAATAATTGTTGGCTTTTGATGCACTGAAGTTTGAAAGTAAGGTGTATACGTATGAAATACCTTTGGAATGAATTATAATTTAAGTATTGCATGATGACTCGGAGTGAACCGTTCAAAGGTACATAATTTGGAAATTATATAAATATTTTTCGTCGTCAAAAATATCTGGTCTTATATAGATTTTTATTAATTTCAAAGTTATGTTGAACAACGTTATAGATATTTCTAAAAAAATCTGACTTCATTTAATTAAATTGTTAATAAAATTCGAATATTATAATTATAATTGTATTTGGAATTGATGCAAGTAAAATAATGAGTAAAATGAATTCAAAATACATTTTATTGAAATGTAGAAAATTTTAGCATTTTACGTTAATTACTTATTTATAATCTCATTTTAGAATTGAAATATTTAATCCATTACAATTGCCATTTAGTAAGAATAAGGAGTTTTACTATGATTTTCATTGGGTGTATAATAGTTAAATAAATGATTGGAATGACACGTAAAAAAAAACTGTTGTATCACCTTGTATCGATATACATATATGTATATATATAATAGGTTTATATATATGTATATGCTATCCATTATATATTAGCATTATGAGGCGTGTTGAAATTCGGGTGCCATCCGACCGTCTTTGGTAGCCGTAACTTGAGTAAAATCAAGATATTATGATGAAATTGAACATGCACATGTTTGCACATAATTCTTGACACCATAAGAAAGTTGGTATTGCAGATTTGCGTAATCGGACCATTGGCAGCCCCACTAAACGGCATTAATCGAAACCTGTAATGTGCCATAGCTAATAAGTTTAATGTACATGTCTCCTAAACGACTAAAGCCAAATAAACCAAATTTGTTCAAAACATTTTTTTTATTAACCCTTCCCTTAGCTTTTCTATACTTGTTAAACGTAGATTTAACTGTTTCACAAAAAATATAAAAAATGGGCCTTGTTTTACACCAATTAACCCTACTCCTCTCTTAAAACGAGTTGTGATTGTAGTATTTCCAGCTGTAGTTTCATGTATTGTACATTTCTGTGTGTAAATACATTTATGTACTTACATATAAGTCAGATGTGTCATTGACTTCCACATTAGCCACAGAAGAATTTGTGGAAAAATGACTTCTTCACAACGTGTTTTTAATCTTATCAATTAAAACACTTTTTTTTATTATTTTTATAGTCTTGCAACATGGTGCTACAGAGTATAATAGTTTTGTTAAAAAATATTTGCAAAACACACATGAAAAAACCATCGGTACCCATTGCAACATTAAAGTAAAGAATTATATCCCCCGAGCGAGAATGTTTTCAAATGAAGCTACGTTGCCAACAGATACAAGTGTTTCTTTAAATGTTATTGAGAAATGATTCAAATAGAACATATTCTAAATAAACTAATAAATTAATTTGTTTACGTTTATGTAAATAATTTACAGGCTATTTTACACTTAGTTTTTCTCTGCTACCTCATTGAATTCATTATGTCGACAGTATTTGGATGGTGCAATTATGTTTTTTTTAATTCCTGGTCACATCTGTTACAGCCTAACCCGAAAAAATACGAAGAATTTTCCAATAAGGAGCAACAAAATAGTGGTATGTGAACCCATAGAATAGAAATTTCACTCTCACTTGAGAGCAACAAAGTTTCTTTATATTTACTAACTTCATTTTTAGTTTGCCTAGCAATGGGTATTGTTCAATAAAATCGGTCTGAATACTAAAAATACTCGACTCGAAATACATCGAATCTCTTCTGTTTCTCGCTGGTTCATTTGATCCAAAGACGCAAGTGTAGGCGAACAAGTGAATAGAAAGAATGAAAGCGGACGGTTGCCATATTTTGACAGTGAGAAATTGTTTAAATTGTCTGCTTACGATGCGTGTCACGCACATCCTGGCATTGGCGATGAAGTAAAAATTTTCTTTTGTCTCTCTATTCCATTCCTATTTAAGGTGTTCGCATCTATATCCACTTTAGGCCCCAACCATTCCATGTAAGCATACCTATATATTATTACGTATGTATAATTTTTATACGCACGCGTTAACATCTTTTTATTGTACATATCTACATAGTTGTCCCGGCATTTTGAATGTACATATATTCGTTTATTTTAAGCGCGCAATGAATTGCGTTGGTGCGGTCGTACGCGTTTGTGTCATTTGCGAGTGTGTTGACAGGGCTCCGTCCTCCGGGTACGATGCGCTGGCGACAGTCATAAAATACTAATTTATTTGTTTACAGATATTCTATTACTGTCTATTTTCATATTTCCTATCTTTTTGAAGCCATAATTTTTTTGTGTTCATACATTAGAATTTAGAAATATTCTGATTCGCCCAAAAAATGCTAAATAATGAATGCAAATTTTGAAAGCATTGTTGGAATAAAACGCAATCTTGCAATCCTTTTCGTTTGCTATTTGGTAAAACATACAAACTTAAATAATTTGCAAACTTGACTAACAATAACTAATTTGGCAAGAGTGCCTAATTTTCTTACTCAAAGTATACTTGCTCAAAAAATGTATAAGTAAAAGAAAAACTCAGGACATGCAGAGACAAGTACAAAACCCCCTCATGATGAGTAGCCGGTGTACCTAATACATCGGAACCCATAAAGCAACCAAAAAAAACTTGTACAGAGAGATACTTTGACTTTGAAGAGAGTTTTTTCTTAAACTATTTCAGCTTATAAACTGTAAACTACTTGCTATTACTGAAACAGTTCGGTTTTACGAAATCAGAAGGCTTTTTAGCAGTATCAAGTAGGTACCGTTAATTTTATCTGGTATAATTAAAGTATGGTCTCGAATATATTTTGTGCGATTGTAGTTCTTGAAGAAAAAATGAAGTGAATAAAAAGTCATATAAAGACTCAGGTAGTCAAATATTGTCAAGACGACAAAAGTACTCTGGAAATAAGCAATTTTTTTAATAAAAAACACACTATTGTTCCGTTCATTACTGCTAAGTTCAAAAAGACTGATGCAGTTGGAAGACATGATGGTAGTGGTCGGTTCCATCGAAGGAATTGTGTAAAGAATGGACTACAAGTACTAGGCAATATTAAAAAAATAATTAGGATCTGCTAACAGCTAAACTCAATTTAAATAGTGGTTACTGGATTATTCAGGATAACGACACAAAGCATTTATTGGTTAAGGAAAAATCGTTGTAAAACGTGAAAAAGTGCTGCTGCAACCTCCCCAGAGTCCATACCTTAATCCCAAAGAACTTGAGCTGTGAGCTTATGTGGAAACGTAGCTACGAAAAATATGGGAAAATTTACCTCCTGAACTTTCACAAAATTTGGTCAATGAATAAAGGGCTGCAAAGAGATAGATAGAGATGATAGAGGGCGTACAATATGATAGAGTGTACGTACAAAGCATTAATTTCAAAAAGCTGAATTTTATTTCAATTACATTATGAAAATTAATAAATTGGCCTTGTTTTCACTTTTGGATTCAACTCAAAAGTTTTCATAGCTTGGGAGATATGTAACTTCAAAGTCAACCATCTCTTTATAAAAGTTTTTTTTTTTGTTCAATGTATGTATATCAGAATTGCAAATAACGCATTAAAAATATTTGAATTAAATTTATTGATATTTTTTAAACCTGTATTTCTATTTATTAATTTGAAACATCTTGGATTTAATTTTTAATCCCAACATCGGGATTAAAAAATATAGAATTTGATAAATTTGCAACCCTGATGTACATATGCATACATATATTATTTTTCAGAACATCATGCTTCACGATGGTTGGCAGCGCTCTATCTTCTTGAAAAGTCAGTGTTTTTATTGAACGAGAGTCTAATGTAATGCTTCAGTTCTCTCATTTCCGCTCATTTCGCAAACACAAAAAGTGAACCTTCATTCCATGCGACTCTTCTTAATCAGTTTAAATTGACACTCGAGGTCAAATTAATTGAGATTTTATTTTGTTCACATTTTCACATCCATGTACATATGTGTAGATTGTATCGTATTATTTTCTCCCTTTATTTGCATCTATTCGGCCACGTTGATTCGTTGAAGAAGAAAATAATAACTAAAAAAACACTAAAATGAGGCAAACTATTTTCCATTGTAAAATTTTTAATTTAACAAATATAATAGTACAGAGATAGTAAGCTCTTACAAAGTTGCAACCTGATTTACAATAATCATTTCCATTAAGGAATGGAAAAGCACTCAAAAGAGTTAACCGTCCCGAAGTATAGCAGATTAAAAAAATATATGGCTAGCTTATTCGATAGGTGAATAATGGGTGTTTGCGACTCTCTAATAGAACGCCAAACATATTAACGGATACCCACATACTTTTCCTAATTTCCTTTTCTAATACGTAGATTTCTATTTGCAAGATATTAAATTTTTTGTTTGAAAATTCCAATTTAGTCCTTAATTCCAATAATATTCTGCCTCTATCGTTGTTAACTGCCATTAAATTTTAAGGCAAACTTTTAAAGTTACTGTAAAAAAAGTAAACTATGTCTCTCTTAACTTCATTTCGCATTCGTTTTGCTTTTCTATATTTATGTGCACACATATAATCATAAATATCTACATAGCTCTGTAAAAATTTACACTAACAAACAAGAGAAATGCACTCCGATTTGAGTATTTTGAAATCAATACATAAAATTGAATATACTTACGTAATTGCCAACGCATCAGAAATAATGCACCTGATAAAGCGTAAGTGCATTTCGAAGTGAATTTACAAAAGATACTAAAGTGCTAGAAGAAGTCATGGTAAAGACGAACGTCCCACTTGCTGGCATTTGATTTCCATACATTTTCCAAGAAACCCCTATGCTCTAAAAATAATCGCACCAAGAATAAGCTAGCATAGCAAATTACATACGTTTCACGAACAACAAGAGTTGAAGAATTGTAGCGGAACGCATTCAAGAAAAAATTTCCGAAAAGTAGCTACACCCAATTTACAGGAGCGTTTACTCCACATGTTTTTCATTTTACTTGTATCTTTTTAACTGTAGATTTATTTTTGGGTGTTGTACATGCTACATATAATACTGGATATAAAAACCGGTAAGGTAATTGCACCCACTTTAAGTTTGATGAAGTCCGCTTTTCCTAATTGAATAAGCATGCAATGTTTTGTTGTATCGATAGAGTTGTAAAGAGTCGATTTGTATGAATAAAAAATCAAAGTTTATAAACAATTTGTGAAAGTGCAGGTATATAAAAAAGCGACGACAAGTGACCAATGTGTCTAAAGGGAAGCATATACAAAGCTACAGTTAAATTGGGTCATTGTGGGGTTCAGCCAGACTACGTCAGATTTCATCAAAAAATCTTTGTCAGAATTAATTACTTCATAAACAAGACGGCTGAATACTTAATAAAATAACTTAATGAATTATTCGATTCGGTCATTTCATTCGAAAGATATCACGAATTTAAAAATTTTAAATTTATTATTTAACCACACATGATGTTTTCACTTTCCTTAAGGATGTCTTTAGGTAAATTTGTGATTTAAATGAAAGTATGGATAGTTGATGCTTTTTAGCTCTACGATATATAATTTTAGGGACACTTTCTGTTTTTTCCAGCCTCTTAAAGTTGCATACAAGTAGTATATCAGATTAAAAAAAAAAAATACTAAACAACTAGACATTTTCGCCAGATTAATGTTAAAGCGTCTTGGTTGCCTTACTTTTTTCTAACCCAACGAATTGGGTGAAATTTATATTAGTAGTCGCCTCAATAAATTTATATGTAGCTCTTGGCGTTTTGTCGGTATGCGATGGTCTTTTTGATCCACAGCTAGGAGTTCTCGACATCACAACAGATAAGCGTCTCTAGCAGTTGACGTGATGTTTTTCGTGACCTAATGAGAAATCAGACTATTTATCTATCCTAAACTGTGTTATAAAAAAATTTGACAGTTACTAGATAAATCTCCTCAAAAAAATAGTCAGCTTAAAAAGTTAATAATATGAAAACTTAGTATAGGTACTTTGCCGGAAAGCTTACAATTTAGCGTAAAGTTTGATATTTTTGACGGTATACTCAGAACGTTTTGACATACGAGCGCTATTTGTTTTGTTTACAATAACTTAATCTCGACCAAAAATGGAATTAAATTTCGAATATTTTCACGCGATTATATTTTAGCAACAATTAATTTTTTGAGGATGAAGCTTTATCAAGGGCCAGTATTTATCAATGGTATGGTGAATTCAGTCGTAGATCACTCCAAGACGAATTTCGCGAAAGTCGTGCAATTAAAACCTGCGCGGTGCTCTACTTTCACTAAATACTTAAGTGATTACGTGACTTTGATCTGCGCCCTATATCTATTTCAAATTTTTTAGTATTTAATAAGTTTTGTGGTCTAACCAAATGTATTCATTAAATTAAATAAATTTATTTAATGTATATATATAATTCAAAGAAAACTTTATTAAGCCAAGCTGACAACAAAGTAGCAAGCCTTTCCCTTTCTCTTGCTTCGCTTCGTTGGTTTCCAGGAGCAGGAAGCGTGCTAATGTAGGCAGTTTCTCTATAACCACGCCATAGGAGTTCTTTCGTGTTATATTGTAATGTTATGAAGCAAAAACAATACATAATAACATTCTTCGCCAAGTTAACGTCGTGGATTTCTAAAAAATTTAGTATTCTGAACTTCTCTTCTAGTAAGCCAAATGCTTGCTCCACACAATCGAACTGAAAATGTTATTATATGTTGTTTGGGCTTCAGTTAGGAACCCATTGTCCTTGTAAGCTACCATTAGAATAAGTTTCTAAAGGATACACCAAGCGAATGGCATTTTAGAGGAAATGTAATCAAGCCATTTGCAGTTGCTCGCTTCAATGGGCAAGTTGACCCCACTGCTGGGTCGTGGCGCCGACCAGGCGAGCCTATGAAAACGTATGTAGATAAATCGCCTTTTGGTTGTAGGAGCTAACAGCATCTTTCAACTGCTGAAGGATTTTTATATGTATCCCATCAATACATCCCAAAAGACATGGGAATGGGTGTGATCGGCAAGACTCAAAAGCTTCCATAACTCTTATTCTGCTGTGCTCAGTAGTTGGAAATGCTATAATGTGCTTCTGCGTTGAAATCAGTTGTATGCACTGAATAAAGCCTCTGTAACAAGCGTCCATTCTAATACTAAAGCGGTCGTTTACTTCGTGAAAGCTCTTCTGATTGGAAAGCTTCCATATTGTCATATAAAGAAACTTCTTCAACGGGACTCCGTGACGTCCAGTAGCCATTTTATGGAAAATGGTGTAATAATAATTTATTTTAAATAACGAAATAACAATTCTTACCTCGAATGTTGATATTTGCATTCTGAAATGACTCTAAAACATGTCTTTAGACATTTGATTAATTGTTTCTAAATTTTGTTTGTCTTTTGGTATTCGTCTCCTTGGCACATTTTTCTGCACAAATAATGCAGTCAGTCCTTTAAGCAGAGCGAAACTCCTTCTTAGCAGGACGTGAATTTTCGTAATAAAGTTGAACAAAAATAACATGTCAGCTTGACAAGTAATCTGTCAAAAAAGGCTATTGAAAAAAGGACCTCAACTTGGATCCACCGATATCAAAGCACCAGTGTCCAGTTACTAGTACTCTAATAGTAGTGTAAGTCGGCGTCAAGGCCTCTTTATATTGCTTTGAATATCTATCTCTTAGCCAACAGCATTTATGTTTTACAAGCATGTACATTTTATGCACGGAAGCCATATCGTATATTTCCCACGCTTTAATGTCTTCATTGCACTTAGCATAGTGAAGACCGGCGTCCATTACTGTTATTATTGGCATTATTCGCAAAATGTTTCTTAAAACTCATAAATTAGCTAAATTGAAAAATTTACGAGAAATTAGGAAACAGTAAAATGCAAAGGAACAAGATTGTCGCAAGAAAAGCGAGAGATAAAGAGTGATTTTTTAAGAGCTTGATAACTTTTTTAAAAAAAAAAACGCATAAAATTTGCAAAATCTCATCGGTTCTTTATTTGAAACGTTAGATTGGTTCATGACATTTACTTTTTGAAGATAATTTCATTTAAATGTTGACCGCGGCTGCGTCTTAGGTGGTCCATTCGGAAAGTCCAAATTTTTGCAACTTTTTCGAGCATTTCGGCCGGAATAGCCCGAATTTCTTCGGAAATGTTGTCTTCCAAAGCTGGAATAGTTACTGGCTTATTTCTGTAGACTTTAGACTTGACGTAGCCCCACAAAAAATAGTCTAAAGGCGTTAAATCGCATGATCTTGGTGGCCAACTTACGGGTCCATTTCTTGAGATGAATTGTTGTCCGAAGTTTTCCCTCAAAATGGCCATAGAATCGCGAGCTGTGTGGCATGTAGCGCCATCTTGTTGAAACCACATGTCAACCAAGTTCAGTTCTTCCATTTTTGGCAACAAAAAGTTTGTTAGCATCGAACGATAGCGATCGCCATTCACCGTAACGTTGCGTCCAACAGCATCTTTGAAAAAATACGGTCCAATGATTCCACCAGCGTACAAACCACACCAAACAGTGCATTTTTCGGGATGCATGGGCAGTTCTTGAACGGCTTCTGGTTGCTCTTCACCCCAAATGCGGCAATTTTGCTTATTTACGTAGCCATTCAACCAGAAATGAGCCTCATCGCTGAACAAAATTTGTCGAACAAACACATTTCGAACCGAACACTGATTTTGGTAATAAAATTCAATGATTTGCAAGCGTTGCTCGTTAGTAAGTCTATTCATGATGAAATGTCAAAGCATACTGAGCATCTTTCTCTTTGACACCATGTCTGAAATCCCACGTGATCTGTCAAATACTAATGCATGAAAATCCTAACCTCAAAAAAATCACCCGTTATATTACAATTATGTAGCATAACTATTTTCATTCCATAATTTTGATATTCGGGTTTGATTTTTAATCTCTGAGACCTCAATGTATTGATACGAGGTTCACGGCGCACATTTGATGATTTTTATAGTCTTCCAACGTGTTGCACGGAGTACAATGGACGGAATGGATGAATGGAAATTTTACTTGTGATATACATAATATGAAATATACAAAGGTGAGAGGGATCATGGGAACTTTTATAAATAAACATGGGCATGAATTTCGCAAAACCCAATGAAGTCAGAATTAATATAAATATAATAATAATATATAATATAAATATAGCATTACATTTTGCAATAAAAGCTGAAACTTTTCAATTAGCTATTAGATTTTTTTGTTCTGTTATTTCACAACACATAGATTTCGTTGACGGATAATCTACAAATGTCGCCTTTGACGTTTTGTTGTTGTTTCGCTGCATCAAATTAATTTACATTACATTTTTGGCAAAGGCCACCGATCTACTTTCGTTTGTTGTTTTTAGCCATGCCAGAGGTCCTTATGGCACCACAAAACCCATGCCAACATTATGCCACGTATTCGTATAATACATATGTACATATATATGTATAGTAAATAATTGAAAATTTAATTTATATACGGAGAAACTATTAAGTAGTCTGTTTTTGGAACATTTTCATATTGTGCTGGATATTTTCTAGTATACTTGCATCGCAAAGGTCTGTAGCCTCAGTTACAGATATGGCAAGCCACAAATTTTCACAAAAAATTCATGCATTACATAATTAGTTTGGCATATTTTACTTTCCAATCAAATTTCATTTGTTTTCATATCTTTATTATATATATTATATTTAAATAACCAATATGAGCGGTTTATAGGAAATCGCATTACATTATTTTACATTATTACATTACATTATTTACATTATTTGAATTTTTAGTAAACGCTTCAAAAATGGATACAATTTTTGAAAAGTTTGTAAGTTTCTAAACTATGTCCTATATAATATGAGGTGTGTTCAAAAAGTATCGCGAATTTTGTGTTTTTTCAAAAATTATTTATTTATTCATGTCTATTTTGTTGCGATTTCATGTTTTTATATAATAAATATTATATTGTATAAATAATTATAAAATAAAAAAAGAAATAAAAATATTTATTATTATACACCTGTGCCAACGGTTTTTCCAATCTTCGAAGCACTTCGAAAAATCATTTTTTTTATCTTCTTCAGCTCCTCCTTCGATGCCGTCTTTAACTCGTCAAGAGAACCGTAACGTCGTCCTTTCATGAGCCTTTTCAGTTTAGGGAACAAGAAAAACTCACAGGGGCCAGATCTGGGGAATACGGTGGCTGCGGCATCATTAGTGTGTTGTTTTTGGCCAAAAAGTCCCGCACAAGCAACGATGTGTGTGAGCAGGTGCGTTATCGTGGTGCCATAGCCAATTTTTGTTCTTCCACAAATCCGGGCGGTTCTGGCGGATTGCTTCGCTCAAATTGCGCATAACTTGCAGGTAATATTCCTTATTGACCGTTCTTCCTTGTGGCAAGAACTCATGATGCACCACGCCCCTGCAATCGAAGAAAACTGTCAGTTACGATTCGCGATACTGTTTGAACATACCTCGTACATTACATTTAAATTCCGATTGGTTTTGTTGTTATAAGTCATAAAAGTGAGAAGACTTTCTTCGTTTTATAACGAATTTTTATGAACTTGCGTACACAGCGGTTTGAAAAGATTTCAATTAATTTTTTAGGCCATGTGAATAATTGAGTGAGTTAACAGACGTAATAACATTTTTGAAAAGACAGCGATGCCAACATAATTTGTCACTTTGTCAAATTCCATTCTCGCTGAGTACGAAAACACATTTCTTTTGGAAATTTTTGCATTTTAATATTCAAAAAGTTTAGCTTTTGTTTCGACATAATGTACGTATACTGCTCTGATATTACTTTTAGTGTTGGCGCCATTCTTACATCAGCGCCAGATCTTATGTTTCATTGACCATACTTTCGTTGTTGCTTTGCATTCGATATGCTACTCTTTCCGTTTGTTAATACTGATCGTCGTTAAGACTGATTTGAAGGTAACGACTGTCCAGTTGATATGACGTAATGTGACGAATGATGCGTTTCGTCGTCGAGGCTCTTCATATCTTTCTCCCTAGATTTGGTGGAGTAATTTAATATGTTTAGCTTCATTGCATTCAGTGCGTAACAATTGGAAAAATACATTTTTGCCAGCATACTGGCCATACGTATGTATATGTGTAAATGTGTATGTGTATTCACAGGGAATTGGTAACACGACGTCTCAAAACAATTGCAGGAAGTTGGTGATATTCACATCAAATGTAAATAGTTTTATTCTTTGTGAGTATTTTAGGAAACAAATTTCATATAAATTATTTGATTTCATTTATTGCTACCATCACAAAATATCAAAGAGTATATTTCGTAAACGCAACAATAAAAATAAAAACTTGGTATACCGCAGTTAGTAGACCATGAAGTTAGCTAACTATTCGATTTCATTTCACTGTACCAACTGTTTATTTTGGTACTCGCAGAAACGTGAACGCTTATATGCCCTTGTACCAAATTCAGTACATTTTTCTGTTTTTTTTTTCATAAGCATAGAATTACATTTTAAATCGTCTGAAAAGCTGTGTTGTTGTCACTCAAAACAAGGTACACAAGTCCTTAAAGTGGATATATTTTACGAAAGCTAATTGTAATAAACAATCACGATCGAATATACATCTATACGCAAATTAAAGCCGTACTTATCAAATCAAATTAATCCTTAAGTAAAATCAACTGAAAAACCCCACAGAAGTACATATATTACTTAATTATGCTTTCTTCCTGAACAATTTCTCCAAAAACAACTAGTTAGAAAACAACTGTTAGGTTATCCACTTAAATTTAATTGAATATAGACGTAACGGCATAATAGCCTAATCGTAATATCTGTTGGGATCTTTAAGTGCGCTCCCTTGGAAAAAAACGTACAAGTAAAATCGAAACAAAATAATAACCGTCTCATCGATGCGATATTGTCTATGGGCCTCTCTTTTGTCAAAAAATGTACATGTAAAGGCAGCATCGAAATTTTCGAGTTTCAAATGACAAGTTAGGATAAGTTGTAAGTATTTATTTATTCGTTTTAGTAATATGTATACAAATTTTCAACAATACATACAGTGGTGGACAAAGTCTACTTACACCACTCATTTTCATTGATATGAGAGTACAAAAAGTGTTGACGCAGTTTTATTCTAATATTTATTCTAATAACAATGAACCAAAAAAATCCATTATTTAATTTGAAAAAATAAATTTATGCAAGAAAAACTACATATATCGTAGAGACGTCGGTCTCTTTCTCAAAGAAGTAGACAAAACCAAAAGTAAATGCTCCAAAATTAGCCTAACACATAGCAAATACGTCACAAAAGAGTATTCATGCAAGAACTATACAAAGAACTTTAAACAATAACTGGTTCCACAGTAGAAAAATACGGAAGAAACCACCTATTTCTCAAAAATTCGGAAACTTCTAGAACTCGTTAAAAAAAAGGAGATGCATTTTTGGGGAAAAAAATTATTTACAGATGAGTCTTATTTCAACATTTTTGGTAGCTATAAAAGAGCTAGAGTCAGAGGAAAACTAATACTGCGCTTGAACCGAAGAACATAGTATTAACTGTGAAGCACGGCGGCGGCGGCGTAATGGTTTTGGGAGCTGTTGCGGCCTCTAGAGTTGGAAAGTTAGCCTTTATTGAAGGTAATATGAACCTTTATAAGTAAAGGGTGATTTTTTAAGAGCTTGATAACTTTTTTTTAAAAAAAAAAACGCATAAAATTTGCAAAATCTCATCGGTTCTTTATTTGAAACGTTAGATTGGTTCATGACATTTACTTTTTGAAGATAATTTCATTTAAATGTTGACCGCGGCTGCGTCTTAGGTGGTCCATTCGGAAAGTCCAATTTTGGGCAACTTTTTCGAGCATTTCGGCCGGAATAGCCCGAATTTCTTCGGAAATGTTGTCTTCCAAAGCTGGAATAGTTGCTGGCTTATTTCTGTAGACTTTAGACTTGACGTAGCCCCACAAAAAATAGTCTAAAGGCGTTAAATCGCATGATCTTGGTGGCCAACTTACGGGTCCATTTCTTGAGATGAATTGTTGTCCGAAGTTTTCCCTCAAAATGGCCATAGAATCGCGAGCTGTGTGGCATGTAGCGCCATCTTGTTGAAACCACATGTCAACCAAGTTCAGTTCTTCCATTTTTGGCAACAAAAAGTTTGTTAGCATCGAACGATAGCGATCGCCATTCACCGTAACGTTGCGTCCAACAGCATCTTTGAAAAAATACGGTCCAATGATTCCACCAGCGTACAAACCACACCAAACAGTGCATTTTTCGGGATGCATGGGCAGTTCTTGAACGGCTTCTGGTTGCTCTTCACCCCAAATGCGGCAATTTTGCTTATTTACGTAGCCATTCAACCAGAAATGAGCCTCATCGCTGAACAAAATTTGTCGATAAACACATTTCGAACCGAACACTGATTTTGGTAATAAAATTCAATGATTTGCAAGCGTTGCTCGTTAGTAAGTCTATTCATGATGAAATGTCAAAGCATACTGAGCATCTTTCTCTTTGACACCATGTCTGAAATCCCACGTGATCTGTCAAATACTAATGCATGAAAATCCTAACCTCAAAAAAATCACCCTTTATAAGTATCTGTCGGAAGATAATTTGAAACCTTTGAGAGATAATTTGGGACTCCGGCTGGATCAAGATAATGATCCGAATTATGCGGCGTAAATTGTTAAGGACTGGTTGCTTTATTATGCTCCAAGGTAATTAAACCACCACCTCATTTGAATATTATTGAACACGTCTGGGAAACTTTGAAGCGTAGAATTAGAAAGCATCAGATTTTTAGCTCTGCTATATTCAAAGAACGCATATTAGAAGCTTGGAATAGCATTACATGTGCAAAGTTAACAAATTTAGCAGAATCAATGCCACGGGGTCTTCCAGCACTTATAGATGCCAATAGGGCCCCACTAAATACTAAAACGTCGTAATAACTAGCATTTTGTAAAGTTTTCGCACTGAACTAGAATATGTTTTTTACTGTATGTTGGATTTTTACTTCCATTAATTTATTGTTTTATATTAAAATCGAGAAAAATCTATAGTTATGTACATATATATAAATGATTAGACTGAAACTGTCTGTGTCCTTTCGTCCGTGCAAACTATAACTTGAAGAAAAATTGACCTTTATCTCATATGGTATATACTCAAATAACCAAACATTTACAGTCGAAATACTAAATACTTCTATGACACACAATCTTTTGGATAAATCACTCTTCAGATATGGCAGACATAGACCAAGTCAAAACACCACCAGGGAAGAGTATGATTTAGCCGAAAGCTCAACCGTTAGGCAACATGTTTACTAGCTATTCCATATAATTCTTTCACTTTACCGTATGGTATGGTCAACCTTGGATATGTATATATGTATTATTAAAAGTCAGAGGGAATCTTTTTCGTTAAAACTGCATCCTATTCTATCAAAAATGGGTAAAATTGAGTCAATATATGTATGATATTGCGCAATAAAATCAAAATTTCATACGATAATACCGATTTAAATATTTCAGAACATGTTATCGTAATACGAGTTTGAAAGTGATGACGGAAATAGAAAATCATTTCCTTAACTTGGGCCCAAACACAAAAGGTCCGCAAGATTTCAGCACCTATTAAATTAAGCAGAGGAGTGCTATCGTGAGCTGTATGAAGAAGTAAAGGCAAAGAAGACACACATTCCCATAATATGTTTTGTTTGTTCCTTTTATTAGTAATACATGTGTGCACATGTAATGCCATGTAAATTTTCTCAGTACGAATAGATAGATTTACATGTAAAATAAGAGTTTTTTTATACGTTTTTCGTTTTTGCACGGATTATTTTTTAAATGGTCCTACTAGTTGGTGAATTTTATAAGCAAATCTGATTTTTTTGCACGAATAATTCACTGACCAAGTCAACCGTGCAAAAAGGAGGTTAATATCGGTATTCTCTGTGAGTCAGGAGTCTCATTTTGGTATTCTGGCAGCCAGAGTATAGCACTGTGCAGTATACTACTATACTGTATCTGCCAGAATACCAAAATGAGACTCCTGACTAACAGAGTGACTAAATTACTATTGTGACAATTAGAGACATGAGACAATCGTCTCAAGCAGAACACCGATATAAGTGTAATAATGTACCATTTTAGATTCTTGTAAATTTTAAAGTATAAAATGTTTGACTACATCCGCACTTAGCCCTTCCCTACTTGTTTCGAATACTATTACTTTACCAAGCGTATGTTTTTTTCAAATTTGGCTATCTGTCAAATATGTTGAACACTCGTCAAACGCAACGTTGACGTTTCTGACGCATTAGCGAAACTCATCAATTCTTAACACTACATTTGAGGCATCCGGTCGAAGTGCTCATCTTTTGACGTGACCGAGTTCATTGATAAAGCGTTTTGCTAAATATATTAAAACAAAAATATTTCATTTTAACAAATAATTACTATTATTTATGTATTAGCAAAAAAAAAACAAATTTATTTTTGAAACACACATTTTTTATGGTACAATTCTTCTTAATTTCGCTAAATATCGATTTCGTCTTTCAAACTTCCTATATTGCGATATCGTCAAGGTTAAGGATGTTGAAAAATATATCATCCGATCATGAAATATAAAAACCACTCGGATGACTCCGATCGATTGGACTCCAGAGTGAAATTAGGTCATCCAAAATGATGTTCTGGTCTTTTTGCTGTTTTCTATGCATGTTTTTTTTCAATATTGATCAAATACGAAATTTTCAGCCTGGTTTTATTATGTTATACCATAATTGGGGCAACCCTTAACATAAACAATTATGGAATAGCTATGTTCGAATAGGACCGAACATTTATAATGTAAATTGTTTTGAATGTGAGTATGTACTTAGGTATACTCATGTGAAAGTGGGTGAAATCAGGAAAAATATGACGCTTAAGGCCTCAATAGGAATCAGTGTGAGAATTACCTACAAGTATAAATTCTTAGGAACGATTCGACCAATTTCAATAAAATTTGGCTCAAGCTATTTCCCGATATTCTTAAGTTACATTGCGGAAATAGGCGAAATGGACTACAATTTAAAATTCGATAGGAATCCTTCACTTTACAGTAATAAATCAAGTCCAATGAAAATATCCGAATACCACGATTGAAAATTCTTTTCAAGCTCCCTTATATCCCTAGTGCCTATGCCTGTACCGAAAATATTGGTAAATTTCAATTTCAGATATGGATATGGATGTGGGTAAAGTTGGCGAAAAACATTACTCTGACCTCAGCATGTTGCATTATAAAAATGAGTGAATTGGACGCCTATTTCGCATATATCACAATTTTAAATTCCATTTGATTCTTCCACTTTACAGTGTAGAAATCAAGTATCAAAGAACACATCGGATTGAGATATTTAAAAAATGTAGACAAATAGCGTACCATTGTGACAGAGTGATTTCTGACTGAGCCCCTCCTTAGTTGTCAAAATTAAATAAGTAGTTAAATAAATGTATGTATTAAAATTTTGAAATTTATCAAAATTATTATTTTGAATAAAAGAACATATAAATAGTATACATACATATATACATATGTATCAACAATAAAATTAAGCGTGAATTATTTTCAACAAATAAAATAAACATAAATATCAGCATTCTTAAGAAATGTATTTTAACAATTTGCATCATTATCGTCCATTAGTTAGTCTAAACTGAAGATAACTGAGTGATGAGAAGGAGAATATGTGAAACTTATTAATTATGTTGCCGTCATATTTGGCAGCAGCAACTGCAACTACAGTATGTACAACACTGCATCTTTATCGATTCACACGTTCACAATAAATTTCCATTTGCTGCCAAGTTGATAGCCCTGAGCGATCGCAATGGGCTATGGACGCTTTGAGCGCAAATATTCGCGCTGTGGTGCCCAAATGCGGCGCTAATTGCTTCCGATTTATGTTGTTGCTGTATTTAAAAGTGCTTAGTAGAATTCATATAAGAGTACATATACCCGTACCCTCCTCACCAGACAAGCCATGAGTTCATTGGGGCGGCAATGATGCGCCTTTCTAATTCAAAATTATTGTTGGATAGCAGAGGTGGTAATGGAGGTGATGTTCTTTGGTTTTTGGCAGCGAGCTGACGATGGCGATTAACCAGGCGACAAAAATTGCCGCGTCTGCAACGTTTGCCAAGTGGCAAGTTGTGATCATAAGTGATGAACGGTAAAGTTTAAAAATTATTAAATGCCAGCTGCCATGCACACTTGTTATTCAGTATGTCAACTACACTTGTCCCTTCGCTCATTCTTGCACATTAACATAAACAATCCGTAACTGACAATTGTGTACCATGCAAAAAAGCGCAACAATTATTGTAGCGGTAAGCAGTGCTCGCACTTTGTGTTGAGATTCTTTTATTCGCCTAGTATTTAATGAACAACTAGTATTACTACATGCCAATCTTCTATACGGGTATGCATTTATCTACATTAGTCAGTTATTTAAATAAATTAACTAAATTACTTTGAAAATTCTAAAAAATTGTAAATGCCTTTTGATTGCTAACTTACGCAACTAATAAATTTCGTATTGTGGTAACTAAAAAGGTAATTTAATGGGTTCTAATTTTCAAAGATACATATGCATAGGGCTGTTCACTGAGTGGACGCTTAAAGCCGAGGCGAACGCATTATCCAATTTACGCAACACGAGTATTTATGCTCGATTCGACTTTGATCATCCACCCTGCGGGCACCCTTTGACATTACCTTTTTCAGTGATTGATGCTTCTAATTAACGTGGTGGTAGGCGGGTGATTGATGATGCAACTGAAAACCTTGTAGACCCTCTACCCGGTGCAATTTGCTTGACCCACCTAGCTCATATACTTCATTCGCTAGATGTCGCAGAAGGTTGCAAAATACCTGTTTTTCGATTGCCACGAACATGGTGGGGCGATAGGTTGATGGTTTTCCTGAAAACCCTGAGTGTCCTCAATAAGTTTTTAAAATTGAAATCGTGCTATATGTATACGAGTTTGTTAACTGTCGTGAACTTCGACTTAAAGAGTAGTCGAAAATTATAGAATTACTTAACAACGCTTTATGTATGTCGACAAGCAGACAAGCAGGTTCAACAAAAATAATAAATAAATAATTCAACGCGCTCGTGATGTGCCTTGGTAATGAGTAGCTTACGCCAATGGAAATCGAAAACGCCAATTGAAAATTTAACGATTGGAAATACTCTTTCGAATTTGAATTTCTGTGACACTTATCACCCCCCCCGGTACGCGTATAATATTCGTAATTGACTCCAGGGCGCGGTGGAATTATATTTCGATTAGTGTGTTGTTGCAGAGTTACTAGGCCAACACAAAGAGGGTAATTCGCAATCAAACGTGATTTAATCAATTGAGTTTCGACGTGCGTTCAAAAGCTTTAAACATTGCCGATATAGAGGTTTCATATGTACATACATACATCGGCTGCTACGAATGTATGTTACACCTACATGTTTGGCAAACTAGGCTATCAGTGTTATTATTTCATTGATAATTAAAGTGACAAAAATGCAAAATTATGTAATATTATGCTACAAACTGAAAGTTATATTCAATTCAACTACGTAGACTATTTATAATTTCATTATTGCTTGTGTTGTGTTAGAGGGCTAATGCTCATGTACAATGTAAATATAAGTTTATAAATTTTCAATTGCATCTGTATAACTTATTGACATTTCTGCTAGGAGACGGTACGAACGATTGCGACTGGCGTGAGGTTATGTTAATAGAAATATATTAGTTTAATTGTAATAAGATGTCGTATGTCTCTCCAATACTGCTTACTGATCCTAACTTGGTTATATCACTGATATAACAACATTTGGCCGGATAAAATCCGTGTCTATTCCATTAACGTAACTGTTGTGGGAATAGGTCTACCTCTCTAATCACTATATAGGTAAAGTACTATTGAGGATACAAATATCATTATAATGATTATAAAAGGGCTAAGAAAGAGCTTAAGCCGATCTTCTCCCTCAGTATCACCAAATTACACTATCCCCAACATAACATATCCACTAGGGTTTTTGAGTTTTCTTTTGAACTCTTACCCCTCAAATGTTAGTGATAGATAAACAAAAAATCCCCTTTAAAAATTTCTGCGACAAAGTTTGATTATCTCAATTAGACGATTAAACATAGTGATTTGAAATTTGGAATTTTTTCAATAAAAATAAAAAAAAATTTTCAGAATAATAATTTTTGTCGCTGGAATTTTTAAAGTTTGAAAAGCCAACTTTATGAATATGTGATGGTTATTTTTGAGAAACGAAAATTAGTTGGTCAAATTTTAGTTTGAATGAAAAAGCGAAAACTCCTATCTTAAATGTAGGGGAACCTAAAATAAAGTAGCGACCCCTTAGAGTTAAGCTGCAGCGCCTGGCTTGAGGGAGAATTTTTTGCTTGTCAATCACTAACATTTGATGGGGTAAGAGTTGAAAAGAAAAGTCGCAAAAATTTCCAAATTTGAAACTTTTGTAATAGAATGTGACAGCAATACCACTGCATGAATTTCATATTTGTGGGTTAGTTTGTTCATGTGAACTGTGAACAATTGTATTGTCCAAAAAACTAGATATTATACTTTTTCCATTAAATTCACCTAATTTTTCATCTCCGTAAAAGCTATACATTGTGATGAAAAACTACCCGAAAATTGTAAATAAATCACAAAATATTTAGTTTAGTCATCAATATTTATTTTGTCTCCTTCAAAGTAATCCCCACCAAATGGAATACACTTATGACAACCATTTTTCCAGTCCTCGAAACACTTTTCACAAGCACTTTTTGGGATGCCCACAGGGGCCCCGATATTGGAGTTTTGGTTGAATTTTGACAATTTTTGGTGATAAGGTTTTATATTTATTATAATTCATTCTTTATTTGTGTTCTGGTAGGTGAAAAAATCAAATGTAATTTAAAATTGTGTATTAGGTGATGTAGGCGCGTTTTTGCCCATTTTCGTATTGTGACATAGGAATATGAGAAGCATGCCATGTACTAAGTTTAGTTGAAATCTATTAGTCGGGTTCCAAGATATGTAATTTCACCGAACATTTGTCGGTGCCACGCCCATCGGGCAATTATAAAGCCTTCTCACACCATCTTGGAGGTAAACTCTAATGTCTCTAGCGTAATTAGTTTTTGATTTATTGGGCTTCTAGTAGTTTTTAACAGTACCGTTATATGGGGAGTGAGCAGGGTCATCTTCCGATTTCATCCATTTTCACACTGTCTTAAAATATTTACCCTCAGCAAACTTTGTTGTTGTTGCTTTAGTAGTTTAGCTGATATGTATATTAAACTAAATAAGGGTCGGGGCCATTTCAACTTATTCAAAAATTTTTGCTCACAGATGCCCCATGCTACTGTGATTCTATACCAAACTACAGTTTTATATTATAATTTAGTACATAATTAAAGCACTTTATAGGTGTTCGGTTAACGGCGATTTGTGGGACAGGCAGTTTTCCGATTACGCCCATCTACGAACTCGTAATTTTTTTGTACTAAGAAACCCGCATACGAGTACTAAGTTTCATCAAGATATATCAATTTTTACTCAAGTTACAGCTTGCACGGACGGACGGATCATTTTTATATATATAACCCTATATCTAACTCGTTTAGTTTTAGGTGATACAAACCTTTAAGTCTACAAAGTTATTATAGTCTCTAGCAACAGGCTGCAATAGTATAAAAATAAAACACCAAATTTATTATTTTTGTAAACATTTTTATTTGAGAAATATACATATTTAAAATCTAAAAAGTTACCGAAACTATAATCATAAAAATAATTTAAGGTACTCAAAGAATAGTATATATTTCAATTATACATTACATATTTATTAAGAAATGAGGCTTACTCCCTTTCCAAAAACAAAACGTGCAAGGGGTGAAGTTACACAATCGCAACACATGTTAAACATATTCCTTTGGTACATGTGAGACAAATTGGTTCGTTTGGAAAGATGCAAAGGTAATCAGTTTTAAATTCCACATTTCTATTATAATGAGTGTTTTATTGGCTGAATGAGGTTTATTGGCTGAAATTAGACGTAATGTTGGGCTTATCACAAATCAACGCGTTTGTGTCTCCGTCTCATGTTAAACATTCACACACTGAAGCAGATTCGATGGATTTATTTACTTCGTTTCATTTTTGTCACTACTAAATTCAAATATTGTTTAATGAAAAAAAATATTTTGCTCTTATTTTTACAGCACGTGGTGCAGGCCGGTGTTGCGCCATTTCCAGGCGCTCCTACTGGCTACCCATCAACCGGTGCGCAGGTAGGCGTTGCCAATCCTGACAATCTATCTATGGGAGTTGCGGCCATCAAAGCTGACCAGGTGTCACAAATGAAGACTGAGAGTGGAGCACAGATCTCAGGAAGTACAAATGCAGCCACGTCAACTTCTGGTGTGCAGCTTTATATGCAACAGAAGAAAGTAAGAGCAAAAACACATCCAAAAATACTTATTGCACAAGTGAGTGTTTCTGTATATGCGGTAAAAGTTTGCGTGGATGTGTTGTTGAGAATCCAAATTGCACAGGGCTGATCTAGAGTACGCCTGTAAATATGCTTCGAATCATTTTTATTTAAGATCTTCTTAAGATAATTTGCATGCCCATTTAACCAACCCTATCGCAATATTTTAATATTTATATTCACCTTGCACAGCTACAAATAAACATACTATGTATGTGTATTCGATTTTAAAAACCAACAGTGTAGAAGGAAACAAAAAATATTAAAAAATTCTGAACTTAAAAAATTTTATTCGAAACGTCTAAAACAAAAGATTATACACATGTATATATGTACGCGTATTATAAATAAATTTGTTATGCGCATGACATTGTTTATTTTTTCCGACAATTATAGAAACCATCTTTAAGAATTACTAAATATTTCTTTATGTAAAAGCATAAAAATAATCTAATAAAGGAGGGAAGCCTTTTACAAATATGTGATGAGTTACGTAAATGTGACGATTGTTATAACGGAACTCACAAAGCTACTATTATTCTTTAATAATAATCGGTTTAAGAAAATGCATGCATTACAATTTTTAAGTATTTTTGAGTTATTACTATTGTTATTTTGTGACTTATCATTCGTCTATTATATTTCTTTTTTTCGCTCTGCTCTTAATTACTTTATTTTTATTCGCCAAAATCCATAAAAAGTAGCGAAACAATAACATATGAAAATGAGTATAAGATGTTCTAGCCACATGTGCACAAAAGTACACAATCATAATATTTGAAGCTCTCATATTAATGACCCATGATCTATTAGTAAAAAATAAATCCATTGATTATTTACTTAGGTTGGAATTTCGGCGATAAAGCAGCTGTCACAAGCACATATATTTTTATGGAAATATTTACATACAAGGTTCGTTCCAAAGTAAACAGGATTTAAAAAAAAAAAAACAAATAAATTATGCGGCAAAATCAGTATGTGCTAGTCTCTTGAATGGTCTCTACGCCTGCATAATGCCAACCTTTCATGGGCAAATGCATTTTTCCGAAAAGAAAGAAGTCGCACGGTGAATACGGGGAGTGGTTAATGGTTAAAATGTGATTTGTGGTCAAATAATCATCCTTCGAATGTTGGATTCTGAGCAATTTTTTGTCGTCAGTCAATTTGTGCGGAACAAACTATGCACACACCTTTCGTAAGCCCAAATATTCGGTCAAAATGCGATAAATCGATGTTTTGGAAATGTTCAATTCCATTTCCATGAATTTCAATGATGATTTCGGCTGATTATTGATGAATTCATGCACAGTTTCGATGGAATTTCAGGTGATCAAAGATTTTAATTGGCCCACATGTTAATCGTCATTTATGTCCTCACGACCGCTTTGAAAACGTTGAAAGCACTCGTGCACTCTGCTACGGGATAGGCAATCATCGCACAAAGTTGTTTCATCAATTGAAATGTTTCGGTAAAAGCGTTACCAATTTTAAAACAAAATTTAATGTTGGCTCTTTGTTCGAAGCTCATTTTCACACCGATAGCACATGTATACTGACACTTAAAACGAAATAACTTCACTTCCAATCGATGAAATGTCATGAAATTCTCACCGGACAATAATAAAGATAGCAGATTCTAACGCACCAGTCGACATATAGATGACGCCACCAGGGGGGTTAGATTCAAACATTACTTTGGAACGCATCTTGCATTCTTATGCCCGGTTTCATAGTCCATACTTAAGTTGTGCCCAAATAAAATCTTAGCTAAGCATTGTTGCAGACTAAGTAATCGTTTGCGTTTCACAGTCAATGCTTTATTTCTATAAAATTTTAATATGATATATGGCACCACTATAGGCAACATATGTTTTACAAATGTCATCCATAAAAATATGTTTGAAATATTTAAATTATAACCGACAATACATAAATCTGCGAGGAAAGTTATTTTGAAAATGGATGGAAACAACAAAAGAACCCCGAATTTCACCGCTAGCGAGTCTGAGAACCTATTGGAACTGGTGGAAATCCGAATCCGATTCCATATTTTTTCACAATAACTTCTTATTTCTTATTATTCTTTTGACAAATAACTGAAACTTCAAACAATTCGCAACAAAAATCAACTGTTACTTAAGCACTGCTTAAGTCTCCCATTTTCAGTACTATTTTCCAGTTTTATCTTAAGCACAACTTAAGTATGGACTGCGAAACCGGGCATTAGAGTAAAACATAAAACATACAGGCAGAAATTGATATCGGGTTGAAGAAAAACTTTTTGGCAAAATTTATTATTCGAAATAGGTGCTGCCATAGCGCGATAGCGACTTTCCTACAGATTAATAATATTTTTGAAATTTTTGTTTTAGACCGAAATTGTGACCGCAATCGTGGACATAAGACAGGTCCTTTTTTTACGTGTCATTCCAACAATTTATATAACTATTATATACCCAATACATAAACATAAAAAAACATTTTGTGTTCGTCATGTATGTATTTTATAAAAATTCGGGCTGATTAGTTAATTTTAACATTAAAAAAATAATCGCGAAAATCAGTGTCTTTTCGAAGGGTCACACTGAGACAATCCCTTAAGGGGGTATTGTAGTCTAGAAATTTGAAAAGATCGAAAAAATTTTTTTTTTCATATTTCGATAGCTTTGATATTCAAAAATATCTCCCTAAAAGCATTTTTCAAAACTCAAATTATTTTCAAAGTTATAGCCATTTTAGTGAGCGAATATCGTATAACGCAAAATTTTAATCGCGTTTTTCTCGAAACTACTATTTTCAACACTTCTGACATGATTTCTCAAGTTCTAATGAACCGATTAACTTGAAATTTGGTGTTCTTTTATATCTCTCTATGGTTGGAACTAGGATTATTAAAAAATTTTGATTTTTACTATTTTTAAAAAATTTTGATCTTTTTTTTTCCGATCACCCAAAGTGTTGGAATCGTGTCAGGAAGGGCGCACCCTTATTTTCAACCCCCGCCACGCCCCAAGCCGCAATTAATCAAATTATCACAAATTTTTTTTTTTTTTTTTTTCTATTATTAAAATGTCAATAAATATCAGATAAAAAATTGGATACTAAAAATGTTCTTAGTTTTTTTTTATTGGACTTTAAAAAATGTCGTTAAATAGCATTTCTAGACTAGAATACCCCCTTAAAATGACAAAAACAATAACGTTGAAGTTGAATGAAAAATATTTTACAAAAATGAAAGTGAGGTCAATAGACTCGAAACGGAAGATCTAATGGTTGACATCTTTTTAGTATTCTACATTATTGACTATTATCTAGCAGTTGGGTCGCAAGTACGTTATCATGGTTCTCCAATCGAGAGGGGTAATGACTACTTCTTTCTGCTTGATAAGTTCACGAATTTTTTCCGGGCGTTTGTTCATTCATCTCTCACTCAGTTCGATTTACGCATAGACGATAAGCTTAGTTATTAACCAATTGGAGAACTTCAACAGATATTCGGTTATGGCGTGCAATCTCAATCTCTCAGTTTTCACAATGTTCGCTGTTTGGCATTACTGCGAGTGCGATTTAGCGATAAGCAAATGACACGCATGTTATACTCATCATTTTATTAATGATTGTACAATTATTAAATGGGAATTATAAAATAAGAAAAAACACTTTTCTGTATTTATGTATTTAGCTACTTCATAATGAATTATTGGTGTTGGTTTAGCTCGAAGAAATATTAAATTTTGCAAATTAGTTATAATTTTTAATGAGCCTAATCATTCAAACTGAAATGTAGAATAAATCTCAAGAGATTATTAATACTAAATTAATGAATGAAAGTGAATAAACATTCGAACACCATTCTCCCGCAGACAAATCTGCCAACGGTGACATCGCAGTTCAACGGCTGCAATGTTTCCATCACATCACCTTCAACAGTAACGACGACGCCAGAGGTAGTTATGAATTCGCCTTTGTTAAGCGGTATTCCGGCGCAACAGCATAATGGCGGACTTGGGATTGCGCTTAGCAATGGATTGTCGCCCGTCCTAAATGGTTATGAAAACAATCACCAACAGATGCAACAGCAGCAATTGAAATTGCTACGTCACCGATCTAGTATCCACCACGCGCACCAAATGCACCAACAACCACAGTCGCAAACGCAGTCACAACCATCGGCGGCAACGTCGACGCCACCGGCAACATTGACGATTACGTCATCACAACCGCCGTCGCAAAGTATTGTTCTAGTGAGTTTTGTTGTCATATTAGCGAAAATTTGCACAGGGTGATATGGTCGTGTGTTGGCCAAGCGATTGCCACTTGATTGTGCCGCATTTGCCGCCTGCCATATACGCCATATCTATCACCTTTCACATATCCACGTATTTAATAGTATGCAAATCATTTTGCATCCTCGCTCGTACTCATGTAAATTATTTGTACTCGTACGTAGTTACTCTACATATATAATGTACACAAATTCCAGTTGAATTGAATTGAATTGAATTAAATGGAATGGAATGGAATTCGTGTTGTGTCCGTTTTACTAGCGCCTAAAATACTGCTGCGGTTATATAAATATTTATGCCACTGTAACAACAATTGCATCCTTCTCATACTTTTTTTCGTTATTTACTTATATTCATAACTATAATTGTATTGTGTACATATACATACATATATTGCAAAAAGTTGTACCCGCATTAAGCATAGCATAGCTTAAGGATGACTGCAATGCAAATTATTTTCTATGCGGAGCGGACTTGAATTATATTTATTATCAATACATACATATAAACACTAGTGTCGCCACAGATAAATGTATATATGTACATCATTTTCTGTAAAATGAAAAGTTCGTTGCTTTCCATTGTTTTGTCCAATTCATTTGTAGTTTTGATTTTTAATTAATTTCGTGATTTTACGTGTGATGCTCATAAGCTAAGTTTTAGATTGAGAGCTTCTCAATTTTTACAGATGTAACATATAACCCCTCCATGTTTTTTTTTAGTTTGCATGTAATTTTGAGACATAAAATAATGTAAAAATGATTTAAATATGTACCACATTAATTTTCTTTGAAGGTATCTGCTGTCCTTAGGACTTTTATTTGGCAGCTTAAAGCATGCTAATAAAACAACTACGAAAATCATTTCCACATATTAATTATAATATTTTCCTTATTTATGTAAACAATTTTATATATTTGGCGTTCCGCCGAATCTTGAATATTATATACTTAGGTACAAAAACAAATTTACGTCTAAAACAAACGATGCTAATTTGTCATAAGAAACGTGCTCTTCGTCCAATAATATTGTTGAACTTCACTCAAGGGGAACAAATTACACCAATATTTGGTAAATCACAAGTACGCGTTACACTAAAGTATTTTTGATTCGCTAAATTCTATCCTTTTTCAGCCTTTTCTTAAACTATTATATCATATTATGAATATTTACATACGTATTTACATATTACATACAAAAAATGTATAATATAATTTAAATTTCTGAACAAAAATAATATTTGAAACCGAGCGCTATTGCAACCATGAAAAGAATTTCTGCGAAGCATCGAACTGTCACGGTCTCGGTCCTTCTCCACCTGATCTCTCCAACGGAGTGGAGGTCCTCCTCTTTCAAAGCTGGAGTGTTTTCATCCATGCGGACGAAATCGGGTTCTCCATCTCGATTTTTATCGCACGTGTTGTGGTCGATTGTAACGTTTCGAGGTAGGCAGTCTTTTGTCTCTCCACTCCGACACCTCATCGTACTAGCTGTTTTTTTTCATTTTCCGAAAACCGAAGGTATCGGTTACAGCTGTACGTAAGGAGCTTGAAATACCGTCTCACAATTCCCTTATACCGGAATTGACGAGTACTTTTAGGGAGCAGGAGTGCAAGTTGAGTAGAAAATTGTTCGGCAATGCTAGGACTTCGGAGCGTGCGCATGTCTAAAACACTGGATACACGTCTTCCGTTTATTACATGATCGATCTGATTAGTGGCTTTTCGATCCAGAGACAGCCATGTAGCTTGATGAATTATCCTATGCTGGAATCTAGTACTACATATAACCTTTTTTCGGGCCCCGGTGATCAGCATCAACCCATTTGGTGTTGTTTCATCATGGCTGAATTTACCGATCGTTGTACCTTCTCTTTCCACCCTGGTGTTAAATCGCCCAGCATGATTTTGACATCGTGGCTGGGGCAAATTTCGTAGATGCGCTCCAAGAGCTCGTATAAAACATCTTCGGTCACATCGTACCTCTCTTCCGTCGAGGTGTGGGCGCAAATCAGCAATATATTAAAAAACATCGCTTTGATGTAGATTGTGGCTAGACGTACATACACCGGGATGAATGCCAGTACTCGGCGACAGAGTCTCTCTTCTACCACGAATCCTACACCGAATTTGTGCCCCTTTATATGTACACTGTAGTAAATGATACAAGAAGCTACTCGTCTCAATCTTTGTCCCGTCCATCGCACTTCTTGGACGGCGGTGATGTCAGCCTTTACTTCACCTTCCCAATTAAGGGACCGGGAATTCTAGGTGCATGCCCTTAAATCATAATCCGTAAAGTGTTTGCCATGGTCGTCATCAAAAGATGGGGTCTTTTATCCTATGCTGTCGTTTCCTTTTCATCGTTTTTTATGTGGCCGGTCTCAAACCCAGCGCACAACCCTGGGTTAGCTCGACTTCAAACGGATGTTCTTTGGCTACCCAGAGTTTACTTGGTCTAAGACCGGAAGTCGTGAGCTGCTTGAACTATATGTAGAAGAACCGTTTCTGGCCACTCCCAAGTAAATGGCGCTCAGAAAACTTTCCTTACTTGCATGAACCTCTACACATAACTCAATCATCCTTTATTTACATAATTAAGCGTGAGGGTAACCAGTTAGTTCAAAAGGTCACCCCAACTTTAACGACCTTTTATTGCTTGTCATTGCTCCCTAATTTCGACAGTTATTGACTGCAAATAATTAGCACAGGGTAATGTAATAAGTGCATATGTAAATAGCTTATATACCTTACAATAAAAGGTAATTTGACAGACATAGCTGAAAAAATCTTGTCAGCGCGCAAAATAAAGTTGCTATAATTTTTTTAAGGGCTTTGTGCAAAAAGTGATGTAAACAAACGTATGTGTATGAGTTCGCATCTCTCTTTAACACATGGGTATACGGAGTTGATTGCCTTTATATCCACACTGCTCACTCGTATGCCTTTTTCTGAGTTATTGCTGACCATAAATCTATTAAAGCTGAAAATTGTGCGTAATAACTGAAAAGCTATTATAGCTGCAACTTGTCGGATTTTCTGATTCCTCATAATGATTCATAAATAGACTTCAGCTTTCAAACTACAATATTTACGGATGTTCATAATTTTTATAAATAATTTGTAAATGTAATTTAAACTTCTATAAAATACCGGTGTCCACAGTTAATTTTTAACCGAGTACCTTCAAAAAGCAAGTATTTTTTTAACTACCTTAATTTCAAGTGCTTATATCAAATCTTATAGAAGATAAGTAACTTCTCACTAATAGTTCGCATCAAGTTTAGCGTTTGTTTTATATATATGCATGCAAGTTGAAACGAAAACATATATTATACTTCAATAAAATAATATAATTACACTTTTCCGCCGACATAACAGATGTTAAATTTCAAAAGGTGCACAAAGTATTAATAATAAGTATATTTTTCTTATATTTCGCTCCCTTCAGTCTTCAGTATTGATCCAAAATGATCCTGAGCTGAATGTTACTCAGCAACAAATGCAACAACAATGCAATGCAAATAGCTCCAGTGGAGGGTCCGGTGGTGGAAACAGCACTATTACGTCGATTTCCAACAATTCTGGAACAGTTGGATCTACAGTCACAGCCACGACTAGCAACAGTACAAATAGTTGCATAAGTAATCAGAACCAACCTGTAAACGGAAACAATGTAGCCAGTGGAGCAGTCTCGTCAGGGGACATAGCCACTACCGCGAATGGCGCCTCTACATCCTCACCCACCATCACACCTGGAAACTCAGATGATTTGCTAGGAAGCACCCACCAACAACAGCTTATTACTGGAATGGGAGGCAGTCCAGCCGCTGTCGGCACTGCGGCAACCTCTACCACCTCTACTTCAGTTGCTTCCGGAGCACTAGTCTCAACAAGCACTACTGCCAATGTCGCCACCACTGGTTTGGTACCTACTATTATGTCCACCCCACAGATGGTTCCCGGCTCAGTTGACTCTGGCTCGGTAGTGTCGCCATTGGTAAGCGGAGCGAGCACTTCTCAGGTCATCGCCTGCCTCAACGCGGCTGGTGTTGGCACAAGTGGTGGAATCATGACCTCTGCCGTTTCATCGACTCCAGTTGCCACTAGTCTCACTTCGGCCCTAGTTCCATTAAATCAACAGCAGCAGCAACAAACTATTATTGATTCTAAAAATCAACCGAAACGTTTACATGTTTCGAATATTCCATTTCGATTCCGTGATCCTGACCTACGCGCTATGTTTGGGGTGAGTTAACTATCATATTTTATTCAAACCGCTATATACTTTATGCATACCTCGCTTACTTACCGCTAGAGATAACTTATATTTATTTTATATACTACTCCATTATCTCCATAATTGGTCATTACGGAATTCAATCACAAATGAATCATTTGTAATCGAAGCAGCAATTTGGAACGATATTAGATGTGGAAATCATTTTCAATGAACGAGGCAGTAAGGTGAGGAAATTTTTACGATTATCTTATAAATTGAGTGTGTATGTCTGAATATGATGGTATTGCCATAACACATTAGATTATATTATTGACCTTCTTCTTCCTCCCAATCCTATCCGCAATAAAAGATTTAAAATCATTAATCAATATGACCACATTCTCTGCAGAGATAAATTGTGAGGGCCGCCTTTATTATAATATTCCAATCTATCATTTGTATCTCTATGTATCGATTTCAAATTCATTATTATGTTCAATTTAAAACAAAAAAACTAACGTATAGTAAAAAAAGGATAACATTTTTAAAGTTGCTCTTACTGATTTGTAACAGGAATTAACATATTTAATAAAACTATTTTGTTTATTGAAAACTTTTAATTTTAACGCTTTTTGCCACTTGAATTGTAAATACTTCAAATCTTTCTACATAGACTATGTATAATATGTATTACTAATTAGCTAGATATGTTTACTATATTTCCCTAGTTCATACCCTGAGTAACAACGAAGATTTATAAGAAATTTTTAAACAGGAAAATAAATCTTGCCAGAACTCTTCGCTTCCGAATCAGTTACAACACAATTTCGTAGATATCGTCAAATGACTATTAATACATGAACAATAGAATGTAGCCAAAGTATTATTTTCACATTTTTTAATCAATTTAATTCTTCTTTAACTTGGAAAGATCAGGAAGTGCAGGGAAAAAAAAGAAAGTTTTAACGTGGTAACCGAAGGAAAATGAATGAACACTTTTGCATGACACACCCAATCCCCAATAAATTAGAAGTGAAATAGCTTAGAAATACTATAATATGTATGTATACGGTTTTATTGGAATCTGATTTTATTTCCCTTAATTGTTTTGAATGACTGTAATTTAAAATATATATATTTCTTTTTTTTACAATATATACTATAATTCTTGTCCGATTGCATGTGGTTGCGATTACAATTTGCTGGTGATGTGTTGATAATACGATGCTGCAATATACTGAATGCACAATGTTGCCTTTCTACTATTATGTGGCATGTGGCACACTATGATGTGTATTTATGGTGCTTCATGTGTCATATAATAGGGCTTTGGCTTTGTAACGTTCGCAAATAGCAACGACGCTGAACGAGCTCGCGAACGTCTTCACGGCACTGTGGTTGAGGGACGTAAAATCGAGGTGGGTGCATGCTGTATGATTATTTTAACCATACATTAACAGTCGATTGAATTTTAATTTTATTTATAATATAACTTTATAAGTCATATATGTGTATATATACGAAGATTGCTATTTATATTTCTTGGCCAACAATAGAAAATCGATCCTGTGTGGTTGAAATCAGTTTTTGAATGAAATCTAAGCACGATACAGAGGAGCGAATAATGAAAACGCATAAAATATTTAAGTTGTTAGCTGATACATTGTGATTCTGTTATTCTGCATCAAAAGGAAAATGGATACTGTTTATCTCACTTTTTACAGAGTTTAGCTTTAATTACTGCAGACAATACGAACACAACGCACACATTAGAATATTTTTAAATGGATTATTCTAATCTTTATATATATAAATCTTCTGACCGTGTGTTTGCATTTGAACTGTTCCTAAACGGATGGAACGATTTTGATGAAATTTTGTGTGTATGTTCAAGGAGGTTCGAGAATGGTTTAGATTTACAATTTGGTCCACTGGAAAATGTTTTTTAAATTATTTTTTCATTTTTAATCAATTGTTAATTTTAGAATGTTTGACCGATAGATGGCGCTACCATCGCAGTATCCAATATTCAAACCTTAAATTGGCGTAAACGTGCATTAAACAAAACGATGCCAAAGTAAAAGGTGACATCTGTGGATCAAGTTTTTATATTGAGGACAGAGTTCGTTCTTAAGTAATAAATAGGGTGATTCAATACATCTATGGGTAGCTATAACATTTTTTTCATACCTGCTAACTATTGGAGGGGGTATCTTGACAGGCAATTTAAAATTGCAAAAGGTCTGGCATAAAAAAATAGCGGCATAACTGAAGTGTTGATAAAAAATTTGAGGTATACAGAAATCTTTTCGAAGTATTGCACAGAGCAATACAATATTTAAACGGGAACGATGAATACATATATGCGTACAATTTCAAACTGTTCCTTTCGGAAAAATAATAAAATTGCTAAATATTGGGAATGGTAGAATAGAACTGAAATCAAATACACATTGCAATGAATTAAAACTGGCTCATTTATCATTCGATGAATAATATACCACGGGCATCCCAAAAGACTGATGCCATAACCTTGCCAGCCATTTTTTTTGTCTTTCCACGCTTGAGAACCGTTTCTTAATATGCAGTCCACCAGGCTGACAATCGATTGGACTCGATTGATTTCACTGATGCACAGCCCAAATTCAATAGTATTTTTACCCCAAAAACCAATTCTTTCTTAACGCACGAAATGCTTTTTGATTAGATTAGATGGTATTAGTAGTACTACCTATGTATCAGCCACAGTAAAACGTAGGCAGGTCCTCTAGTAATCTAATAAAATTATGCCAAATTTTTCTAGATCACAAGAAAAGTGCCAAAGTCATAAATATAAATAGACTACTTATATATACATATCTATGAATGTATGTACCAGATGCTATTAGTATTGCATTTAAATAAATTTATTGCATTTTTGTACGTATTCACTATGTATAACTACTTTATCAGTATGCGGATATTATTGATCACATTCTTGTGTAACAATTCATATGAAAATAACAATTAATTTAGTATTTAATTAATTACAAATTTGCTTACTTTGAGGTACTTACTGCAAAACGGTCCTTTTTATAATGCGTAATCTAAATTATCGTTGTTAAATTAAAAATTATGTAGAATTAATAAGATTTTTATATCAGATGAAACTGTCAAATATTCGGAGTAGACCATATCTATAATATCCATATAGAGGAAATCATTTCAGTTATTAACCCCCTTCCACAATAAAAAATAAATTAATCTTAATATTAAAATCGATATTTGAGTATGATTTTTAAGATTAGCTTTTAGTCGTAAGCAGCTAATGTCCCAAGAGACAATTAGTAATAAAAAAAGTTATTTATTCTGGGAAAGTAGCTAGAAGCCTTTGAATCTTCAAATACCCACACGTTCTTCATTCCATTGCATCTACAAACTAATACTTCAACCGTTTGATATATCGAAAATTCCTTATGTAAGAAACATGAGAGGCTATGTAACTGTGTTCTATGTCCATTGAATAGGCGGGATTGCATTAGGTTTGAACAATTCTTTAGTCAAGGAGTTGTCTAAATATTGGTTTTCTTAATTTAAATTAGTGTATCATTTAGTAATTTAGAAGAGACAATTTTGTCATATTTTTATACTTTGGAATAAAGAGGAAGAAGAGTTTTAATTTACAAACTTCGGAAAACGGGTAATTTTGGGCGTAATTTACAAAAAGATCAGAGTAAATATAATATAATGGTTAGCAACTACTGCTAATTAGTTATTGTAATTATGCAGTATAGGTACTTTCTATAATTATATTCATAAGGAATCAGTTTGAGATTTCAAATTAATTACGTATTGTTAATAAGAGAACTGACTGACTGGCTTTGTAATGATTTCCTGCAATTTTCGAATTAATGTAGTATACAAAAGTTATATCCGATTTACGTTTTTTACATCTAGCACTGGATCTCTGTCATTTGGTTTATTGCATTTACCGATATTTTTGCTACCAAATTAATTTTTTAACAATTGGATTAATTTATCTAATAAACATTCTAATTAAAACTATCAGTAATAGACCATTAAACTAAAACTGTAAATATTTTACATTTAATTTTATATGCGAATTTTATGCTATTAGCCGAATAATAACCTTCACTTTCCGGAATGCCTTTGTTGTTCGTGATATTACTAAGCCGATTCACGCCCAGAGTTATCTGATACTTGTCGTCTATTAATGCAGATGTATTTGCATATGTTTATGTGTAAGTAATAAATAATGCTCTTACATGCATTATAATATATACTGCGAAATTAATATTGTGCTTTTCGGAATTAGATTTTCTTTATATTTGTGATGTAAAAATCGTAATGAAAGAATGTTTTTAATTTCGCCCCATAAACATAAACAATCGCTTAAGTAGTTTAACACATGGTGAACTAGAACTACTGTTGATGTTAATTGAAAATGCACTGTTCCACGCTATGTGGTCTCTGTCAGACTTATGGGACGCAGTACAATACAATTCATTGGCCTCGCAACTTACAACAACGGCATAACCTACTTTGGTGTGAAGCGTACTTATGGAAGACAAGTGCACTTTTAGGCGTACAAAATCCTTTGTACAAACTAGAAAATGACAGTGAGAGCAAGTATTCTTATTAAGGCAAAATATGTAAATATAAAAATAGTAACAGCAACGGATACAATAATAAAACAGCGAATTTGGCTAACAGCAAAAACTGAATATATCAACTGTTTTGAATTTTATAAAGTAAAGAAAAGCTTTGCTGAAGTGTTAATAATCCATTAGCTCCCATTAGTTGGAGTAGGTTTTAGCAGACAACATTATTTGAATTAAATTATTCCGACTCGATTTCTAGGTTAAGTACTTTAATGATTTCGAAGGTTGTGAACGTAGTAAGTAATCTTGTCAAAAAACATCAAAGTTATCTAATTAAACACAATTCAAAGGATTATGTAAATGAATACCTCTATTTGATTATACAAATTGGATTTTTACCTCTTTAAGATTTCGCGAATCGAGGAAAGCTATCAATTAATCGTTCATGTTCTTAAGCTAATGAAGAGGCAGGACAAAGTTGTTGTTCTCGAGTACACATACTAGTCCATAGAAAAATAAGAGTGTGCATATGTATGCCATGTACGTGTTTATATACATATATGAAAGAGATTTGAATGTATTTGGGTGCATGCATAGATAACTTTGTTTGCGAAAATAATATACCTACATAGTGCATATAATATTTGAACGTTAATCAATTTACTTTTTTTAAATTTATGTATGTATATATGTAAGTGCACTGTGAAAACGTATTGTTGGTTGCGTGTGTGATCCTGCTAATGTTTTTCATTGATTGAATATTTGCCTGCGGATGTCCCACATATCCGCCATACCGCTATCGTATAAATGTAAACATTTGAAAAAAAGAAATAATACAAAATTTCAGCTATGGCCAGGAATATTACTATTGAGTGCAAACATCATTGAAAATTGGACGCCACCAACTGGGCGATGTATACTTTGTTGAATATTGAAGCGTTCCTCAAAGTAAGCAAATGTATATTTAAGGTAGCCTTACTCAAAAATAATAATGACACTAGATGGATAAGATATATTTTTACTCTTTAAAATTGCATATGTCTAAATCTAATATATTGTCTAAAACTCTTTAAAAATTTAATTTCAATTTTTGGAAAACGTCTGCTTATACATCCAACTTAAACTAATAAGGTGAATAACGCTACAGCTCGAGTACAAACCAAAAAAGTAACTGCTGTTCCAAATGGTAAGTTTTTTTGAAGAAAATAAAATCTTATTTTTAAATTATCCACCCGTTATCCTCTACAGCTCTTAAGTAATACCGTTAAGCTGCGAAACTCTTTAATAATAACCTATAGCTTTGCAGTTTCTTAATATTTTGGTATACGGAGTTTTTACATGTATGCGTTTAATTGCCTAAGCTAGAACAAAGCATATAGGTTTTTCGATACTATTTCCAAAGTTAATTTATCAAAGTATAATGATAACTCTATAAAAAAATAAACAAGAGCATGAACATGCGCTAATAAGCATCCTGTTATCGAAGCTCGTACAAAATGAGTTAAACACAAAATTTGATTACAGCGACCTTAGATGGGCCCATACTATAAAAAATATTTGAAAACTAAGTATCTCTTTAGGACCTCATAGTATCTTACGCAAGAAATGAGTGGGAAGTTAAAAGGAAAGAATACCGATTATGGTTAGACTGAAAGTATATGTCTTGTACCAAATAGATATTCAACTAGACTGTCATTTCTCATATACATATAGGTTATTCCTAGTAATAGCATCCTAACTGCGCATAAGGTCTTACACCATTTTACCAAATTATTTATTTACTAAAATTATGATCATGAAGTTATTAGCTTAGATCTTTACTTTAAAACCAAAGAAAATAATAAAAACAATTTATTCGGGGCTTTAGTGTATTCCAGGATTATAATAAAATCATGCTCTTTCTCGCATCTGTTTATTATTTCAAGTGTTATACATATAAAATAAAGTCACATTATATGAATGTTTCATTCATCATTGGCTCGTAAAGTTCGATAGTAAATTAAAGTATGTTTTATTATTAATATATTGATATTGTTCTTTACAACTTAGGCATATTTCAACGGATGAATTGTTAAATATATAAGTATATCGTTTAAAAAAGGGGTTTAAAATAAGTTCGTTTATGTTTTAGCTTGTTTACTAACTTACAACATATATATTTAAGCTGAAATGAATTTATATTAAATATTCTTGTTTTTGAATCATACACAGTTGTACTGACAAAAGACGGTGCCGTACCGGCCCCAGCTCTAGGTGAGCAGAATTTTTATGAGTTAACTTGAATAACCTAATATTTTGTCTTTTAGTTCGAAAACTTGTAAATAACACTATAACAAAAATGAAAAAAGATGTAAAGAAAAAATATTCAAAACAAATATATTATTTTCTAAAACAATCACATGTATGTTTGGTATGTATATATGTATGTATGCATTTCTAACAAAGTTGCTTAGATGTTTTCAAATTTGGTAAGATATATCGAGCCGACAGTAAAGCAGTAAAAAAAACGAAAAACAGCGCATGTTTGAATATATATATATATATTTTTTTTTTATTTTCTAGTGATTTAGTTTGCTTTTGGGAAAAAGGCAAAGTTATGTATTAAGTTACAGAAAAAGTTACATACTCAATTCATTATGGAATGCTTATGATATAAACTTTGCATGGAACCTGAATATTTATACATTTGCAATATGTTGCTACAGAGTGTTATAATTTTGTTCACCTATATATAGAAATGATCGGTTACCGTCCGTCCTTCCCTGCAAGCCAGGCGCTCTAGTAGGTTTAATATGGATATCTCAGAAACCACTATAGTTAGAAAGAAAGTCCTTCGAATATTATGGTTAGTCAGAAAAATTTTTAAAACATTACAACCACTCCCACTCTCCATAAACCATTATGTTGAAAACTACTTAATACGCGATAAATCAATAAGCAAATACATCATAAGCATTCAATTTCTCATCTTGTATGTTACGGAAGAGCCTCATAAAAGCCCGTGACAAAATTGGACAATGAGCCTGTCACAGTCCACCCATTTCAACTAAATTCGGTCAATAAGATTATGTTGACATTTTTATCTGCTATTTTATATTTATAATTGTATATAGTGAAATTCCTCATAACCGGACACCCACCGTCGCAGTGTGAGCTCTAAATGTATTCCTACTAAATAAATATATGCGAGCCATCGCACATCAGACGGCGCCAGTGCTATGATCATTTTACGTATTGTCTTTAGAAACAACGCCACAGAAGACCAAAAATAAATATGAATTGAAAAAATGGGAAACTATTCATAAATTGTACATAATTTTCTTCAGACATTTTATGAAATATTGCCGTTTATCTGGGGTTATTTGAACGAAATATTATCAAAATAGTGTCCGTTTCCGGTCATTGGAACGTTTTTGAGTTATTGATCAGGATCCATTTGATAGCACGAATAATGCTTTTAGAGTGTGCCACCAAAAATTGTCCAAATCCAACCAAAACTGTTAAAGCCCCTAGGTACCGAATATATGGATCCCAGTATCTCTGGATGACTTTTGACTGAAAATGTATCAATGTATACAATTGAAATTCAGAGAGTCTTTTCCTGATAATTGTATCTTGGTGTATCAAAAATGGATTGAGAAAGTCTTTTCCTGATAATTGTATCTTGGTGTATCAAAAATGGATTGATTCGGGCCAATACTTCCCTGAGCCCCCATATACCTAATATAAATATTTTGTGAGAGAGAGTGTTTTACTCATAACAGTGTATATTTGTACCTAAAATAGATAAAATTGTGCGAAAACGTGTCCTAGCCCCGTATAACTAATATCACGATGGTTGACGTCTTACACCTTCAGCTATTTCCTTGGTTTTGATTCCTGCTAGTTTCAAGGGTATAAGATGTTAGGCTGCACCCGAACTTAGTCCTTCCTTACTTGTTGAATGTATAGCTTTGATACACCTGAAAGCATTTTTACGCCTCTGACTTTTGCTAATTGCGAGAGTATAAAATTTTCATTGAACTTGAACCCTCTCTTACTTGCTTTCCATTACACTGCTTCAATTTCAATACTTTAAGGAGAAAATAAAAATGCCAAAATTTATGTATGTAAATCATTCGTATTTATGTATATTAAATTAACGAATGTACATATATTTCTATTATTACATTAAAATCAAGTTATTCTCTTTTCTTAATATTTATTTACATAACTTAACAATTGTTGTGAAACTTAACTCTGAACATTTTTAAAATTAATAGCTGCTTACAAAATGACAATATTAAGACTTTTGTCATGTGGCATGATCCAATCAATATGCATTCGTTACATACATATGTATGTGTATATGTACAAGTAGGAGTGTGGCTTAAATAATTAGAATGTAATATGTTAATCTAAATCCAAAAACTTTTTTATTGTACTCGTATCCACAAACTATTATATAAAAGTGTTAATATATTAATACATATATTACACTAAGATATCTAATACAAAATGCATTCAATTGGATTAAAAACGTACACATGCCTGCCATGCTGTTATTACGTACCTTATTATTCCCTATATTCGACAACTTTAAGTTCTATTTACATCATAAATTATAAAATCAATCTTGAATTTCACATATTAATATAACTTTATTGTGATCGTATCAGTTATTCCTCGGTATTTCATTAAGTTTTTTGATTTTTAGATATGTGATCTTAATTTGACAATTTGTTTTCGAGAACAAGCCTATACAAAAAAATATAAATTTTAGAATTGGTAAAGGAATTATTTTTAGAAAACCAATAATATATATATACAGGGGTGTTGTGGAATCTGATAGTTGTCGGAATCAGAATTGAAACCGATCAAAAAAAGCAATAGGTGTCATGAATTCAGATATTATTAGTTTGATATTCGAAACAGAATTTGTATCGGTTTTGGGTGTCGCGGAAACCAATTTTATCGGTTTTGCTGTCAGAAACAAATCAAGAAGATAGTCGCACACAGATTTGAAATGTAAGTTAAGAAATCAAATTATTTTATTATTTGGAATTAATTTATCTTTACTTCTATAGAGGAAAACATAAGCATAAAACACAAAATGCCTCAATTATTGAATTTTTGAAAAAAAAATGCGGATATTTAAGTGGGGAGCCTGCATTAGAGGCTTGAAATCGATTTTTTTGGGCATTTGTCGGACGACGGGCAGTATGCAGAACACAATTTCTATTGGAAAAAAAATTCAAAAAGATTACTTTTTGTTAATAACTTATGTTCTAGTTAAACTAATATAAGAAAATTTCCAAAAAAAGTGTGAAATTCTAAAAAAATTTAAAATTTGAAAAAAATGGTTTTTGACCAAACAAATTTAACATTATGTTGTTTAAACATAGGTTCAAACTTAACTTTTCTTAGTTTTTTTTGGTTAAGATAATAAACTTTGCCCCAATTCCATACGACGTCTATCCTGCGCTCATATAATACATATCTGCTTCTAAAGCAGGCTCCCCCCTTAAAGAAGATTTACGAAAGGTAATTTAACACCCAAATGCGTTTTTATTCATTTGATAAATGTTATCTCTTAAAATCTTTCTTTAATTCGGAACTCATTACAAACTTTAGTATGATTGCTTCCAAATGTATTCATTTGCTATTTTCGTCACATTAGTAGACAGCTGATTCGAATATTGGTTTTGCGTGTGTTTGAAATCCAATCAGATTCTGTGACACCATTGAAAATCAGAATTGGTTTGCAATTCTTTCTTGGATTCCACAACACCCCTGATATATATATATGTATATATATATCAATCTTGAATTGCACATACTAATATAACCTTATTGTGATTGCATCTCATAATCGCATGTTACGGCATACAAATTCATTTTTAAATTGGTAACAGAGAAAGTATATGTATATTGGTAGTTCGGTTTATGCTCATATGCTCGTTTATGAAAATACATACATAGGTATCTTAGCATATACATACATATATGTACATAATACCTGTTTGCTCTATATTATAGAAAAAATGTTATTTTTAAGCATTCTCATATTAACTAAACTTCTATTCTAGTTGTTATTTTTCCAACTAAATATTGTAATTTTTCTTTCATTTTATATGGTTCCATACTTGCTGTAATTATCAACACCTTGTACCACGCAACCGATCACCAACGGCAATTATGAATCTTAAACGAAATTTTCTTTCAATAGTGTGTGTTCAATGGCCAGAAGGTAAGCAAATCTGAAACCTTATATTTTGTGTAACAATCTCTAATGAGATTTTTTCATATGTTGGTATAAATCAATTGCAACAGTTGTGAATTAAAAATATCCATATCACATTCGATTTTCGGCGCTGAGAATATTCAAATGATGTATGATCTCTTTTATTTACATATAAGTAGTACTAGAAGATATAATTAATGAAAGCTCTTTAAAAAAACTCAAAATTTTTTTTTCGTGAATTATTTAGAAAAATAACTCCTATTTATGTGCTCGTCCCAGTAGCTGTGCCTGGCACTGAACATGTTTCAACAAATTAGAGCATATATAAATTGACGGTATTTCCAACAAAAAAATCAATATTTCTTATAAATATACATATAACATTTGGATGAATTGTGATAAATGAAATACAATTGTTGTGTTGTATGTATGACATGGCGTTGACGATAGAATGAGTATATATACACTTGAAAACCAATTTCTCTTGCAATGGGACAATGAACCGATAGAATTAGGCTAATAAGCATTCACCACAATATCCCTACAACATTCACGAGGATAAGGAAGACGAGTGTATGATAGATGCCTAAAAATACGGTATTCTAATAATATTTCAATAAGTTTTCGATATCTATAAAACAAATATTCTTGTAAAATTTTAGTTGTTGCATTAATTTATTTCTGCTGCTTTTAGTATATAAGCAAATATATCCCATCGTGGTTTTATGATTATAAATAGTAGGCTTATGGTATATCAAAATTTAATAATACATACACATAAAGAAATTATCTGACCGTTTTGTCATTTACTGTTCATTTAATGTTTCCAAGTACATTTAATTTTTGACATTTACTCATTTTTATATTATTCATTCATTACTACATGTACCATGTACATATGTGCATATGTACAAAAGTGTATGTTAACTATAGTACCCAGCCAACCCATTAGAAACATAGTAAATAAATTATAAAAATAACGTACTGGGGAAGCTTACTAGGCGAATAATTTGATTTTTTTCCACTGCCTAAGTATTAAATAGGCTGTGTAGTACATATTACTCGGTGTCAAATATAAAATAAATATATTGTTACAATTCTTCTTCTTCTTAATTGGCGTAGACACCGCTTATGCGATTATAGCCGAGTCAACAACAGCGCGCCAGTCAAGCGTAATGGAAGGAAACGAATTTTTTCATAAGTGTTTAACTATTATTTCATAGATTCCCGAGTTTTATTTGTTAGGTTAGTATTTTTTGAAGTTTTCTGAAGCATTATAATACAAAAAATGAAAAAAAAATACTTTTTATGAAATAGGTAAAACATCGGACATCTCAAAGAAAACCCAAAGTGCTATTGCTGCACTTTTAAAAGATAAAAGTACATCCTACAGTAAAATAATAAAAAACAAGTAAGGAAGGGCTAAGTTCGGGTGTCACCGAACATTTTATACTCTCGCATGATAAAGTGATAATCGAGATTTCATTATGCGTCATTTACATATTTTTTTAAACGTGATACCTCAGCTCAAATACCGTATTTGTGTAAAGTTTTATTCCGCTATCATCATTGGTTCCTAATGTATATATTATACAGAGAAGACATCAGATGGAATTCAAAATAGCGTTATATTGGAAGAAGGCGTGGTTGTGAACCGATTTCACCCATGTTTCGTACATGTCATCAGGATGCTAAGAAAATATTATATACCGAATTTCATTGAAATCGGTCGAGTAGTTCCTGAGATATGGTTTTTGGTCCATAAGTGGGCGACGCCACGCCCATTTTCAATTTTTATTAAAAGCCTGAGTGCAGCTTCCTTATGCCATTTCTTCCGTAAAATTTTGTGTTTCTGACTCTCTATAGAGTTTGGTTGAAATAGCTATAGTAGTTTCCAAGATATGTACAAACAACTTAGTGGGGGGCGGGGCTACGCCCACTTTTCCAAAAAAGATACTTCCAAATATGCCCCTCCCTAATGCGATCCTTTGTGCCAAATTTCACTTTAATATCTTTATTTATGGCTTAGTTATGACACTTTATAGGATTTCGGTTTCCGCCATTTTGTGGGCGTGGCAGTGGGCCGATTTTGCCCATCTTCGAACTTAACCTTCTTATGGAGCCAAGAAATACGTGTACCAAGTTTCATCATGATATCTCAATTTTTACTCAAGTTACAGCTTGCACGGACGGACGGACGGACAGACAGACATCCGGATTTCAACTATACTCGTCACCCTGATCACTTTGGTATATATAACCCTATATCTGGCTCTTCTAGTTTTAGGACTTACAAACAACCGTTATGTGAACAAAACTATAATACTCTCTTTAGAAACTTTGTTGCGAGAGTATAAAAATTGAAGTGAGTGCAGCTACTTTTACCCCAGTAGCGAAAATTGTGCACACATTAAGTATTGCACCGTTGGTCGCACAAGTATGCGGCAAAATAGGAGAATGTCTGAGCGCATTCGACGTAAAGCAATGAGGATCGCTCTGTAATCGCGCAGCAAACCAGCTAGAGAAATGTAAAATAAGCAAAATGATGTCCGTGTAAAAATATCGCAAAGAACAGTTGAGCGCATCTTTTCAGAAAAAAACCTAAAAAGCGCCGTACAGCAAAGAAATTATAATTTATCAAGGCAATGAAAAATCAACGAGTAGTAAGAGTCAAACACCATCAGAACTACACAAAGGTGGATTGAAACAAGGCAAACATAAAAAGTTATGAACCTCCCCCGAAAGTCACCCATTCACAGTTACTCTGCATGATTACCATATTTGGCAACACTGAACCGTTCAGCAGCCCAGTACACTTATACGCACGTTGAAAAATTTAAGTTTTTCTCAATTTTATGAAAAGATGAGAGATATTATACAAAAAATTGCATTCACGTATCGTAATAATTTTTGGTTTATTTGACTCTTAACGCAAAACTATATGAATAATTGCCTCTCTTTCTAATGGGTTGGCGGGGTACTGTAATATGTATGTACACGTATGTGTATGTATGTATGTATTTTACATAACAAAAAAACTTCAAAACTGTTTTGGTTTCTAAAATATGATTATTGAAAAATAATAGCATACAAATTAGCATTTATAAAGAAATAAGAATAAAAGTATATAAACATGAATAAATAGTATATTTGGTAATAGTATCGAATCATTCAAAATATTTTTTCTGTTCAGGACAATTTCATAATAATTCGAATAACTTCGTGTGCCAACAACTTGTGATATGCCCATATAACTTTAAGCATTCCACTTCAAATAAATGAGTTAGAACTTTTCGTATAATATGCGTATGCATATTCTTAACCATGTAATGATTAAATGCATATGTATGTATATTTCTACTGAATGTTTATTTCGTACTTGATATACATACAATGTGCGTTCCAAAGTAAACAGGAACACTTTTTCAATCTAGCGCACCCTGATGGCGCCATCTATATGTCGACTGGTGCGTTAGAATCTGCTATCTTTATCGATTGAGAATTTCATGTCATTTCATCGAATGGAAATGAAGTTATTGCGTTTTAAGTGTCAGTATATTTGCGAAAATGAGCTTCGAACAAAGAGCCAACATTGAATTTTGTTTCAAAATTGGTAAAACTTTTACCGAAATGTTTCAATTGATGAAAAAAGTTTATGGCGATGATTGCCTATCCCGTAGCAGAGTGCACGAGTGGTTTCAACATTTTCAAAGTGGTCGTGAGGACATAAATGACGATCAACATGTGGGCCAATTAAAATCTTTAATCACCGGAAATTCCATCGAAACTGTGCATGAATTTATCAATTATCAGCCGAAATCATCATTGAAATTCATGGAAATGGAATTGAACATCTCCAAATCATCGATTTATCGCATTTGGACCGAACGTTTGGGCTTACGAAAGGTTTGTTCCGCACAAATTGACTGACGACCAAAAATTGCTCGGACTCCAACATTCGAAGGATGATTTTTGACCAAAAATCACATTTTAACCATTAACCACTCCCCGTATTCACCTGATATGGCACCGTGAGACCTCTTCCTTTTCGGAAAAATGCATTTGTCCATGAAAGGAAAGCGTTAGCCATTTAAAAGGCTTGCACCGGCATACTGGCGGCCATACCGGCCATACTCGTTCGACATGCTTTTGGACCGTGCAAAAAGTTGTATTGAACTAAAAGAAGACTATTTTGAATAAGATAAGTTGATTTTGTCGAAAAAACCATTTGTTCTGTTTTTTTAAGTCCTTTTTACTTTGGAAAGCACCTTGTATATAATAAAAATGTAAATAGTTAATTAATCATGCTCTGGTTCAAGAAAAATATTTATCTATGGTAATATACATGTAGTATATATAATTCGCACTGCTATGTTGCAGGAAATTGCTTTAAATCCTTTTTTTTATCATTAAATTATAAAAAAAAACTTCTGTGCAGTTATGGGCAATAAAATTATTGATTACTTTTTATTTGTGACAATGAACTAAAAATTCGCAACAAAAAATCGTAATTTATTAACTGTATTGCAAGGATACCGTTTGCCAGTTACTTGGCCTTTTGTCGGCGCACCAATTGGAGCGTCTGCGATAGCACCAATGCCGGCTGGAGCCGCAACAGCAGCAACATCCCTAACCCCTGGAATGTCACCTATTGTACTCGCAACTCGAGAATCTACGCCGAGACGAAGGTACAGTCCGTCGTTTATAGAACAAAAATTTGTTTCCTGAAGTTTGACTTCGGTACTTAAAAGCAGAATTCAATAACTGAAATATACTTGCCCTTATCAATGTTGCAATCATGTACCCACACTCTTTGTAATCGTTTGTCATCACACCTCATATCGAATTTTTAAAACTAGGCTTTTTCGAAACCTTTTATTTATATATTTTTTCATAATTGTATTTAATTTATGTCATTCTTTTATTATTCACTTTTTATAGATAACTCTTATGTTGGTGCTTGAAAATGGTACCTTTGCCAAGATTTGGAGTTATTTCTGTTAAGGTCTTATTCAAGTAGTAAATTAAGTACTAATTAAAGCCACGTTTTGAGGTTTTCTGTACCTTAAGTTATTTGTGTTATGTAGGTTGATCGAAAGCTATTATTGCTGCGATGTCTGTTTTATATGTATTGATACTCGTATAACATGGTTCTTGGCTTCTTGCTCTATTTGTTTTCATTATTAATCAGCTTTCTTACACACTGAACTTTAATTCATGATTTGTAGATAATTTTATCAAATTGTGGAAAAATAGAGATTGTGTGATGTGAATTATCTGTTATCAAAAAAGTTTCATGCTTTTAAAGGATTTTTTTATGTGTATGTATGGATATATCTATTTGTGTGATATACTATTATTGATTCATTATTCACTGATAATTGGTTTACACACAACATTACGACAATAATTTTGCAATTTTGGTCTTACATTAAACACTAAAAACTAAACCTTTTAACTCAAACCAAAAGTAGTTTGATAAAGCTATAGATTTATAAAATCGTTCTTTATAAGGTTATCAAGGAGACCAGAATGAAAAGTGGGATTAGGAATAATTACAGCATACCATAAAATTTTGCAGTCGATAAAAGCATTTTACAAAACAAGCATTAATGTAATCGTATCTTTAGGCGCTTCCTTATTAACTTTTTACGCATAATCTTATGTACTAGAAACGCTGAGTTTGAGTTCAATTTTGCTCGCACGTCATTGAAAACATTTTCAAAATGATTCAGTTATAATACGTCATGATGAAGTGAATTCCGTTTATCGCATTATCGTTTATTAAATTTAAACATATGTAATTTTTGCATGCTAAATAAATTTATCTAAAGAACTAGTAATGTATAATCATTTGTAATAAGAACTAGGAAACACATGTACAATTACATTTTTTCATAATAATGTTCTATAATTTAGAACAGTTATCATTAAACTCTAAAGCTACGCTTATATGTAAATCAACAATATATATTTTTTAATTTAACATTCTTGTGTCGTATGAGTACATGGGCATATATGTATGTATGTATTTTATTGACGAATTTATGATAAATGTATGTATGTCGTGAATGTAGGCTCAAAAGAACTGTTTCATATAAATATCCCTCCTAGGCCATTGCCTCCTGAGGTTTAACCACTGTTTAAAAAAATATTTGATGTTAGTTGTATAAAATTTAGGTTCTACGTTATAGTAGTTTACCAAATCTCGGCTTCTTGCCACAGACCACATACATACAGGGTAGGCCATTTAAAGTTGACCCATTTGTTTCTAAAAAAAAGAACAAAAGAAAACAATGTTTTTTGTTCATTTCAAGAATAATTTATTTTGGTCCAAGGGGATTTGTTTCAGCTAATATTTAAAAATTAGATCGCGTAAATGGGCACCTTTAGCTTTGACAGCTAAATGCACTCTTTTTTCGACATTTTCCATGACTTTGGCCAATGTTTCGGATGATATGGCGGCTGTTTCACGTCGAATGTTGGCTTTCAGTTGAGCTAAGGTCTTTGGCTTATTAGCGTATACCTTGGATTTCAAATAACCCCACAAATAAAAGTCTGGTGGCGTCAAATCTGGTGATCTCGGTGGCCAGTCAACATCACCATTTTTCGATATCAATCGCCCGGGGAAAAATGGTCGCAATAAATTGATTGTTGGTCGAGCTGTATGGCATGTAGCCCCGTCCTGTTGAAACCAGAAGTTATCCATGTCATTTTCGCGAATAATGGGTATCACAAAATCCGTTATCATGGCTCGATAACGCTCACCATTGACTGTTGTCGTGGCTCCATCATCGTCTTCGAAAAAATGCGGTCCGCACCAAACTGTTACTTTTTGGTCGTAAAGAGGCTGTTCTTCAATTAATTGAGGATTTTCGGTGGCATAAAATCGGCAATTTTGCTTGTTTACGCCTCCATTCAACGAGAAATGTGCCTCGTCTGACATGATGAGTTTTCGCCAAAAGTCAAGTTCGTTTTCAGCCATTTCGATGGCCCATTTGCCAAAATTAAGGCGTCGCGGATAATCAGCTGGGTTTAGTTTTTGTGCCATTTGAATTTTATATGGAAACATCTTCAAATCTTTATGAATTATGCGTCGGAGAGTGGTGCGAGAGATGTCTAATTCCTGAGAGCGGCGATAACTCGATGTCGATGGAGTCTCCTCAATACTGGCTCGTACAGCTTCGATATTTTCATCAGAACGTCTTGTGCGTTGTCTGGATGCATGACTGGCATTACTGAGATTACCGGTGTTCACAAATTTTGCGTATAAAGACTTAATTGTGTTCTTAACTGGATCACTTTTCACTTTATTTTTTTTTTGCGAAACGCACGTTGAGTTAACACAATTGAAAAGTTATTTTGAATATAAAGCTGAACAATTTCAGCGCGTTCTTTTGGAGTGTACTGTTCCATGGTATAAATTGTCTTCGAATGACGCTTCTAACGCGGTATGACATTAGCCGATTTGTCAGCGCTGTTAAAAGTTACAGCGTTGCCAGATGGGTCAACTTTAAATGGCCTACCCTGTATGTTGTTATATGTTGATGGCAAAAGTCCACGAAAGTATATCGTTGTCATGCTGTTTATTAGTTCACCAAAACCTTGGCATGTGAAGCCATCCCAAACAGGAATTTTCCCTGGATATTTTACTGTTCCGCTTCGACAAGTCAGCCCCATTCTTGTGCATCAATAAGTTCTTTCCAAAGCTTCACAAACACCTTCAATTTTTCAAGTACTTTGTAGCGCTCAATTAAGCCAACTTGAGACATTTCGCTTGAGAACAAAGAAGTAGTGCTTCGAAACGTTTCGAGTATACAGAACTCATTTGTTATAAAAAAGTGTTTGATAAAACGTATAAATGATTATTGCTGCAATTACATTAAGCAATTGGCAATTAAATCAAGTTGTTTGAAAATCATGGCCTAACATATTTCAAAAACCTATTACTTTCTTGTGCTCAAAGTGTGGGTATATTGGGACTAGCGGTGGGTCTGGACTGATTATATTAACTTAAGTTCTCGTTTAAATCTTTATATTAGGAGTATACGACTTGGAGGAGGAAGTATTAACAGGAGTCTTTTACTAGCATTTTTGTTGTGAAATTTAATGTTTTTGACGTATTTATTTGGTGAATTATCACTTTTAAGTAGTTTTCAACATTACCATTATATGGAAGGTAAATGGGATTATAATTCGGAGGACAGACCGAAAAGGTTTTTCATAATAAAATTTGGTTGATAGATGTAGTTTTAGTGACTGTGTGATATGTACATTAAACCTCTTAGTGAACGGAATCCTTAATGCGATTCGTTGTACCATATTACAGTTTTGTAGTTCGAAGTGTATCTTAATTTTGACACGATTAATGGTTTTTGTGGACATAACCTTGATCTGATTACGCCCATCCGCAACGCCATCCTTTTTCGTATCATGAAACATTTATACCAAATTTCATTAAGATATCTCAATTTATCGCTGGCGCAAATGGACCCGGTTTTCACCTCGTCTTGTCACCTTACCTACAGTTATGTGAAAAATAATAAGGACAGTGGTATGAAATTAAAGTTTATCTAAAAATGTGGGGGAATCAACGGCAATCAACTAATCAAATTAATTGAGAACAAACTAAAAAAAAAATTTTAATTTTACACATATTTTGCAAACACTTGTATTTTATTTACAATTGTTTTCAAATTTGCAATACTAACATGTGAAAAAAATAAAGACACTTCGTAGTTTATTATAAAAAATGCCATATTAAAAAAAGTAACTGGTTTTCATTCAATTGTGATAATATCAATTTCTAGGTAGTTTAATATTTTGTTGAAATTCCATGGTTGTTTAAAACTTATCGACACCGCTTCGGCATAGAGTTCACTAGGGTTAGGCAGACGGAAACTGAAATTGCCTTCCATGAAATTTGAATAAATTGAAAAAGCTTTTCATTATTACTTGCCCACTTTTCTCTTAATGACGCTTTCATTGTATTCTACAAATTTTCAATAAATTTTAGATCCGGGGACTGCGGCGGCCACTCCATTATTGACCCTAAACCAGTCTTTTGAATACTTAGCCGTGTTTTTAGGGTCGTTGTCTTGCATAAATATCCACCTAAGTGGCATATTGTCTTCACCGTTCTATAGCATAAATTCTTGTAATATTGCCACCCAATCGGTTGCCTTCATAGTTCCCTGTATCCTATGCAGTGAGCCCAGTCAATTGTATGAAAACGATCTCCAAACCATAATTTTTCCGCTAACATATTTAACGGTCTTTATCGTACACTTAGGGTTATATGCAGCATTATTCGGTATATTTACATAATGAATACCTCAATCAGAATTAAATAAGTTGACTTTTTTTCGTCAAACCCGAAAATGTTACGTCATTTTTCTTTAGGCTAAAGAACATGTCCTTCGGCAAACTTAAGCTTTAGTTGCACGTTCTTTTTGACAACATAGGCCCTTTCTCGTGCTTCGGGTCTTCAGATTTTCCTTTATAAGTACTTTGCGGTCAGTTGATGGATCAACATCAATATTCAAATCACATGTTATAAGTTTTGACGAAATGAATGGATTTTTCTTAACAAAGCAAACTATATTTTCTTGACAAACAACTCTGTTTTTGAGTTCCAGTCACGTGTTTCAATTTAGTAAACCCATTTTACTGCTTGTTCAACCAGTGTTTTGGAAGCATTAAGTAAATACCCTACTTTTCTGTACGAATTTCCTTGTTTCACTAAATATTTAGTATGTTCTCGAGTTTTCGGATCGCAGTGATATTGATATTAAAACCAAAAATATTATTCTTGCCAAAAATATTATATGGCTTTTTACGAAATGTGCACAAATACTTCGCATTTGTCTAACGGAATCTGTTTTTATAAATAAGGAGTGATAAAAATATGCCGTTAACTGGCGGAAATTTTCATGACTTACTACAATTTTATTCTTGTTTTGTTTTTATGCATCCCTGTCCTTATTATTTTTCACGTAACTGTATATACCAATATTATCCTATCACGAACTCATCAAAAAAATTAGAACTTTTAACTAATTAATCAATCGATACGATTAATAATTAATTATTTTTTCACCTTGTGCCGAAATAATCCATAACGACACTTAAAAAAGCTGACTAAATCTCATGTTAGGAAACTACAAATTAAGCTTAGAAAAATTAGAGTACATGATAACAATTGGAACATATGTATATAATTCTATAAAAACAATAATTTATTTGTCTTAAAGCTGATGGAAACAGAACATCAGGGCTAGCATAAACGTATTTTGTGTTGCGTGCGGCTACTACTTAATTGCAGCATGTTGAAAAACGTAAACAACCTCCTTGAGTTTATTTTCTTTAGAAGTTCTTTCATTCATTGTTCAAATGTGTACACGAATTAAAATTTAAATGATTAATTTAATCTTATTAATACATTAATATATATTGAAAAAACAACAAAAAACCAAAAAACCAGATAAAGTAAATGTTAATAGAAAAACACATTTGGACAATGGTATTCGGTACTCAGTATCTGAGGTACAGTAGCCAGTAGTCAGATACCGCACTCACGCTAATATCAATATATAATAGAGGTTTTAATATGTATGGTATATGTATGTACATATAAACTTGTTATATAAAAAGTATATATTAAGTTATAGTTTTCACTGTGTATATTTTATATAGCTTCATATATAAAAAAATAAATCATACTAATCGCATGACTCTTTTGTTATTTTCTCTTAATTTTTCTTCTTTTGGAAACGCCACACAAAACAACCAAATATATATCGAAAAAAATGGCTACCACGAATACATTCGAATAATGTTTACTGTTCGAACGATGAAACTGTATTATGTGTTGCGAATTATCCAATCGACATTCTTAATAATTTTGCATTTATAACAAACTCACCGAAATATATAATTTTAACGTTAAAAACTATTATTAACAAAATGTTTGATCGTTGTACTCAATTGTTATTTGCTCCTCGCCTCGAATATGGGATATTTATCAACAAACTAAACTCAAAAAATACAATGCGGACTGTAATTCACATTATCGAACTCAATCAATCGCTGCCTGCTTCATCAATCCAATAGCCACTGTAGCAGCCGCTGCCGCCATGCGAGGCGTAGCAATCCATCGCGGTCATATGGGAGTTGTAGGTGGACCATTCAACCCCGCTTTGGCCGCTGTTGCTGTAGCCGCACAGCAGCAACAACATCACCACCATCATCATCAGGCACACCATCATCCACATCATGCGCAACAAACCGCACACCACCAATTAGGATTGCAACAGGCATTGCAAGTGCAATCAGCAGGCGGGACCAACCAAGCCCACGCAGTAGCTGCGATTCAGACCAGCGCTGCTCAACAACAACTGCATTCAATAGCTCATTCAGCGGCCGCTGCAGCCAACACGCCCCAGGTAGCCAACGCCGCTGCTGCTGCTTATGCTGCACGTTTGGGTGCTACAGGTGCAGCCACTCAATCGCCATCCGCTGCAGCTGCTGCATCCATAGCCGCCGCGGCAAATGCAGCAGCTGCAGTCAATGCGGCTGGTACCGCTTTACACGGATTCACACCGTAAGTATTAACAATACTGTTCTGCTCACTTATGTATTGTTGCATTACGCATTCAAGTGAATTTATGGAAATAACCTCATTTGACGAATTGATCGATTCATATCAATATTTCTTTGCTTAATATCGTACAAACTTCACTTTGTTGTATGAGTAGTATAGTCGCAGCTATTAACTTCTTAATGGCTCAGTTAGTTACAATATGCATATAGTTTAATGTAGTTATGAAAATTGCTTTTATCTCTAAAGTTATGCAAAATACATGTGAAAAGCCTACATTCACACCCTCACCGTATCAAAGTGTTAAACTGTAAATGCTATGTGTGATTTGGAGAGTATATGTACGAGTATAATCGGTAAATAATATACAATTGCATGCGCTTTATATAAGAATTATGCATATTTACAAATGTATGCATGTTCTTTTAGTATTGTATGCACTAATGTAAAGAATATAGTTATCATATTAAACATTAGTGAATTCTAAGGGCGGAAATGTGTACATACATATGTGTATGTAAGTATATGCAGTAATTAGAAATGTTTATATCTTACAATGACTAGAACTTTTAGAGTAGGCAGCTTTATTGCAATGTGAAAACCCCGCATTTCTAATTTCATAAATGTTTTAATATTAATATGTATATTATTTTAAATACACATATTCTTCAATATTTGATATTCTCAAACTATTGAAGACTGCATGTCTTGACGTTCTACTGAACAAGGACAATGAATTAATAATTGTAGTATTGATATACTACTTTCAGTAAACGTATGGAACAAAGTGCATGACATTCTAATAAATTTGCAAGTATGAAATATGTGGCATTTAAAAAAATAATATATTTTCTGTTTAGTCATATTCCTGGAAACCCTCTACTACGCACTCATATCAAGTTAAAAACAAGACATTTTAATTTAGTTATTTCAGAAAGAGCGGAGCAGGTGTAGCGATTAGGGCAGAGAATTTTACATACCACAGATTGACATAGCTTTATTGAAATACTTATCAATAAAAATTATTTTCGGAAAGAATTTATAGAAAGGAACGAGTTTTTGAAAGAGGGCTCTAAAAAATAGCTTTAGAATGAACCTTTGATTTGACATGATAAAACATGAAGGTTACTCCACGGCATAACATTCAAGATCGAAATTGAGAAAACTACAATCATTTCGAACAAGAATATCTGAATTTTGCTTTTAAGTACCTATTCCAGTAAAATTTTACAAGCAATGACATGTGACTTTTTGATTTTGACTTAATAATTTTTATATATTTCATACAGCGTCTACTACGATCCCTTCCTAGCAGCTGCTGCAGCTTCCGCTGATCCGAATCTGCGATTCCAGGTAAATTTAAAATTCTACAAAATTATGCTATTAAACAAAATCGATTAGTTAATAGGTAATAAAATAGTTATTTTTTAAGTGTAATTATAAAATTAATTCGACATCCAAAATTTGTTAATATTTGTGTAACAACTTGAAATCGTACTACGAATTTTACAGGCAGCCAAACCGGTCGCAGAAGTTCCAGCCGCACAGCCAGCAGCCATATTAAATGTAATTTTAGATTTCTCGATTTTTGCTCATTCACTGCTCTCGTTGTTTATTTTCCCCACTTTTGAAACTATCCTATACTTTTAACGAATTAAGTTTGCATTTTTTTTAATTTGTTTTTTTTTTTTTTAATTTACTAACGATAATCCTTTAGTATTTGCATATTAGTATTTTACTGTATTCAAACGTCTAATTATTATTTATGTGTTACTAACGGTATATAAAGACATTTACTTATACAAATTACATAAGCTGTGTACATACAAGTTTCAAAGCGATTCAAATAATCATTTTAATTTCATATACATACATAACATATGTACAAATCTAACTACTAATAAAAAATAAATTATGTCACATTTAGTATAAAGCACAAAAATAATTAGTCATCAGACTGTATTTTTCATCCAAATAACTGGTACTTTTACGTCTTAATATTTAAAGACAAAAACATATTTATGGAAAAGAACCACAGAACCAACAAAAATGACCCCTAAGAAAAGGGTAAATATTTGGATAAACCAAACCATAAATACAAAATTTAAGAGAAGTTGCCCGCTAAGATTGTTACACACCAAATTTCGTACATATTTTTCGAGTGCTACCAAATTTGTCGTATTGGAGTTTATTGTGTACAAATATGTATTACTTTTGGTTGGTGATATCACATACAGTGCATATAGAGTTATGTGAAAAATAATAAAATATAATAAGGACAGTGGCCTGCAACTAATGATGTTAATGTTAATATTTTGTTAAAAATCCCTCGTTATTTAAAATTGAGCAACACCACTTTGGCATAGAATCAACTAGGTTTTGGCAGACGGAAACTGAAATTGCATTTCATGAAATTTTAATAAGTTGAAAAAGCTCTTTATTATTACTTGGGCACTTTTCTCTTAACGACACTTTCACTGTATTCCACAAATTTTCAATGCATTTTAGTCCGGGGACTGCGGTGGCCCCTCCATTATGAACCCTAAACCAGTCTTTTGAATACTTAGCCGTGTTTTTAGGGTCGTTGTCTTGCATAAATATCCACCTAAGAGGCATACATTCTGTCAAGAAAGTATCGGGAATTTTTCATTTTCCCTTCTCATCTCCCGCTTATATGGAAGACAGGTACATTTTTTTCTGGGTTAGTAAAACTGTCCTTAATTATGATGCCAAAAATTAGCGCGATCTGTCAACCAGTGTGTTTGCAGCAGCTGTTTATGCCAGTCGTCCTCAGTAGTGTTTGTCGAATTTTACAAAATTAAATTTTAACGTATTTGTGTTAAATTTAGGCCAAATACTCAACAAATATCATTAAACAAGTACCGAATCTCCCTGATTTGGCTCCGAGTTCCACATGACTTTTACCTTTATCCACACTGAAATATCCACTTCGGGGAACACGCTTCGACTCAATTGAAGACATCAAAACAAATTCGACGCGAGAATTGAAGACCATCCCGGAAAGTGCCTATAACAAAATGTTTTGACGATTGGAAGAAACGTTGGCACATGTGATTGAAGCGTTCATGTTACTTTGAAAGCGATAAAATAAATTTGGATGATGATTGAAAAATTTTCGTTTTAATTAGAAATTTCGGATACTTTCTTGACAGAATGTATTGTCTTCACCGTTCTATAGCATAAATTCTTGTAGTATTGCCACACAATCGGTTGCCTTCATAGTTCCCTATTTGCTATGCAGTGAGCCCAGACAATTGTAAGAAAATTATCCTCAAACCATAATGTTTCCTCAGGCAACATTATTCGCTATTTTTACATAATGAATATCTCAATCAGAATTAAATAAATTGACTTTTAACTAGGCCAAAGAACATGTCCCTCGGCAAACTTAAGCTTTTGTTGCACTTCTTTTTTGACAACATAGGGCCTTTTCTCTTGCTTCGAGTCTTTAGATTTTCCTTTATAAGTACTTTGCGTTTAGTTGAATTATAAGTTTTCACGAAATGAATGGATTTTTCTTAACATAGCAAACTATATTTTCTTAACAAACAACTCTGTTTTGACTTCCTGGCGCGTGTTTCAATCTGGGAAAACCATTTTACTGCTTGTTCAACCAGTGTTTTGGAAGCATTAAGTGAATACGCCACTTTTCTCTACAAATTTCCTTGTTTTACTTTCCCGTATCGATACAATAAAAAGAAAAACAAGGTTTAAATTGATTAATATTAAAACCAAAGGAAGTAGTCTTGCCTTATCTCTGCAAAAACACGTTTAGTAAAGCTGTTTTCGTTACTGATTTTAAATAGCAATGTGTATTATACTTTGCACTTGTCTATCGGAATCTATTTTTATAAATAAGGAGTGATAAAAAAATGCCGTTAACTGGCGGAAATTTTCATGAAATATTACAATTTTATTCTTGTTTTGTTTTTATGCATCCCTGTCCTTATTATTTTTCACATAACTGTATACTGCTTAAATTTATCATATCTCGGTAATTTTCAATACCAATCTGATGGTCAAGTAATGCATATGCACAAACATATGCATTTTAACTAATTTTTTTTGTTTATACGTTATTTGGCATTTTAGATGACGATATATATTTTTGACATTATTTTAAAAACTTTACAAAAATGGGTGGGCTTAGTTGATGATGAAAATAAAACTAAACTTTCTTACAAGCACATGAGGTTTTTATTCCACTTGTTTTTACGTCCACTGTTATTAATAGCGTCTTCTTTTCTCACAAAAATGTTGCATTTATACTGTCCTATGCTCGGTCTGTCAAAGATCCGTATTCTTTTCTCAACATGTTTTCATAAGTCACAATCTTTGCATCGAAATTGGTGACTTGCTTGAGTATAGCGATATACTTGTATGTAGTAGAGGCGACGAAGTTATAAATCAGCTATTTACTCAAAGAAACTAAAATGAACTTCACTTTACTCATTTATTTAATTAAAAGTTATTAATTCTAAACAAAAAAAATTGTATATGAAAGAAAAAAGTATATAATATAACAATAACATATAATACTATATAATCTTATCATTAATTCTATAAACATCTCCAGCACTGATTTTATTCGCCCTATTTGGGTTAAGCTTGATGGTGAAGTTATCTTTGCAGTCAGTCATTGAAATTCCGCTCTGCTTCTTAGCGCCAGAATTGTGGTTGTTATCGACAGCTACCTTTTTTCTCTTAAGCAGAGTCTTGTAGCGCTCCGCACACTGGTTTGCCGATCTGCCATCAATAGCGGTGGCACAAATCACCATTAACCGAAAACAAATAAGATGCCATAACTAAGCACTTAATTAAGATATAAAATTTTAATCTGGCACAGGGGATTGCAGTAGCAAGGGGCACCTGTGTGTAAAAAATTCATGGCCACGCCCTCTAATATGTTTAATGTAAATATCTCCTAAACCACTAAGCAACAACAACCAAATTTGCTAAGCTCGAATGTTAGAAACACTCCTACCGACAGTGTGAAAATGGATGAAATCAGTAGATAACCCCGCTCACTCACCATATAACGGCACTGTTCAAAACTACTAAAAGCGCAATAAATCCAATATAAGGCAGAATTTATATAATTTTACCATATAATGAGGCAACATTTTCATCGAGAAAAGAAAACACTAAAAGTCTCTTAAGGTTTCTAAAAGTTTAAATTCTTCCCCTGAATTCCCTGCAAATATCATTTAAATAATTACACGTTTTCATTACTTCAGGTATTTATGTTGAAAGCATTAGTTGTAACAATGTATTCATGTAATTGGAAATAGTACACTTATTTTATTTATAACAGGAGCTTATTCAACCAAATTTTCATTTATAGAGCATACAGAGAGGAACTGTAGCACTTATAAAAGAGTTTACCGCCGCCCAGAATTGATGATTTTACATATTTCTGTTACAGTTTTTCATATCGGGGTTTTCAATAAGAGCGCTATAATTTTTAAATGAAACAAAAACTGTAAAACTGTTTATGTTTCAATGAAATTATTTATTCCTGTAACAAGTACATTAGATGTCATTATGTATGCAAGTCGATTTCTTTTGCATGGCCACCACGGCCACGCTTGAAGAAGTCCAGATGCTGAACCCAATTTTCAACGGTGTTCAAGCATAAATCGACCGATACTGCTGCAATATCACGTTCGATTTTGGTGGTCAAGCGGCTTCAGTTCTTGCGTCTTGTAAAGATGTAGGCCCAGATCTTTTCATAAAATTCGCGACAACGACGTCACAGAGATGATCAACACTGGATCTTCCTAAATTGATGCGCCAGCGGCAGCAATATTCTAGAGACTACGAGCACTTCCTTGTCTCACTGCCACGGGCTCGTTTTCCGTCCCTATCGGTCTACTCTGGAAATGTTCCTATTGAAAACCCCGTTATATTATCTTCAAAATTCAAAATTTCAATGTACCAGCTAATTTTGGATAGGTGATATTTAAAAACGTTTTGTAAATCTTATTTGTACGTACGAATTACACTTTTTTGGAAAATGAAAATATGAAAATAGATATGTTATGATGCAAAGTTCAATTTTGCCTTGTAAGATTAATTTATATAATTTGTTTGTAGTGATCTTAAAATTCTTACAATTATAACTCCGTTTATATCTACATTTTTAACCAGTTTGATCCAAGTGTTTCCTTATTCCCTATATAATCATTTTAAGTTAACGTATACGTTTTACAAATATGAATATTATTTTTTATATATGTTCTATTCGTTGTGATGTAAATATACATATGTATGTAATACATACTGTAATACTGAGTTATTTAAATACAACAAAAACAATTTCTATCATATAATCTACTTGAAAACTTACAGCGCCGCACTGTGACAACGCTAAACAGTTCCCCACATACGATCAACCGCATTCCGGTACCACAAAACGTTTTGGTAAACAAAATAAGCAAAATTTGTTCAAACAACGACAAGTTGTCTCTTGTTTATATATCTCCTTTATTGTTGTATACTAAGTTCATTGTGAAAATTGCTTTAATATTTAATTATATATGTATGTGTGTATTATTGGAAAATTTTTTACCTAGGTATTCATTCCAAGGCATGCCAATTTAACTCATATTTACGTTTTTCACTCCAATTCGTTATTTTTCGTAACTGTTAATGTATTTATTATTGTAAACATACTTTTATATTGGTTATTGGTTGGCTTGGCTTGATTTTCCGGATGTTGCTGTACGAAACAAATCCACACTGGGTTAAAATTTTTTTTATTTAATATTTACAAGTTAGGCATGCTCTGTAGACAGATCCTTAAGTATTTTTTATAATTTCAATTTTGAATAATACCTCTTATCTACTAATGTAATCCCCATTCCTCCATCCTAATATTGTATATTTTATTCAACAGTAACCATATATATGCCAGTAGTCACCATTCCGATTTCAGTTCAATTTAATTAACAGTTATTTCAATAATGTCCAATTACTTACAATTTCGTTGTTCATTAGAATCGTGTATAATACCTTGTCACCTTCACACATTATTCTCCATCTTTTTGAATGGGGTTTTTTTATGTGAGATATTTTAACTTTTATTTGCATCTGACCATTGCAGGCCACAGCTCCGCTTCTAAAGACTCCACTGTCACAAGCACAGCAGGCGTACGCAACAGCCGCCACCACATACACAGCGGTGGCCGCTAGGGCGGCATATGGCGCTGCAGCCGCCGCTGCACAGCCGGCTTTAGCTGGTTACGCTACTGTTGCTGGGTAAGTGTTCTTTGGATATAAAAAACATCTACCAAAATTTTCAAAATTTTAAACTCACCTCATACCCCGAACCCATCCAACTTGTATACTTTTGTACTTATGATTCTATAAATCGAATTAAGGCTATTCTAAACTATTTGATACTGTCTAGCAGTTTCGACCGTTATAAGTTCCCGATTAGGTACATATCTTAAGATTGCAGTGATGTTACTGAAGCTTCAGTCGTTAAGTTATGGTATTAAGAAAGCATATCTTCATACAAGTATATTTATGTGTGCGGGAACTAGACTACTGTGAAGGTTAGGTGCATTAAACCGACAGTTTCTATTGGTATTGAGGACGTTGCTCCAATCAAAGAATCGACAGTTCGTGTTTTCCAACTTTGACCACAAATTAAAATCCAGTAGACTTCCAGATGGATGCAGCTATGAAACCATTAATATTGCTTTTTGCCTTTTGGCTGTAGCAGAATCTTGCTGGAGGACTCAATGCTACCCATCGAAGAGAATATTGCTTAACTCTTTTACAATACTTTCTTAAACATTCCTCTGCTCTTGCTTCAGTTTCAAAACAGTTTTTCACAGAAATGAAGAAGTGTAACGCTCATAAAACAATTAAAGCAGCTAGTTAGTGACCACAATGAACCCATGGAAAAAAATTGTTTGCGTCTTTGAAGATTTCTCATTGTTTTGGCGTTTTGCTTATCGTCACCCTTATATATGTATATATAAATATGTATATATATGTATATACACGCTTCAGAAATATGTATTTGTCAGCTATTAGGCACTCATCTCAAATTATGTTTAAACTTTCTCTTGTTCAGTTACAACTATCACTATAATTCATATGTATATATACATACATAAATGAGTATGTAAACAAAAACCCAACTCTTTTTTTACACGGTAGATACTTTCCTCAAAAATTCGTGTAAAAAAACCGTGTAAAAAAAGAGGCGTTTCCTATAGAAAAAGGGGAAATACGTTCCATGTCATCTGAAAACCGTGTACGGTAAAGAGATATATTTCCTTCGAAAAACCGTGTAAAAAATGTTGAAAACTATAAAATTTCGGATATGCATACAAATTGTATGTTCATATGGCATTTTATTGAGCATTTGAAAAATTGGTAGATTAAGCAAAAAACAAAGGAAACCTGTTAATCCAGAACTAAGAACAGAAAAATTAGAATAGAAATAAGGAAAAAATATTAACAATGGTACATAATTATTCGTCGCTACTTCATAACAAGCGCCATTGTTTGTGACGAACTATAATAAGAGGATTTCCCAGTTACTGCTATGTATGTTCATTTCAGCTATGGTGCTAAGTGTGGTAAAAACAAACATAATTACAAGACAGTGATTTAAAAACCGTAGTAGATTGCAAATTTTTTACAAAAAAAAAAAAAAAAATTTTCAACCGTGTAACTTCACATCCGTGTAAAAAAGAGTTGGGTGTATAAGATGTTTGTAAGTGAATAATTTACCAAATTTAATCTTCAAAAAATCGTTGCTCTATAAACTCTATCAATTATTAAGGTGACACCTATTTTCACACTTTTTTGTTGTGACACATTTTTAAAGAATATTAGTTACACCGAAAACTTAGTCAACGGACTAAAATCACTCATTCCTTCATTTTTCTATTTATAGCAAAGTGAAAAGAAGAAAAACCGAAATATCGATTAATTTAGAATTTACGTTAATTAATGCGTGCAAAATTCTCACAAAACTGAATAATTTTTGCTAATAATCATCTTAAGTTATGAAGCAAGGAAAAATAATTTAAGATCAGTTCATGAAATCACTAACATTTAGACTCAACAATCAACTTCCCTATTATTAACACCTCATCGAGATATTGTTTCCTTAATTTTCGTAATTCATTTTTGTAAACTTTACGTCGCTTCTTTTATATTCTGTAAACCCCAGATATGCAACAAGAGAGTATGCGGACCCCTATTTAGGACATGGTATCGGACCAGTGCCCGGCTATGGTGTAAGTTTTTCTCACATATTTTTTAAACTATTGCACAATATATTCTTGTATAATAATCAAATGCATTTTAATATTTTGTTCCGATTATAGGCAACTATGTATCGTGGTGGATTCAATCGATTCGCACCTTACTAATGAGAGAAATGGACAATGCAATGTACCACTGGCTGCTGACTGCAAGTCAACGCAGCTATACTCAACTTTTGCAAATCCGGTCACACAATTTTACACATAATGTGGAACTAAATTAAAGATTATTATATAAGAAAAAAGGTTTTATGTTACATTAAGAAGAATATGAAATCGTCGAAATGCTCAAGAAATATTACAATTTTTAATTAGCAACCAAAAATACTCATGCAAAGCGTAAAAACAATGAGATTAAATCAAATATTCAGTGTATAACAAAGCAAATATAATAGGAAAAAGAGTTGAAGATTAGCACATATACATGCATATAAGATAAAGGTATTGAGCCAAAAAAATACCAACAATTTAAAAATTTAATAAAGTAGTTGTTAAATTGAATGTCGTCCAACCAATATTTAAAAATATGATATATACGTACATACATACAAATACTAGTAAGTGAGAAAACATAAGCCAAAAGATTAATACAAAGTAATATCCAAAAGCAAACAAAAACAGAATATCCGGTATTGGTGAAATTGTTTAGCCGATTATCATTTATTTGATTAGTTGGTGAATTATGGACATCATAGAAAATATTCATAAAAATCAAAGTCACTCTTTAATTTGTGCATAAAAGCATGCATTGCTTTAGTGTATTCAAATTATAATGAGAAATGTTTGCAATTATGCAGCATAGAGATTCATTAGTTTATACATATAGTACACATGCGACATATGTCAAATGTAAATTTACTTATACTACAACATCTAAATTCATAAAGCAACATTTTAAAACTAATTATAATATATTTAAAGACCATGATGAAATTTTTTTTTACCCGATTGTACTTCATATAAATCGAAGTATGACACATTGTCATTTAAACTATTTTCCTTCATCGCTTACTCATTCACATTGGCAGCTTATTTCCCAGTAATTGCTTTATTCAAATATCTATTTGAATTGGTCAATAAGCAAATTTAATGATATAAAATAATCGACACTTAAACATATCCTAATTAGAAAAGAGATAATTTCAATATTTCTAAAAAATGAAAACTTTCTCTCTTAAATATACATATATTCAAAGTCTTGAATATTATTGCAAAAAAGTGTTGTATTTACTTGTGATAAAAATACAAAGAAGTGAATATCCGAAAATCACTTCCATTATAATTTAGTTTTCCAAACAACTGTACTCAAAATATGTACTCCGATATGCAATCAAATACCTTCCTGAAACAATTTAAAAATCGCCCATGATGGAGTTGTTAAAAAGTATTTGCTCAAGAAATAACGACTTAAGTAAAAATTTATATAATGTTATTTAAATGTTCACGAATGCAGCTATGATATCACAAATTTTGAGAGATCAATTATATTTCTTGTTTTTAAATTTATAAAATAGCGTTCTGAAAAAATTGAACCAAATTATTGTATGCATTGTATGTATTTTAATAAGTGTGTTTGTGCTTTGCTTTCGCACCATTTAAATAAATATCCGAACTCTTCCGATACATCGCTGAAGGACACTCAAAGTGAATCAAATTTGCTCAAATTATTTTCATACAAAATATATAAACGACATATAGTATACCCTATTGTATCCCTTAGATTTGACTTGGGATATTAACATGTCAAAGTAGCGTTTATGTAAGTATATAATCCGTTGTATACAATTTTTTTTTTTGACATGCAGTCATCATATCAGGCTGTAAATGTGATGTTTTTGGCACACAAAATGGTTTTAAAAGGTCAAATTGAAACGAAAAAACAAACAGATTAAAAGCACAAGTAGGATCAAAATATACGCATAAAAAACTTCTCTGCAATTTTTTTTAATTATAAAGTGAAAGAATACATGCATCAATATATTATATGAGTAAGAAATTTGTACAAGTATATTTTAAGAGTTGAACAATTTAAATGACCAAAAATAAAATTTAGAAGTATCTAAAAGTATTTATGAATCACGCAAAAATTCGCGCAAATTATTAGTATTAAGTGATTTTTATGGATTATTATGAATGGCGATACACATGTAACACTATTTACACACACACATCATCTGAACAAATATCTAGATAAACCAGTTTGCAACAACGTTTATTAAGTAACGCCAAGTTACAAAAAAAAAAAAACTAAGATCCATAAACGTAAAAATATCATTGAAATTATTTTTACTATGAATATTTTATTTTATTTTTATAAATTATTTTACTTGAAGCCAAAGTCTAATATTTTAGTTAAACCTTCTATATGATTAGTTTGTAGTGTGGTTACTTTAGTATTTATTTTAAAATGTTTTAAAATTGAATAATGAATTTTCAAATTCACATTATCAGCGAATGCAATGCAATCGAAAAATTCTAATTTCAATTCACAAATTTGTTCCATATTTAAATAGTAATTGAAATATAATATATATATAATCGCAAGATTTATGTTGCAAAATGCTACATATACATACATACATATGTCTGTATATGAATGCATTAAAAGTTAAATCAAATCCATTTATTGCCAAATAAATAGCTTTTAATTGAAAACATTAAGTAAACAAAGATGAAAAAATGAGAATCTGAGAAGTCCCAATAGCAATCAATTTAAAAATTATACTTAAAAAATCAAATCTTTGCAATTTTTTTACGTGTGCACATTGGTAATTATATCAATAGGCGTTCGAAACGTTTGCTCTGCACAGTAACTTAAAAGCTTAAATTTTAATGTTTTGTCATTTGGACCTTTAAATGTTATAAATATAATTTTTTATTTAAAACTGTTATACGGGGCTAGGAATATTTATCTATGAGCATTCTCGTCATTATTTGTAAGATTTTTCACCATCACAATCGACTCAATCTTTATGCAATTATTTTTTTCAAGAATTATTAGTAACACGCAATTTGAATAATATTGCAGAATTCTGTTGAAAAGTTGCACATCACCGTTTTAAAACAATATTAAGCAAATTGAAACCTCTAACTAGCTCTAAGACAATTTTTAAGTATCTAAGCAAGTATTGATTGCAATACATACTGTTTTAAAATACAAATACACAAATTCAAGTTATGAGTGAAACATCATGAAAATAAAAAAGCTCGAAATTATTATAAGAAGATCGTATGAAAATAAAAGTAAATATAATACTCACGTAGGCATACCATTAGAAGTTAATACAAAAAATGTTGATTTCAAGTGATTTTAATTGATAATAATTATATCGAATCACGAAGGTAAATATTTTGTAGTAAAAAGTGCAAAATCATGCTGTAAAATTATTAAAGAGAACATCGTCTAAAACAATACGATGAACGAGTATATGAATTATAGTATAGAATTGTGGAAATTACTTAAATGTTAGATCAAAAAACAAATGTGCTGAATTAAGAATGTTTGTTCAACATTTTATTAAAATAGTAAATTACGATTGCAAGCATATTCAAAATATGGAAAATGAATAATAATAAATTTAGAGCGTAAAATGTGCCAAATTGTATAAAATGTTATAATATATTGTACTTCTTCATATCTATTGTGTCCCTATAGCTGTATTAATCGGCTGAAAAACATTGAAAGGGCAATTTAACATTTGCAATTACTCCACTATTGTCAGAATGTATTCGAAAGTAAATTAGATTTCTTTTAATAAGTTCTTATAATTTTCATATATACTCTTATTAAACTTATTTCAAGCATATGAAAAACGCATATATATATTATTTGAATTAAAATAACACATTCTTGATTTAAAGTACTAAAGACTCTTCTGTAAGCAATCAAGTGCTCATAAGGATGAGACTCGGACAACACAAAATTAATTTGCAACCAAATGAAAAACTCTTAAAAACCATTTTTAATAATGTTTGCATATAATGGCACAATAACTAATTTTGTTCCCATTTGCTATTGGTCCTATATAATCCATCATTTTTCAATTTGTAAGGTTGTGAACTGTGAAATTTTTCAAAGCAAAGACACAAATAAATAAATAAATGAAGTGAAAAATGAAAGCATATCTCTGAATAAAAAGGAAAATTAATCGAGAGTAACGATGTGAATTTTTTGATTAATTATTATTTATTTAATTCATAATAATAGCATTCTGCAGCGTTATAACTTGTAGTTAGATATGAAAGCTAATTTTTTCCAAGAACTGTTCAAATCTTAAGATTCATAGGGCGTAAACCACACGCCGTAGAATTAAGCGACTCTACGCTACACCTGCGTTCAACAACCACCATAAAAAAACGTTAAGTTATAGAATATTTAAACTTCTTGCAACTTCTTTGTAATATACCCATTGTTCGGATCCGAAGAATTGCGCGAGTAATTTCAATCGCCAATTTATACTGCATCCTACGAGGAATATATAATATAATAGTGGGACGACTAGAATATATCAATAAGGACACAACCTGCCTCTGATATGTAAATAATGAAAACTGCTTAATACCTATTTAAGCCCCTATTACGGTTTTCAACACAACTTCATTTTGGTCGAAGTTTTGAAATTCGATAGTATGATTTTCAACTCAACCCTTAAAAAAATTTTGTTTTTGATATTACGTTTTACAACTTTGTGTTGTTGTTCTTGTAACGGTTATAACGGTAAGCCCAGAAAACGTGCTGTTTCGACGGGGTCGGACCATGGGGAGAGGAATGTCATATGTGTAGGGTTAGCTGCGCATGCAAAGAGTTGCTTAGTGCCATGCAGAAACTCGTTGCACGTTGGACATAGTACATTTGATATGTCGGGTTCGATAATAATAATAATACCCAACGGTTACCCTCCTCCCGCCCAACCGACGCGAGGGGCGCAATCCGCGAACGAGCGGAATTAGCCGAGTCATAAAAGGCAAGAGAGTTTTAAGCGTTGCGATCTTAAGCTGCTCAGCTACAGAAACAAAAATTTCAACAGCCAAAATTAAGAATTAAATTAAAGTTTATAATTTTACTTGTTAAGAGTAGCTAAAATAATTTTTTTAATTGTAAAAAGTGAGTCTGTTAAATCAAATGTGCTGGAATGAAAATTGAAATCATGACATATACGGCGGAATGAATCGTTTAACTCAAAATTTGTTCTAGAAAATTTTAAAAGTAAGGGTATAAACTGCCTGGTAGAGCGAGAGGGGACGTTAAAATTAATATCAGATAAGAGAGATGGGCTACAGACTGACCCATTCACGAGTTTTACAAGAAATATTATACCAAGCATCTCCCTACGACTAGCGAGTGTCGGGAGATTTATAAGTTTTAAACGGTTAGTGTAAGGGGGAAGATTTAAACTGGAATCCCAATTCAAATGATTTAAGGCAAAAAGTAAGAATTGTTTTAGAACGGACTCTAACTTATCCGAATGGACTTGGTAACTAGGGTTCCATACCACAGAAGCATACTCTAATATAGGCCTCACCAGAGATGTAAAAAGAATTTTTGTGGTAAGCGGATATCTAAATTCTTTATACCAACGTTTAACAAAACTAAGAGCGCCTTTAGCTTTAAAAACCGTGGAAGATACGTGAAGATTAAAATTGAGTTTGGGGTCCATAGTTACTCCCAAATCAACAAAACTGCATACTTGCTCCAACCTAAAGTTTTGTATTGTGTATGAAGTTGGGTCTACAGATCTACGTGAAAAGCACATTGTTTTACATTTTTAAGGTTCAATGGCATGTCATTTCTATCACACCAAGAAACTAGGTTGTTTAAGTCTGTTTGCAACTGGCATCTTTCGTTGTTTGAAGTATACGTTTTAAAAAGTTTTACATCGTCAGCATATGTATAATAAGACTTTTGAAAACTTAACAACAGATGATATGTCATTAATAAATAACAAGAAAAAAATTGGACCAAGATGGCTACCTTGTGGAACGCCTGAAGGAACATTGATTATGTCAGAAAAAGTATCGTTAAATAAGACTTGTTGAATTCTATTGCTAAGATAAGAAGCAACCCATCATAATAGATAAGTAGGAGTTTAACTTGCTTCAGGACCCAGAGCGAAGATGCGCAAAAGTCACTCTCGAATCGCGCGGCAACTGCAATGAGTAGTGGTTTAACTCCAAGTAAGTCAATGAAGGTGTTTATGGCTCCACTATGAATGGCGGTCAGTGCATGAGGAAGCTTACTCGCATCGAGTCTAGATGATGATGATGATGATCAGAATATTAATTCTATCAAGGGCAATGGAAAGTAAGTGGTGTACAGTCTTTTGGCATTTTGCGCAGCCGTCGGGTAAGGCTGCGTGCATGTCGGAGCTGCGATAAGCGATAAGAGCGTCGTAAGAGCGAAGCGTAATACAAGTGTGCATGTCGGAGCAGAGCGCGAACTCACTCTTTGCTGGGTATCATCGTTTGACTTTGTCTACCTACTTATGTGTCCAGTGTAAATACCTGGCTAAAATAGACCGCGCACTTATTCGGGTCCGAAGAGGCATGGTTGAGTTGGATTTCAACTCGGTCATCATGTCTCTTCGGGTTAGACAAAACCTTGACAGTAGTTTTCGCACCACCTGTATCACTGTTGTAGACTAGAAGTTGAAGGTTAAAATTAATAAATTTATTTAGGAAAAATATTAATAGAAAATGGGTAAAAATAACATTTTTATTTATAATTTCAAACTATTTTCATCATTTGTTATATACAAACACAGAAAGGTAAACAATTTGTTAAGCTCGTAGAGTAAAATCCCGTTACAGGACGAGAGAAGCTACAATTTTGAAACATAAAAATAAAATTAAAAGACGTGGGAAGTGTTTCAAACATAAAGAGACGATACAGTCAACTACTCCTTGAAATATACTTTTTAAGTAAACTTAATTTTTTGGAGTGAAACGTCTTTAAAATCGCGCCGAAAGGAGGTTTAAAAAGTGGACCGCAACGAATAGGGTTTTATCATCGTACCTTAATAATTAAAAAACTATTAGTCTTAGAAGCAAAAATGTGGTGCGAATATTTTGCTTATATAGTCAGCTCGCCGTTATGACATTGAGTTCGTGTCGGGGTCGAGCGTCGCGGCGGGGGAGGCATACTGCGTTAACTGTGTGAAACCGGCGCTCTCGCTTGTTTCTATTCAGTGTAACTCGTGACTTCGACTATATAACGCGGTGATTCTTTCGTGTGTTTGTCAAGTTTATTTAAACCGATTGATTTATACAAAAATAAGTGTAATTTGGACAGTATTTACATATGTATATTTAAAATAACCAGAAAGTGATATTAAATATATAAAAATTTTGGTATGTCGGCCTCAGCTCGTGCAAGAGCCAACCAGAAATATAAATTACGGCTATCGTTACAAAGAGGGGGCTATGGCGTCGAGCGAGCGAGACAGTTTCGGGAACGTCGCAAAGCTGCTGCTACCTATACTTATGGACATAATGAATGATCAGACGTTCGATATATCTATTGGATCTGCCACGGAACTGAGAGATGTCAATATCAGTAGAAGTGAAGCAATGCAAAATCATTGGCGTTCAGTGGACAAATGCTTCAAAACGGTATTTGAGCTGCCATATAAACTGAACGATCGGAATCAAGTTCTTGTATGGAAAACTTTCACATTTGACAAGATGTATTCACGAAATTTGGTATGGATTACTACTTAGGTACATAACATAATCTCCGAAAAAATTGTTCAGTTCGGATTACTATAGCATATAGCTGCCATTAAAACTGATTGATCGGAGTCAAGTTCTTGTATGGAAAACTTTCACATTTGATAAGATATATTTACGAAATTTGGTATAGATTATTTATTAAAATACTTAAAACAGCGTCAATCTTGTTTTCATTTCAATCTTTTACTTTAAAAGCGATTCGCTAACATAGACGTTTCACGTTAAAACCAACGGCCGTGTGCCCGGCACATCCCCACCCGATTTTTTTGAAGCGTTTTGCTGCTTTTCAGTCATTAGTGTTTTAACATAATATTTAAAAACCGGAGAGCTCAGAGTTTCAGACCTAAGTTAAAATCGTTTAAATTCATTCTTGATTACTGATCAAAATGGAATAGAGAGTTTGTGGTAACCTACCTTCATCTCATTTGTAGAAAAAAAAGAAAATGATTTCTCATTTAAAGGAAAATAACTTATGATTCTGCAACAAAAATTATTTAAGCTTTTTAATTTTCAATAAAACTTTTTCTTATTTACAGTACTCAATAGTTTATTATATAAGTAAGAGTAACTAATGTATATCATAGCAATAGAATCGCATGATTGAATCTTCTGTATCTACTATAGATTACGTGCATTGATTGTTGTTAATGAAGAAACGGTCTTTTTTCTTGGACACACTACGTGGAACCGGTAAGACTCCTAGTTCAATCCTTTGGATTTTTATACCGGATTCGTTTTTATTTGGATATAATATTTTTATGTATTAAGGACCACGCGTGGCCTATTTCTTCTTTCTTTCTTTATTATTTTCATGCCATTTTATCTTACCAGACTATCCTACTAAATATAAATACAAATGTAAGTAAGTAGATTATAATAATATTTAACGTATTCAAAGGGCCGTAGAGAGAAAACCGGGGCTCGGAAAAGGAATATGTAATAAAGCATGCGTTATCACCTTTATAAAAGAAAATAATTGTATACCATAAAATCCCCTCTTCTTCCCCATTGCGTAGACACCGCTTACGCGGTTATAGTTGAGTTTACAACAGCGCGCAAGTCGTTCTTTCTTTTCGCCTTTTGGCGTCAATTGGAAATTCCAAAGTAGCCAAGTCGTTCTCCACCTAATTTATCCAGCGTAACCGCAGTCTCTCAATTCGCTGAACTATGTATGTCAATGTCGGCGTGCATGTAACTCATAGAGATCGTTCCATCGAATGTGATATTCGACGTTGCCAATGCGCAAAGGACCATAAATCTTCTACAGATCCTTTCTCTCGAAAACTTGTAACGTCGACTCATCAGATGTTGTCATCGTCCACGCCTCTGCGCCAAATATCAGGACGGGAATAATGAGTAACTTATAGAGTTTGGTCTTTCTTCGTCAAGAGAGGACTTTACTTCTCAATTGCCTACTCAGTCCGAAGTAGCACATGCTGGCAAGAGTTTTTCTGCGTTGGATTTCGTGGCTGGTATCAAGATATCTATTGCTAAATATAAGCAATATGTTTCTGGGAATGATATATTACCCGTCGAGATGACACGTTATTTCCACTATTCTGTGTGGAGATTCTATTCCTTTTGAATACAAATTTGTATACTGACTATTGTATGGAATGAACTGTCACTTCAGCAATGTACAGATGAGTTTGTGTTTCTATGAAAATTTCGAAGAGGCAACACAGTTCATTTACATATGTATGTACATATGTAAACATATACCGACGAACATTTCTGTTATTTTAAAATTAAGATGGTTGTGTTAAACTATAAAAATACAGTGGTACTCCAATATAACGAATGATATAATGTTGGGACCGTTCGTTAAACTGAAATATTCGTTATATCGGAAACGACAACTAAATTAATATTGGTACATATATGTTTAAAAATAACTATTTATTCATGAATTCATAAGCATTGGTTGAAATAAATACATATACAATGGAAAATGCATACAATAAAATTAATAAAAGTTGAATTTTATAACAAAAATATGAGCATTATTCAACTGAAAAGAAATTTGTTATGCTCATTTGCTTTTGTGGACAAGAAATTTTGAGATCCTGTGCCTTTTTATGTGGCTTTTCAATAAAAATATTTTTTCCTGTTCCACGTTGTTTTCTTCAGACCATTTGGTACACTTCACAGACCAGTCGATGGCATCAGGATGCTTTATTGGCGGCACAGCTACAACTGCAGCGGTATCACCTTCCTCCTCTTCCGAAATTTCTGTAGCTAGTTCATTTTCAGCACTCGGGTTCTCTTCTACAAGTACATTGTCTGCACTGTTCCATGCTTCTAAATCATCTGTGTTGAAGTTTGATATTCGCTTTTCTTTAACGATTGTCGTCTCAATGCGCCAGCATGTACCTTTAACACTTCTTATCACTTTCCGGCAATTTTTTAAAATTGTGCAAACACTCGATTTTGGAATACCATATTTCAAAGAGATTTCTTTAAGGGTTTCTCCTTTTTATTTTCGTCAATTATTTTTAATTTGTCACCCAAGCAAAGCCGTTTCCGAATTGAAGGCATTTTTAAATAACTTATGCGATATCCTCACTTTACCACTTTGAACTCACAACTGATATTTCGCGCAATGAAGCGTACATAAAAAAATAAATAGAATTCTTTAAGAAAAATAGCTCAACAATAACAAGAACTAACGGGTATTTAACTGCCTGCATTGTTTTTTGTTGTAATACAACCAAAACCAAATACAAACGCCATATATTCGTAATATCGAGTTCATCCAATTTCCAGCTTTCGTTATATAGAGTCATCAATGTATTGAAAAACAGCGTTCGTTATATTGAACATTCGTTATATCGGCGTTTGTTATACTGGAGCACCACTGTAAAGTACTAATTTATAAGCAAGTACATTTTCAAAATAATTTAATATATTTTTCCAAAAAATTAATGTGTAAGAGTCGTAGTTCATATTAAATTTATTTATTTAATTGGTATATAAAAATTATGTTACAATTATTGAAGTCTTAAAATGTGAAATCTTTTATTTCAAGAAATATATTTTTAGAAAAAAGTATATTTCTTATTTTTTTATTTTCCACATACATTTATTTCGAGAAGCAGCGTTTGTCGCTAGATGCCGCCCAGTCCGAAGCAGCAGAGAACATAGAAATATAGAGAAAGTTCATGCAGAGAATGTGATACACGTTCTCTTGTTCATCTATCTATCACAATCTATGTTCTTTACAAATAAACACAACAATTGTTCTTATATGAATAATCGATACGCATGCGTGCTAAGATTTTTACCTACAAGTTTTATTATAATATATTACCGCATTTCTATTTAAAAATAGTTTTCTGAATTGTAAAAGAGGATTATAGGCAAAAACTCTTATATTATAAAATAACCATTTAATAAATAAATTTTCAACATATTAGATATGTTTATTGAGCAAAGGATAATTATAAAATAGTGGAAAGCGCAACAATATAAATAAAAAATGATGTATATGTATTTTATTCAAAGATACATATTTTATCAATTTAAACTCCAAAATTCAAAAAATAGTGAGTATTATCGATGTTAGCCTTGCATAATAGAGAATTCATAAATGTTATTACTATTGTTGTTGTAAACATGTTTACACAATTTAATTACTTTGAACTTTCAAATTATAAATTTTGAATATAAATAACGTACACATATACCAAAACTTGAATCGTTATTTAATGTTCATATTACTAAAATAACAAAGTACAATACATTTTTGTAATAGAGCAGATTATGCAGCATTCGAAGATAGCTTGCCAAAGCATATTCATACATTTAATATTTGTTTTACTAGCTAAAAGCTTTATCGAAAAATAGCTCTTAATGACGCCATTTTGTTATAACTAGGTTTTTCGTTTCTCAGCCAAACGAAGCTTTAACTTTTAGTTCAGTTAACGCGAAGCAACTCCAGGTTAAAGTCAGATAATACGGAGAAATTATGAATAAACATGGTGATTTGCCAGTTGGTACACTGAAAATAAAATGTAAAATATAATGATAACATTCAGCAAAAGGAAGTAGCAAGTCCAATTTTGCTGGCTAGAGCAGATCAAAGAAAACTTAAAAATAAAATAATTTGCTTTAGCAAAACAGTGAACAAGTTTTTGGAACGCTGTAATATTTCAAGCATTGTATACTACAACGCTAATTTTGCCTTGTTATTCAACAGGTGGGACCCAGCACAAGTTTCATTTAAATGAATTAATTTACATCTATCTATATATATATACAGATAACGTGTGTTAGAGTTTGTGAATTTCAGTTTTCGTTTCAAACTATGTATAATAAGCTAAGCTTTCGCTTATTGTGCACTTACTACATATGTGAGCTTACAAAATACATCACCGAAACCTCAAACAAAAAGAATTGAAAATAACTAACTACACATTCAGATATATGTGCATATGTATAATGTAAAGTGTGCATCGAATTGCGAATATGAAAAACATGTTACATATCTAGCTCACCCATAAATGTATGTGCATTAAAAATTTGTCAAATATTTTAAATACTTTGCACACGTGTGTGTGAATTAAATAATATTATATACATATGAAAAAAACTAAAATGGGAAATGATTATGTATATCAACTAAGTACATAAATACATATGTATGTACTTATGTACATGCAACCCACTCTCTTGCAGTATATAAGACTTACATATATTATAAGTTCACTTTTAGATACAAAAAACAAGTTAGTGTTGCAGCTCTCTTACTACATTCCAATCAACGCGGGGTAAAGCGCTGGTTTAAGCAATAACTATAATTGTTGGTCACTATTAAATTCAACGATTAAAAGCTTCCAACTTATATATGCATGATTAATTATATTCGCTGGTTGTATAATTTATTTTTCGGTATTAAAACAAATAAATTTGTGAAGAAGCTATATTTTTATATTCAACTTCACATTCTACATTTTTTTAAATAATTGGTTATAAACACGGATCTGAAGATAAAAATCAGATGTGTGTGATGTGTAAATAAACACAAACCAAAGAAAATTTTGTGAGTGATGTGCCAAAAGATCCATCGGGTATTTGAGGTGTCCTAATTACGAACATGAATTTAAAAATTTGTTATCATGAGTAGCTATTTCGGTCATTTAAGTAAATGCTGGCGTTTTAACCCTTACGCCCCTCCACTGCAACATAAAAAATCTTAGTCGTTAGGAAATTCTTATTATTTTTCGGTTTTAGCAACACAAAATTAGCAAGAAACAGTCTCTGACATCACAGTCGGAAAATGACTGTAAAACATTGTAAATAAATCAAATCTTGATATTTTCAATGTAGTGAGTAAACTAAATTTGCCGCCATTTGCTCTAATATACATATGTACATACATGTACCAGAAAGACGTAAACAAATCGCAGATATCTATTTTTATAGTATGTATTGCAAGACGTTGCCACAGAGTATAATAGTTTTGTTCACCTAGCCGTTGTTTGTATCACCTAAAAGTAATCGAGATAGATAGATCTTGGTGACTGTCTGTCCGTCTGTCCCTCCCTCTGTGCAAGCTGTAACTTGAGGAAAGTTTGATATATCTTATAGGAACTTGGTACACGTGTTTCTTGCCACAAAAAATTATTAAATTCGGACCAAAACTTTCGAAACACTTTTCTTAAGCATCCTCTGGGATGGCCTCAGCTCCTTCTGCGAATTTTGCTTTATTTCATCGATCGACTGAAACCCCGTTTCACGGAGCGACAATTTCAGTTTGGGAAATAAGAAAAAATCACACGGAGCCAAATCTTGTGAATACGGTTAGCGATCGATGGTATTCATTGGGTTTTGGCCTTGAATTTGGTCACAATCGTACTCATTTTAGAACGTATAATTCCCAAAATATCCACCAAAATCATTCGAACGGCCTCCCGAGAGATGTCGAGCTCTCTTGCCATCTCTCTAACACTTCTCTGACCATTTTCAAGAGCCATATCCATCACTTTTTTAATAAAACTCTTCCAACATTCGCAATGATTCCGCACACGAAATTTGGGAAAATTACAAAAAGTTTTGTTTGTAAAAATCGCAGCGTACTACTGGGGTATACCGACTTAAACAGCTGTTGTAAACAAACTAGTTGACAGAACGGGCTGATATTTGGTAGAGTAATTAAGGGCAGTCCTACCAACTTAGCAAAATACATACATTTTTTGAAATATCGTTTACCCGGGGAATTTATTTACAATTACCGTTTTTTTGTCACAATGTAAATAGATAAAAGCGGTTCAATACTCCCTTATCTCTTATATAACTACTATTGAATTTTCAAACTTCCGGTTGGCTTTATGCCATATAAGTTCATCGACATGCATATATCGGTCAATTGTAACAAAAATTACTTAAAAACCCCATATATGTACTATATAAAGTTATTCTAACAATCCCAATGCTGAATATGTCGCGCAGTGTATGAGTTATAAATTTGTAAAATTGCTTGAAAATATTTTTTTGAATACATCTCAGCAATGCCAAAAGTTAGGTCTCTCTGGTCCTAAACCGTTTGCATTGGTCAAAATGTGTGATATTAAAAAAAAAAGTTGAAAAACTATCTTCATTATGTGGTTCAAAGCGTTCTTTAGTAAATAATACTATTTCCTCAAATTTATTAATTTCTTTTCAGATTTCGATGTATGATAAACTCTCGGCTATCACCATCAATAATTAATTTTGAAAGATAATCATTCTGACTCGATATTATCGCCGAAATGTGAAAGGTTAACGTTGCAGGTGCTCGAACCATCTTATTTTTACATTAAAAATAGATAGGAATAAACATTTCTAGAACAAAAAGCAGAAGTCTAATAAATGAACGTCGCTGATAAACTGTGATGATGTACAATCAAAAATGGGCACGTACAATTGAGCTGATAGTAGTAGTGCTTTTATTCACAGTTTTTAGCAGTAGCAATGGCAAAAACTTAGTTATCCCTCAGCTAGGTAAAAGCGATATATTTAATAGTGAATATGAACGCGTGCAACAAAAATCAATGCCAATGGAATTTGATGTTTCTGAAGCTGAACGCGGTAAAAAAATTAATCAGCGGTTGCAACCCCGCAGTGTTAAATATAAATATTTTGCCTTGGAAAGCGGGACAGATGTATCGATATCGTCAACAATAGTACCACTTCAAAATTCTACCGAACTGGATACCGACGAGAAAACTTCAGGAGATACGCTAAGTATGGTTGAAGGTTAGTGCTGATATGTAATCAAAATTTATTAGTTGTCTTTCGGCTTAATTTTCAATGACATTATTTTCTTTAAAAAAAGTCAAAACGATAGCCATAGAAAAGTTAAGTAAGGGCAGATGGAATGATATTCGCGTCGATGATAAATAAGTAAAATATGTATAAATGTATAAATGTATGATTAGTCCTTACCCCTCGGTTAGATGTCAACACACTTTTTCCTTCCTGTATATCATCCTTAAACCATCTTAATCTGAGAGCGAGAAGACCAAAAGTTTTCATTGACCCATCTTTTTTATGTTATTCTCCAGATAACAAATGTATATACGAGTATAAATGTACAGTGGATTGAATTGATTTAAGAAAAAAAAATGCATTTAATTTAAAAGTTGTTTTCAAAACAATTTGGTGACCAATTTATCTCTTCTATAACTCGATTAGTTTAAATAAGCAAAAAGTGCAATAACTGTTTAAAGTATAAAGTCATAGCGATAAGCCTTCTTCTGAGTTACATTTAGTATAATAGCTGCCTTCGATTCGCCATTTCATAGCTCTTTATCTTTGCGCGCTTTTCTTGTCACAAACATTAAACTCAAAAGCAACAAAAAACCTTATTAACTTATTAAAGTGGTATACCCACTATCTTCAATGCTATTAATCTTTGTTTTGCGAATTTTAAAAGTTCAAAGTAACCGCAATGCCTGGCGATGCATCTGCCAATGCGATTTTCTGTTGTGATATTATAAACGCCTTGCTGGCTCCATATGGTGTGTGTCAACGTTGATCATTAACAACAATCCGTGTAATCCATATTCGATACGTGTTTGGAAGCAAATGATAGGCTAATCAAGCGAATTCAAAAATTTCAACAGAATATTTGACTACTTACTCAGGATCGGTAACAATGTCGTTCGATTTGAACATTTTCTCATTGCCAGGCAATTACTGTTGTATTTGAAAGGGTAAATATCGATATTTTTTGCAGCTAAAATAGCTTGTTCGCTCGTGATTATTATAAATCAAAAACAATTATGTGAAGCTATAAAGCATTAAATTTGCACTAATTACAACCCAATATAATATTTCAGTACACATATGATTTTTATAATAGAAAGATGCGAAGTTTTAATTGTTATTCTAATTTCTAACAAAATTCGAAACTTTAAAATTATATGTTGACCCATGCAAATTATTTCTCTACTCCATTTTTCATTTTATTCAGACTTCACTCGACCTTATCAGTGTGTTGCACCTTAGCTAAATGTTAAATAACATTCTCTATAATAATGCATTAATTAATACTGCCTACATTAGGGCGGAGGGAAGTGATTGGACCTCCTCGGCAAAAGAGTCTCTGGAGGTACTAATTACAACGCACTTCCCCGGGAGTCAGCAAACACGTTCAACGAGGGTTCAACCAGAACCACCGCATTCAACTATCTTACATCGTAAGAAGTTGGAAAAGAAGTAAAGTTGTGTTCCTTCCAAAACCAGGCAGAAGAACACACGAGAATGCCAAGGATTTTAAACCTACAAGCCTTACCTCCTTTATGCTGAAGGTGCTAAAAAGGCTAATAGATTTACATGTAAGAACAATAATGGCGGATAAGTTATCGAAGTGCCAACATGCGTACATAAAGGGCCGATCAACCGAAACTGCCCTTCACGAGGTGACAAGTGTAATTGAAAAATTACTACACCACAAACAATACACCATGGCTGCTTTTCTAGACATAGAGGGCGCCTTCAATAACATAGAAGTAAATGCTATAATTAATTCTCTGGCACATGGTGGCATAGATGACACTGTGTGCAGATGGATACTATCGATGCTTGAGAATAGGAAGATTATAGCTTCAAACGGCACTGCAACACAAAAAAGTTATGTGAGTAGAGGGACGCCTGAAGGAGGGCGCTTCTATGGGTTGTAGCGCTGCACTAAATACTCGTACTACTCCAACTAAACGGTGGAGGAGTGAAAGCAGTAGCATATGCAGACGATATAGTGTTGTTGGTATCAGGCATGTTTTCTTCAACAGTCAGCGAGATTATGGAAAGAGCACTTCGAAGGTTAAACCTATGGGCTAAGAACAATGGACTAGGTGTTAACCCGAACAAAACAGAACTGATGCTATTCACAAACAGAACCAAAATCCCTCAGTTTCAACTTCCGGTACTAAACGGTACAACACTCACTCTATCCCCCACAGCAAATTACTTGGGGGATAGGACAAACTGTCCTGGAAAATAAATATAGAAAAAAGAATAAATAAAGCATACATGGCCTACTATACTTGTAAGAGAATCGTCAGCAAGAATTGGGGCCTCAAACCAACTATAATCATGTGGATGTATACGGCTGTCATAAGACCTATACTTACATATGGAGCTTTGGTATGGTGGCCAGCGCTAAATAAACAATACAACATTAGAAAATTAAATCCGCAGCATTTGCGGAGAATTGGGTGGTTGGAATCAGCAGAACTACGGACATAGTCCAATCCTAAACAAGCTCACCATTAATAAATCAGACTACATTCTCCCAAAGCTGGATTTCAATAGACACTTCCAGGTGAGGATACCATCTAGATGAGAATGGAGAAGAGGTTCAATAGGACAGGAGGATAACATTTCAGTCTATACCGACGGGTCCAAAATGGACTGCGGAGTAGGCACGGGGTATTCTCCGCTGATCTAGGCATACGAATATACATAAAGCAACTATATTTACGGATAGCCAGGCGGCGCTCCTGGCTTTGAAAGCACTAAGCTCAATAAAGGACAAGCTCCAACTAGACTTGATCTGGGTTCTCGGTCACAGGAACATTTTCGGTAACGAAAAAGCAGACGAGTTAACAAAGGCAGGAGCTTTCCTCAACGAATCCGAGGCGGAGCTAATACCAAGCCCGCTAGGATCGATCAAAGGAGAGATCAATAGACAATTTCAACAAGTTGCAAATAACATTACAAAATGCATCATAACTAAACAATTATAGCCAACATATGACAGAAAAAGAACTAACGACTTATTAAATAGGTCAAGAAAAAGTATCTACAGAGCAACAGCTACCACTACAGGGCACTGGCCATTTGAGGAACATGCGTCCAAAATGAGTATGCCCTACACCGACATCTGCCGAGGCTGCGGAGTAGCAGGGAACAAGGAAACAATTTTCCACTTTTCCTGCGAATGCCCAGTTCTAGCATAGATCCGACACAAAACACTTGGAATCCATTAAGCACCAAACCTTGAATGGATTTCTACTAAAAGCATATCAGACATAAATAGTTTCATCGAAACCTTTAAATGGTTTGAGAGAGAAGGTGAAACGTAATAGCAGATACAGGAGGTTCTACGAATAGTGTATCAAAACGGCGCAACAGGGCTGCACTCCTACCTACCTACCTGTAATAATGAAATTTTGTTTGAATTTATGCTCGTAAGTCGGTTAAAAGTGAACATTTACTGATTTTTTTTTTACAAACCAACTTCATCGGATTCTCTTCAAAGTGGTTCAGGCCGTTTTTCATTTCATGCAACGGTTTAGTCAGCTATAGCGAACAGACAAAAACCCAACTTATTTTTATACATAAGATAATGTGTTTATTAATTTTATAAACATTTTCTTAACTTTTATTTCCTTCGATAGCTCTCTCGGAAACGTCGAGTATCACTCCAACAACGCATCGACCAGTACGACTTTCTGTTTCGTCAAATATATCCTCACAGGAGAGGGAGCGGAGACTGATGATGGTTCTGGCTGCCCGTCGTAATGCATTACCTCGTGTGAGTGTCCGAACACGCCTTGGCACCACCGGACGATCCTCACTCTTAGAGACAACATCTAAAGCACCAAGTGATGTACGATCAGATTGTTTAAAAAACTGTACAAAGAACTTTACGCGTCGTACGACTGCTAGTTGTATGCGAAAGTGCTCTAATTTAACACGTACAATGAATGGTACGGTTATCATTCACGAATCATCTCTAACCGGTTCAGCTACGCTGACCTCCGATCGAGACAACAACGAGATACTCTTTACGGACGAATCTTCCCATGGACTATTTATTGTTGCAAAGGGACAAAATGATACATCAAATCATATACAAGATGTTATGAAAAATGTGAAAGTGCGGCCTAAAAATAAGGATTTATCATCAGTAACCATTACTTCCAGTTCCATTGAGGAAGATGATATCCAACCGTACTTGTACTTCGGTGAAAAACTTCCACCTATTAAGCCCGATACATTGACTATTACTTCCGTTAGCGAGGGACTTCCCAGGCTATTGGAGATTTCTGCAAATAAATTAGGTCCTACTACTCCTACCTCACGCGTCTCTTCATCAACTTTAACCGCTGTTGAGCGCAGCCGATCAAGATATAAATATAGAGATCGAGGATACAACTATTCTAGACGTTCGCCTCCGCATGCGAGTGCAATAACTTCCGTGGAAACTAAGAGTGGACTTTCTTTTAACAACGAAAGTATAGCATCTTTCATCAATGAAAATAAAGAACAGAATATGGACCAAAGAGTTGTTTTACAATTAACAAAACTACCATCTGTTACATCTACAGTTGTTTCTTCTACACCATTATTAATAACGGTTTCCGACGAGAGTAATGAAACTTCTGGGCCTATTCAGACCACCACAGAATTCACTAAAAACTTTGTGTCTGATTCACCCATTATTTTGTACCCTACAACGCTTCGCGTTCATTCAACCAACGCTACAATGAAAACATTTGTCAGAAATACAACTGTACCAAATGACTCAATCATAAAAATCACCTCTTCTGCGTTCAGAAAATTATCACCAGTTTCACCTACTGTTCGACCAAGAACAGTTGATGAAGAGGGGATTAGAAACCCTGATTTTCTGAACCAAAAAGTAACACAAGAAATTAATAGTCACGAAACTGTAAAACCAACTACAAATAATACAAATTCAAGGGCCATTGTTAAAGAGGACATTGAGAAACTTCGAGCTCTAGGCCCAAGTCTCACTCAAGAAATAAAAAATGATGAAAACATAGTTATATTTCTTAACCAGTCTTCTCGAGATCGATCAAATGGGGAAATAGAAATCATCGACAAACCAGGTGCAATATTACACCCGACTTTGAAATCGAGACACTCCTATGAGAATCCAATCACTGAAACACCATCTGTGCCGTTAGAGTCATCTTCTCCCAATTCAAATGAAGATATTGAACCCTCTCTTGTAGGTGTTATAGAAACAGCCCCAATGAAAAAACAGACTCAGCTTGAGCAAACGAATATAAATAGAGGAGATATTAAGTATACTTTCGTCGCCAATGATAGAGAAGTATCTTTAGATATGCGGCGCGTTAATATTGCCACCATGGTGCTGGCTGGAATCGGAATAATACCTCTTTGTGCACTTACCCTTTACCTTGTGCGATCATACATATTTCGTCGCACCGTTAAAATTGAGGAAGATTTCGATGTATGCATTGGTGACCAACAGCCTATTAGTCCTGTAAAGAAACTTGATTCGAAGTTTCAAAACAAAGGCGAAAAGGAAAACTATGAAATCGACCATCACCGATCCGATCTTCCGAAAGCAATTAACAAAGTTACCTCTCGGAAAACAAATGAGGACATGCGATATGATGAACAATGCTCAGTGACTAGTGAGCAAGAATTTGATCGTAGCAATATTCGCCTGAAGAGTCTACTAGGTGAGGGTAACTTTGGTCAAGTGTGGAAAGCTGAGGCAGATAATCTTAGCGGCCATTTTGGAGCTACACGTATTGTTGCCGTTAAAACGATCCGGAAATTCAGTCCTCAATCCAGTTTGAAAGAAGAAGCAGACATTATGCGAAAACTGGGTTCACATCAAAACGTTGTGACTCTGCTTGGCGTCTGCTTAGAAATTGGTTAGTGTCGTTAAAGGTCTCCCTTTTATATACCAATATATTTGTAAATATTCGACCATGAGCCACGAATTGACATGAAGTAGTGGTATATGAAAGTTACAATGACTACTTTTTACTAATTAAATATTTATTTTAGAGCCACACATGCTAATTATGGAGTATGCAATGCGTGGACGATTGTTGTCATTACTGCGCGCTGCGCGTAGTGCTGTAAATATTTTACCAGCCTCAGTGCCTGGTGGTCGCAGTTCCACACCTCTGTCGCCACGGACGCTAGGTGGATTTGCATTAGACATTGCTTGTGGAATGGAGTACATTGCTGAAAAGAGGGTAAATAAAGTTACAATACATACTTGTATTTTTAACAGAAGATATGATCTTACATATACTGAATTTATCCTTTAACCTTCATTAAAGATTGTACATCGTGATCTTGCCGCACGCAACGTCCTTCTGGATCATAATGGTGTTTGTAAAATTTGTGATTTTGGAATGTCAATTGATTTAGAAGGTGAATGTAAGCAGCAAGAGGTTGACCTAAAGAGTGCTAACAAAATAATAAGTAGCAATACGAAGAGGAAATTAGATTTCGGCAGCCGTTTCATAATAAACCATTGGAACAATAACTTCAATACAAACCAAATCCCAACAAAAGATGCTATTGAAAAAAGAACCCATTCTCATGATCACAGTCATGGACATGCTCATGATTCGATTAATCGTAGGCCTGCATTACCAATACGATGGATGGCACCAGAAGCGTTACAATATCATATTTTTACGCATGAGACTGATGTATGGGCTTTTGGCATAGTATTGTGGGAAATATCTACATTGGGTAAGAGATTCATAGAAAAGGTTACTAGTTACTATTTATAATACATATACATAATGAAAACATTTATGCATTCTTTTAGGATCTACACCATATGCCAATCTAACAGGACGCGAAGTTATCCGACGAGTTCCAAATGGTCTTAGGCCAGAGCTGCCAAAGGAATCGCGTTTAGAATTTTACAATTTAATGACTCGATGTTGGCATAAGGATTCCCATTTACGACCTTCGTTTTCATATGCGAGACAGGAAATATCTCGTTCCCTCCACAAATGGGATGAGGATGACTCGGCAGAATCGGACTATATGGATGTTAGCGGATTTAGTGAAGATCTGGAACATGGCATGGTTTATTTCAATCAACGAATATCCGAGTTTGAATGCGAAATATGACCATAACTGAAACCTACCACTTTTAATATATAATATTTTCCAATAATTCCAAGAGTGTTTTTGGCTTACAATATTATGTTAATAACTTTACAGTAAACTTAATCCAAATTATCTCCTGATATCAACAAGTGCTAGCAGCAGTATTATTTACATTATATCCATTTACAGGAATTTACAAGTGGAATTGATACATACATATGTATATAGGAACATAGTATATATATATTATAATATAGTTTAATTTTATCAATGTAAAAATGTATACTTAAGAACTTAACAAACCCCACACAATGTACATATTAAGATTTTAAATTGTTATTTACAAATAAACGATAGTCGTAATCTCAAAAACATTTAATTGTATATAAGCACACATGCATAAGCTAAGATCATTTAATTAGATTTTCTTCTAGTCTCTAGAAAATTATGATTTGTTTAGAATATTATAACTAATAATAAAGATAATATGCTGCAGAGGTATCTTTAATACCTTCTTTCCCATGAATGAAATATATAATACTAAACAGAATAACCTAACATCCAAGAGTATTAACCTTTCTAATAAATTGAAATGTAATATTAATAAAAAATAAACAGAAAAATCCGTAGTTTTTTTTATACAAAATTTTGTTAAAATAATCTCAATTTTGAACGTTTTTACCTTATGTTACTAAATGACCAGTACTGATTAAAGTATAATACCTTTTCGAACACAAGCAAAGCTCCATAATAATGACCACATTTTTATGAAAGATTTAAATCGGATTCATTATGTTATAGAGGACGCCGTTCACGCTTCGCTGTGGATGTGGTATACATTAATTATTAATTATTGAATACAGTAAAATTGTATTTATGAATATAAACGAAAACGCTATTCCCGGTGTAACATTAACCCCGTGGATTACTTCTAAATTTCATGGAGCACAAATAAACATAATATACTTGTATATTACCACATATTGATTTTTTTTTTATTAATTTTATATATTGAAAGAAGTTATTAATTTTCAAAGTTGTTAATTGATAATACTTATGATAATAAAAGAGCGTAGATCATTCTTATTTTTTAACAATAATGTTAATAGTTTTTTAATTATAAACACTTTCAAATTCATATTAAATCGGCAAGAGGTAAGAAGACTATTTCTCCATTAAAATTTCCAGTAAAAATGGTTGCTACAATAATATTTCCAGCAATCTTTTTGATTACCAAATGTGGGCCATTGTATAATTGAGTTGAATTGAAATTACACTGAATAATAATGATTGAATAATTCTCAACCGATGATTATATGGTATGATGTCATTCCGGGATATATCTATCTATCGAATGATTTAAAATACACTCATTTACTTGACGACAACTGTTAATTGTTAATTAATTTCTTCAATTTCTACATAATGTAGTTTTGTTTTGGCATTCCCAATATATAGAAATTGTAACGGGTCAATAAAAGCGCTACAAAATTTTTTTTAAATGAAACAATATCAATGAAATTCTTTATTCCTTTTCCATGGCCACCACGGGCACGCTTGCAGAAGTCCAGACGCTGAACCCAATATTTTCAACAGTTTTCAAGCATAAATTGACCGATACTGCTGCAGTGTAATCCATGTGTACGCAATTTATTGTACTTTTACAGTTGCTATGTGTTGTTATAATAATTATTATTTTTTTTAGTAAAAAAAAATATTTAAATAATTCTTACAAACATACTGTAAATGCTTATAATTTGAAATATAATTTTTGTATTTATGAATTGTATTGAATTTTAACATAATAGTCTAACTAACATGACTTAGTGTTACATATATATACATATATACAATGTTTATATGTATAATATAAAAATATTTTAGCTATCATTGTAAAACACCAGTGTAAAACGAGAATAGGAGAAATGATTAAATAACATAAATATTCGCAATTAAGTAAATGAGATGGGCAAGAAAAAATATAATTTATTGTACTTTTACAGTTGCTATGTGTTGTTATAATAATTATTATTTTTTTTAGTAAAAAAAAATATTTAAATAATTCTTACAAACATACTGTAAATGCTTATAATTTGAAATATAATTTTTGTATTTATGAATTGTATTGAATTTTAACATAATAGTCTAACTAACATGACTTAGTGTTACATATATATACATATATACAATGTTTATATGTATAATATAAAAATATTTTAGCTATCATTGTAAAACACCAGTGTAAAACGAGAATAGGAGAAATGATTAAATAACATAAATATTCGCAATTAAGTAAATGAGATGGGCAAGAAAAAATATGTTGCAACCGCTTTATATTCTAAAAATAACGCTCTTTGTTTAAAATTACCACCCACGGTGATCCAATGTTTCACTATGTGGCGTAGCAACGTATCTAGATTTTAAAAGCATTCAGTTTACTTATAATTTTAATGAATAAAAGTAGTAATTTTTCAAATATGTCATATGGTGTACTCATTGCCAACATATTCTTGATATATACTCTTTCGTACATAATGCATGATTTTATGACTGTTAGTTATTCACCAGTTATGTATGACTTCTTAGATGAGTATGAATTTCTAAAGCGAATGAACATGAAACAGTTAGCAGAAGAATGTCATTTACGGTATATTCTGGGGAACTGTTGATCTGCACAAGATTCAGAATTTTAATTAAAAGAAGGAAATATGGTAAATATGGTAATATTTTATATTCGGAACAATTATATTACCTCTTAATAAGATTATGTAAGTGATATGAACTCAATCAAAGCTAAATATAAAAGATACTCGTATTAATAGAAAATCCCAATTTTATTCTGAACTGATGAAAATCATTATATGTTGCACATGGGAGCTGGGGTAATTTGTAGATCTATATCCCACATTTTGAGCATTAAACTATAGTACATATGTTACGCTTTTACTCAATTCTGCTAAAAAAACGCAACCTCATTTTTCAAAATATACGAGTACAGCACAAAAAATAAAACTTAAATATACTACTTTATTAACAATTTAACAATACGTGTGTATATACATATGTACTACGAGTATACATATGTTAGTTTACGGAATGTATTTAACAGAAGCAGCAGCAATATGCACAAACGTTGACATTTGAGAGTTGGAAGCCATGTTAATAGTTAGTGTACATCAATAGAGTCAGTTGTTAGCATGAGTTTAACGTGATACGACCGGCATTTGGAAAGCGCATTAACCAACTCTTCGATAAATATTAAACCGGTTTTCTGGAATATTAAGTGCACAGTGTAAATAAATATGTTTAACTAAATGAAAACATCATATAATCTGAAATTTTATAACTAGTTCTAAATAAAAGTGATTCTATAATTTGCAAAAAAAAATTGTTTTAGGTCGTAGAAAGCCCATTGATAGTTTCTCTATCAAACTATATGTATATCAGCATTAAAAAAAGTTCATTGTGGGTAAAAGAAGACATTCTAGCTAGGTACCTATGAAATAATATGTGTTATGAAAATTGCTATACAAATTGATAGAAATTTTAGAAGGGAAAGTCTGAAATTTAACTTTCTTGGATTCTTTTGTAAAAACTTAATGTATGCACATAAGCTTGAAACTGTTGTGTTTAAATGTATTATGTTCCACTTTGCTACAGCCGCAGTGCACCTTCATAACAGTATAAATTGGCTTGTAGATGAATGTATTTTTACTTATGCCTACATACGTATGTATAAAGACATACCTAACAAATAGAAAATTGTGTCAACTTTTTCTTCTTCGGCTGTAACTCTTTTTTATACAAACTATTAGAGTTGGCGTGTATGTTGGCATTGTAGAACGTTTTTTGGTGGTAGTTGCATTCATCTTTTTATTTTCCCATTATAAACGAATATTTTTGAAATCTTTGCAATTCTGTGTTCTTCATTTAGAGTTCAATCCCGGATGAATACGCATATCTTTCTTTTTCATCTGTATATTTACATATGTATATATGTGTTGAAATATGTATTTTATTCGTTTTACCATTATCGAAGAGCAACAATTGGAATCGTTTTGCTAAGGTTCTTCAACGAATTGCCTCGAAATTCAAAATTGAATAGCAAGAACTTCGATATTCAAAAACATATCCCAGCGTTTAATATACAAAGCTTTACATACTTTTTAGTTGCTTCGTCGCAACTTCGGAGTAAAAAAGCACTTTGCTAATGCACCAGTCTGTATCATAATTAGGTAAAAATCGGAAAAGTTAAAAATAAATTCAAAAAGTGGGAAAATTGTGAATTTAGCGTATGAGGAGATTCGAGTTATAGAATTAAGCTTAGCATAAATCTCGGAGAAATATTATATTTTATATTATTGTATATATTTACATAAACGATTTTTCTTTTCTTCGCACATTAAAGTCATTGAACCAAGAGTACAAGTAGCCGAAACAGTCAAACGAGCTTTGTACGTCGTGAAGATGCAACAAATTGTGTTTCATCTCTGATCTATTGGAAATAATGGTTACCACTTGTGGGATGAGTGTGGGCTTCATTGTTGTCCACATCGTATTTGTATTAATTTTCACTTTCAATCTTGCCAAGGCTACTGTAAAACGCGTCTTCTACTAATTTTCTGTCGGTTTGCGGAAAACATATTGATGCAATATCGGAGCTGTTCGTTAAATATGTATTTAGTTTAGCTTCTAACACTATGAAGAACTGACTAAAATTTAAAAAGGGTATATAGTATCTAGAACATCCTCCACTCCTACTCCCGTACGGTAGCTTTTAAGTCTAATCGTTAAGGAAAATATAAAATAAAGTATCATCATTTTTAGCTCACAGGAGAAGGAGAAAACGAATAAAAATATAAATTACTCATATTGAAACAAATTTTGAATTTTGATATAACTTGGTTGAATCTGATAATATAAGGTTTAAATTTTGTGCATAAATACGTATAGTGTAATTTTGTATTATTTTATAATATTCTAAATTGTATTTTTAGTTTCACGAATATGCAGACAGGTAAAAAACCCCAGACATTATTTTGGGCCATCCTTTTTTGTTTGCTATGGTTAGTTATGACATCGGATGATGATTTGGTCGATTTCGATTTCGCAGACCTAAAGGAAATTGAGTGGAATTACAACAACGAGCGAATCAGAGATCAATTGCATAATGCTCCTGGCGATAACTTTATTCAAACTTTTGTAACAATGAGCGACTTGGATGAAGAAAACCGAATTCGCCCTTTTAATTTGAGAGAACATGTTTTGAGAAGTGCACTTTCGAAAGCCTTAACTAATGAACAGTTGCGTCAAAAGTTTGTGGAAGTTATGCCAATATTACGTGCCTTAACTCCTCAACAGCGATTAACATTGTCTGCGTTAATATCAGCACAAATTAATTTGAAGGGTAACCAAGGCCTAAAATTAGAACAGGTGAATTTTATCTACTAAGTTTATTGTGGCTAATAATTTTATTATTTTGATTACTATACAGGTACGTGCGATGTTTGGAAATGACAAAAAACTGTTACTTCCAATTGTGTATGATATTGCAAATCTTGTACGTAATTCAGCTCGAAAATATTTGAGTTTGGATCTCGATTTGCCGCGCCAAAATAACCAGCCACCGGATATAGAACGTCGCATGGAAGATGTATCATCAACAGAGTTACTGGATGAAGAACACATTAAGAAAACGGACGGTTTATCTATCATTAAAAATGGAGTGTCATTAGAAGACTTTTTCAGTGAAACTGGTGAAGAAATGTTAGATCCGAAAAGTATAAATGAGGAATTGCAAGAAGTATCGAATACAACTTCACCCCCAATCGAACAATTTAGTACTTTTAATTCGATTGAGAACTCACCGAAGCGAACTAAACGAACGGCTACAACATCAGAATTTGCACATAAATTAATTCGCTCAGATTTACCTTCAATGGATGATGACGATATTGGTCGTCGAATTACAGGAAATGTTATACAATTGAACACCACAGCTTTTATTAATGCAAAAGACATAAGTAATGATTCTTTGTACAGCAAGAATCGATCGAATAGTATTGAGTATATAGATATCGGAAATAGAACATTTACTGAAAATCAACTTCAACATTCAAAATCGCATCAAGAAGTTGAGAATCTTGCTTTTGCTAGTTTAAAAGAAATAGAAGTAAATCTACAAAACAACAATGAATCTATGGTAAATGGGTTGGACGAAATTTTACCCATTCCTGAAGAGCTAATTGCAGGTCCACGATACCGCATTGCAGGCAATAAAAAGCACCTCAGTCGGTCTAAACCAACAACTACGAAACGAAAACGAGGCCAAGTTTCGCCCATTCGTTCCAATATAGAAGGACAACATAATGGAGGTGGAAGTAATAACGGTGTTTTGCCACCACAGAAATGTGAGAGGTTCACTTCTTCTATGTGTATTCGAACTGAGGACTATCCACTGTAAGCGCCCGAAATTCTAAAAAATTAAATTATATCTTATTGCCTCAATTTCACGTTTAACACTTATTAAAAGTTGTGACAAAAATTTTGCTAATTCACATATACTAATAGATATAACTAGTTTGTAGCGTGGCTGTAAATTTCAAGCATTCATACAAATTTCTTAAGATTCAACACTATTATAAGGTTTCTGGTTCAATTGGATTTTCTTTTAATAGTTTGAAATTTAGTCTTCAAATTTTAAATTACTATTTGTTCATAATTATATAACATGGTCGAATACAATACCAGAGATCTAATAATGGGTAGCATTCGACGACATAAAAACGCTATGGTCGCTTTGTGGGCCGATTATCATGACAAGCATGCCCAGTTGGATGCAACTGATGACATTGACGACATTTCTATCCGTCGGTTAGTATAATTAATAAAATTCTAAAATTTCATTATAAATGAAATTAACTTCAGTAAAGAAAACGAAGCTTCTGGAGGTGGAATGTGTCAGAGTATTGTTCGGTATGCGCGTCCTCAAAAGGCTCGTTCCGCATCTGGGGAATGGAAATATATAGTTAATACCGGCCAGCATACTCAAACACTCAGATTGGAGAAATGCATGTAAGTATTTAAAATATATATTTTTTATTTAAGAAGGCAAAACATTGTTTTATGAATTTTTTCAAGCAGTGCATCCCAAGAGAGTTGCTCCTATTTGGCTCATAGCTATCGTTCTCATTGCACTCAGGTCTATAATTACCATCGCCTGCTTAGTTGGGATAGAACACGTGGCTTACATGTGGATATATTTAAGGTTCCTACTTGTTGCTCTTGTCAGATAGATGGATTGCGGCATCATTTTCCATTCAAACCAGACACCAAAACAAGACAATTTACACCCGCTTTCAATTCAGATATATATTCGACTATTAATGAAGAACTCGACTATAATGACGAACAAGATGAGGATGATTTAAACTACCAACTTATTAATGATCTTAAAGGAAATCATAAAAAGTATGATAACAATGAGTTAATGTTAGATAGTCGATCTAAACTTCAATCACCGAATCCAACATTGGGATCATATCTAATCCCCCCTGGTGGCGAAGAAGAATATGATTTCATTGATTATAAGCAAGATCTTCAGCATAAACATCAGAATTTCGGTCATACTTTGAGTACATCGGCCACTACGAAAAATACAATAAGGAATTCGCAACGTAGGCGGCCACATAAAAGACTGGGTGCAGCTAATACTTTCAATCAAGAGCGTGTAGATTTGGATATTGCACCAAGTGAGCTGCATCAGAAGCAAGAGGTAAACTTTTCTGCCAGCTCTTTGGCCAATTTTAATAAGCGAACTCCACAAAAACGGCAACGTATTCATTCTGTGCTCCATACAGCTCCAACTAGCATCTCACCCATTTCTACTGCAGTCGCTGGTACATCCACACCTACTGACATCGTTAACTCTCCCATTGCAGGGGAAGACCCAACTTCTTCAACAACGACCATTCAACACCGAGTCGTTGAAAGTAGCAACAGCATTGCCACCAATGCCCATCAAACGTCAGGGCCGAACTCGTTCTATAACGGTACTCAACAAAAACAAAGTAATTACAGCTCCAACAACAAGGTTAACAGACATTACCAATTTCTTGGCAATGCAGAGCAGAACTCAATACCAAGATTTCGCTCAGAAGCACGCCCCATTATTACATCAATCAATAGAACAAGAAAGAGATCAAAGCCATCAACAGCGGGCCACCCAAATCAGTGGAGCTTTTCGCAACATGAACAACCGACCTCCACGCAGCCTCCACACGTTCCTTCAATCCATGTAAACTCTATTCATAATACTGAATCTAATTCAACCGACTTTAGTAATTCATCAGACACTTCCCAAGTATCATCTGAGCCTGGTGTAAAAAGAATAAACTATAGTTATCATCCTATTATTGACTTTTTCGAAAACCAAAAGTACTCCACCGTCGTGGCAACAGTAAAAACAATAGGCGAACAGAAAAAAATTGATGATAGTAGTGAAGGACAAATATATCCTCAAAAGATAATGAAACCACGAACACCATTTGTATCGGAAAATTTAGGCGCTAACACAAGAAATGGAGGAAGTGGATTGAGTTTGCGAGACAGAACCGGAAGTACTGTAGATATGGTCAACAGACTTCATATGGATGACAATACCTGGCAACCGGTTCTAATAAAAATGAAAGGTCATTCGTATTAGAAAAATATTTCGTATTTATAGAATTTTCACGATATGTGAGTATTGATTATATAATATAATTTATTTATTCCATTTATATAATTTCATTAATTTAATCCGCGTATTTATTAAACTATTAATTAATTTTATCGAAAGCGAGTTCTCTCGTAGGAATGCATAGCAAATATCCATATATGTAAATATTTGGATTTTTTTAAGAGCAATAATGACCAATAGAAATAAGCATATGTTGTAGTTTAAGCAAACTATGGAGAGTTTTTCTTAATTAGTAGCTATTGAAAGAGGAACCCTTATACACACATATATGTAAACCTATAATTAGTGGAAAAGAAGATGAAATAAAAATAGGAATAATACTTGTGAGTATATATAAACAATACGAAGACATTAATGGTTGGTCAAAGCCTATTTCATACATTTATAAATATTTTAAATTTATCTGAAATAAGTGACTAAAGGTTGTTTATAAATTATGGGTCAAAGATGTTTGTGTATGCATTGATTAATATACGCAAAATTATTACAATCATTATTTTTGACTATTGTTAATTTCCACAGAAATAAAATACACTAATTAGAAGAACGGAAATTGTTATTAAGACGTACCAGGGTTCGGGGAAAATATGGTCTGATTTCATACACTTTTGCCACATAATATTATATATTTGGTACAACGGGCTAGATCCAAAGCCAATTTGTTTCACTTTCAACGCCAGATCACATTGGTAGTGGCTAAGAAGATATGTCCCCTTAATTTCGGTAAACTACCTAAACTGTGACCAGACCACGCCTATGATTTTGATGTAATCCTATTGTATATATTATCTCTACGGTAAAATTTAATGCATTTGAATTTTTGTCCAGACAGTTTTCTTACTTAAAATATTTTTAAACATAACCTTTTCTTTTGTAAAGGGAATGGTTATTATTTAGCCGCCGACCACTTTCAACCTTTTAGAGGGATCGTTCAAATTTGAGTATTTAGGGTTGACTAAGTTATTTCATCACTACAGTTATCGTTAAGTAGGTAAAATGCACGGAGGGACAGACATCCGGAATTTAATTGGCTTGTCATACTGATCATTTTGCATATACAACTTTTTATCTAAGTATTTCATTTGATTTTGTGTTACAATCAATCATTATGAGAACAAAACTTCCTTTCCCGTTAATGGCACTGCTGCATATGAATTTACTGGCATGCCGCCGTGCTTGTTTAATTTGAATGGTTGATAAAAAATTGATTTGCGGTGGGAAATCTTTTCCGCTTTCATAAAGTTGGACGGTGTGTAAATAAAATAATATATCTTCTTTTTTCTCAACCTCACAAACTCTGTTTGTCACCCATTTAACTATCCAGATGTCTATTTCAGGTTGGTACATAGAAAAGATATGTATAAGGAATTTTGTTTATAAAATACCTGTAGAGATAAAACTTTTCACAGTTGAAGTGTAACCAATGTACAGTGCGGTTGACAATGTATTGTGAAAGTGAATAAAGATGTATATAGCCATGAAATATACAATTGGAATATTCGCGCTAAGCATTTGGTTTTCCAAAGTGTGTATTGCTATCAAATTGGAAGGGTTGTCACTTGGAATGCAATCTGACAATGTACCATTTCATCTGCAAGGTATTAAATTGGTACATATTGCAAATAGAACGCATATAATTCTGTGTTTCCAAACATTTTCAATTGTTAATAAAAATTATTTATCGAGCAGGCGTTCAACAAGCATGGCCCATTCGGCCACAGTCAATGAACCCCGTATCAATACCAGAGTTAATGAAAGTTTCAACTCTAACAAATGGTGCAACAAGTAGCAAGTGGCCAAAGAAAGTGAACAAAGTAAAAAAACAGCTGCCGGGCACTATACTAAACCAGAAAGTACAAATGCAAACACACAAACGTCTTCATAATAAACTTGTAAGTGATTTAAACACAACGGGTTTATTATTATTAAAGAGTCAGCTTCAATATATGCCAATGTTGATGGCATCCACTACACTGCCGCTCGAAATCTTAGCGTCAGTTCGTAAAAACAAGATGCTACTTGATCAGCAAAAGCAACGGGCAAGACACCGGCACAAACATTTGACAACCCATACTGTGGTTATGAAGACGACTAACAAACAAAAGAAGTTTCGACGAGGCAATGATCATAAAAACTTGTCGCAGAAATTGCGAAGAAATCGTGTACGTCGTGAATTACAGGAAGCGTCCAAATCCAAAGGGGAACCAAGAATTAAAAAACAACCATCTACCTCTGAATTAGTCAATAATGCAAATTTGATTATTCGAAAAGGGACTTTGTTGCTATTGCACTTGGATAATCTATTGAAGGATGCCGATTTTTTTTTACGTAATGAAGAAGACATGCTAAACTGGAATTCAAATTGCAATATGAAAAGCTCAATATTGCAAAAGTTCTCGCAGAATGAGTTAAAAAATTTACACTCCAAAACTCAAGAAGAAAATGAAAGAAAAAGAGATTGTTATATTTTAAGAGTCAATTGTACGAAACAACCTGATCGGAAAGCGGATGATAGGCTTCTCTATGAAGATGTCATAGCAAATATCAGAAATATGCAACATACACAAATTATAAATTAAAAGGAAAAGGAGCAGAAATAATAGAGTAAAGTTAGGAGTATTCGTATAATACTTGGCGAATTTATTATTTTATTTCAGCTTTTAGTCGACTTATATGTATATAATACTAATGGGAATTGTAGCTCCAACCATTGTACCTTTTTACTGAAATCTAAACATCTAATTATAAGGAGATCGTATATTATATATTATGTTTATTAATATCAATAATTTCCAATAACTTTTGATTGAATTTTTAAATCAATACTTAATTTAGTATTCATGTGCCCCTCAGTTAGTTTTATTGAAAAGTTTGTGGAAGTGTGGCTGGTTGGTAGTTAAGTAGGAGTAAACCAATATGGGAACCTGCTTCAAAGATCGGATGTATTTATTTACCTGATACTGCAATCAGAACCACTGTATTAAAAACAGAAATTCAGAAAATTACCAAAGACAAGTGGTTGGACATGAACATAATGGCCTAAGCAAGTTACTCTGTTTTGACTATTTTTGAGTAAAATTTTTATTGTGGTCTTCCGTTTTTCCATAGGTGCTTCTATTGTAATTTGCAACAACCAATAAAATGTTTTAAAAGAACTATAGATAGTTGAAACATATATTCGTAATTCCCAAAGAAGTCAGGAGCTATTTTGATTTAAATAAATTCCGTTTGACTTTTGGAAATAATATTCCCAACTACTATGTTTTCAAAATTAAATTAAGTATAATTAATAATCGTTCATGCAAGAAGTAAATTTATTTTGACTAGTTAGAAGCAACAATTGCTACATATGTATGGGTGTAAATCGAATGTAAGCAGTCGCACCAGGCACGCAAGAAATTTTTTCAAGAACGCGCGACATTAATGGATAAACACGTAGTCATATGTACATACAAGGTAATTACCAAGCCTCACAAGGTTTTATAGGCATGCTGAAATTTTCAGTCCGGCCCACATTTTAGCCTAATAGAGAAAACAAGTAAATGTTTGATTGCTTGAGCTATTGTCAAAGAGCGGTGAAGAAGAACGTTATCCGACGAAACCTTGATGGAGCTTGTAATTAAAACTAAAGAAACTTCGCTATTTATAAATTTTCTTAACATTTCCATTGTTTAAGAAAATGCACACCATTGTTGTTTTTAGTGTAGGAATAATCAACAAGTCGAATTTCTGGAGGTGAATGCTTATAAAAGCGCAAACAGTCATTTTGTAGTTATCAGTTGTCATTGCTATACAGTAACATAATAAACGGAGGAAATTCTATCAATATTATATAATTTATTTGAATGATTAAAATATATTATTGGAAAATATAAAACAATAAAATAGTATGGCTTTATTAAAGTGTAGCCAGGTGCTGTCTGTAGCTTTGTTATGCACAGTGATAATAGCAGAAAATGCAATTCATGCGGTGCCTAGTTCCAAGCAAGTTATAACATCCAGTCACTCACATGACTTAGATAGTGGTGTTGATAGCGAAAAAGACGATTTGCTATCCTCTTCCTCTATTGGTTATGGATACTACTCGTACCCTTACTTGAATGGTGGTTTTTATGGGGGCTACTATCCATATTATGGCGGCATATATGGTTTAGGTGAGTTTTACTATCTGTAACGATTTTAAAGGTGACACAATTTCTATTGCATATTAATCACAAATTTATAACATCAATTCTATAAAGATTAATCTGAGAACTACAGCTTAATAATCTAAGTCTATACAATATTTCCTATTCTTGTTTGCTCATAATTTTACTTTTACATTCATATACATCTATATAATTAAAATATTTAATAAATTTTGTGTTATACAGGTTATCCTTATTATGGTGGCTATTATGGCGGTCATCACGGCTTTCATGGCCATTACTGGTAAAGCTATTGCTGGAATATATGTGTGTGTAGCGGTATCTGTCTGTATTTTTTTGCTCAAAAAATAATAAAACTAAAATATTATTCAGTAGTGTTGATTAAATTATTATGCCTATTTAGCTCAACTGCTAGTGGAAATAATTTTTCAGGATTATCATCCAAAGTAAAAATATTTAAAGAATAAAATGTATGTTTCTTATCGAATGATAATAAAAAATTAATTGAAAATAATGAAGTTCAATAAAGAAATGAAAACACATTGTAATCAAAACAAAAATTCGCCGAATTTGCTTTAAAAAGTGTTTAGTTATTTAGTGAATACCAAGTCAAAAAATATTCAAAGACTATAAAACTACAGAAGATATCGAGGTAATTTTTTCTCCACAAATTAATTGCTTACATTATGATTTAAATAAATCTGACATCCAATTTGTTTTTCAATATGGAAAACCTATTATTATTGAAAAGTTATATTTTTAACTATATAGAAATAATACTCTCCAATAAAAACGTGAACCTTTCTCATCAGTTCAAGTAAAAAAAAGTATTAAAACTCTTTAATGAAAAAATTGATATTGTAGATTTTCTAGAAAATCTGTTCAAAAGTCGGAAAATAGTAGTATCACCGTCTACTTTTAGTTGAAATTAAATATCAGACGAGCTACTTAACCAATTTGTGCCAGGTTTGGTTCATATATTTCAGTATGTCCTCTTGAAATAGGAATTTTTAAATTTAAAATTTGGATCACTACATCTAAACGCCGATCGAAATAAAGTTCTTGTGTTTTTTGTTTGTGAAGAGTATTATTGCTTCGCTGCAACCGAAGTTAACGCTTTTTCATGATTTTTTTTTTCAACTTTTGAGTAACTTTTTGTTAAATGTTTATTTTGCATTATTTGATACAATTATTAGTGGTTAGTGATTAGTGATCGCAAGTTATTTGAGCCAGAAATAAATATACAGAAATATGGAGAAACTGTGAAAAAGGCGATAAATGACACTTTTTTGAATAAAAACAAATAAAAACAAATAGAAATTGTAATTCTTAATTTTTCTAAATTTGTTTCATCAAAATCGGACAAGTGGTTCGCGAAAAAACATCAAGATAAGGAAAAAATTTAAAAGGTCTTAAAAAAAACTAACACATGCGAACGCCAAACCCTTTGAGGGTTTTACTATACTGACCTACTACCATCACCCTGACTTGGAATTTCTCACCCCCCAGATTAGCTGTTGTACTGTGTTATTGAGGGAGTAGTGATCAAAGAATGACGAAATGCAAAGAAATTGCAAAATTATAATTATTGGCACACAAAATAAATAAAATCGTTAAACGCGGTGATTTGGCTGACAAAAAATAATAACTCACAGCTTAAGTCTCTATCTTCAATCCTTTGATTTTGTAATATATCTACGCCTTGGTAAGTCATAATAAACGAATTATCTTCACTATTCAATATTTAGCTATTATACCAACAATAGATGCTCCACGTAAAAAGTGTTAATCGACTTACTTTCACTTGTTCATTTTCTTAAAGTGCACTCGCCTTGAATTCCAATTTAGTGTCAATTTGTACAGGAACAAGCGAATTTTGTACATAAATACTGCGTGTGTGAAATCATATTATACAGATACGTTCAACTGCTTAAACGAGTTCGCTGCTTAAGTCTTTTGAAATATTCGTTCCGTATACATACGTGTTGTATAAACTATAAATGTGTGAAATACATCGATGTGCAAGTAAATAATTTTTTAACTGTTAAGAAGCAAGGAAATGTCGTTTTACATGATCGAAGGCACTGACCTTGTAAACTCGTTTGACGAAACAAATAAATGGGATATATACATGTGTAAAGTTTTTTCGCATTTTGTTTTTATTTAGAATGTGGTATATAAAGAATTTCTTGAAACTCTGGGTACAAAATGGCTAGAAATTGTGCAATTCCAAAGCACATATTGACATTTAAAATGGATTCATGTCATCATTTTGAAAATTCGTTTATATTTGTATACACTCCAAACTTGTCAAGGTCAGAAGAGACTGAAAGACAATAGCAACAAATTTGCATGCCCGAAATTATGTTTGAACGCTACAAAAAGAAGTCTTTTTCCATCGGATTGTAGCTGATAATGAAAAATGGACCCATTACGTCAACCTAAAATACAAAAAATTATATGTGAAACGTAGTTAACCTGAAAAGAAAATGCTCCACTTCGAGAGGGGGGTGAGGCCATTAATGGGATGATCCCGACAACAGTTTCTCAAATTGAAGCGAGAGATTGCCGGTTAAAAGCCTTTTGAAAACAAGGGCTGGGAAATTTTGCATCACCAGTTGACCCAAAAAGCCCTCACTGTCGCAATAGTATGCTTCTGTCTTATACGAACCAATCGCGGTGAAAAACTCCCATGTTTTAAGTTTCATTAAGATATCTTTAATCATCGCTTGCAGGAACATACGAACGAATACATACACATTCAAAAGTCTATTCTTCTCATCATCCTTATCATTTTGATACATAAATCAGTATCAATAGCGTATAGTTTTAAGTAAACAAAATTATTATACCCAGTACAATATGATGCGATAATATAAAAAGATCATTGTTAGTGTATTAGTGGTTTGCGTGAAAAATAAAACAAAATAGATAGTTCTATCTTCTACAGAAATGTTAAAATATGCGAAAGTAACTAATGACGTCGTGTCAGAATATTTTTTCGTATGTTTTAAACTCTTTCCAATATGGGAACTCCAAATAATATATTTCGTAACTTTTACTAAGAAACCAATTCTAGCATAAAATAGATATGGCTAAATATTTGTTATACTTTATATTTTCCAATGCAATATTCAAATTTATATATTTTGTACTTATACAACTGTTAAATGGTGATATTGCTTTACTGATTTACGTGAATTTACTAATGTTAAAATATAATAATTAATTTTAATATGTAAAATCAATGGCTTGCTAATATTAGCGAGCCATCTACATTATGTGTGAATAAAATGAATTTAACAATGAGATGTTTAAATGTGATCTAATAAAAAACATAAAAAGCATGCAAACACTATCAAGCTAGTCGTTATTATTGTGAAAGGCAGATTCAGTTTCGATTCCAAATTTAGATTGTTGTTTACTCTTCATAAGTAACTTTTTTATTTTCTTATACTTTTTCTAAATAGAGTGGGCTGATGATTCGTTTTCCATCAGGTTTAATTCATTCTAGCAAATGAGATGCCACTATTACGTGTCGTTAATAAAAAATAAAGAACGCCTACAATATTAAATTGCTATCCAAACTGTCCAATACTATGGGAGATTCCATAATTTTGAGGTTTATCATAAGTAATCTGCGTGTCAAAAAGACATTAACTAATAACTAGATTTATAACTATGAGCAAATGGAAACATAACTATTCTCATATAACTTCAAGTCAATCGTCATAATCATTCTTTCGTTTTTAACGTTCATTCCCTTCTAGCAAAGTATTTTGAACACCTCGCCTTTGTAAACTGGACAATTTTAAGCCTTTTAGTATACATCAGCTATAATCTATTTTATACTTCAATTCAAGCGTTCATGTTAGATAAAAGTAAAAATATATTTTAATAAACTTTATATTACTATGCAGTAAGGAATGTCCCGGCCGACACTTATAATTTTTTGGTCTTTTCAATATTTTACATTTCGATTACGCCTTAATCATTGAGAGTACTTAAAAGTTGGGTAGGTGAACGGGACTATGCATCAGAATAAATATGTACATACTGAATGAAAATATATATTCTGCTTCTTAAAGAAAAAAATTTGAATGAAATAGAATGAGAAATCATAGTTCGAGACGTTATAATATATTTTTTATTAAATGATTGTCAGTTGCTAATTGAAATTCAAAAGATAATTATTATGTGTATTACACATTTTTATTTCTTATAGTGCTGAGAGAATTTTTTTTTACTTTTTATTACAAATGTATTATTTAAAAAAAAAAAACAAACTCACAAACAACTCACTTATGGTTGTGAGTTTTTTTTTGTAGATCATACCACATTTCACACCGTCAGCGAGTCAATGAACAGTTTGTTGGCAGTAACCATAAAGTTGTTTTTGTTTTATGAATATGAATGATGCTGATATTCTAGACAGTTTTCTGCACGCATCAGTGACAAACACATCCCAAAAAACATAAATACAACAAGCACAGTCGTAATACTCGTATTTGATTTAAAAATCTCTTCGAGTTCACCTCGCTTGAACTAAAGAGCAAAGAAACAAAACTGAAACAGTGTAATATATTAATTTACGTCTGCATTCAATATAAGCGCACACAAGTATATTATTTCAGTCGTAAGATTTACATATAAAAACGGCAAAAATTCAAGTGGTTATAAGTGTAACACTGTAAAATTTATAATAACGTGTTCATGTATTAAGAAAATAACAAGGAATTTAAGAATTTTCAGCAGTTGATATATGAATCTGAATTTTTTTTTTTAATATTGTTATTGGAAATATGGTGAGTTGCTGCTGAATACTGTGGAGTGTCCAAAATTCAAAGTGAACACAAAAGTCTTTCGATGCCTTATTGTAGTTATTTATTAAAAATTATGGAACTGGAAATTTTTTTTATGTGAGATGTAAACAAAGCTGCATTTTTTTTAAATTTGATAGCATAACGCTAATTAAATTATGGGTTGGGCAGATAATACTATAAACTTACTAAAAGTAATAGCTTCTTCGTTTTGAATGATTTAAAGAAAATTCGACATAAATTAGCTAATAATTTAATGACTTAAGAATATTTGATGATAATACAAAGTTTATTACACAAAAGCGAAAAAGTGTTAAAAATTGTCTTTCATTCAAAATAAATTTTTTATGTATAAAAACAAATATACTGTAAGTAGAATGAAATTATTGTCTAACGACCAAGTAATCTGGCCGGAAACACATTATGAACGTTAATAATGATACGCTACGACCATCAAATGAATGACCGCTCAGACTAGCAACCCTGAATTAACATTTTTTACGCTCCATGAACGTAATCTATGTATGTTAAAATATATATTAACATTATTTTACTTCCTAAAGTAAACATCCTTTCCAACCTATTTTATGACAGCGGAATTTGTGGCGAATAAGTAAAACATAAATTAAAATCTAGTTGGGCATTTTTTTTTTAATTATCTGAATTTTATTTATCTCATTTCATTAGCACACAATTTATTAGATATTGCTTCAAAAATTCGATAAAATATTACTTACATTAAGTTCAATGCCTTTTTTAGTATATTCATTAGTAAAACGTGTATTTCTGAATGTAGCTACTTGAATGTCAATCAACTTCTCCCAGTTAGGCATTTGGCTGCATCCCACTCATATGTTTAAGAAATGAAAAATGTTTCATAAAATTTATTTGAAAATATAAGTATGTATTTTTATTTTTTGAAGGGACTTTGTTTTGAAACTTTGTAAATGGCTGATAATAATATAAATGAATTAAAATATAATTTAAATGTTGTATGTATATATATACACTCTTGTATGCTTCTTAAAAAATATAATTCAATATATAACTTTGTAACCATGTAACAAAAAAATTTTACTGTTTCAGATTTTCCAATCGAGTTTTTTCGTGTTGATAGCGTTGACATCAAGTACGCTAGCCCAGTATTACTATGAATCACCGTTAAAACGCGGAGGTTACAATTATTTACCACCAGAAGAGCCTTTCAACGAAGCGCCACCGTCCAAGTCTTTTTCGGATTTACAAGTATCTACCTCTGCACCAAAACTTGTGGATAAAACTTCAGCTCCGCCTCTGGGATATACATATACAAAACCAGATGTGCCATTCACTCTACCCACACCAATCAAGATCAGTATTACTCCAAAGCCTCCATCAAACTTTAGTGGATTACCTAAACGTGTTCCAAATTTGATAGGATATGAATATGCACCTCCGGCTGTCTCATTTACCTACCCGTCAATTAATTTGAAAAGCAATCCAACTCCGGTTTCATCGCAACTACCAAAAACAACTTTAATTCCAGCCTTGAAACCAAAAGAATCAGTATTAAGGCCACCTCCCTCTCATCTTAAGTCTTCGGGATACACGTACCCACATCCTGTTATTCCATTTACAATTCCGAAAGAAGGAGAATCACATCCCTCGACAGAACCTATCGCCCATCCAACAACAGATTACTCTTACGACACTTCTACCCCTTCGATAGATTTTACCTCAAATCCAAGCATATCACCAATAGGATTAACAAATACAACGTATTCTCCAAAAATAAAAGGATACACCTATACGCGACCTTCTGTTGCATTTACAATTCCAGCAAGAATTATAAAAGATAAACCAACACAACTGCCGAAACTTAAGGGATATTTCTATCCTAAGCCCAAAGAGCCTTTAACACTACCAAACATATTTCCGAAGTCAAAAGACAATCTTAAGACCAAGCAAGGAATTACCCTTAAAACTGAAACCAAAGCGAATACTGAGGTATCTACTGATCGTTCGACTAGTACAATATCACCCACATCATCGAAGAGTTACTTCTATTCACCGCCGGAAGTGCCGTTTACATTACCACCCAAAAATTCGATTACTCGACCATCTGAAGTGCAAATAACGCATTCAACGAATTCCTCTTCTAAATTAACTAGTTATCCTGAAACATCGCCCCTTAAACGAGCTAATGGATATGTTTACTCACGACCTGATATTTCTTTCAAGACTCCAACAAGGTTACCAATCAGCAAAGCGTACACTGAGGTATCTACTGATCGTTCGACTAGTACAATATCACCAACATCATCGAAGGGTTACTCCTATTCATCGCCGAAAGTGCCGTTTACATTACCACCCAAAAATTCGATTACTCAAACACCTGAAGTGCAAACGAACTCTTCTTCTAAATTGATTAGTTATCCAGAAACATCGCCTCTTAAACGAGCTAACGGATATGTTTACTCACGACCTGATACTCCTTTCAAGACTCCAACAAGGTCACCAATCACCATTTCGTCTACACTCCCAAAATCGAATGGATACTTATATATACCGCCTGATATTACTTTTAATATTCCTTCAAGTACCCCAACTACTGATCGTTCACTAACAAAGATTTTCGGATATTCGTACAAACCGCCCAAAGTTCCTTTCACAACACCAAAAAAAACGTCAAAAACTGATACGCCACCATCTTCCATATTATTAAAATCACAGAAACAAACTAAACCTGTCGTTAATTCCAATTATCTGGAACCTCCTCAGGTGGGTTACATATACCCTAAACCAGCCATACCCTTTGGATTCTGAACGCCTTCGTCGCTATGGTTTTATGTATTTTCACTATTGCATTTATCTCTATATATATCAATGTACAGAAAATAAACAAATAAAGAAACTTATAACACCTAATAAAACTTTTCATTAAATTTTAATTCTATTGCGAAATATATGTTATCCAACATATTACACAAAAAGGTCTTTCTCCGTATATGATTAAAAAATAAGATTATAGATAAACGGTTTCTCATTATACAATGCTCAGCAGATTTTGATAATAATACTATCATCATTACTTGTATACTTCAGAAGAACTATGTCCATTCTTCAATATTTAAAATGTACCTTAAATTTTAATGGGTCACTGGTGGCACTTATAGAGTTGCTTGTGAAATGAACTTTTAGTTTTGACGAATATCCTTATAATATCATACTTAAGGCGTGATAATCGTCTGATTATTCCTATTTTTACAAATTTGTTTTATTAATTTTCCAGACAATTTCTGAAGATATATTTGTTATTCAAATTTAAAAAAAAGTTGCATATATTTAGGCATTTCTTTATGCATACATACAAATGAATAATAATTAAAAGAAGTAAACATTTACTATGATGGTGGCATACATTTAGGCTTTTAATATACCTTTACATGTTTCGTATATACGCTTGAGCTCATTTACTATATATTTTTTAAATATACACTCAGTCCTTTTTTTACGCGATCTCTTTTTACGCTATTTCACTTTAACGCGATTGCTTGTTTTCGTTTTTTGCTTGTTTACATATTTTTACGCGTAATAATTTTTGAATATGTCGGCGCACCCTAATAGTGTGTGGATATTGGATATTGACACCGAGATAGACGATCATCCAATTAAAGCAGAGACGATTAAGCAAGGTTTTAAACTTGCAGCAGAATAGGAAAATTATTTTGTAGCAAATGATACTGATGCCGAACGTGCACGAATTTTTCAAAAAGAATTGAGTCTCTGTATTTTAAGATATAAAGAACTACATCGGAATTTATTGGGTCCAAAAAGAAGCATTCAAACAAAATTAACTGAATTGCACCATAAATTCAGTTAATTTTGTCAGTCGGAGATGCTTAGTCAATCAGAACATCAATCCATAGTTCATACTATTCATATATCAGCGCCGGCCATCAAAATAAGCGGCTAAGAATAATTTCCACTACGGATAATGACAGTGATTGAACAGCATTCAACGGTTTTTTTTTCAATAAATCTACCTATTTTCTATTTCCTTCTCTTTCATATATGGTTTTTGTTTTGTATTTTTTATTTTGTTATGAATGAATAAATCATATGTATGAAATTTGAAACTGATTGTATTGTTTTTGAATATTTTTTTGCGCGCATATTTTGTTATACGTGATATTTTTTATATTCGGAACCAATTCGTCAGTTAATATAGGAAAACTAGCCATTTTTACGCGATTTTTTTTTACGCGATTAGTGGCAGAACCAATAATCGCGTAAAAAAAGGACTGAGTGTATTCTAAACTTTAATAACGAAACTCTAGGCATTTTATGAAAAACTCGAATTACGTAGAAACTATTATTGTCTGTTTGATTAACAATAAACGTGTTTTATTTGACCAAGAGGTTAAGCTATGAGCTTAGTTTGTACGGAAGACTTATCCAACCTATTTACATATATCGGCTTGTTAAAATCTATCTTATCTTGTGTACTGAATTAAAGGTATTACCAGTTCATCATTTCATCGTACACAACTGTTAAATTTTACAGAAAAAAGTAGTTGGCAATAGAAAGAAACCTTATTTTGACAGATGAAAGTGAAAAGAAACAAGAAACAATGTTTACATCGGCTGCACTGAAGCGAATAAATCGACTCAGCTCAACATACCGATCATTTATATCTATACTTTATAGGGTCTCCGATGCTTCCTTCTGGGTGTTACAAACTTCGTGGCAAACTTAATATACCCTGTCCAGGGTATAAAAATTACAGATCTGCATGGGTATTGAGTTAAAATTAGGACATATGTAAACATAACATTTATATCATAATGCTCCCTTTACAAGTTTAAGAATTCAATACACAGTATGAAATAAAGTCGCCTTTTCTGTAGCTATGTTGAAGAGGAAGGTTTATATGTATAATAACATTCATTAAATAATGGATAAGTACTGCTATTTTGAGGTTTCTAATTTGATGTCGTAAAAAATTATATTTTTTCCACTTATGTACATTGAAAACGCCTACGATATTTATAAAATTAATGGACTAAGAAAAGGTCTACATAAATTTCGCGATGGTATACAAGTATGTCTATTCCTTATGGATATACCACAATAATATTTTTTGTCATTTTCTTTTTACAACAAATAATGGCTAACTTTCGAAACAATACAGCAATAATACTTATCCAATTAAATACCTTAAATACATTGTTGATATGATGATTGTTGTTGCCTATAAATAGCGCGTCGGAGGCCGCGGTTCACCCCATAACATTTTGAATTCAGCAGCGAGCGGACGCGTTTATTATAGGAGCTCTCTAACAAGGAATATTTAAACGGAAGCGATGAAGTATGTATATGTGTACATTTTCAAACTGACTCTTCCTCAAAAATAATACAATTGCTAAATATTTGGAATAGTCGAATAGAACTGCAACCTAATACGCAATGCAATGGATTATAACTGGCTCAATAATCAGTCAGCATCCCAAAAGGCTGATATCAAAACCTTGCCAGCCGACATTTTCGTCTTTCCACACTTGAGAACCGGTTCATCATATGCAGTCCACTAGAATGACTGTCGATGGTCGATGGAGCCATGTTTCTATTGTCACACACCGACGCAATAATTGGTTTTTATTACGATTAAAGAGCACTCAAATACTTCTCAGAATTAGCAATTCGTTGTTTTTGTTGGATATGAACTTGTGAGGCACTTACTTTGCACATATGTAGCTTTCGAGTCTTTAGGCGTCCTCATCCTGGGTGCTCATTTCGGTTCTTTTCAACTTAGTAAACCTCTTTTCAATGGTTGATTTCCGTGGTGCAGAACCTAAATTCAACAGTATTTTCCACCGAAAAGCAATGCTTTATTAACACTTTATGATACATTTTTTTGTAAACTAAAATCAGTTGCTTCACAAAAATTCTATATCTCATTTACCAATAATAATCTAACTAATATAAATCAAAAAAAATTGGTAGTAGTTGTATTATCTATGTGTGTTCCACAGTAAAGCGTAGACGAGTCTTCTAGTTTTGAAATAAATTGAATATCAGCTTATTCTTCTTGCCCGCATTGTCAACACAATTCGTTTTTAAGAGAAAATATGAAATAAGGTATATGCGTTTTATTTGCCAACAATTTAACTATTAGCTCAGGACGGTCGAATAAAGCACTCTTTGTAACGAAATAATCAATTTTACTTTAAATGCAATAATCGACTTAAAACCTAAATAGTTTTAAGTAATATTGGATGGTCAAAAAAGTCTTTTCGTATTTTGTCATAAGATGTCGTTGCAGTCGTATATCTCCTCGGCTACCAATCACATTGTGCAAAAAAAATTAAATTCGGGGAAGTTGAAAAAAAGTTACGGCTGTTCAAAAATTAGTGAAAATAATGAAGAAATTCGCTATACTTTGAAAGTTTTGTATAAAAAAGCAAAGAATGCCACGCAAGCCACCAATGAAATTTGTGAACTTTAAGGAGACCATGCTATATCAGTTCGTGTAACACAACAATGGTTCGCTCCCTTCCGTTCTGGAAATTTCAATTTACACTGATGGAATAATGTCTTAGCGGAAAAATTATTCGACATAACGTTATTAGAAAAACGAAAATAGTATAGTTGGGGAGTAGTATCGACCCGATTTAGCCCACTTTCGGCACAGACATAACATTGACAGGAAAAGATCATATCTAACATATTGGCCGATATTTGCAGTAAAAAGTCAACTATATAGTTTTTGTTGGATTGAGACAATTTTTGATAATAAGAATGTATACTCAAAGGCATTATTCGCGCAAAGTTGTATTAATTTCTACACTGGAAAGGAAAGACGGAAATTAAAATTGTGTTATATGATAAGTAGGTACGGTTGAATTCCTTTTCACACTGTTATTATACTTACATAGGAATGTCAAAAGAATCTCACGTACCAAATTTGGTTAAAATCGATCGGTCAGGTCTCAAGATATGTGATTTCACCTTAAAATCGGACAAAGTTTACCCTGCCTGCTACTAAGCCTGCTTATACCATCTCGGGTGTAAAATTTAATTAGTTTTTAACAGTATCGGTATTTGGGGTTATCCTCCGATTTTGTGTATTTTTACACTGCCGGTAGGGGAGCTTAAGGGATTTGTCCTGAGCAAATTTGGTTTTTGTAGCTAAAGTGGTTTAGGGTATATTTAAAATAAACTAATTAAAGCGAAGGGTCGCGACCAATTTTTTAGTGGTTCAATTACCCCCATCTGCAATATCAATTGTCTTACGATGGCGAGAAACATGTGTACCAAGTTTCATCAAATTATCTCAACATTTACTCAAGGTACAGATTGCACAGGCCGACGGACGGACAGACAGTCATCCGGATTTGAACTCGTTTATTCATTTTGATTATTAATATGTACTTGTGTGTATATATGTATATATATATATATATATAACCCTATATCTAACTTATTTGTTAAGTGGAAAAAACTATTATACTCTGTAACAACACGTGGCAAGAGAATAAAGAAGGAAATTTTAGAAAAGCATGTCCTAAATTCGGTGTTAATGTGGATATGACTTAATGAAGCAAGTTCTCAAAATTAAGAACATATCACATTGATGTCATTCAAAACATACGAGAACTTAACTTCAATATTTCCCCCAGAATTTCCCAATATAAATAAAATTATAATGTTTCGATTGGATTATTTATTACTAGTTGTCTTCGTTTACGTCAATGTTTTTCACATATTACTGATTTAGTATCGGCGACGACGGTAAACGCGACGACGAGCAGTTTTGTAACGATAACCATCATTAGAAGAAAAGGTATGGCCGGGAGCAGATTCTGCATAAGAAGGTTCAGCGTATGACTCAGATTGATAGGATGCAGCTGGCGCATACGTTTCCGATTGATAAGATGGGGCAGCAGAATAAGAAGAAACTGCAGGAAATGCATCTGGAGACAAGTATTCAACGGAAGGTGAAGAAGCTGCTGGAGGCAAATATTCGGTTGAAAGAGCACCACGACGTTGACGATGACGGTATACTACACGCCTTTGAGTTTTGTACCGGTAACCGTCTGACGAGGAGAAACTATGCGAAGCAACTGGAGCCGAGGCTGCGTATTCTGGTTCTGCTAAGACACTGGGAGCAGCAACATCAAAGCTTTGTTCTGGAGCGGTGTAAGAAGGAGCCGACACTGGAGCACTATAAGTCTGTACTGGAGCGGAAGCAGCAGCAGCATAAGTTGGTGGAAGGTATTCATTGCTTATGTTGCTAACATCAGCGGTCACAGATGCCACCAAAACACAAACCAAAAAAGAAATTTTCTGGAAGAACAAAAATTAAAATTAATATGTGGTACTTTCGCGAAAAGATTGAAAAACAGGCAATATTCAATTCAATATGCCTTTGTCCTTATGTTTATTATCTTACCATTTTAAATAGTTTATCTCTTAATCGGTACAGAAACCAAATGAAAGTGATACTTTGTTCAAAAATTAGCCTGTTTTATAGTCTGCTTAGAATGATGCGCAAAGCTGTCGCAACAGCATTTCTTCAAATAAGTAAATAAAGGTGACACAAGCGTACAGCTGCAGATTATGCAAGCAATAAATAAATATTTTAAGTTTATAAACCAGTTCTATTGTGATTAAAATAAAATTTACCTCTTGACAAAATTGCAAAAAACTTTCAATCCCCCTTTTATTCTAAATTATTAAAAGCACTCAACAAGCATCCTGCAGTTGGACGTACTCTACTATTTAGCGTTATAATGCTATTACAATGCCAAAATTGAAGATAAGTCTTACATTGAGATATTTGAAATCGCCATGATAGAAAAAAAATACATATTTTTTATAATAACACAGTTAACACCAGTTCATTTGACTGTATGTCTAAGTAATCACCCTTGGCCTACAATGCGTAATGATTCACATTTAATAGCTTCAATTGAGTCAAAACGGATTCCTCGAGAAGATCGTTTGAGTTTGTTGAATAGCCAGAAGTCACACGGAGTTAAATCAGGCGAATACGGAATTCGGAGTGCACCGCGCCTGCATAATCAAAGAAAACTGTCAACATAACCTTGATATTTGACCTGCTTTCACGTGATTTTTTCCTGGTAAGCGTTGTTTCACATACGTCAACGCAATTCTGGTTTTCGATAAAATTTAGTTTCCAACTAAGCCGTTAAGATCTCTCACTCTTAATCGGCGATTCTCAAACACTTCAGAATACTTTACTGACAATAGTAACTCTGTGTATCTAAATATGGGTTGAAGTGGGTCATAAACCTAATATAAAGATTTTCGAACTTCTGCGTGACTTTATACCGCATATATCGGCCAGTATTTGAGTTATCTCAATGAAAACAAGAAAAAACGTTAACTTCGTCTGCACCGAAGCTAACATACCCTTCACAGGTGCATGTCTTTTAGAAACTATGTGTTCAGTTTATATGGAAGCTATTTGCTATAGTAATCCGATCTGAACAATGTTTTCGGAGTAATCCAAAAATTTCAAATTTTTTAAAGATACCACGTCAAATGCAAAAGTTTTCCCTACTAGAACTTTTTTCAGATCGTTCAGTTTGTATGGCAGATATGGCTAAATCAACCCAGCTCAACATACTGATCATTTATATATATATGTACTTTATAGGGTCTCCGACGCTTCCTTCTGGGTGCTACAAACTTTGTGACAAACTTAATATACCCTGTTCAGCGTATAATTGCAGAACGTGTTTTACTCATAACAGTATATGCCTAAAATAAATAAATGTGAGCGAAAACTTGGCCCTATATAACTAGGATTTTCGAACATCGGGCTGACTTTACTTCAGCTGGTTGGGTATTGTATTTAGGGTACATTAATGAAGCTAGGCAACATTTTGTTAGTATGTGTCATGATAATAGTTAATAGATAAAAACGGATCGATTCCATCCCAACCCCTTATAATAAATATTTTTATAATATATATTATATGTATAATGATTTTCGTTTTTCTATCAATCTTATAACGAATATGTCGGTCAGTGTATGATATATAAAATTGCTTAGATTCCGATCCTCTGGTTGACATTTTACATCGTATTGTGTTTCCCTGTCTTTGATTCTTGCAAGTTGCAAGAGTATTAAATGTTCGATTGCACCCGAACTTAGTCCTTTCTTACTCATACTTTATACCATCAGAAAATATTGAATTCAACGAATATTAAATCTGCCGACTTTTATAAAAATGTTCAAATCAGACTACAGCCACGACTACTTCGCCTATAATAAAATTTTAAGTTCCTTTTGATTCCTGCACTTTCTAGTATACGAATAAAGAAATAATTTATAAAACAAGATTAAAATTTGCACGAACAGTGCCTTTGAAATATGCCACCTTAGGACCAAGAATTCTTGAAATCGCACCAGAACACAAGTCACTAGATATCAAATACGCGGACCCTTATAGTACCTATAGTTGGCTTTTGACAGAAAATAGAGGTCAATATGTGAGACAAATAATTTCAGGTCAGTTTCTTAGCCGAATTTCTTTACGTAAATAAAATAATAAAATTTTCCATTGTTATAATTATTATTCGTTATTTTTATATTCGCCAATGATTTTCATTTGTTTCCGATTTAAAATAGGCGATGACGGTATGCGCGACGACGGTATGCGCGAGGACGAGCAGGTTTGGAACGATAACCATCATTAGAAGAAAAGGTATGGCCGGGAGCAGATTCTGCATAAGAAGGTTCAGCGTCTGACCCAGACTGATGAGATGCAGCTGGCGCATACGTTTCCGATTGATAAGATGGAGGCAAGTATTCAACGGAAGGTGAAGAAGCTGCTGGAGGCAAATATTCAGGTTCTGCTAAGACACTGGGAGCAGCAACATCAAAGCTTTGTTCTGAAGCGGTGGAAGAAGGAGCCGACACTGGAGCACTATAAGTCTGTACTGGAGCGGAAGCAGCAGCAGCAGAAGTTGGTGGAAGGTATTCATTGCTTATGTTGCTAACATCAGCGTTCACAGATGCCACCAAAACACCACCCAAAAAATAAATTTTCTGGAAGAACAAAAATTAAAATTAATATGTGGTGCTTTCGCGAAAAGATTGAAAAACAGGTAATATTCAATTCAATATGCCTTTGTCCTTATGTTTGTTATCTTACCATTTTAACTACATAGTTTATCTCTTAATCGCTACAGAAACCAAATGAAAGTGATATTTTGTTCAAAAATTAGCCTGTTTTATAGTCTGCTTAGAATGATGCGCAAAGCTGTCGCAACAGCATTTCTTCAAATAAGTAAATAAAGGTGACACAAGCGTACATCTGCAGATTAGGCAAGCAATAAATAAATATTTTAAGTTTATAAACCAGTTCTATTGTGATTAAAATAAAATTTACCTCTTTTTCCTGGTAAGCATAATCTCACATACGTCAACGCAATTCTGGTTTTCGATAAAATTTAGTTTCCAACTTCAGCTGGTTGGGGATTGTATATAGAGTACATTAATGAAGCTAGGGAACATTTTGTTAGTATGTGTCATGATAATAGTTAATAGATAAAAACGGATCGATTCCATCCCAACCCCTTATAATAAATATTTATATAATATATATTATATGTATAATGATTTTCGTTTTTCTATCAATCTTATAACGAATATGTCGGTCAGTGTATGATATATAAAATTGCTTAGATTCCGATCCTCTGGTTGACATTTCACATCGTATTGTGTTTCCCTGTCTTTGATTCTTGCAAGTTGTAAGAGTATTGAATGTTCGATTGCACCCGAACTTAGTCCTTTCTTACTCATATTTTATACCATCAGAAAATATTGAATTCAACGAATATTAAATCTGCCGACTTTTAGAAAAATGTTCAAATCAGACTACAACCCCGACTACTTCGCCCATAATAAAATTTTAAGTTCTTTTTGATTCCTGCACTTTCTAGTATACGAATAAAGAAATAATTTATAAAACAAGATTAAAATTTGCACGAACAGTGCCTTTGAAATATGCCACCTTAGGACCAAAAATTCTTGAAATCGCACCAGAACACAAGTCACTAGATATCGAATATGCGGACCCTTATAGTACCTATAGTTGGCTTTTGACAGAAAATAGAAGTCAATGTGTGAGACAAATAATTTCAAGTCAGTTTCTTTGCCGAATTCCTTAACGTAAATAAAATAATAAAATTTTCCATTGTTATAATTATTATTCATTATTTTTATATTCGCCAATGATTTTCATATGTTTCCGATTTAATATAGGCGACGACGGTATACGCGACGACGAGCAGTTTTGTAACGATAACCATCATTAGAAGAAAAGGTATGGCCGGGAGCAGATTCTGCATAAGAAGGTTCAGCGTATGACTCAGACTGATAGGATGCAGCTGGCGCATACGTTTCCGATTGATAAGATGGAGGCAAGTATTCAACGGAAGGTGAAGAAGCGGCTGGAGGCAAATATTCGGTTGAAAGAGCACCACGACGTTGACGATGACGGTATACTACACGCCTTTGAGTTTTGTACCGGTAACCGTCTGACGAGGAGAAACTATGCGAAGCAACTGGTGCCGAGGCTGCGTATTCTGGTTCTGCTAAGACACTGGGAGCAGCAACATCAAAGCTTTGTTCTGGAGCGGTGTAAGAAGGAGCCGACACTGGAGCACTATAAGTCTGTACTGGAGCGGAAGCAGCAGCAGCATAAGTTGGTGGAAGGTATTCATTGCTTATGTTGCTAACATCAGCGGTCACAGATGCCACCAAAGCGCAAACCAAAAAATAAATTTTCTGGAAGAAATAGAATAATTATAAGTAATACCGGACTTTTACAAATACCTAGAAGCAATATCGGGTAATACAGGATACTATTCGACCTAAATTGGACTTTGTCCTTATCTTCTTTATCTTACCATTCTGATTAGTTTGTCTCCCAATCAGTGAAGAAACTTATTGAAAATGATATCTTTTCAGAAATTTAGCTTCTTTTATATCTGCTTAATTAGCAGGATTAACATGATAGGTGCTCACTAATGAATACTTGCAAAAACGAGTGTCGGTAGTAGACCAGTTCTGTTAGAACTAAAAATGCATGTAAATATGTATAATCAACAACTAAGGAAGGTCTAAGTTCGAGTGCAACCGAACATGTTAAACTCTTGCAACTTTCAAGAATCAAAGCCCGGGAAATACTTTAAGATGTAAAACCAATCATATAGATAGGGATAACTGACATATTGGCCGATATATCCAGCATAAAGTCACCCGGAAGTTCGAAAAACTTTATATTATGGGGTATTCTAGTCTAGAGGCTCGAATTTCGAGCTTTTTTCAACAATTAATAAAAAAGAAGCACTAGATATATTTACTATCCGTTTTTTTTTATCATTTGTTTATTAAACTTAGAAGAGTACACAAAATAAATTAAAAAAAAAAATTTCATCAAGTTATGCATCCTTGAAGAAAAGGGGGAAAATAGAGGCTGTGTCCTCATCGCCATGATTTCGTCGTCATCTGAAAAATAAAACAATGACAGATTCTTAATAAGTACGAATGTCGCTATGTCATGAAGCAGAATTTTTTTTCTTAAAATGGCGGCTACTCAAAAAACAGGACGATTTTTTCACTAACTTTTCAATTTTGTCGATTTTTCTTTAAATATTATAAATTTCAAGTTTTTATTTTTTGTTGCTTCGAGTGACAGAGATATATTTAAAGAATATTTATACCAAATTTCAAATAGAACTTGAGATATTGTGGCTACCGCATCAAAAAAAAAAGTTTTGAGAAAAACACGTTTAAAGTTTTACGTTATACGAGTACGACATTCGCTCAACCGGTCTAGTTGCCACGTCACTAAAATGGCTATAACTTTGAAAATAATTTGAGTTTTGAAAAATCCTTTTAAAGAGATATTTTTGAATATCAACTATCGAATTATGAAAACAAAAATTTTCGATTTTTTTAAATTTCTAGACTAGAAAACCCGCTTAAGTATGTGGGGCTAAGGGAAGTATTGGCCCGCTTTAACCCATCTTTGACATACAGGCATACCATTATGAGATAAGGACTATCCTTTAATTTCAGTTATATATCTCACACATTGATAGACATTTTTGACTAAACTATAGGTACCGGGGTCTAGATATTCGGTACCTAGGGGCTTGAACAGTTTTAATTAGATTTAAACAGCTTTCGGTCATTTGGTGGCACACACTAAAGAAATTATTCGTGCAAAGTTTTATCCCGTTATATTAATTGCTTATTGATTTGTGTACTAAAAACTGAACGAATCAAGTGGAATTTCAAATTGTGCTATATGGGAAGTAGACGTATTGGTGTTCGATTGTAAAAAGAATTCCATGAACTAAATTTTCGGTCCGTCAGTTCCCGAGATATGAGATTTCACCAAAATGTGGGCGGTGCCTTGCCCATTGTCCAATTTTTACCCCGGTCCCTATAAAGCTTTGTCATACCATCTCGTAGGTAAAATTTAATATATCTAATAAATCTATTGATTTATCGCGCTTTAAGTAGTTTTTAACAGTTCCGTTATATGGGGAGTGAGCGGGATTATCTTCCGATTTCATCCATTTTCATACTCTCGGTAGAAGTTCTTATAATATTTGAGCCGGACGAATTTGGCTATTGTAGCTTTTTTGGCTCATGAGATATGTACATTAAACTTATTAGAGGGTGGGGCCTCGCCTACTTTTTAAAAAAATTTTTGCCCACGTGTGCCCCTGGCTACTAAGATGCCCTATGCCAAATTAGAGTTTTGCATCTTAATTTAGTGCAAAGTTATGGCATTTTATATGTTTTCGGGTAGTGGTGATTTGTGAGTGTGGTAGTGGTCCGTTTATGCACATCTAGGAACTCGATTTTTTTTTTTGTACTAAGGAACCTACATACCAAGTTTCATCAAGATATCTCAATGTTTATTCAAGGCACGGAAAGGCAGAAAGCCGGATTTATATACTTATATTGTACTCGTCATTCTGATCATTTATATATATATAACCCTATATCTATCTCGATTAGTTTTAGGTGATACGTATAACCGTTAGGTGAACAAGACTATAATACTTTGTAGCAACTGGTTGCAAGTGTATAAAAATCAGTCTCTCTCTCCATGTACATACATATACATATATGTACAAACATATTAGGTTGGAAAATATCTCCCTTCTGCCTTTTTGTATAAAGCACCAATAAATTGGTGATGTATTAGGTTGTCAAATTTATACAAAGTGTTACAGTGATCGGATTTAGTTGAAATGTGCGCCGTTTTGTTCCATAATCTGTTTCCATCTAGACGGCAACTTTCTATTACCTTCATCTAGCGGATTTGCCTTAAACGAAGGAAAACTTTAAAATAGCGTGAATTTCGGCGTTAGTGAACTCTATGTTTACACGCATGCATAGTGTCGTTTTGTATGTTATGTCAAGACCTTTTAAAGATGTATAGTATTGCCAGATACGAGCTCTGTAGCGCTTTATACAATACATAGCCACGAAATTCAAAAAACAAACAGCCGGAATATAATTCCTAATATATAAATTCATAAATTCAATTAATGGAAGTAAAGAAAGTTAACAAAACCACACAGAAAATTAAATTACATATGTATGTACAGCGTTTGAAGATTTTGCAAATTGAGTTTCACTTACTAATTGAATTTCATAGTGCACTAAATTTCAGATATAAAAATAACATACTTTATATTTTTACGAGTATAATGATGTTATTGCTTTGTAATTCTGTATACAATTGGACACACAAATAATACAAATTCAGATACATATCTACTAACCCAGATAGGTCTCATTAACCTATTCTCTTACTTAATGAATAATTCTGTCTTCTTAAATAAAATCATTATTGACGACGGTAAATAACGCGACGATGGGTTTTGTAGCGATATCCATCATCAGACAAAACATGAGCTGGGGTAGCTTCAACCAGGGCTGGAGCTGGTGCCGCCTGTTGAACAGGTGGCAAGTAATCATTTGATGGTGCAGCAACAGGTGCTTCCTGAACTGGTGGCAAGTATTCGTTGGAAGGCAAATGGCTCACATCGCGTCGGTTGCGACGATATACAACACGACGGTGTGTCTTATAACGATAACCATCATCGGCCAAAACATGAGATGGAACAACTTCCACTGGAACTGGGGCTGGAACCGCCTGCTGTACAGGTGGCAAGTATTCATTTGATGGTGCAGCAACTGGTGCTTCCTGAACTGGTGGCAAGTATTCGATGGAGGGCAAATGACTCACATCGCGACGGTTGCGGCGGTATACAACACGACGGTGTGTCTTATAACGATAACCATCATCGGCCAAAACATGAGATGGAACAACTTCCACTGGAACTGGGGCTGGAACCGCCTGCTGCACAGGTGGCAAGTATTCATTTGATGGTGCAGCAACTGGTGCTTCCTGAACTGGTGGCAAGTATTCGTTGGATGGCAAATGGCTCACATCGCGTCGGTTGCGACGATATACAACACGACGGTGTGTTTTATAACGATAACCGTCATCGGCCAAAATATGAGATGGAGCGGCTTCCACTGATACTGGCGCTGGAGCCGCTTGTTGAACTGGTGGCAAGTATTCATTTGATGGTGCAGCAACTGGTGCTTCCTGAACTGGTGGCAAGTATTCGTTGGATGGCAAATGGCTCACATCGCGACGGTTGCGGCGGTATACAACACGACGGTGTGTTTTATAACGATAACCGTCATCGGCCAAAATATGAGATGGAACAACTTCCACTGGAACTGGCACTGGAGCTGGAGCTGGAGCTGGAGCCGCCTGTTGTACAGGTGGCAAGTATTCATTTGATGGTGCAGCAACTGGTGCTTCCTGAACTGGTGGCAAGTATTCGTTGGATGGCAAATGGCTCACATCGCGACGGTTGCGGCGGTATACAACACGACGGTGTGTCTTATAACGGTAACCGTCATCGGCCAAAACATGAGCTGGCGTAGCTTCAACTGGAAGTGTTACATAAGCAGAAGCAGGCAGAGCAACATCTGGGATCGAATTGGAGACAGGAGCTTCAACTGGTGCAACGTCTTGAATGGGAGGCAAATACTCATTTGAAGGCAAATGACTGATATCAGCAGTCACAGCTGCGATGAATGCGAAAACAACGATTAAAAGTCTCTAGACAGTAGACAAAGTTTCGAAACAAATAATTTTTGTATTTCAAACTGCTTTACAAAGAAACCAACATCAAAAGAACAACAATCTTACCATCTTCTTAGAAAGTTAGCAACTGAGCAGTAGTGAAGCCACAACTCTAATGAAGAACAAATAAGATTTCAAGTTATTTATATATAAAGCGATTGTGTTACATGATGTTGGTCCCTGTGATGTAAATTGGCACAGACCATAAGCAATTCTATCGTTTCCCTTTACATTCTTTTTCGCCAAATTATTTATCTCTTAGCATTTTTTTCTATTTTCGTTATCTTTACAAACACACTCAGCATTTTACGCACAAGTGACATCTACCAACAAAACTTTTTATAATACATACAAACATTCATACATGTTTATATATCAAGTCCTAATATTGTCATTCTCGTTTATTTATGTAAATAATATGACTACAGAAAGAACATATAAAAGTTAAGCAAATATTAGCACTACGCAAAATCGTTGTCAAGTTACTAGTATTCCTATTTAAAGCAAATTCACAATGACTTATGCCAAATGTTCGAAAGTATATATGATGGTAGTTTCAGAGAGAGTTTTCTAGGTCTTTTATATCTAAAATAGAGGTTATTAAAATTTTATAAAAAGGTAAAATAATGCATAAATTTTGTTTAAACTCATCAAATAACGTTGTAATTTACTTCATCAGGATAAGGTGTCACAATTTAACCACCTTTTATAGGTACCCCTTAACAAACACCAAGGAAGTATTTTTATAAAACTCACAAACAAAATTTTTTGGACGCAACAGGGACGCTCGCTTTTTCAGCCCATTTTGTAGTATATGCTATCCAAAATATATATCAATATAATTATTATAAATAACATAATAAATATTATTATTAGAAAACTATTCCAAGTTGTTGGATTTATCTACAAATTTTATTCTGTAAGACCATCGATATTGGTCTTCTGATATTTTAACTTCTTGAACAATTCATGTTGTTATGTAAATGCCCTTTCTAAGTATTACTTGATCAAAAGAGGTTTAAAGAGCGTCCTACTAGCTTTCTGAGTTTAGTATTTCTTTAACCTTGGGTGAAATGTTTAAATGTTAACAGGAGACCAAGTTAACATATCCACTGTGGTTCCTTCTTAAAGTTAGATTGAAATAAGCACTATTGTTATTATTATATTTAGAGATACGATTTCACATATATCTACCTAGATTTGTTAGTTCGAGCCGTCATAATTTTGTTTAGTTTTAATTTTTTAATAAAGTCTCTCACTTTCAAAAACGATCGCGGGGTTACATAAATATTTTAAGCAGTTTGGTTGAAAACATGGAGAAATATTTCTTCTTTTCTTTGTAAACTTGTTAGACCTCAAAGTGGGCATATACTATCATGTGCATACGTACGTATGTGCTAAAAACGCTTATGCAAATTAGTGAATGTCTTTTAAGAGCAGCGCTGGTCATAAATATTAACAAATCCACACGAATTCTCAATAAATAAAGCACTATAGTTACTATCGAAATAGCTAATTAAGGTAATCGTTTGCCACTTGGTTTGCCATCGGCTATAAAAGCCACTAACCGATAGACATATACATACAATAATATAATAGAATACTCTCATATTATTTTTCATATTTATCTACATATAGTTTTAACACTCAGATTCTTCAGAATTGAGGAGTTCATTAGTTTTTATTGTTTGCATAATCCCAGAAACGCGTCTCTATGTCTGCATAATATTTAACTTTTTTTTTTACTTAATAACACTCTTTCCCCTCTATAATTGATATTGTCTTCGGTTTTGTTAAAATTTATGTAAATGAAATTCTAATTTGCTTTATTTTTTTGCAACTGTTAGACTATCACCTCTTCTTTATATACATATGTACACATATACGCATAAACACAGAAGTATATTTTTATACTCCTGCAACATGTTGCTACAGAGTATTCTAGTTTTGTTCACTTAACGGGTGTATGTATCACCTAAAAATAATCAAGATAGATGTAGGATTATAGCCGGGTGAATGTCTGTCTGTCCGTCCGTCTTAAGTAAAAATTCAAATATCTTGAAGAAGCTTGGTATGCGCGTTCCTTAGTAAAAACAAGAAAAAGCGTTAACTTCGGCTGCACCGAAGCTAATATACCCTTCACAAGTATATTTCTTTTAGTAACTATGTGTCCAGTTTGTATGGAAGCTATATGCTATAGTAATCCGATCTGAACAATTTTTGCGGAGATTATGTTATTAGCTTAAGCAGTAATCCATGTCAAATTTTGTGAAGATACCATGTCAAATGCGAAAGTTTTCCAAACAAGCCATCGATTCCGATCGTTCGGTTTCTATGCCAGTTATATGCTTTAGTGAGCCGATCTGAACAATTTCTTTCGATATTACATTGTTTCTATATATAAATTTCTTGAAGATATATCGTTAAATGAGGAAGTTTCCCATACAAGCATTTGATTCCGATCATTCAGTTTGTATGACAGCTATATGCTATAGTGAACCGATCTGAACAATTTCTTCGGGAAATACATTGTTGCTTTAGAAAATAATGCATACCAAATTTCGTGAACAGAGTTTGTCAAATGTGAAAGTTTTGCATACAAAAACTTGATGCCGATCGTTCAATTTGTATGGCAGCTATATGTTATAGTGGTCCGATATCGATTATCGACAAATGAGCAGCTCCTTGAAGAGAAAATGATGTTTACAAAATTTCAAAACGATATCTTAAAAACGGAGGGACTAATTCGTATATATACAGACGGACGGACGGATACTGATCATTTGAATATATACTTCATTGGGTCCCCGACGCTTCCTTCTGGGTGTTACAAACTTCGTGACAAATTTAATATACCCTGTTCAGTGTATAAAAGTACGAATTCGTAGATGGGCGTAATCGGATCACTGCTAAGCCCACAAAACGCCATTAACCGAAAACCGAAATTTTAAAGTCCCATAACTTAGCACTACCTTAAGATATTAAACTGTAATTTGGTACAGTGGATCGCAAACTTAAAAAAGGTGGGCATGGTCTCAACAACCAAATTTAATTAACACAAATATTATAAGAACTATCGATAGTCTGAAAATGGTTGACATCAGGAGATAACACCGCCAACTCCCCATATAACTTTACTGTTCAAAGCTACTAAATTCGCTATAAAACTATAACTAATTATGTCAGAGACATTAAATTTTACCTCTGATATGGTATGAGAGGTCTTTAAGGGAGGCGCTGTGAAAATTGGAATGTGGACGCAGTATCTTTTCACTTTTTGGTGAAATCACATATCTCAGGATCCGACAGACCCGACAGACCGATTTTGTATATTTAATATGTAGCATTGTTCTTATATTCCTACATTACAGTGCGGAAATCAGCGAAATCGGACTACAACCAAGCCTACATCCCATATTACACAATTTTGAATTACATTTGATTCTTTCAATTTCCAGTACACAAATCAAGAAGCAATTAATATAACAGAATAAAACTTAGCACGAATAATGCTTTTAGAGTGTGCCACCAAAAATTGTCCAAGTCCAACCAAAACTGCTTAATCCCCTAGCTACCGAATATGTGGACCCTAGTATCAGTAGTTGACTTTTGACCGAAAATATCGATCAATGTTTGGCATATACAATTGAACTGGGCCAATACTTCCTGAGCCCGCATATAACTACTATAAAGATTTTCGAACTTTCGGGTGACTTTTCCTGCATATATTAGCCAATCTGTGAGTTATATAAATGAAAACGAAGAGCTTGTTTTACTCAAAACAATGTAAATTAGGCGGAACTTGACCTAGCTCCCATATAATATTATCAGGGTTTCCGAACATCCGGCTGAATTTACTTCATATGATTAGTGATCGTATGGCATGATAATAGGTAATAGATAACATAGGGTCGATACTACCCCAACTCCCATATACTACATACGTATCACGATTTCTGTTTTTTTAACAAACCTTACGCCGAATATGTCGGTCAGTGTATAGTATATGTAAATGTACATAAAATTGTTTATATTCCGATCTTTTGGTTCATGTTTGATATCTAAGGCATTTCCTTGGCTTTGATTCTTGCAAGTAGCCAGAAAATAAAACATTCGGTTGCACCCGAACTTAGCCCTTCCTTTCTTTTTGTGTGTCTTTTTACGAAGCACCGATCGCCCGCTCATACAATCGATGAGTGCCAACTTTAGATTTTATATGTATCAAAGAGTTATAAATTAAGACAAACAGGTTCTCAGACTTTTACTAAACTAAGGGGAATGGTCCATTTAAATACTGAGAACTAGTCTTCAAAGCTAGCAATGACTTATCAAGATTGAAATAATATTTAAAAAAAAGCATGGTTGAAGATGACTTGTGCACGCGCAATATAAAGATTTATGAGGATAGAACGCGCGCTTGCTTTTAAATAAGTTAGTCGGAATAATAATGCTATTGAATGATTCATGACCATGCTCTAACATAAAGTATGAAAAGTTCGACGCGTTTGATTGCAATATCTCTGTTGAACGTTCTTTGAAGGGTAGAATTAGAAAAAGAACTGATTTACAGTTGTCTATATTTAATGATACTTAGTATAGCGACCGAATTATTTTTAAAGGTTGAAAATTTTAAAATGGGTGAGCTCGGATAGATAAGATAAGATAGACAAAGCGATCAATGTAACAAATTTTAGTAAAAACATGTAAGGAAGAGCTAAGTTCGAGTATAACCGAATATTTCATACTCTCGCAACTTACACGGATTAAAGCCAGGGAAGTACCGTCAGTTACGTAAGGCTTATTAGTTATATGGGATCTAGGGCGAGTTTTCACCCGATTTCATTCATTTTAAGCTCAAAGCTGCACCGTTATAAGAAAAACACGCTATCTCAATTTTATTATAATAACTTACATCTCATATATGTATATGGTACAAAGTCGCCCGGAAGTTCGAAAATCTTTATATTTGATACTAGCTGACCCGGCGAACTTCGCCCCGCCCAATTTTTATTTTTTTTGGAAGTCGTAGACTCGTATAACTTTACCACAAATAATATAAACTTCAAACAACGCATTTTCATTTAATGTTTTTAATGTTTGTAGCGCCATCTACTGTAGCATAGCGCACTCAATACCGCTGTTAGCGCCACTAACTGGTGGATAGCTCTTTGCTAATAATAAACAAATAATTTGCAATAAATAAATAATGCGACTATAAGGAGAATTATAAACTATCCTATCTTTCAAGTTGGACCAAACTGCACACAGTGTTAAAAATTTCATTAAAATCGGTTCAGTAGTTTAGGAGTCCATCGCAAACAAACAATGTGACACGTGATTTTTATATATTAAGATAATGGCGCTTAGGGAAGTATTGTCCCTTTCAACCCATTTGTAACACACAGACATGCTGCTATCAAGAAAGGATTCTCCCAGTTTTATGTTGATTTCCGCTGATTTTCGGTGAAATTGGACGGCAGCCACACCTATTTCTCATGTAATACAATTTTAAATTCCATTTGAAACTTTCACTTTCCAGCACAGAAATCAAGAATGAATTAAAATATAAGGCTTAAACTTTGCACCAATAGTGCATTTGTGATGTGCCACCTGTTGACTTTATACCGCATACGTCAGCCAATATGTGAGTTATCTTGATACAATTGAGAGAGCGTGTTTTTCTTATAACGGTGCATATTTGTTCTTGGATGTATGAAATCGGGTAAAAACTTGCCCCAGACCCCATATAACTAACAACTTTTATGTACCTGTAGGTATTTTCCCGGCTTTATTACTTGTAAGTTGCAAGAGTATGAAATGTTCTGCCATCCCTACTTGTTAAGAATATCGTTATATCGAGAGTGAATGGGGTTATCATTCGGTTTCATCTATTTTTACACTGTCGATAGGAGTTCTTATAATATTTGCGCTTGGCGAATTTGATTGTTGAAGCTTTATTGATTTAGGAGTCATGTACATTAAACTTATTAGAGGGCGGGTCCATGCCTACTTTCTAAAACAATGTTTACTCACAGGTGCCACTTGTATTTTAAATAAGTGGTAAGTTATGGTACTTTATAAGTTTTCGGTTAATTTCTTTTTGTGGGTGTGGATGGGTGTGGAAGCCCTATTACGCCCATCTACGAACTCGTCCTTACATTTTTACCAAGGGACGGTCATACCAAGTTACATCAAGATATGTCATTTTTATTAAGGTTATAACTTGCATGGACGTACGCACAGACAGTCACCCGAATTTCAACTTGTCTCGTCGTCCCCATTTATTTATATATTCATACACTTATATATCTCGCATACTTTTAAGTGATACGTACAACCGTCCACTGAACAAAACTATTATATTCTCTACCAACATGAAACAGAGTGTAATAAAAGACCTGAACATTTTGTTAAGCACAGAAAATTTTTAGCTTTCGGCAATTGGAGAGGAATATATCTGCATCAGAGTTTATATAGTATTAAAAGCTTATGCTGTTGAAGGTTGAATATAATGATTGCGTTAGTATATTTTGGTCTATATGTATGTGTGTATGACTTATATTAAACTCGTTTAAATTCAAACAATCGGAAACAGAAGTGAATTCAAAACAATTGTATCTTTTTTCAGCCTAAAAGTATGTTTATTAGCATATGTACTTTTTTGTATGATTAAAATAATATATGTATGTATATAAGAGCTTGCAGAATATTTTTTTACTAATGCTAGTTAGTCAAAACAAAAAGATCAATCAAAGAAATTATCCCTGGGCCGATCATAATGGTAACCGTCGTCTCGTAAATCCGAACAGAGGTTTACTTTGGTCATATCAGGAGTGCATATAACTTCAACCGAGTATATAGCTTTATCAGTCTCCGGTATTGGTTGGTCTATTACAAGCTCCAATATTTCGTCGACGTCACTGACTTCAGTGCTTATATCATTTAAAAGAGGAAAACTGTTAGCCACATTTAATTTAGACCCCGGAGAGTTTACATTAACTTGTGTGTGAAAAATAGATTCTGGTGCATTTGAATAACTTTTGAATCGTTTACCTGATTTATTATTTATATATGATTTATATTCAACGACGATAGTAGGTGAAATAAATGCTGATCCGACATTCTCGTCTTTCAATTTAATCATTGTTTCATGTTTATAATTACGAAGTTGAGAATCGATAATATCCAAAGGCTTTAAAGTAATATAATACACTTCACGATTTCTTGGAGAATTGAATTGAACCGCATTACGATTTCCACTATATGTATTGTTGCTATAAATGTTGTGACCATACATATAATTAATGTAATTAAACATATTGGCATAATTTCGTAAGTATTCCACTGATTTGTTGTCATCTTTTTCAATGCTGTTCTTACGTTCATTATAATATCCATTAGATAGATTCTGCTTGTCGAAATCTGATCGAATGCTAAGATAATTCAAACTCTCATCCTTTATCTGACTTTTTTCCTTTTCAATTTCAATTGGAATAAAATAAATATGCTCATTGACGGATTCTTCTAGAGGCACCACATCACCATAAACGAATATACAACATAATATCATTTGAAGAATAAAAATTACCTTAATAGAAAAACGTTTGATATAATATAATACATGTTTAAAAGAGTGTTTTGTTCAATACGTACTCGTACCATGTTGCACTTTGTATGAATGAATTTAACGGTCTAGTAGACTTCGTCTGAGTTTATACATTTTATATAAAGCAATATAAAAATAATCAAATTAAACTAAGAAACGAACTGCCAAATTGAAAATACTAAATTTTATCATCCATTTTCGATTAATAATGTACATTGTTTTCTCTTAAAACAATGCTGCAAAAAACCGTACCAATAAATAAAATATATCCGGAGTTAAATTTGTTTCAAAAACCACTAAGATGCTAGCAATAACTCTTATTAACCCGTGTCGTAATTAGTTGCATTCAAAGTATTTACCAAAATTCAAAAGCATTCCAGTTGAAAATTGATTGGAAATTTATGTATTTGTAGGAACATTATAAAATCATATACAGGTACAAATTTATAAATTTAAAAAAATTTGCATTGAAATTATTGCATGTTTATTTATATATCTACAAATCGTCAGATATTGCTTATTTTCATATATTGATATTGATAAATATTAAACACGTAACTGGTGCGATCACCGATTATGAAACGATGGGAATTCTTAAGTTTAAATTTGTATTGCAACTGCTTTTATACTATTGTATTATTTGAAAACCACAAAATAATATTTGTACTCGTACTAGTATACACGCAGTCGCAGTTTTTGATTAATAGAAATGAAATTTAAATTTGGTTTTATTTTTTTATAATGCACCAAAACTTGCAATATTTATTTCATTATATTAATAATATTACTTTTGGTGAATTGAGCAAAATAAATGCCCTCTATTTCATACTCTCGTAATTTGCAAGAGAGAAGTAGATGATATAAGGATACATTAGATAAATTGAGTATATAAGGGAAAAGACAACCAAAGGATCGGAAATCGTTATATTGGTGATATAAGTAATATAGTTACCAGGGAACCAAGAACATGATTTTGGTCGGTTTGGCAGGTATATGGTTCAATCTGAAAATTTTATTCGAAGATTTTAGCGTTACTGCGGACAGCAATTCATGCGAAATTCGGAGAAAATATATTGTCAACTAAGAAAATTTTACAGGGCAGCTGAAACTCCGTTTTAGAAATTATAGCGTTACTGCGGACATTAATACTCGTACGTATTCATGCAAAATTTCGTGAAGGTCCATCTTCCAAGCCTTTTTTGATTGTTCATTTTGTATGTAAGCTAAATGCTATCGTGGACCGATATCGGTGCTTCCGACAAATGTACAGCTTGGACTTTCAGTTATGTATAGAAATATTTTATATACGTATTATACAGACTATGCCGTTTTTTGATGAAAAGCAGAATTGCAATCTGTTTTAAATAGTTTCGAAATTAGTATGTTTCGAATCGGCAAATTTAGATAAAATAATAAATTTTGCAGAATATAGGGAATAAAGCTGTGGGACCTTATTTTATTTTCTGTTTTCATAAAGGGTGATCCATTTGGAGTTTCCCTATTTTTTTAAAGAAAAAAAACACAGAAACTTTAAATTTAATGAAGAATTCATTCTTGGAACTTGGGAAGATCGAGCAGCTTCAGTTCTTGCACAAACAGTATTTTGTACGGACGCATATGTCCGAATTGTTGCCGAATCGACTCCTTGCGGTCTTCTTGTACACTCTTAGCTACGGCTGGTATATTTTCTTCTCTGCGTGCTGAACGTGGTCTATTCGGTTGAATAGTATCCACTAAAGAATGCTGGATCTCAAGATTGCGAATAGTACGCTCAGTAGGCCGTTTATGTTGGCCATAAGTTGAAAGGAGCACGCGAAATGCATCTTTAAGTTGAACGATTTGTAACCGTTGCTCAGATGTAAGTCTTTCCATGATGAAGCGCCAAACCATACTGAACAAAAATAACATAATAGCTTGACACGACTCAGGTGTGATGTGTCAAAATAGGGCTATTGAAAAAAGTACCTCTACTGGGATCACGCGTTATATATGGAAAACAAAACCCTGTAATACTTAAGCTTAATTTGTGATCAACAAAAATAATATCAATAATACTGATGTGATAATACTATGCGTAAGAAGCACATTTCCCATCTTCCTGATTGCAGTTTGAAACGCTTAAAACTTTTAATAATTGTTTGCATAAGTTTAATAAAATAAATCTTTAATATGTATATATTATTGCTTATAGGCATACTTTGCATATTTTGTCGCTACAAGTGAACCAATTTATAATTTCTTATAATTCCTGCGGTTGACTTGTCCACTTAGTCACTTCAAAAGAACTACAAGTATATCAAGGCAGTTGTCAAACGTGTTTATTAATAAATCTTATAGTTTTTTTCTATTTAGTTTACAACAACATATAGATTTGTTATAGTATGCGCTTCTCATAACTTTTTATAAACTCGTTAGACAGCATTAGGTAACATGTTTGAATTCACATAAGGGTTAAACCAACTTTAGTCCATCTGATTTTCGTAAATTTAACCACAACTGCTCTAATACAAGCAGGAATTTCACGTCTCACTACTGAATCTTAAATTATGCTCAATACTAGAAATTCCATAAGAAAACTTGTCCCCATCATGTCATCAAAAGCAAATCAAAGCATGGTGAATTATCATACATATCATCTTAATTCTTAAAAGTGAAGATTGCATGGATATCTTCTAGAGAAGGAATACATTTTAAAAATATCTTAAATAAAAATAGGAATAGCAGTAGTATTAAAAATTACGCTATAACATACATTTTTCCTTTATTCACTTTCTCATAATTATTTTATTTTTAGAGTTTTGTACAGGTTCATTTTAAAATTTGCGTATTATCTGAATATGTTCTTACTCTTCTGACCGTTATTGAGAAATCCTCAACATACATACTTATGTATATAATATTTAAAAAGATACTAAAATATATATTGTATATATCTACATATTAAATAATATGTTTTTATTTCAGCAGTATGGTAATGAAAGAACGTCACACAACTACAACAAAGCATCATCAGCGGTCGCATTCAATTCTAATTAAAACCAGAACGTAGATGGAACAAAAAAGGAAAACAAAAGCACAAAAGTTGTTGGTTAATTTAATCATGCCAAAATATATCATTTAAGAATTTTATTTTGGGTGTCGGCCGCGAAGCCGGTTAGATTGCTTCTTTTCAAAACCTCTCTCTTATTAACTGGCTTAACATGTTGCTCATCGATAAAATTGCCATAACAAAAATGAATATTAGTGTATTTGGTGACGGTGAAGAATTCCCGCCAGCCATCAAACCATCCCTATCCTTACCATAGTAGTGAGTTTGCTCTGATATAAATAATTTCCACATCTGAATGTTAAACACAGTCAGTCGTCTACATTCATCGTGTGGATTAGAATTAGACAAGAAAGAATGGTAAGCATTGGGTCACATATTTGCACGATAATAATGAAGTCAGACTTTTTTACTTGTGTAAATTAAACTAAAATAAATGTATGTGTTATCTTTGCAGCGATTACTATTAGCCTTTACTTTGGTGGCGGCAGTCACAGCTGATGTGTCCCACCTTTTCTCGCACAGCGATAACCTTCAGGATGATGGATATCACTACAATAAACCAAGCGGTGGAGCAATTGTAGATATCCCGGCTTCCCATAGGCACTCTGCTTCAGCTCCATCTCAAACATATTCAGGAGCCTCAGGCTATCAAGGTGCTGCATCTTATCACTCTAGCTCATCTTTTAGCTCTGGAGGAGCTCCTGCAGCCTCATATGGATCAGTTGGGTCTAGTGGCTCTTCTTATCAAGCAGCTTCAGCTCCTGCTGCTGTTTACTCAAGTGGCTCATCTTACCAATCGGCCTCAGCTCCTGCTGCATCTGGATCATATTCGGGTAGTTCAACTTACTACGCAGGAGCAGCATCAGCTCCAGCATCTTCTTACTCAAGCGGCCCCTCCTATCAAACATCTTCAGGCACAACACATGGTTCTAAGTACCAAGCTGCCTCAGCTCCAGCACCTTCTTATTCACATAGTTCGAATTATCAATCCGCTTCAGCACCTACTTCATCTTATTCTACTGCTTCTACCCACCATGCAGCTCCCTCTGCATCGTCTTATCAAGCAGTTTCAGCACCCACAACTTCTTATTCACAAGGCGGATCTCACCAAGCTACATCTTCATATCAAGCCGCTTCTGCTCCTGTCGCCTCGTATGGGTCATCTTATCAATCTGCTTCTGCTCCCACCAATTCCTACTCACATAGCTCGAGTCATCAAGCCGCTTCAGCTCCAGTTGCATCCTATTCCGGCAGCTCATCTAACCGAGTTTCTTCAAATATTGGTGGTGCTGGTTCTTTCGCCAGCTCGTCTTCTTCTGCTTCAGTTTCGTCCCGTTTCGGTGCTGGCGCAAAAGATGAAAGTGGATACCATTATGAGACTCCCAAAACCCCATTTGAAAGTCGACCGGAACCTGTAAAAGAATATTTACCGCCACCAGCACCAAAAAGGCCTCCACCACCACCGCCGCCAGCACCCAAACGTCCACCACCACCTCCGCCAGCACCTAAGCGTCCACCGCCACCTCCACCACCACCACCACCATCTCCACCAAAAGAATATCTGCCACCCGCACCAACCAATAAACCAGCTCCCCCCGCGCGCCCTCCACCACCACCTCCACCAGCTCCAAAACGTCCACCTCCCTCACCACCAAAAGAGTATCTCCCTCCACCACCAACAAATAAACCAGCACCACCAGCGCGTCCTCCACCACCACCATCACCACCAAAGGAATATCTTCCACCATCCTCTGGACCGAAAGGATACACTTATCCTAATGATCCACAGCCACCTTTCACTTCCTAAGCAAAATCGCCGAGAATAGCTAAAGAGACTCTATCTAGTATTAGTCAACTATAACATATATTTTTTGTTAATGAAGAGATTTCCTTCTATATCTTTTCCCCGTACAGCCCTAAGAAGCCGATTACATTTTAAATCAATAAAGTTTCTACATTGAAAATTATTTTCCAATGTTTCAATTAACATCTAGTATTACATAACACTCATTTATTAGGTAGGCATATACAAACATGTAGAGTAAAACCGTCAAAAAAAAAACAACACATAAAATTAAATTCGGGTGTAACCGAACATTTTATACTCCCGCAATTTTCATATGAGAAAGCGGTTCAGTTGTTATCAAAAGTTTATATTAAACAAGTAAGTGCTAAGTTCACCTTCGTTATTTTAAAGGATCAACGGCGAGAAAAAATTAAAAAGGCTGTAACTTAAGTAAAAATTTAGATATCTTGATGAAACTTTGTATGCAGATTTCTTAGTACAAAAAAAGTTCGCGTTCGTAGATGAGCGTAATCGACCCACTGCCACGCCCACAAATCGCCATTAGCCGAGAACCTATAAAGTGCCATAACTAAGCACTAAATTAAGATATAAAACTCATATTTGGCACAGGGGATTGCAATAGATAGCGGCACTTGTGAGAGAAAAATTATGAAAAAGTGGGCGTAGACCCGCACTCTAATAAGTTTAAAGTACATAGTAAACCACTAAAGCTACAACAACCAAATTCGCTCGGCACGACTATTACAAGCACTGTACCTATAATGTGAAAATTGATAAAATGAAACCCCCGTTCACTCCCCATGTAACAATATTGTTCAAAACTACTAAAAAAACTAAAAGTGCGATAAATCAATAACTAAATGCGTAAGAGACGCAAAAATTTGTCGTCGGGATGGTATGACATAGCTTTATAGGGGCCGGTGTAAAAATTGGACAATGGACGGGATACCGCCCACTATTTGCTGAAATACTATATCTCGAGACTCGACTAACCGATTTTCACAATGTTTGGTACGTGGCCTTCTTTTTATATTCCCAGGTCACACTCTGAAAATGGGCAAAATCGGACAACCAGGCCTACTTTCCATATAGCACAATTATAAATTCCACTAGATTCTTTTGCTTTGCAGTACACAAATTATGAAGCAATTAATATAATGGGATTAAACTTCGCACGAATAATGAATTTTGTGTTTGCCACTTTATGACCAAAAATTGTTCAAATCCAATAAAAACTGTTCAAGTTGGACCTCGGTGACATTTAGATGACTTTTGGTCGAAAATGTCGGTATATAAAACTGAAATTAAGGGATAACTCTTTTCTTATAATGTTTTTATGTTTGTACTTTGAAAAAAAAACTAGTAAAACCAAAGTATTCTGCATTTGCCACAAATACTTTTTGCATTAGAAACGTGCCCAAATACTTTGAGCATTTGTTTTAAAAGTGCAAACACTGTTGAAGTAAATGCGTCAAGTATTTAAATTAACAGGGGAACACTTTTGATCGAAATACGGGGCACTGTTGTAGCGAATACTTATATATTTATGTTAACAGTAGAAGTATTTGAGATTAACAGTAATTGCTCTTGATTCAAATGTAATCGTATTTGCTTTATTGTAGGCTTTTCGCAAATGTCGTCTTTTATATAAAAAAAAATCACTGAGGAAGTCCCTTTTAAGGGGTTACATGGGTTTCACAGTTTCAAAAAATCGAAAAAAAATTTTTTATCTTATTAAATTTTATAACATTTCTAGAATATTGTTCTAAATTTTCAAGTTGATCTGATCAATACTTTCGGAGATACAACCCTGAGAACTTGTGCGCTCGAGGCAATCTAGGCTAAGTGCGCCGTCTTTAAGCGCGTTTTTCTCCAAACTGTGTTTTCAAAGTCGGTTGTCAAGATTTCTGGCGAACTACTCAACCGATCTTGATGAAATTTTACACAGGTCTTCGAGATATCATTTACAAGATCTTGAACGAAGGATTTTCTTTTTTTTTTAATTACAACTATTAAAAAAAAAAATGTCGAGAAATTTTCATCGAAATTTGCATTTTTTTATAAAACGTCTGCTAAAAATCCAATTTTCATTTTTTTCTTTTTCCTTCGTCCAATACCCAGTTTATTATCTTTACTAAAACACGTATTTTTTATTTTTATTTCTGATGATCCTGAAAGAAGTTCTGCTGACAACGCAGATGCACCTTTTTTCCGAGGGACTGCCGGCAATGGCGTCGTAATGACTGCCATTTTGATTTTTTTTTTTTGAAAATTTTACAAAATGTTTACTAAACATGAATCTTTTAAATAAAAAAAAATCATTAAAATATTTTATTTTTTATATGTAAAAAAAATTATTGAAAAAAGACCGTGTTTTGCCCGAGGAAACCCATGTAACCCCTTAAACAGCCTCCGTAAGCAGCGGACGATGCGGCAGGCACACTAATGCAAATGCAAACTTTTGCGTAGCTTCACTAAACGCGAAATGTCTTGAAGTAATCACTTTCACTTAAATTAATACTTTCAGCACATATACATATTTACCTATAAAACCCAAATTAAAGTATTTGCGCACGCAACACGTTTCTGTTAGAATGATCGATGGAAAAATGTAAGGGTCAACTTCCCTGTCATCGTATGGAGAAACAGTAAAATTAAATGCGAAATGGTTATGACAAATACTTTTACATTTAAAAAACTGTAATCAAAAGAAAATTAAATACGAAACCTTTAAAACAACTATTTTGATATTAGATTTTAATAAGATGATTTTTAAAAGCACAGCCACTTTTGATTCAAAAGTGCCGCATTTAAAAAAAGTATTTGAATCAAGAGCAAAGTATTTCCGTCAAGAGTTTTGCTGTTGAAATACTTTTGTTTTACTATACTTTAACTGCAGAAAGTATTTGATTTAACTGCGGGTTTTTTTTTCAGTGTATGTGAAAAATGGGTTGAATCGGACCAATATTTCCCTTAGTCCCCATATACTTAATATAAAGATAATCGAACTTCAGAGTGACTTTCCTCACTTGTTACTCATGCTATTGTTTGTACAGACCGACATTAACTCGGAATTCAACTCCTCTAGTCAACCTTATGTATCTACATATATCTATCTCGGTTAGTTTTAGTGTTAGAAACAACCGTTAGTTGAACACAACTATTATATTCTCAGTTGCAACATGTTTTGAGATTAAGGTATCGTCTTCATAACTGCCCTTTCCTCCTTGCATTTATTCTATGCATATGTGTTTAAAGCTGGAATCCAGAAGTTGAAAACTATTAACCAGCATTACTGGTGTTACATTTCCAGCATGAGTATTGATTAATTCTCTTCAAGCTTCTTTTTAATTTGTTAGTATCTTCTCCTCGTATTTTTTATTACATTCGTTGCCTTTTAGATAATACTCTTATTGTAGCTTCCAATTTGCCCCTTCCAATACTTCCATTACCTTTGTAGCTCCCGGTACATGATCTTATAAAAATCTGCGTGTTTTTCGCTTCGCTTCACACCTTTGCAGTACTTAAACGGAAACAAAACATTTTTCTATTCGCTCTTTAATACAAAGCGGCAGGCAAAAGGTACGCAGTTCTTTGAGAGTAGTAAATGTGCATATACATACATATAAGGCAGTGTATTATGTAACAAAAATTTTATATGCAATAAAAACGGAGGATTTTGTTATAATTTTGTGTTCAATTGTTGTTTATTCCAATTGAGTGATTTTCTGCTTAAACGTCATAATATAAAAGTTATTATGTTAGAGTGTTCAAGAGTGAAATAGTGTGAATATTAACGTCTATAGGCAAAGGAATGAAAAAGCAGCAAAGCGTAACTTCACATTGAGAGTGCATTGAAACTAAAAATAAATAACTTTAAAATATTAGTGTTAAACTTAACGGAATCTTGTCAAATTGATAAATAAAATTCCAGGGTATGCTGTGTTACTTGGTGATTTATATACATATGTACATATATTAGTATGTTAATTTGAATTGATTAAGAAATAAGTTTCAAAGATTGTATATTAAAATGAAAGTTGGCCTCAAAACAGTAATTTTATTTTGGTTAAAGTACTTCTTTTGCACCTAGTGATCGGAAAGAATTCTCTAATCAAAATTAAAAGGAAGGTTTATAATATTATCTTTATATATATATAAATGTTGTATATATGTATTACCAGTCACGTCTTGGTCGGCGGTAAACAAACTACTGAATCCGTTTTAGCAAGCTGTGTTCAGTTTGATCGAACTTAAAATATTGAATAGTTTATATCTCAATTATGTTAAAATTCAAAACAAATTATATATAAAAATATATATTTATAATGTAAGCATGTGTTAACAACTCAAGAAAAAAATATCGTTGTTATTATTATCATGACAAATGGATTCATTCTCTTTTCCATTGACAAATATTTGTACCAATCATTTTCAAAATTAGACCTCAAGAAAAATCCTTTGAATTTTTAAAGCGGGAGTTACGTTTTCGCTTTATTTGTAAATAATAAATATTTGATTGTAAATTCATTTGTTATTATAAGTAAGTTTTATCCGCATTCTTATAGAATCATTTCAGATTACTCAAAATAACTTATTAAACACCGAATTTATTTGCATTTAAATATATGTATATTTATCATATTGAACGTAATTTTATTTATGCTTTGCAAATCTTTAAAAATTTTCAAAAGTTCCTTCTTAGAACTACAAAATGTAATACTGGTAAATTTAAAACATTTTTAAACTGTAAATAGTTCATCAGCAAAATTATTGAAACACGCAACAGTGATATTAACGGTTTATGTTCTGCGGTTGTGAGGCACTACAAACCATGATCATTAGACCATGAAGAAATGTTACTTAACTCAAGGTCAGGAAACTTGAAAGCTAGTTAGTTTTAATAGCAAGTTTCTTTGCCATTCATGCTAAGTACATATATAAGATACATATACATACGCAATAGGTATGGTATACCGTTAATAAGTCTCCATATTTTTCTTGAGTTCAAATAAAACTTATCAAAATGAATGAATAATGATACTTAGCCAGGGTGTCAAGGTATAATTTGATTCCCAATCGTCCACTTCTATTAAATTTAATAAAAGTACTTTTAAAGATTGGATGTGAAATATTTTGAGCTTTCTATAAAAATTTACTGTGAAATGTGGCATTAAAAGTTCTGCTTTATAACCATACTAGAGGACCCGCCCACGCTTCACTGTGGCCGATACGTAGATAATACTACAACTACTATCTATATGATTTCTATTAGTGGGATTATAACTATTAGTTAATGAGATATAGCATTTTTGTGAAGCAACTTGTGTTAATTTACAAAAAAATGGATCATAAAGCATTTCGTGTGTTAATAAAGCATTGCTTTTTGGGGGAAAATGCTGTTGAATTTGGGCTCAGAGAAATCCACCGATGAAAAGATATTTACTAAGCTTAAAGAGGTGAAAGCTCTGTGCAAAGTGGGTGCTTCGCAAGTTCATAATCCAACAAAAACAACGAATAACTGATTCTGAGAAGTGTTTGAGTGCTCTTTAATCGTAATAAAACCGAATTTTTGCATCGGTGTTTGACAATAGAAACATAGCTCCATCATTTCCCACTGAAGTCCAATCGACAGTCATTCTGTTGGACTAGACATGATGAACCGGTTCTCAGGCGTGGAAAGAGGAAAAAGTCGGCTGGAAAGATTATGAAATCAGTCTTTTGGGATGCACGTGGTATAATACATACTCAACGACTGATTACTGAGCGTGTTATAATCTATTTCACTGTGTGTTTGGTTGCAGTTCTTTTCTACTATTCCAAATTGTAGCACTTGTATTATTTTTGAGGAAGAATCTGTTTAAAATTGTAAGCATATATTCAAATGATTCCTACAAACATGAATTTTTAACAAATGCCTATGATTTGAAATATAATTTTTGTATTTATGAATTGTATTGGATTCTAACATAAAGAGATGAAAAGTATCCTATGTCCTTACCCTGGTTTGAACTACCTCTCCACCAATTTTCAGCCAAATCGGTTCAGGCGTTCTTGAGTTATAAATGGTGTAACTAATACGACTTTCTTTTATATATAGCTGGCCCGGCAGCCGTTGTTCTGCGTGAAATTATGTGTTTTGAAATGAAAAGAAAGTTGAATTTATCATTTATTTGTTTTTTTTTTTCAATGTAACGCAGCTTGATCAACAACATTTTTTGGCTTCTATTCCGGTGTACAGAAAAGATGAGTTTCCAACTCGTGAGTACGCCACGTATATCTGGCCGTGTGAAGAACATAGCATTTCCAAATTTATGCCACGCACTATGCGACTATCCATGTATCCTGTGGATTGTCATCTCAAATGCAATTTTTACTGGAAACGGAATACGTTTGAACTGAAATGGCAAACAGTTAGAACTCAAAGGAATTCGTAGAATCAAGCATTCTGCTTCCTTGTATTCGATAGCAGCGTCACAATCAGTCGGGTTCCATTACACCAGTGGTTCCCAAACTTATTTTGTCTACCGCCCACTTTGAGAATAAATATTTTTTTAGCGCCTCCATTTTTTCACCTACATATTTAAAAACCACTATAACTTCAAATTAATTGTTGTAGTGTAAAGGAGGCGTAAGTAAAGCTCATCTATTGCGCGCAAAACCACAAATGAATATAAAATAAATATTACATTGTTTATATAGGAATGCTTAAGCACAATTATTATATAGTAGTCCAAAAATATGAATTCTTATTTTTCCTAGAAATACATTTGTAAAAAAGGATCTTTCTCCTTTTCTTATTTTCCCCAGAAATACATTTGTAAGAAAGGATAAAGATCCTTTTTTTATTTTCCACATAAAAGATTTAAGGAGTTCAAAAGCTCAAAGCATGCGCTACATCAGCTCGAGCCTACACCTTTGCGCAAATGATTATAATATTGGGTTGTCAAAAAAGGCTTGCGGTACTTTTATTGATTTTTTTTTATTGAAATTGAAATGAATTTTTAATGACGCATGCCCAGCTCTTGACCGATGCTATGGCTGCTACTATGCCGGTCTCTTTCGACCAATTCAGCGATTTTATCGCAATTTTCGACGACAGGCCTTCCGGAGCGTGGCGCATCTTCGACCACCTCTACACCAGAACGAAAACGTTGAAACCATTGTTGTGCGGTGGAAATGGAAACTGTATCGTGCCATAAACTGCACAAATTTTATTGACGGCTTGAGATGCATTTTTGCCTTTATCGTAGTAGTACTGTAAAATATGCCGTATTTTCTCTTTATTTTGCTCCATGTTTGCGACGCTATAACTCACGAAGGACTTAAAAGAAACGACAATCAATCAAACACGTCTTAGCGCGTGAAATGAGCTTTCCAAAAAGGTATAGCATGACCCGATGCGACGAATAAAACTAGAACTACAAGCTTTCAGCGCCAACTAGCGAAAATACCGCAAGACTCTTTTGACAACCCAATATATTATGATGCAAATGCCCACATACAGATTTGGCAATGGCAATAGCAATACGTTGGCAGTTAGTATTCTATAAATTCTATCCTGTCGAGATGCCCCGTTATGAAACGGAGCGACCGATTGACATGATTTTAATTTTTTCTATATTCAATAAAATAGGACAGATATATGAACTACGGGGAGAGAAATATAGAACCGAGTTTGAGCAATCTTTTAATTCATATTAGTTGATGTTCACAAGTTGTTGTTGAGAGTCGAGAGCTCATGTAGTCGTTGTCTAAGAGGCCTTCTAGCTAAATAAAATTACAAATAACCCCCCAGGCCTCCACACAACGCCCCCATTTTCTTTCTGGGTCTCTTACCGCCCCCCGTTATCGCCCACATTGGGAAACACTGCATTACACAATTTCGGCGCATGAAGAGTGGGAAACATAATAACGTCAGATCCTACTTTGAGACGCAAATGATACTGTGGCATACCAAGTCTCTCCAAAGAATTTAGAAATTCCACTGGATAATTCACGGCGACGTCTTTATTGTCAAGACGATCGATCGATTTGTATGAGCGCAAGTCTCCCGGAATTTGACTTTGAATCTTGCAGTTTAAGTCAACAACATCGGTATTTTTGGCAGCTAATATTGCGCGTGCACTTAAGGAATCATAGTTACGATAATTTGGCCAATGTTCGAACATTCGTGATGAATTCATCTTTCGTGAATTGGTAAAATGCAGATGGAATTGATATCAAACCACCGGAAGTATTAACCGGAATTGACCCATTTCCAATTCTTAGCGAATACGATGTAAAATGTCTCCGGCAATGTCATTTTTGTTCGTATCCCATAATTGACGCGGATTTGAAGGCTGATATATCGAAACGATTATCGTGAAAGTGAGCGATCTTCATTTGCATTCGAAGTTTAATTCCAGTGATTATCATGTTCCAGCAATTGTAATTTCTGGCCTGCTTCTCAAAAAGTTGCACACACCGTACCATTCACACTACCAATGACTCAAATGAATGTAGAAACAATCGTCGTTTTTCGGGTGAATTTTGTAAATTCATCCTAATACATTAGTTGAGAACACACCTGGAATATTTGGCCTTACTTTCTGCGTATTTATTCTATGTATGTATAATATAAAGGCTTTCCGAATAGAACAATGTTCTCGCAAACGGATCACTGACGCAAGTTGAGAAAAAACTCGTCAATGTTAATTTTGTTGCTGACGGTGTTTCCACTGGGTGTACTGTATTCTCTGGGTTGAAATACACTCTTTGGCCATTCTCCAAATTAACTGCGAGGCTCACAAACGTCGGAAAACGTTCATGAATTGCAATATCGACCGTATCGTTCAAGACCAATAACCGCCATGTTGCTTCCTTTGGTGACGTACTTACAAACGCATTTTATAGATTTCACCAAACTGCAATACGCAACATTGACATGACTTTTTAATGTGACAACAGTTGCGAATATGGTACAATCCATGTGTTGTCAACTTCGGTATTTACTCCTCTAAATTGAATGATAAATGCTCTGCCATTGTCGTGTGGTGAGCGACGCCGATACAGTGGATATCCATCATTTCTAGTTTGTGTTTCCAAAAGAAAAGCACGTGGATAGTGTTTAGTGCATTTATTGTCAGACATACAAACCGAGGTGGGATTGTGGTGTCCGCAAGGTCCATGAACCATATTGGTTTCCACCACTTCGTATAATACTGGATCTTTCTCTGGATCAGGAGTTTCAGCAGAAATGGTTTCATCAATTTGATCTGGTGTAACCACCATCCACCATCCAAAGAAGAATGTGTGGATGCGGCAAACCTCTCTTTTGCCATCACCATTAAACATCATAGCTGTTGTTTGAAAAGTCGTGGTGTGACATCGTGACGATCGCTTGCTGATTGCACGCGATCCATAATTCCGCAGGTATGTATGTCATCGTTTCCTGGGAGTACTCGGTCATGTGCCTTGGGCTGCCAATGGATGTTGATGCCAAAAAGAACGCCGACCGATATTAGCGCGACCTCTTCGTGGCTTCGTAACAAATTTCAATCTGTAATTGATCACTTTGTGTGAAACGTTTTCACTGAATAACTTTCAATAATTTTTTTCGAATAGTCGGGATAAATAAAGCAAATGACAAATTTGAACAATTCAAATAATTGAAATAGGTAATTGAAAAACAAAACAAAAAAATGCGAAACAATTTTTTTGTATGAAAAAAAAAGTTATATTTTGGAATTGTCCAATTTTCCAACTTTTCCTTATAATATACATAGTTTATAAAATAATGTAATATATCGTATATCATACTCGTATATAAGTACATAAGTGCACACAGAAATGGTTCTTTGATTTGCAAAATTTTTAAATTAACACATTAAAATTTCATTGCAGTTCCATCAACGAAGATACGAGATACTTGAAACAGAATGTTATGTTTGTCAATATGTCAAAGATTAAAATGCATTTACGTGGTCTCTCTTCTACTACCCATAATGAACGTAAGATGATTTTTAATAATAATTTAGAGTATTAGAAGAACATTTTACATTTACGTTTCCATTCAAACTCACAATTCTATGTTAAATCAATTGTGAATATATAATTGTGCAATTCACAAGTCTCATAAAGTTGTAAGTTATAACGATTCGAAAACATAGCATTGAAAATTGTAAAAGTGTAAACACATTTTTGTATGAAATCCAACAACAATTTTTTTAAACAAGTGTAAAAATTTATAATTTTACGATTTTACGATGCTTTACGACAGGTTGTGAGTACCCCAAATATACATAAGTATGATACATACATATGTATACATATGTACATACATAAGCGTGTTTTTTTTTTATGTTCTATGGTACGTGATAATTAGTAATGTTTTATTAAGGTTTATACTCTGATTTTCTTAGTGTAACGGAGGTTATGAATTCTTCCGCAGTAGTCAATCTAGCAAGTTATACTCGTACTTCCTTATCCAACTTTCTATTTGTCTTGAAATCGAATTCATACATTCCTGCTTCGTTTTCTGTAGGTTAAAAAGTGTTAGATACATATGTATGTGTGTATATGCGCCAGTACAACTACGAGAGTGGCTACGGTAGTTTAGCAAATCATTTTCTCCAACTGTATCGGAGGTTAGCCAATCTTCAATTAACGGAAGTAGTATTGCGCATACCATATCGATTGCACTTCTTCACTTATCAAGAATAGCATCTTCTGTTTGCATGTTGAATCGTGGACGGAAAGCATGGAGTATGTATCTGCAGATCTGCATGTACGCGCAGATAAATGTATTTGTTATACACAGTCAAACCCAGTTAAGTACTCGTATGTATCACAGTTTGACAAAGAAGCTAGAAGTTCGCGTGACCACTCCCTAACGAAGCAACACTGTCTTGTAATTTTTAACCTATTTAAGTAAAAACAATTTGTAAAGTGAATTGAGAAAGGAAGGTTCTTAAAAATCCAACAAATAAATACATATAGTACAGCACTGCACACTAAATAGTGAAAAATAATTCTTAATGCATATAAACTGACAGTAATATTGGCTGAAAAATACTTTTATTAATGTGAAAAAATTGTGGGATATTACATAGTATCTATTAGGAAATATTTTTAATTATTTCGTTTGAAGAGCTTTAAAATTGTTTAGTTTTTAAGTCATATTTGTTATTTGCCCACACGTTGTATTTTCACTTTCTTTGAAGATGACTTAGAGTAAATTTGTTAATCGAATAACGTCATTTGATGATTTCAGCTGCATAGTTTATTAGTTGTTTCTTGTCCTTCAGTGCTATTCAGTTTTAGTGCCACCGAAAAAAACTACAAAGATACAAACAAACATACTAATAAAACCGCTATGAAAAATATTCGTTGCAGAGTTAAATTTAACCAAACTAAACTGTACGTACTTAATTCATCAAAAATCTGCATATACAACAAGTATACTATGGTGTGAAATCAGCTATTTCAAATTAATTCAAAAAAATGTACAAAGTAACTAAACTCTCTTTCTTAATAGACTGGTACCTTTCCTAACTAGTTTTCACGTTTCATTCAGTTGTACTACTTATGTTTTGATTTGATGTGCATTATTGACATTTAAAATATTAGCAATTAAGTCTGAGAATTTGAGTGAAAAGCTGTATATGTGTGTGAGATAGGAGCATATCGATAAGAATGCTAGTTTAACCCTTACTATGATATTATTCAGGTTTAACTAATAAGTTCAATACATAAGTATTCCACTGTGCAGATTTCATTCATTTAGTCAGATGGGTAATACAAATATAAGCAAGTACCACCTACTTTAGTAGCATCTTTAAGTTTCTTAAAACTAGTCCCATTCGATGAGTAGCGACTGACTGCTACCGCTAGCAATGGAGTGGAATAGTTTATAGCTTTTACTACTATAATGCTTATTGTCGTTCTGTAACTTTTGCAGGCCATGTACTACACGTACTATGTAAGAATGCATCTGCTTATCGCTCATTTGCTGCAAGACCGACATAAATCAAAAAACGTGATTTTTGAGTTAATGATACAGAATTGTTCGTTATATCATACTTCATGTTGAGTGAAAAATTCATATGAATACCTCTTATATGCTTTGCTTGAGAAGAGGTGTAAGGCTGGAGTCACCGTGTAAGGTTGTAGTCAGTTAAAAACTTTAAACGCGTTTTCTGGAGAATTGATTTTTTTGACTTATGCCGGTCTTGCAGCAAATGAGCGTTATGTATTCAATGCAAAACATTACACTGTGGTGTGTGCATGTAAATAACATACCAGAGTTTATGTGGAATGAATAATGAAAAAATCTTACATATGTATGTATGTACACATGTATGTACATAATTTATACGTTACACGCCCATGTGATAAGATAGAGGTCTCTTAATTTTGTTGAGATCATGTACCCATAATATCAAATAGAATAATAACTGGCAGTTGTTAAGAGTGCAATATGAACTAACATTCATTATATCAGTAAATTTAATGTGTTTATTGTATTTACTCAGTCATCACTCTTGACAGCAGTAACAATTGAGTCATCTACGGAGAATATAGCTGACGGCACAAGTATATCCACTTCCGTTATAAATCGAAGCAATAAAATAATAAGAAATCCAACCATTCCGAAACCTACAATCAGAGTTGATAATCATAGCAACAGAGACGGCGAAAAAAATGGAGATCGTTCGAAGCAGTTACTTGTGGCATTGTCATCCAAATCATACATTAGTAAGCCAAATGCAACAGCCCCCACACCTGTTAAACTTACAAAGCGTGCTGGCTCCGCTGCGGAGATAAAACATAAAGTATTTTAAATTATGGGCAAAGGAGTTTCACAATTTCTTATTTAATTATTTGTTGTAAATTTAGAAAATAACCAAAGAGAATTTAAATCGAACGGGAGATATTGCAACACGAGGAAAACTCCGTCAAGAACCAGTCAGTGAATTTGTGACTGTACTGTTACATATGTATATTTTTATAATCATTCTTTTTAATGTAGGACCACATTCCAGACTCATCAGGACATATTCCTTATCGGATAAACCGACCACATCTAGGACTGTCAGGATACGAATCCGCTGGAGTGAGCTCGAGTTCAAATGATGGCGGAGACGACTACCATAATTTGTCCTATGAGTCAGATAAGTGGCCAAGCGATTACTGGGAACGTGACTACAACAAGAATTTCCTTTATAACAATACTCGAGTACACCGTAAGTTTTTCCCAATAATTTTTATGTTCATGTGCATGGTCTATCTTAAGTTATTTGAGACAGATATTGAAGCGGAGTGTCAGGATGATTACATGAAAATTCGGATTGGATTTAATGCTACCTTCAATGGATTGATATATTCAGCTGGTTATGCATATGATCCCGACTGCATGTATATAAATGGTTCAGGTCGGGATTATTACGAGTTTTTCATTCAGTTGAATCGCTGCGGAACTTTAGGAAAAAATGCACTTCATGAAGAAAAAAGAAAAAATCCAACTGTAATGATATTAAAAAATAAACATACATATGTATATTTTTATTCTTAAATTTGGTTTTGTCACAGAACTTTATGTGGAATACTGTGACAGTACAATACAATCCACTCATAGAAGAAGAATATGATGAACACTTTAAAGTCACCTGCGAATATGGCTACGACTTTTGGAAAACAGTGACCTTTCCATTTTTAGACGTCGAGTAAGTTTTAAAACAAATAAGTTTTCGTATAGGGTAAAGAGATATTTGACTTTTATCTCAAATAGAGTAGCGACCGGCAACCCCGTTGTATTTACTTTAAGTCCACCAGAGTGTTATATGGAAATACAAAATGGATACGGGATTGGAGGACCACGTGTCACTGGACCTGTGCGAGTTGGCGACCCACTCACATTGATAATTTACATGCGCAGCAAATACGGTTTGAATATACATATTTAATATTTACATACTTTATGCGAGCATGATTTCAAACACACAATAACAGAATAATAATAACAAATATTTATAGATGGTTTCGATATTGTTGTAAACGATTGTTATGCACATAACGGTGCTAACAAAAAGATTCAGCTTATTGATGAATATGGTTGTCCTGTGGATGATAAGCTAATTTCCAGATTTCGAGGCTCTTGGTCTGATTCGGGAATTTTCGAAACCCAAGTATATGCATATATGAAAACTTTTCGCTTTACAGGCTCGCCAGCACTATATATAGAATGTGATGTACGAATGTGTCACGGCCGATGTCCGGTAAGAACTGAACAGAAAACTGTTTTTTTTTAAATAGATTTTTCTATGATATCTGACGACATATATTTAAAATTTTCTAGAGTCAGCCATGTCACTGGCGCAATTCGAAAACTGTATCTAAACGAGATATATCAAATTCAACAGCACTCAACTTACAATCTGCATTAGACTCAACTGCGTCTGAAGTAGAGAAAACAAATTCATCACAAAATTCCGGAAATAGCCTAGCAGTTGATATAATGGCTATATCGAACTCAGACAAACAACCTGCTTCGTTATCGGAGAATTTGAATCTGTTTCAATCGTTGCGTGTACTCCAGGAGGGTGAGTCCGATGGGAATGGGTTTTATCCACATTCTCGTCGGTTGGAGCCTCAAGGAAATCAAACATGTATGAAAACGACTACATTATCAGCATTAACAATAATTCTCTCTGTAACTATGTTTGTACTCTCGGGCACTCTAGTAGTAACTTGCTCTCGGCTAAAGAGACGCAGCAAAGATGCATCTTTGTATGAAACATACATTACTCACAAAGGGCAAATTGATTAATGACTACTTAATTCACTTAACTATTGCTAAGCAAATATGTAAATATGATTTTTACTTTAACTTGACCATGTCTAATTAAAGGTAATATAATATAGACTGATGAGTACTAATTTCATTGTAACACCAGTGGGGGAAAGCAAAAGTATAACTTTTCAAAAGGTATCATTCAAACATTACAGGTTTAAAGAATTTTATCAGAAATATTTTTGAGTAGGATTGTCACTGTTGGAAATAGGAAACAAAACTATAAATAAACACAAAGACTGTTCTTATATGAATTACCCATATACAAAACACACGCCTACAATTTATACAACCTTATAAGTGAATTTAGTCAATAGAAAATGTATGCGTTAATGTCCTTTAACATCCGCATTTTAAATTATAATAACAAAAGGAATAAATGTTTTTCAAAAACTAAAAAATACGCTTTTAAAGCACATCAAACTAAAAAGTGGGAAATATTCTCTATAAAAAAATATATAAATATTAAATATGACATGTTGTATTGTTAAAGTAAATTGATAATTGAGCAGTATTTAATCTTTACTCTAAACCTTTCAGTGACTATTTATTATATTGTTTGCGATCAAGTTCTATTGACGACTTTATGATTTCTTACTTCGAATCGAATCATTTTATCTAAGGCTTCACTGTTACATAGTGTTTTACCTATCAACTAAGTGATTCACAAGCAACCGGTCGAGATCCCAGAGTAGGTAAATGGGACGCATGTGTAGACAGCGCATTGCCATGCTTGCAAGTAGAGAGATGGAGATATTAAGTAGGCAGAATATTTTTTCTGTGTATTATAAAATTTTACGATTTCTTATTTTATATTGAAAGAATCTAATTATTGTTTTATAAGTTTTACTAAATCATGAAACTTTTAATTCAACGTTGCATACTTTTAAATGCATATTTTTGGTGAGTATACACTTTCGCTTGCTATACAAATGTCACCAACAATAGTTCAAACTTGTATATAAACGTTGCATACTTTTAGGCGCATCTTTTTGGTGAGCTATTGGCTCAAATATTCTAAGCATCACTGGAAAATGGATAAAATCTATGTCTTACTAACTGTATTGCCGTGCCTATTGCCTGTGGAGACTCTAATTAGTTTACCATATATTGTAAGCAATAAGCTGTCGCTTCAGCAGTTTGACAGCGCAGTTTTCATTTCTATGAAAATTTCGAAGAGAACATATCCCATTTGCGCATATGCCGACAGCATTTTCGTTTTAGTAATATGAAGTTTAGTAGAGCGAGTATTAAGACGACTGTGTTATATTATGAAAATAAAGTACATTTTCAAAATAACATTTTTCCCAAAAATTAATATTTAGTTTAATATTGTTAATTTACAGAAAAATTATGCAAATTCGGTTGGGAATGAGCTAGGTCTTAAATTTAATAAACTTATACAAGCATAAATCAAAATATTATAGCTCATATTAAATTTATTATTTTAATTGGTATATAAAATTTATGCCACAATTATTATATAGTAGTCCAAAAATATCAATTCTTATTTTCCCAGAAACACATTTGTAAAAAAAGGATCTTTATCCTTTGTTATTATTTTATTTTTCCCAGAAATACATTTGTAAACAAAAGGATCGTAATCCTTTTTTTATTTTCCTCATAAAAGATTTAAGAGCTCAACATCTGTCAAATATTGAAATGTACACGTTCTTATCGACACAGTTATTTAGACAGCTGCTCGACTAAACGACTACAGGCCGACAGTTGTCGCTCTCGCTAACACCAAAATATTCTTATATTTGCCAACGACAGTAGGACGGCAATAGAGTTTACAGTAGAGAGGAGTGATGCCACTAATATATAAAATGTAAAATTATTCAAAGCTCTAACAAACCTAACGTTATTTTACAAATAAAAGCATAAAATAGCTCTGTTATATCATTTGTAATAACAATTGATAATTTAAAACAAATAAATTTACCTATTTACTTATTTTTTGCATAACAAATTTCACTTTAAACAAAATATTAAAATTTCATTGAAGTGAAAGGCATTTAATACGGCCACAACGAAATTGTGTACATGCAAAATGGACAGCTGTGTCGTTTTGTGTACATGCCGGCCATAGTTATGTAACTGTCTTCTTACAAAGGTTCATGTGAAAGGATTCACAACGCCATTTACAGTTCACTGTCGTGCTGCCATGTCGTGTCGCGATCTATGTGTTCAGCACTTGACTGTCCTCTGCGTTAGAATAAGATTATACTGGGGTTGTATTTCGAAATTTTGGATAAATGATGATGTTGAAAGTTTATCAAGAAATAGGGATTTAATGTAAAAATTATTGTAGCAACAATGCAAAGAGTTTTAATCTTATATGGCGGATAAAGAAAATATTTCATTTGAGGTTAGTGAAGTTGCACAAATAAATAGGACCGGTTCGGAGAAGCCAACCGACATTCTACCACAAAGTGGTGCAAAAATTATCAATTACCCCTTGGGATGTGGATTTACTCCTTAGCTCTATTTAAATTGCGTGTGTTTGGGTCCTTTCATGACGCTCTGTGGAAAAAGGGATAAAATAGCGAATTTTCGGGGTTGTCAGAATTTTCTTAAGAAAATGTGGCAGACAACTAGTCACCACAAATTCTCATGGATAGGAATATAATTTTTTTGAAGCCTTTGGTTCATGACGTACATCATAAACCTCAACAAATGCATTACTGTATGGGCTCCAATTCCGATTTGGTTATTTTCACTAAGTCTTCCCAAAATCTTGTTACTCTTTAAATTTGTGAAGTCATCAGAAACAAATGCCAGCGAAAATACATAATAACCCTGACAGACGAGCAAAATTAATGCGCCTTAAGCAACGCTAATGCGAATTGAAATTTTATGGTGACAGACGACAGGCTTCTGCATTTAGGCAGCTGATAGTGAAATTTGTTTCTTTATTAAAAAAAAAAGTGAAAAAAATGAATAAGATAAATTATTAAAAGAAATTTTGGTAATTTTGGAAAATCAATATAAATTTAACGAAAAGATTCGTTTATTATTATCTATGTTAAAAGATAATAGAGTGAAATTAATAGCAATAATTGATTGTAATGCGGAAAAAGTGTGCAAAAAAGTTAAGAATATTGGAAAAATGGATAGCAAAAGTGCGACATCTGTCAATAAATAGCAAAAATCGGGCATTTTTCAGCAGTGTTGCCTACTCAAATTTAGTAAATTCAACCAAATGCACGGAATTCTTGTGTATTACAAACTTGCATTAACATGGGTCAAATGCGCAAATAAATGTAAATTAAGCCCGCTAATGCATATTAGCGCTGTCGTCTGTCAGGGCTATAAGGCTCTGGGCACGATTCCGATTACTTTGGCGGAGGGGTAAAAAAAACCGAATTTCCGGGAAAAAGGGGTATGTATGGATAGGGGGGCTTCTCTAGAGGAGGAATATCCAAAAATTATGTAGAAATAGCTAATATTTTTAAAAATATTCACGTTTAAAAATTCAAAATTTGCCCTAAGAACACATGTCATTTCTCCATGTTTCACAGAATATTTTCACGTTTTTCACTCACTATATTTAAATATACACTCTTAACATTGAAATAAGTTCACTTTTAACTTTTATTTTGTAATTTTTCAGCCAAATTTAGTAATTTAAAATCACTTACCAAATTTATGGCTGAAAAGCTTAGAGTGTTTATATTTACGAGGAAAACCAGCATTGCCACACCTTAAAAACCAAAAGTGAAGGATTTTTTTTAGCGTTTCACAGCGTTTTCTTTGTTTGTACTTTCCAGTGATTCCTTTTTCTTTATTAACTATAAAAAAACTAAAACTGAATATGTGAACACTTTTCTATATACATACATACATATATGAATAATGTGTGATTTATATTTAATAAACACAGATAAGTAAAATCGTGTGATAATATTATATTATACATATGATTGTAATATAACATTTTTATATACTATATTAAAATCATCAGCGAATACCCGGGGTGACCGAAGTACTCTCGCGTAGTAAACCTTTCTGCGTTGGCGGCCTTCGGCCGCGCTCTAAAAAAATAACCCTGGCCGAGCGAATGCCCGGGGTGACTGAAGTACTCTCGCGTAGTAAACCTTTCTGCGTTGGCGGCCTTCGGCCGCGCTCTAAAAAAATAACCCTGGCCGAGCGAATGCCCGGGGTGACTGAAGTACTTTCGCGTAGTACTCCTTTCTGCGTTGGCGGCCTTCGACCGCGCTCTAAAAAAATAACCCTGGCCGAGCGAATACCCGGGGTGACTGAAGTACTTTCGCGTAGTACTCCTTTCTGCGTTGGCGGCCTTCGGCCGCGCTCTAAAAAAATAACCCTGGCCGAGCGAATACCCGGGGTGACTGAAGTACTTTCGCGTAGTACTCCTTTCTGCGTTGGCGGCCTTCGGCCGCGCTCTAAAAAAATAACCCTGGCCGAGCGAATACCCGGGGTGACTGAAGTACTTTCGCGTAGTACTCCTTTCTGCGTTGGCGGCCTTCGGCCGCGCTCTAAAAAAATAACCCTGGCCGAGCGAATACCCGGGGTGACTGAAGTACTTTCGCGTAGTACTCCTTTCTGCGTTGGCGGCCTTCGGCCGCGCTCTAAAAAAATAACCCTGGCCGAGCGAATACCCGGGGTGACTGAAGCACTTTCGCGTAGTACCCCTTTCTGCGTTGAAAATAAAAAAAATATATTGGCTTTTCGGTATAAAGTGGTTATAATTTATGGTTATCATGCACTCAAAATTTAAGTTTTCGTTATAAAATGGTAAATTTTGGTTATTATATCTATCAGCGATTTCCATTTATTTTTGATGATACATTGGTTTGTATTTTAGGTGACAATATATATATTGTTATATTTAATATATGAGTTTGAGTGCATAATAACCAAAAAATATAACCACTTTATATCCAATATTATGAGTGCATAATAAGGCCGAATATCTCCTAAACTAAGCGTTTGTGGACCCTATAACCTTATATGTTTTTTAATCAGGAGGACTTCCTCTTTCCAACGGTACCTTCAAATCGCGGCGCCAAAGAAATCGGAATTGTGCCAGGCTCTGCCATCTTTATATAGAAATTATTTACTAATTCTAATAAAACTACATTTTTATTTATTTTTTATTTTTTTCGAAGTAAAGTATCATGCCTTTATTTCACTGTTCTGCTTACTGAGAATATTTAATATTATTTTTTGTTGTTTTGCTCGCTTTGATATATAAGTATATATATATTAATTATTTATTATCGATCTGTTATTTTGACTACCATAAATACTACAATTTTAATTTAATTAGAAATTGAAACAAATGATTATGTTGTTTGCGATAGACACCTTAAAAGATTTTTGCTTTTATGCTTCAGCATGCAAAAATAATATATTAAACGTTGCCGAATTCTTTTTCAAGAAAGTATTTCCATTTTATAGGAAGTTCAGCATTATTTTTATAAACACCAACAAACTGTCGTCCTTTATACATGCATACATACGTGTGTATGCACGAATGTTGGTTTCAAAGCTTAAAAAAGACATTAACCCACTAATTCTGAGACATATTATCTAAGCTTTTTCTTACAATTTAAATCCAGCAAATTCGTGTGGTTTGTTGTGTTTATGTGTTATAACCGTGATTATACATAATATTAATAACTTCATATGTATATGTATGTGGGAAACCCATTTTTATGAAAGCCAAGTTTCTCCGGAAATTCTTAGTTGTTTTTAGATAATATATTAGATTATAGTTAAAGTAGTAATTCAATTTATCTACAATGTTTGTTTATGAAATTTAGTTTATTAAAGTCCAAAAATCTAATTGGTGAGGATGTAAGGCAATAAGGAGAAAGAAAACACTATTTGAAATCCATATTTATCATGATTTAATTATAGAAGTGAATGTATCCATAATGTCAAAATTATCTGTGTTTTGTCTTTCTATTCAATTATCACTCAAAAATTGCATTTTTATTGATTGAAATTTTTGAAAATTTTCTTTTAGAACCATATTAACAAAAAAAAAAAAAAATGAAAAAACAGCAGATTTCGACATGATATTTATTAATTTTTTTGGGTTGCGCTCAGTTTGTATTGTCTTAAAATTTCGAAAAAGTCTCTGAAACTATAAACATATGCAGCACATCAAAATTTATTCGCTTTTGAGATCTATGCCTTAATAAACTCATATAGCGTAATCAGGGCGGACATCAAAGTCGGTATTTGCTGAAAATGGCCGACAGAACTAAGAAGAATACAGAACATATTTTTAAATACGTTATATACTAAAAAGGTAACAATTAAATATAATTGATAACACGCATATAAAACTTAAGTAACTACGTATGAATGTATGAAAGCATTGACCACATACATACATGTGTACACACAAAAGTCAGCAAATTTGTTTGTCTGTGTATATAATGTCTCTTATTACATCAAACAAAATTTTAAAAAATTCATGAGGCTGAGGTCAGTCAAACCATTAAGTTTTGGTGTTTAGTATGTCTGTTAGTTTTTTCTTTTGCATTTTGAATTAAGCAATTATTATGCGTTTGTAATTTGGTTCTAACGCTTTTCAGTGCTAACTACCGCACTGGCCATGCACAATTTTCTTTATATCATGTTTTTCATTATTGTTGTGAGATTTTTTATGAATTTTGCAAACACAATTTCATAACTGCATTCCCTATTTTTTTAATTTATTTTTATTTTTTAAACCCTTTTTGTAATTGAGTAAAAAAATACATATCAATATCCATCGTTTATTATTACTTTCTAATATTCTTCAGTTTCATAGTTTTACACACACAAACACATTTCAAGACTTATCGAAAAAAACATTATCCATTAGTTATATTTATGTACTTATCTTGTTTAACTATGTGTGTATACAATTATGCCTTTTCTCAAGATTTGCGCGTTCAATAAATTTGGCTCCGATAATTATTCATTTATGTGCTTTGAAATCTTTTAATGTGTCATTACAGTTTTAAAAGTACTGAAAGCTTACTCAATAAACTAAATATTTATAGCTTCTAAAATTAAGAAATAAAAAAAAACACTAGTTTTCCAGAAAATATAAAATATTGTTTTCAAATGTATATTCAGTAAAAAAATATATTAAAAAGAACTGACAGTTTTCATCACATACCAATTCTGATGCGTGCTGTCACCTTGTAAGGCTAATATTTTTGTATCTGGTGTTGATCAAGCTTCACTATACATACACACATCAACTAATTTTTATTTTATTTTATTTTTTAATCAAGATCCAATTTAACCAGGGTTGCAAATTATGTATTAAATGTTTTTAATCCAGGATGTCTAATTCTTCATCAATATTTTTGAACATAATAAATCGGCTTTGGCTTTAACTTCAACATAAACAAATTCCCTCAAGTGTTTGTACCGCGTACATACACAAAATTTTTTAAAAATCTGTAAATTCTAACACAAAATCAAGCTTAAACCCTTACCGATTTCCATTTTTAGCTTACAAACGAAAAAAAAAAACTTTCATGAAAATCAATTTGTTTGAAATCAAGCGACATTATTTTCTTAATCACTTACCTATCTTTTGATATTAGATTTGATGTTTAACCTTTTGCTTAAATGCTATCCTGTACATTGCGCCCTAACCGTTACTAATTTTAATATTTCTAAACTTGAATCACACTTATGACATTTAGAGATGCTTGACTTAAAGTACACTTTATCTAGATTTACATACATACATGTGCACTTCCGCACATACTTCACTATTCCATATTATTTTATGAATCATGGACTATTGTAATTGTCAGTTAGTATTTTGTGGTTTTATCATTTAATTAAATTCAAATATTTTGTATATTTAATTTGCACTTAATTATGTGATTTTGAAGTTATTTCAGCTAACCAAAGCTTGTGCGTCAAGTAATGAAGGAGGTTAGATTTCTAAAGATTCTTCGTTTTCTTACGAAACAAGAAAAACGCCAACGTCGATTACACCGAAAATATATTTCACTTCACAATAAAAATGATAAGATAAAGAACTTAATTTTAATTATTAGTTTGTTCGACAGCTATAGATTAGAACAATATTTTCGGTTATTATACCGTTACCTTGAATAACATCCCTGCCAAATTTCGTGGAGGTACCTTATCAAATAAAAGTTTTCCATATAAGGCCTTGAATTTCCATCAGATTATATGACAGCTATATGCTATAGTTGTCAGCTATCGGCAGTTCTGAAAAATTAGCAGCTTATTAGAAAGAAAAGATCGAAAAATTTCAGATCGATATTTCAAAAACTGAAAACCTAGTTTGCGTATAAACAGACAGACAAACGCATAGAGATGTCTAAATCGATACAGTCCGTCACACTGATCTTTATATATTATAGAGTTTCGTTTTGACTGTTACAAACCCCGTTCAGACTGTTATTAAGTGTGATCGTGCGACCAATGAGTGTTGGTGTAACAGAATCATTGAAATGAAACATAAAATTGTTATTTTAACTTTTTGTATTTTTTTTACTTAATTAAAGAAATTTGTAAATTTATAAAAGAAAATGAGTTAAATTAAATTAAATACATATCTCTTAACAGCATAAATCACTCGTTAGAATCACTTAAATTATACAGTATGCAGCTTAAGTATGCAAGCTGTTCCAACTTTCCATTTAATTATAATTCATTACACTTATAACTCTGCTCCGTACTTATCCCAGTGCTTATTCATAAAATACATTTAGACATAGTTTTCTTCGCTATAGAAAAATTAATTAGAATTATTTTCAAATTAAATTACATATAATATCTAACGCATTTAACATGGGCATTCACATTTTGGAAAATTCTACACTAGAACTAGGCGAATTTGTCGAAAAATTAAAGTTTTTAAAATCGCTTTTACCTTTGACAACCAAATTTCGGTCGTTACAATGGGTAACACATATACGTATTTTGTTGTAAATATGTGCAGACTTGCACAATAACAAACACATTTTGATGCATGCCCGACTTATTTAAATACATAAATACAGCCAGACTAACACTAATACTTATTGCAAAAATCATATATAGACATACATAAAATGCACCCGCAGCACTAAAATCTAATTTGAAATTGGCGAGCGTTTTTTATATAGTCTTTCTCTCAACTAATACAAATGGGGTACAACATAAAGACATTTAGCATAAATAATAATAATAATTGTTAGAATATAAAAGCGTGTGTATGTGTCTTAGTACTTCAAAAAATCTGCTTGGCGCTTTTCTTTGTAACCACTTTTGTGCCACTTTTAATTTTGCATTTCCTCTCAGTACGTACTTTTACTCTTTTACTGATTTCAAATTTCGCTTTTGTCATGTTTATGCGCATATTTCTATGCAGATTTCAAATAGTGCACTATAAATAGTTTATATCTTTGTTGAAATTTCCATGAATTGATTTTTGCAAATAATTGTACATGATTGCTGTTTTGTTGTGATTTTTGTTTTTGTTGGTTTTTTTTAGTCTGTTTTGTTTCTTTGTCAAATTTTTAATTCTGTTGCTGCTGCTGTTGTTGATATTCGATTGGACTGGTTATAGCCCGCAGGAAATCATGTTGTGACTGCAATATATTGCGTATGATGCGCAGCCACTCGTTGGTCAACTCCACGCTGGACGCGTAGCAAATTATTTTCAAGCCCGGTTTATTTGGATCGGTAGATTTGAGCTGAAAACGATTGTTTTCTAATTCTTCTAACTGCATTTTGTTGACCTGCGAAAGAATTTTTTTATTAAACAATGGAATTTATTTATCAAATTCAAATTTAATAGTTTTATGTTGTTATTATTTCTATGCAATTGATCCATAAACCGAACCAACTATTCTTATCACTTTAGTTAAAAAGAAATTAATGTATTAAAAAAATAATAATAAAATTGACGTAGAATGTTGCGAAAATTGAAATCCTTGTTTTTTGTGGTTATTGTAATACAAAATTTCACTCAATTTAACGCAAATTTGCTTATATTTTATCTGCAGCAATCCAAAATTTTTTTAAAGACAAATTTGCTCCAGTTCAACTGCGTACAATCACATACTTTACTGAACTAAAGAACTAGGTTGGAGTGTCTGACCGATTTTTACGTGAATTTAATAAAAATTATTGTCGTGGGACCTTTTGAGATTTCCAATAAAACATTTGTCTTCAAATATTTGGGAATCGGAAAAAATTTGATTCCACTTCACAGTTGATCTGTATTTCAAATCGTTTTGGAAAGTAAAATACATACATACATATATACCCCTTAGCGTTTTCACTAGTATAAACAAAAGAAAATAAACGGTAACTTCGGTTGCTATAATACTTTTCACGAATACCAAAGGCTATAAAAGAACTATACAGGCAGACAGAAGGAACCTCGACTCAGCTCGATATGCTGATCATTTACATAAATATTTTATAGGGTCACTTCGTGAAAAACTTAATATACCCTGTTCAGAGTATAAAAACACATTAGGTTAGTATAAAAAAAAACGATATTGAAAAAATTTACGAGTAAAGCAGATGTGTAACGGCATTTCAACAAAAAAATACTCTTAAAGTCAAAAAATAATTTTAATGAAGATACCAAAAACTTTTGAAAACTCAACTATTTTTGGAAATTACAGTTCAAACAATCAAACTAACTTTAAGCTAACACCTTTAAAGGAAATATTTATTATTTTTTACACCCCAATTGATTTAAATTTCAACCCACCTGTATATGCGAGCGATAGGTGTATGTTGGACTACTATATTGTAGTTTTTTGCCATCGATATCTGCGAAAATTATGCTCTGCTCAAAAAGGAAAACATAAAGTTCACGCGGTTTCTGCAACATATAAGCATTGCGATCAGCCTTTTCATCATCAATGCAGTAGAGTTTGTCATGCAATAGAAGTTTTCCTTGTGCAGTGATTTTACCCTCGAATTTTTGTAAACGACGTAATTCCATCGCTTCATTAGCAGCCTTACAAATCATCTAAATGTGTCACGAAAAGTTGATTAATATTAATAATGCAGCGAAAAATGATTAATTGTGGTTATTTATACGATTAAACAAGAAAAATGGCAGAAAACTTACCCCCATAACCCGCATAGCTTCTTCGACGCCAACCACTTCGGCATCGCGCCCAGCAGCTCGAGCATATTTGGCAATCTCTTTAAATAACAGCACATATTTCGGCAATCGCTGCACTGGTTTTATGAGCAAATCGTTGAGCTGCGCAGAAAATTAAATTTTTAGTATAAATATTTAGCTTTAAAGCTGTGATTAAGCACTTACATCCAAGCGGCTACCTAGGTTCTGTCTGATTTTGTCAAAATATAGCAGGTGCGTGGTCACAATGTGATCCGATACCGGCTTGTTTTGAAAATATTTATTATACATATCGAATTTGTGTAAATAACGTTTGATTAAGGGGCCCAGATCACCAGGGGAATTGCGGCAGCGCACTAACGCTTCCAAAAAAGATCTGTCGAAATAAAATACAAAATATTTTTTTAACAATTTCACGCCTGTTTTGCGCTGTTGCAGTTTACTTACTTCTTATGCCACTCATATATAGCTTCAATATTGCCAAAAACCATGCGCTCTTTGCCTCCTTTCAAATCGTCGGGTTTGGGTATATCACTTTTGGGATCCAGCACCTCGGCTAGGTAACTGCGATTGAAAAGAAAACAAAGATTTATACAAAGTTCACGATTTCGGCGCGTTAACTTACTCATCAACTATACTCTTCAAGTCCTCAATATATGACTTTTCGGTAGTAATTAGCTCATCGATTGCATATTGACGCAATCGAAGCGCACTCTCAATATCACTGTTTTCGGTGTTGCGCTGAAAGTGGGGAAAAATCCATTTTAAATAAATAATGAAATAGATAATAATCACTCTTAGCTTTTAAATTGATAAGGACGTATGGTTTTAATTATTAGAAGAAAGTGAAAATACGACTCTGTGTGCAGTTTTACTTTGAGACATTTTGAGGTAAAATCTCAATTTGTGACTAGTTACTATTCACTAAACAGTCTCTAGCGTTTGTCTCAAAATATTGTTCAAATTTGAGACCTGGTAGTTAGCAGGTCACAAAACTCAAAAGAACTCTTGTCTGCCATATTGAGATCATCATAGATATTAATCGATTGTCGTGTTTTTATATTTTTAAGCAACTCAAACACGAAAAGGTTAAAAATAAATCAATTTTACATAAATTTCGTAAATATTATGAAACTAAGTCAACATATATTTTTATTTTTATTGATAATTATGTTTTTTGACTATGTTATAGAAAATTTAATATTTGTTATCGACATATTTATTATCATTCAGGTGTAAAAACATCTCTGAATAATGAAATGTAATAGATTTTGTGACTGTCACTTACAGAATAGCAAAATCGTCTCAATAATTGTCTCTAACTTAAAATCTCAAATTTAGAGACTTGAGACTGTATCTCAGTACAGAATCGCACGGTTAATGTACAATTACTTGAAGTCGACTTAAAACTCAGTACTTTCGAAGATAAATGTTTGACTTCGACTTACCTCCTCATGGTTGTACGTGTTACTGTTATCGTAACTGTCTGTAGCATCTGTTTTCTCACCAACTATGTTGCAACCGTTGCTGGCGCAGACATCAGCATTGGTGCTATTGCCGCAGTTGTTTACGTTTGGTTTTAATATTTTCGATTTCTCCTCGTGTTGTTCCTGTGGCATGGCAGGAAAAAGGTAAATTATTATTGTTATATAAATCCCTGTTGGGATCTAAAAAGCATACCGTTTTCTCTTTGACAATTTGCTCAATTTCTGACAAATCTACGGCGGGATTGCCTTCCATTTTTCCAGCGCTTGCCTTCAAATAAATGAAAAGAAAACATACATATATGAATTCAGTGAGTGTTTTAAAACAATTGGGATTATAGGTGTTTTTTGCAAACGATTATAGTTGGAATTTCACGCCGCGATGAAGTTTGAATTTGCAAAACATTGTCCTCAAATCACATGCAAAGTCCAACTCTGAAATCGCAGAAGTTTTACTGCTATCCAATACCGCAATAAAAAAGTCTTTGTGGTCTCACAAAACAGACAGAACGATAGTTTGAAATTTTTTGCTTCAAATGAAATCACGGCTATGTATATAGTTGAAAATTTGCACAAAAATTGTTGGGAAGGCTAATTTATCACACAAGCATTTGAGTGGCACAAGTATTCAGTGAATGTCGTGAAGTCATAAACAAATTGCCTCATGTAAGTTCTTTATCCACTTCTGTTAATTACTATAACATCTCTTATGGATCGACTCAACTCAATTTGTATAATGGTTCGGGTGTGATAGGCTTGACATCAATAATTGATTGCTAAAGAGATGCTTGACAACGTAGTTTAGGACCCTAAATTCATCAAACTCAACATCATTGGTAACGAGACGTGGCGTTTAGAATATGACTTCGAAACTTTCCAAAAATCTAGCGAAAGCACTTCAATAATGAGCCGAACTCGGAAAAAAAACAATATTCGCTGAAGACACTGAAGACCATCCCAGCGAAGCTTATAAGAAGTGTATGAAAAATTGGCATAATTTGAAGTTTTCGAAAAAAAAAAACAGTGTTAAAGCTGTGGATTTCAAATAATAAAAAAGACGAAAAAATGTAAAAATAAGAGCGAGAGTGTAATTCCATAAGCTACTTGGTAAAGTTCAGTTTATTAAATGTCCCGAAGATGTTAAGTTCTAGCTAGCTAGCGAGCAATAAAAGTTCAAAAAATAAGTTTTTATTCAGATGAACGAGTTTTCGTTTTAAAATTTTATACATTTTTTTTTGAGAGAATAATATTTAATAATTTAGTTGGGCGTGTGTAAAAGTGTGTTACTAAGTAAACTATGAAGAAATATCATATGAGAAAATTTCACTCATTCCTTCGAATACATTTGTGTATGTAAGCATTAAAAAGTATTTAATTGGCTGCATGAAGTAATGAAATTAAATGAAAAGCATATGAAAGCGCCCGCTTCCTGTTTTCCATTCTTCCTTCATGCACACCCACAAAAACACTTACACAGGTGCATATTCACACACATCCATACATAAGTATGCAAATAAATAAAAAAAAATTTTGTTATTTCTCCACAATGCGCCACTAAAAATATACGCACGTATTTATTGTAGTCGCGTCGGTAATGACAGCGTGTTGCTGATGTGATTTGTCGGTTCTTTATTTAAGTGCGTTCTGAGTACACCCTCTTACGAAATGCAGCCCGGTGTCAAGCAAGATGCTTGGGCATATGTAAAATATATGTATTTTGTGAATGACAAGACACTGGATATTGGACACAGGCAGTTCTCATGGAGGTAGTGATTGAGAGCAGCTAATCCGTTTGATGATTTTCTCGCATATAAATCAAAACAAATTGTGAGCTGTGAAGGGTGAAATGAAGCCAAAGATATATGAGGTGTGTGGAATGTTTAAAAAAGAACAATAAAAAAACTGACAAGCTTGGGATTCTAAGAGAGAGGAGTGTGTTAAAGAACGTGCCAAGCTTGAGATTTTAAAAGAGAGAAGGGAGAAGTTTTGAACTGAAAATTCGTCAAAAAATTTTAATCAGGTGTATCTTCAGCTTTGAACCCTTATGATATTACTAAGTTCAGTAGGCTTTAATTAGTTTTTTATCTTTCAAGTATACAGCAAACGGGGTATAAGCATATAATTTTTGAATTGAATTGAATTAATTGAAATACATTTTGATAAAATCGGTAATAAAAACTCGCCTCATTTGCATATACCAGATAAATGCTGTTTCATTAAAGGATAATCTAGCTAATTTGAGAAAAATATTGACTCTACAGGTCCTGAAATCCGGAATTTTTGTCCGAACTCATACTTATTTGAATACTATTAACTTAAATTACATTTAATTATGAATGTTTAACGGATATTTAGTAAAAAGAGCGGGGAAACATTAAGCCACAAATAGATTTGTCTGCGCAGAATCTTGACTCCATAGTACCAATATGGTGACTGGTAGATTTTCTTTCAGATTTGCTGATACAAATATTTGAAGCCCTTTGAGTCAATTCAAGAGTTTCAACAATGAATTTAGTTTACTGTATAATTTTTTGTCTCCGCTCGCAGTACGTTCTGTTAGCGAGAAAGCCTCAGTAGTCTCACTACGATTTCGGCGCAGTTTTTTTTACCTTTATGAAAGCAAATAAGACATAAAATATTAAATTCGGTGGAGAAGGTGTTTAAGCGATGATTTGTGTTTTAATCGATGTTCGTACAAAGTTTCTGACGAAAAGGTTTATACACAATTTATCCAGTCATCAATTTTTATCCACATCCCCGGCTCAGCCGTGTAATGTAATGTCTTATGTAAAATCTGAAAACGATTTTCAAAAGAGGTTAACCAAAACGAACGAAAATATTCCCGCTTTGATACCTATGAGAGTTATATAAATGTACTCTCCAAGTATAATTTTTTAATAACAGTTTTTACTTTGCAATCAAATAAAAAAAAATGTAGGACTATTTTATAAACATACGCTATCGTGACGTCATCACAGCAAATGATAAAGTGATTAACAGGAATCGCTGCAAGCCTCAAGCATCAGTTAGTAAACAATATTCATGGAACTGAATTCAAATTTACAAATTGCAAATAAACAGTCAAGTTTAAAAATTTGGCGTTTTCGAAGAACTCTATGGGGTATACAACACAAGTTTATACTATATTTTTGAGTATAGATGTCATTTTAAAAGACATTCAGGGTTCTGGTATTAAAGACTGGCGAACTCAACTTTTCACTTAAATTCAGCGGTTACCGCTACTCAGTATACCTATTTAGAGCTAACTCCGCATCTTTTAATGACATTTTAATAAAGAAAGTTTTGGGTTCACCATGACCTTCTCTTTTATTTTTTTTACATATACAAAAGTTTTAGCTTTTTTAATTCGCTTCAGACTTACAATAACTGCGCCAAATACACTGTGCACTTTGCGACGAAATTTTCGCCAACCACCGCGATCTTCGTATGCCAGTTTCTTTTTATCTGCGCGCAAGTGGTCAAGCCACTTGTATTGTTCATTAAGCAACTACTAAATTAATAAAACAATTTTTGCGAATTATTTTTCGAAAGCGTACAATAAAGATTGTACAATTTTGAAAGAATTTTTAGCAGTACACTTGAGATAAAATATTTTTTGATATTGTTTAAATAATTTTTTTTGCCTTTTATTTCAAATTACTTTTTCCACATTAATTTAAATTCGCTTATCCCAAGCACGCGTTAAATTGCCAAACAATCTTTTTGAACAGTGCGATTCGTGTAAAATGTATATAAATACTAAATGCCACAGAAAGCATTCTGGCGGCAGGGCAAATGCGAACTGAATCGCTTGCGAAATATGTGCGCTGTGGTTCTCACACCCGAGCCGATCGCTCAGCGGCATTTATGAAGAAGCGTGAGATGAGTGCGACCGCTGAAAAACTAAATATTAGGCAAATAAAAAGTCAGTTGCATATAAATAAGCTTGTAAGTACGAAAGTATGTGCATGTATACGCTGAAGCAAAGGCAAAAGGCAAACATCTCATTAAATAAATAATAATTGTGCGGAATGACTAACTGAGTGAATGTATCTATAAATTTATACAGTTACGGACAATAAAATAGAATCAATGGTTTTGTTTTGAAACAGTAATATAATACAACCATATGTATATAAAAAAAAAACAGGAAATGAAAACATTGTCGAGGTAACTGTAATTTGAAGTGTAAAAGCGTGCCTCGTCATAATAGAATTTAACTTCGTCAACAGAAAATATAGAAATTAAAAAGCATGTTAAGTAGTTGTATTAGTTTAATTAGATCTGTGGAATTAATATTTGTATTAATAATGCATTTATGTTGAAAAATGGGTCGAGCCAAACATTGCTCAGAAGAAGAATTTGCAAGGAAAGAGTTCACACGCAAAACGAAATTGCAAATATATTGAATAGGTCCAAAAAAATGTGTGTTTATTGCTTTAAAATATTCGAAAATATATGAAAACAATTGGCTGACAAGGTGTCAATGCTGAGCAATATTAATATGTTAGAAAATGATGGTTGGACGTAGTTCCGAAGCCCAAAAAATAAAGAAATGTGCGTCCGCTACACGATTAAGTTCTTCAAAACCCGTCGCGGTAACATGATGGTTTAGGGCTGTTTCTAATTGTGTGGTGCCGCAGTTATCTTTTGGATGAAAAAAAATGAACCCCCACATATGTATATGTAGGTTAAAATTTTAGATGAAGTCATATTCTCATATGCGGAATTTGCTTTTGATTTGGCAATTCCAACAAGACAGTGACCCGAAACATTCGGGTTTTGCAAAAACAATGGTTTTCAGATCATTGCGTTGACATTATGGCTTCGCCAGGACTATCACCAGATCTGAATCCAATTGAAAATTTTTGGAAAATCGTTAAAGAAAATATTGGACCTGTTAAACCGAAAAAATAATTCTTATTTTTTGGAACGGAAAATTAGTACTATGGTTGATTCTATTTCATTGCCCGTAACTGTATTTGTGTACATTTCTACCTGCCCGTTTGTATAAGCTTGATGCTATTCACTAATCAAGAGCTCAACAAGATTTAGTAGCTGCGGGTGTTCCCGTGTTCCCCTTCTTTGTTGTTATTATTGGGCATAAACAACGTGTTGACTGGCCGCCTCTCTTCCTTGTTATTAGCCTAAGAGTCTGTAAGTGTAGCGCATTAATATGTCTGATCTGTCCTAATGCATCTAAGAGTGTTTATTTTCAAATCAAATCCGCATGACTTTATTATTTTGAATATGAAATTTGGTGTTCCTCAACAAATTTGTTTTTATACTCTTACAACATGGTGCTCTAGGGTATAATTTGTTCACCTAACGGTTGTATGTAACACCTAAAACTAGATATATGTATATAAATGATCAGGATGATGAGAAGAATGGTAATCCAAGTGACTGTCTGTCCGTCCGTCTTTGCAATAGCTTGAGTAAAAATTGAGATATCGTAATGAAACTTGCTAGGTAAGTTCCTTCGTACAAAGTAAGAATAATTATTTTCGTTATTCTAATAAACCTTATGTCAAATGTGGCGGTCAGTGTATGAGATACGTATATATATACAATTGCTTGGATTCCGATCCTCTGGTTGACGGTTTGCACCTTAAGGTATTTCCCCCGCTTTGGTCCTGGTTAGGTGCAAGAGCATGAAGTGTGCGATTACAACCGAACATAGCCCTTCCCTACTTGTTGTTTTTGTTTTAAGGTGCAAGTTTCAAAGCTGATTCAGATCTAAAAATGAAGGTTTGTTTGCATAATGACATGCGGCCGTGCGAAAAATGCGATAAATATTTAGATACTAATATTCGATGACCTTTTTTCAAAAAATTCTTGTTAACATATATACATTTTTATATGTATGAGTGAGTATTTCTGTAAAAAATTATGCATAAATTCAAGAGCAAATATTATTATTGGTTTATTCGGCCACGAGCTCTAAATTTACACAAACAAGGCAATATAACTGTAAATATGTATATGTACATATATACATATACACAAATTATTTTTATGTATATGCATGAAGGTGCGTGTGTGCCAACGCATTTGTTGCTGGGAGTGGTATGTGCCAAAACGCCTACGACACGCCAGCCTGTAGCATTATTTCTTAAAAAAAAATAATTAAAAAAAATATAAAAACATACACACTTAAATTAAAAAATAAACAAACAAAAAGTCTTGAACATAGGTTTGACTAGTTAATTAGACGCTTAATTGGCGCTAAATATACGATGAACGACTGACACTTGTTGTAGCCGCTTAAAGTAGGGCACCTAGCAGAAAGGCGGTGAACCATAAGATAATTCTGAATGAAAAAAAACTTTAGCGGAAATAAGTTGTACCAAAGGGACGCTAAAAATATTTGCACTAACAGTTGCTATATGGAATGCAGACAACATAGACGTAATTACAAATAAATAATTGAAGAGTTAAGGGACGATTATTCATCGAAATGTATTGAGTTATTTCTAAGCATTCTAATAACAAACGAAGAAATATCGAATGTATGCTTCTTTTAAGGCATTCAATATATCTTTTTTAAACAAAATTCATTAGAGTTTTCATTTTTCGAACATTACTTGAACTACGAATTGAGAACACCCAAGAAGATTGAATATTAGTTATGGACAATAGATGCTTCAATAGCTTTGATATTAAGAAATCATAATAAAAACCACAAAATCATATTATTTTAAACGAAATGGTTCGAACTTCCATTTGTGGCTACCAAAGAAGATTGAATATAATTCAGAGACAATAGTTTTGATAATGAGAATTTATAATAACATAAAAACAAATAATTACAAAAAATAAAACCAACACCATTTTAATAAAAAAACGGATTTCATTACTATTTAGAATTTTAGCTATATTAAAATTTTCCATTAAATATGCTTAAATTTAAAAATTATAAAATATACTACTAAAACTACTTGAATTGGCAAATATAGATAAAAATGTATCGACTAAATAAATATCTTGCAAAATCAGAGACTGATAAACGGTTTTAACTACTTGTATTGGAAAATATTATCGATGTCATAGTAATAATGTCTACAGTGCAATCACCGATCATACAATATTTAACATATTACTCAAGTTATAATTTTATTATTTTTCCAAACGTTATTTACACTTGCTGCAATAAAATTGATCATAAAAAAAGAAAATAAATATTGGCATCAAAAGCACTAGTCAATTGGGTCCTATGCAAATATGAAATTGTGTAGACTCAATTTATTTAATGCCTTCTTTTATTACTTTTTAAGTGGGAGCAATTTCTTTGTTTACTACAAATACTAAAATTTACATGATACTGAGTGCCAATTTTATGAGTCTATGGAACCTTTAGTTTACGAGTGCGAAATGCTCACACCATTATGGAACAATCGGGGATGCTTTATTATCATTGAACACGCAACCACTTGCGGATCGTGTATGAAGAGAGACAACTGCAAGCGCATAGTAATAATAACAGTAATAATAAAATCACTGAAGCTCAGAAAACAACATAAATTAAAAATTAAAGACAATATGCAAAGCAAACCAGCGATGGTTTTGGTAAAACGAATATGATTGTGAGGAATAAAACACTGAAAAATTTTTCCAAGCTGCCCAATAAACATTTTTGGGTAAAAAAACATTACCGAGACAAAACAAAAATCAAGGCTATGAGCACCCTGTAACTTCAATTTCAATGTTAGAGAAGCTATCCTCGCATAAAAAATGAGTAGACAGACTAAAAGTTATACGTTGCTATTATAAGGAAAAAAGGAGAGGAATATTTGGCGCAAATTCCATTAACTTATCTTATCCGTAAAGAGTCGCAAAAATTTCTAAAAACCTATAAATAATCGAAAAAAGCTCCCTCTTGCCTTCAGGGAAATTACAAAAAACAATAAAAAAAACGAGTACAATAGGGCGTATGAGTAACATCATATCAAAAATTGTGTATGTGTTAGTCTGTATATCATCAAAAAATATGTATAAACTACTTTGGAAAAAAGGCATTTCAATAGAGCTTCGACGAAATAGTAAAGAATGTGAAAGGTAAAGCGACTCTTGTGATAACAAAAGTTAGGCCACCAATCGTGACCAATCGTGCCTTTGAAAATAATTACATATATGTATATGAAAAAAAAATTTTTTGAACTACAAAGAGAGCACGTGATGTTTGTTGACAGCAATTGCCTCGTTAAAACTCGAGGCGCCATGAGCAATGCGATACGCCAGGATAACATATTAAGAGTTTACGGCTAATCAAAAATGGTGGCGTACAACTCATTGATGTCAAATCATATTCTTTCGGAGAGTTCACGCTAAAGTTTATTTGTATGTTGACTTACCAAGTTTTTGGAGTTCTCTTTGAGATCCTTGGCAAACACAGGCGGGCCGTTGGCCATTAAGTGCGGCTCCTGCAGCGGTTTCATGGGCGGCGGCAGCTCGAGGCCAGCTTCTTCCTCAGCTTCGTACTCGGCTACTTGTGCGGCATTGGCCTGTGATGTCGCCGCCGATGTGCCATAATGACTTCGACTGCTTGCTGTGGCTGAACTTGAAAGGTTCTTTTCATCCTGTTCGCTTTGTTTTTGTGTCAACTAAGTAAGAGAGAAAGTATTTAGAAAACAAAGAAATGAATTAGATTAAGTTTACTGGACAGTGGGCGTAAACAAGGACACTACGGTAATGACTATGCGTTTATTAGTTGTGTCTTTGTTATGTCATTAAATGACCTCCGTAAAATGATTTATCAAGGAAAGCATATTTTATATAGGACCACACATATATTTCTTTCTCGGATGATGAATTAATAAATTAAAATTCTCAATTCAAGTTGAGAATATGGTAATTTTATCGTTCGCGTAAAAAAGTGTTTGTCTGAATCTTCTCCTGGTCATTTAAAACAGTCACTTAATTGGTTATTAGTACACAATTTGCTAATTGGCTCAATAAAGGTATTATCTAAAAAATTGTTCGGTATTTTACGGGTATGAGTAATATTCCATAATAAAGACTAACTTGCTTAATTTTGTGTAGAGATGGTGCAAAAATCGACAAAAGTTAAATAAAGAAATTTAGTCAACTAATGGTACATCATTTAATAATTGACTAAATTAAGCTTCTATCTCAAACAATATTAATCTCTTTCCATAATTTATTTTATAAATTTTACGGGTTTCAGCAGTTCAGTTTTCAAAAATTTTACAACAAAGTGAATACTAATTTAGTTAATTAAATTGAATTGCTTGAAAATTTGCTATTTGTGTTAATACCAATATTTATATTCCAAAAAGCCCACAGAAAGTCAAAGTGATTGCAATAAGTAGTGAATTAAATGAAGATAACTTGCTAATTAACTTAATTAAAGAGCTATATAAAAAAAAACCTCAAACTCATTGTTTGGTATAATACTTACCCTTAAGCTTTTCTCTGAGGATTTCTTTGTGAGTGTTTTTTCTACTGGTGACTTCTCGTTCTTGTTCTGTGAGTGTTTGCGTAGAGGAAACCATTTTGGCCTGCAAATAGGAAAGTTACATAAAGATTAATTCGTGCAATAAATTAATATGTATTACACTTTTGCATCATTTTGCCACAGAGTATAATAGTTCCGTTCACTTAACGGTGTTAGGTATCACCTAAAGCTAATAATAATGACGATATATGGTCAGCATGTCGAGACAAGTTGAAATCCGAAAGACTATCTGTCCGTACGTCCGTTCAACCGGTAACTTAAGTAAAAATTGAGATATCTTGATGAAACTCGGTAGACGCGTTCCTTAGTCAACGAGTTCGTAGATGGGCGTAATCGGACCACTGCTATGCCCACAAAACGCAATTAAACGAAAACCTATAAAGTGCCCTAACTAAGCACTAAATTAAAATAGAAAACTGTAATTTTGTACAGGGGTTCGCAGTAGCAAGGGCCACCTGTGGGCAAAAATGATTGAAAAAGTGGACGTGGTCCCACACTCTAATAAGTTTAATGTACATATCTCCTAAACCACTAAAGCTGCAACAATCAAATTTTCCTAACGCAACTCCTATCGCCTGTATGAAAATGGATGAAATCGAAAGATAACCTCGGTACTGTTCAAAATACTAAAAATGTAATATATCAATAACTAAATACGCCTCAGAGACATTAAATTTTATCTCCGCGATAGTATGAGAAAGTTTTATGCGAGTCGGTACGTAGCATTAGGTGAAATTAGACTACAATCACGCCTTCTTCTCATGTAAAACAAATAAAAATTTGAACCTTATGACCAAAAATAGGTACCGAATATGTGAACCCCAGTATTAATAGTTGACTTTTGACCGAAAATGTCGGTCTGTGTGTGAGATATACAATTGAAATTCTGAGAGAATCCTTTCCTAACAATAGTTAGATATCAAAATGAAAATAGAAGAGCGAGTTTTACCGATATCTACGTAACTTTGGGCCTACAACAGATAAAAAAGCTTGACCTAGCACCCATATAACTATTATGAGGATTTCTAAACTTCCGGCTGATTTTGCTCTATGTGATTGGTGATTGCATGTGAGGTCCCGTATGAAACCCAGGGAACATTTTTTTAGTATGTGGTATTGGGAAAAATAGATAAAATCGGGTCGATACTACCCCAACTCTCATATACTAAGTATAATGATTTTGGTTTTTTTTAACAAATCTTATGCCAAATTTGTCGGTCAGTGTATGAGTTATTATGCTTGGATTCCTATCTTCTAGTTGACAGTTTGCACCTTAAGGTATTTCCCTGACACTGATTCCTCCAAATTACAAGAGTACAAAATGTTCGGTTGTACCCGAATTTAGCCCTTCCTTACTTGTTTTAAATTAGTGATTTAGCCTAGTCTAAATTATAGAGAAACTCAAGAAATTAAAACTAAGAGGTCAATTGTCAAAAAAATCCCAGAAAAATGCATCTGCCCCGAGTATCATTAAAAGATTTTGATTTAGCCTAGTCTAAATTATAGAGAAACTCAAGAAATTAAAACTAAGAGGTCAATTGTCAAAAAAATCCCAGAAAAATGCATCTGCCCCGAGTATCATTAAAAGACAATAGCGGAAGTGGTATTTGTGGCAAAAGTTTAAAAGGATAATTTTAGCATCCAATAGGTCGATCAAGTATCTCAATATTCAGTGAATGAAAATTCGGGAACTACGCTAGCATAGTTACACATTTTTTCTAATTTAGAAACTAAATTTACATTAATGTAGATACGTTTGAGTTCATGAGTTGTGATCAGCTATTTAAATACAATAACGTTTTATATAGAAAGAAAATACTTTAAACTAAAACTTGTGTATAGAAAATTGTATTAAAATTCAGAAAAATCCCCGAAAATTGATAAAAGAATTGAACATTCAATCTTTTTTGCATAAATTGTTGAAATCTTAGAACACAACTCAACTTCTTCCGAAGCATGAACATTGTCCGCAGTTGGCACATGGTCTTGGGTCTTATGGTTACATGCTCGGACGCCTGCGCCACACATATACTACCGTACAAAAATGGACATATAATGTGTGTGTCTGTGAGCGGTAGCTATGCGTAGTAACATTACATCAAAATGCTGCTCTCTCGGTCGTTCAATCATTATATTGTGTGCGCACAATTAAACGGAAGGAAAGAAGGAAGTCATTAAAAATGTGGAAATTAAGTCCGGAATTGGATGGTTGACCGCACCGTCCCATTGTCAACAACATTTTCGTCCATACCCACACAAACATACATATATATGTATGTATATGTGTAAGTGTTTATATTTACAAAAGTTACTGGAACTAGATAGGACAACACCAAAAGCGTCAATAAACACACATCAACATATTTTCATTAATGCGACCCTGTAGAAAAAGTTGCTGAGCTTGTGAGTTGAAAATAATTTACAAAATCATGTATGAAGCTCATACAGTCATAAAATTGGAGATAAATAACTCAGAGATGAGTTTGGTAAAACTGATGGGAAAAGTCTTATAAAAACCTCGACGGAATTCTTTAATTATGTACCACAGGCACGAATAAAATCCGCATATGTGCAATTATGGAATCAATAGTAGAACGGTTAAAAAATATATGTATATGAAGGATTTTAAAATTATAGTTCGCTCCATTTCACAAATGGTTTGCTTGTAAAACACCTTAGGTCTCTTTAATAGCTAGGTAACTTTCCACATCCGAAAAAAAAACTAGAATCCGAAACGAAGCTGTAAAATGTCACATGGAATCATCCAAGCACCTGATAATACGAAGCGTCTTTACGACAATCGGATCTACGTAACCGCAACAGACACGAATTTTTATCCGGCCAAGGGCTGTCAACACGGCAGTGTTCCTCCAAATTATTTCATGGATTAATTCTGCAGCATTTTCTAAATAAAATGAACCAATCTTGCCATCCTACAATATTCCACATATATACCAAAATCTTACTATTTGAGTATTAATAGCTTTTAGATGATAGCTTGCTCGCCTTTCAACCACCTGATACGAGCATATTTATTGTACTTACTGATCAAGCTGATAAGTGATAAAAAGCTAATAGTCGTGTGCCTTTGTATGAAACAAAAGATGTTAAGAAGACTGGGAAATTCATTTACTATTTTACAATAGTAACATTAACAACATTTTTTTATAGTACAATTTCTTGCAGGGCAGTTAAAAAAGAACAATTTTTCCTTATTTATGTATTTATGTTTGGTCAGCTAAAATGCTGGTAGCTGATATACCGTTTAGCCTCTAACACCAACATCAACAACACACACATAGAAGCGGCGTCATATCACCATTTACATGTTCTGGACATGGATCCACTGTCAGTACAACATGATACTCCTATACAAGGATAATGTGTAGGAGTGTTGTGGCACAAGGCTTGTGCATTTGCTACACGTGTGCGGTTTGTACATACAAATGTGCCTATGTATGTACATACCACCACCTATGTATGCATGTGTGTATTTTGTGGGAGTAGTGTGAGGTCGTCGCCTTGGTCATATATTTGGCGACTCATTAGTGGCGTGTCGAACGTGTCTATTGTGGTGCGTTCTACGTCTTGAAAGTTAAGTAAATAAGGATGTGTTTTGTTTGGCTAAGCGCCGACAGTTCACATGTTAATTTGCGTAGCGCGGAGCGAGAGGCATAACTACAGTGGGGGTGGTGGAAGACCATAGTAAAAAAGCAGTGGGCAATATGCAAAAAGAAATGACCATATTTACTGAATGTCAATAAATTTATTTATTTGAGGCATTTTCATTGATATGCGCGCCAGCCTAGGCGTGGTAGATGATGATGAAATTCGTTTTGGCTTAGAAAGTTTTTATTGTGAAATGCTTTTATTATGACTAGGCATGGTGAAAAATAAATTATTAGCATTTTTAGTAGCTGGAAATTTATTGTTTGCAACTAAATAAATAATTGCAGATAAATTACTTTTTTCGTGAGTGGTGGAAGACCGCAAGACTTTTTTGAAAACCCAATATTAAGTTTGCCACCATGTTATAACACCCAGAAGGAAATGTCAGAGACGCTATAAAATATATATATATATATATATATATATATATATATATATGTATACAAATGAATAGCAAGGCCAACTGGTACAACCGAAGGTAACGTTTTTTTCTCATTTTCCCTTTCATTGTGGAGAAAATGCTGCATCATTTAGACTAGTCTATATCTCTCAGAATAACTGCATATATTCTGCAATTTCTTGTTTTACAAATTATCAGGAGTGTTTTGGAATCTGATAGTTGTCGGAATCAGAATTGAAACCGATCAAAAAAAAAAGTAGGTGTTATGAATTCAGACATTATTGGTTTGATATTCGAAACAGAATTTGTATCGGTTTTGGGTGTCACGGAAACCAATTTTATCGGTTTTGCTGTCAGAAACAAAAGAACAAGATGGTCGCACACAGATTTGAAATGTAAGTTAAGAAATGAAGTTATTTTATTGTTACGAATTGATTTATCGTTATTTCTAAAGGAGAAAACATAAGAATAGGATATTTAAGGAGGGAGCCTGCTTTAGAGGCTTAAAAAATCGATTTTTTTGATGTTTTTTTTGGGAGGGAAGGAAATAATTGATTAAAGCGAAATTTCTAAGGTTTATAGTTATCACAAAAAAAATTACTTTATGTTGTTTAAACATATGTTCAAACTTAACTTTTCTTAGTTTGTTTCAGTTGAAATAGAATATAATTTAATGCCAAAGATAATAAACTTTGCCACAATTCCATACGTTTAGTTTTTTTCAATCCTGCCCGACAGACGCTCGGTCACTATTTCCCTTCTAGCTTGGAGAATATTTTGAATTCCCATCTTTTAATGACATATTCTTATATATTTTTTAAAGAGATGAATTGTTTTTTGAATAGTTTTTTGAAGCTTCTAATATTGGTTTTGCGTATGTTCGAAAAGACGAAAATTCAATCAGATTCTGTGACACCATTGTTAATCAAAATTGGTTTGCAATTCTGACAGCTAAGCAATTCTGTCTTGGATTCCACAACACCCCTGTATATATTCTTGATATAACAAGGAATTTCTTTGAAATTTCATTGTCTATTTTTCTGTGCGAAAATATTTGTTTAGGATAAAAATTAAAAGTTCAACTGGTTTCAATGCTTGTATGAGCCATTTTTGAGCGGTTAAACGGCTGTTTCGGAATATGTAAATAAATATATATTTTTCACAAATTATTAAAATATCTTTCCGACGGAATTTTAGTTTTTTACAAAAATTGCATCCATGAAGGCCACTTTCCTAGAGAAACAATAAACTGCTGAAAAATATACTATAGGGGTTTATAAAAATTATAGTAATTACGAACTAAAAACACCACAAAGGCAAATAAAAAGAATAAATTTTAATGAAATACATGCAAAAACAACTCTGATAAGGCCACGATGCCCATGACCCTATATTTTTAACAAAAAAATTAATAAAATGCTATTTATATCAGCAATTAGCAAAACTATTCCAATGAAAAAAGCTTAAAAATGTATTACGCAGCCATTAATATTCTAAAAAAAAAACAAATTTTAATTTTATGAAAATGCATACGATAAACTTGCGTAGCAACTCGAAGAGCTTTTCTTTTATAAAAAAACAAACTTTAAAAGTGAATTTTTCAAAAACTATAATATACCGTATTTCACATAGTAAGTTTTGTCGTAATAATTTCATTGTCAATTACTTCTGTATACAGGATCTCCCACTTATATATGCTATAAAAGCAATCCGGCATTTAGGAAAGACTTTTGTTTTACCGAAAATTCTTGTCGAATATCTTATTTTTATTGGGACATTATGACACACTTTTTCGTTTTAAAACTTCCCGTCATGATATTTCAGACATGCAGTAAGCAAGTATGTTTTATAATCGCAATTTATTTGGACATTTGGACTAATAGATAGCAAATAATAAAAACGTATATTGTCGCCTTGTGGAACAAGCATCAAATCATAAGTTATTCATACGCCTATATACATATATCTATGTATGTATACATGTATGGATATTCAACCGATATGTCGATACATTTCACCTCATACTTCGTTGCTTTTGCTTATCACAAAGCGAAATTTAAATTCATTTCAATGAAATATAAACAATATTCACACAAGTTGGGCACTGAACGCACCACGATAAGCCAAAGGGGCACATGTAGTATTCAGCAATTTGTGAATCACGCGTTTGCTTATTTCATGTAATTTTTTATGTATTTATTTGCAATTCTTTTAAATGTTTTTGTTCTTACTTTTAAATTTATAGATAATTCGTCTTTCAATAAAATCGGGGGCACAATTAAATAAATTTCAGATATAAGCCCAACAGTTGTACATAAAACACAATTTATGGGCACCGTACCAGGATTTGTACTTCTCCTTGCGGCTCAGCGGTTCCGTATCTGCTGCGGCGGCGTCGGCGCAACAAAAACATAAAAAATGCTCGGAATGGTCGCAACTCAATGATTTCGACATGATTGGATCCTCCGATTTAAAGGCACGTAAAATATTATTCATTAGCGTTGCGGCAAGGTAAGCGGCGTAGCCCGCAACAATACGCGTGACACACTCTTTCACTCGAGCGTTAAGATGCAGTACAATTATGCTATTGAAGCTTTACAATGATGTCTGCTTGGATTAAACTTAATAAATGCGAATACACTTTAGAATATTTATTTGCACAACAGCGGTGGGGTTGCCTTCTTTTCTTTCTTTCGTAGTTCCACACACACATGTATATGTCTGTTATTATAACTATGTTATATACATATATGTATATATATACAAGTTTATACTTAAGATATACACTTAAGAGCGCGTATGAGTAATAAATATTCGTATTCCAGCACCGATAAGCACAAAAAGCGAAACAAACGGAATATAAGAATTAAACGGTGTTTTCTATCGGAACGTTCGACCGCACGAAATGAGAGCGACCAACTGATTTTCCGGCGATAGAAGTTTCCGAGTACAATGCCACAAAAATATATGGTGAAGAAAACGACAGCAAGCACACTTAGGCGGCGATGACGACGACGGCGAAGGCGCAGACGACGCTGCAGTAGACTACGTCAATCCACTTCGAGCAGAAGTTCTGATACGCGCACACAAAGCCGAGTGGAACACCCAATTCAATGCTTACGAGCTAAGAGCGAAGAAATGTGTAATTCGTTACCACTCATGCACTCATGCTCATATTACAATATTACTAGTGTTATTATACCTTTTATTATTATTATTAAGATTGTCAATGCTGGTCTTTTTTGCTTTTGCCTATGGTCGTGTGGATATTCAACGAAGAATTGCGGAAGCGCGGGTTAAGGAACGCAACATTCATTATCATACTCACGCACCCAAATCAATCAACACATCCAGCTGAAAACAAACAATATGAATCGAGACATATCTCTGCAGCTAATAAAATGCATCGTAAACGTCGCTGGGATCAACAGCAGATAAGAACACATCGAAACATATTTGTGGGAAAAAGAAATAAACACAACAGAACAACATCCATGTTCTGCAAAGAAGACCAATTGTATTTTAGTCTTGTATTGGCATCAGCCAAGAAGGTATTCGTAGGCTGCTATATATATTTCTGGCCTAGGCAACACTAAGTGTTGCCAGGTGCAATCTGACATTTCCATTGGAAAGTTTGACACTTTTTAGCATAACATCACTCAGAACGTTTTGTCATTTAATCGTGAATTGTTTTATTTACAGGGAATTTAAAAAATTCATCTCGGCAAAAAAAATGGAATTAACTCGTGAACATTTTCGTGCGATCATTTTTCACAACTTTCGACGTGGATTATCACGACAAGAGTGCATCGATGAACTAAAATCTTTGTATAGCTATGAAGCACCATCCTATAGCACTGTAAAAACTGGTAAAACGAATTCAATCGTGGCCGACGCTCGCTCAAGGACGAATTCCGTGAAGGTCGTCCAAAAGCAGCCGTTGTGCCAGAAAACATCGATGCCGTACGTGAACTGATAATGCAAGACCGTCATGTAACATACCTTCAGATAGAGGCAGGTCTATGCATTTCTCCCACCACCATACATTCGATATTGCATGAACACCTGGCCGTAAAAAAGGTTTGTTCTCGTTTGATCCCGCACAATTTGACAATCGCTCAAAAAAGGCTCGTGTGGATTGGTGTAAGGAAATGCTGAAAAAATACGATCGCGGTGCTTCAAAAGACGTTTATAAGATCGTCACAGGTGACGAATCATGGATCTATGCGTATGAGCCCGAAACAAAACAGCAATCGACCGTGTGGGTCTTCCAAGACGAGACAAGTCCAACGAAAGTTGTTCGTGGAAGAAGCACTTCGAAGCAAATGGTCGCCTGTTTCTTCGGCAAAACTGGTCATGTGGCGACTGTTCGAGGACGGTCAATTCTGAGTGGTACACCACCATTTCTTTGCCTGAAGTCTTCGGAGAAATAATGCGTGGTCAACGATTTTCGTCGCCAGAAGATGCTGTTGAAGCATTCAAAAACTTTTGGAGGTGTCTCAATCGGAGTGGAAAAAGTGCTTCGAAAATTGGTTTGAGCGCATGCAAAAGTGTATAAATCTTGATGGAGAATATTTTGAAAAACAACAAAACCATTTTCGTTGACAAATATTCCTATTTTCATTATTAGGCCAGAAATATATATAGCAGCCCTCGTATTATGCTGAAATAAATAAATTTAATAATTAACTTTGGGCAGTTAATTCAAAACAAATGGCCCAACTCCATACAGAATTAGCTTCATTGATAAAAACCATGAGTTATCCAAATTAAATCATAAGAGAAAAAATTATATGAAACACGCAAAAGTAATTAATGTACATTAAACCTATTAGAGAGCGGGGCCACGCCCACTTAAAAAAAAATTTGGTCCAAGGGTGCCCCTTACTACTGCAAACCTTTGTGCCAAATTACAGTTCTATATCTCAATTTAGTGCAATAGTTATGGCACTTTTTAGGTTTTCGGTTAATGGCGTTTTGTGGTCCGATTGCGCTCATCTACGTACTCGTAATTTTCTTTTTGCCAAGAAACGCGCATACAAAATTTCATTAAGATATCTCAACTTTTACTTTGAGATACAGACGGACACATGGACAGACAAACATTCACTCAGATTTCAACTCGTATCGTCATCTTGATATACATATATATATATCTCGCTAAGTTTTAGATGATACGTTCAACAGTTATTACATGCTGCAAGAGTATAAATATTGATCACCCTTTGTTAATTATTATTACGTCTCATAATAATATAAGAGGTACTAAATTTTTCTGGGAATTACTTGTGGTATGTTAATAACAATTTTTAAAGAAAACTACGAATTTCCAATGAATCCGATTCTATGATAATTGGCGAAATAAATTTGAAATATAAATATTAGAAATGGGGAATGTCTGTATTGACGTGTTTTGAATTAAAGCACGTACGATTGTTATGCAAACTTCTTCAGTAGAAGAACTCAACCAAACAGCAATCATTTCATCCACAAAATTATTTAAGTTTAGGACCTTGAGGTCTTACGATTTCTTAAAAAAAATAATATATATAAATATAGTATATATATATATAATGGGTGATATAAGTAGAGGTACTTTTTCAATAGATTTTTTTGACAGATCACGCGTTTGTCGTGTCAAGCTGTCATGTTATTTTTGTTCACTATTGTTTGGCATTATGGAAAAACTTATGACTGATCCAAGAAGATCCGACGTTTACGGACCAAATTTTGTTCAGCGATGAGGCCCATTTCTGGCTCATGGCTATGTAAACAAGTAAAATTTCCCATTTGGGATGAAGACCAACCTGAAGATATTCAAGACCTGAATCCAGAAAAGAACAACAGTTTAGTGTGGTTTGTGGGCCGGTGGAATCATCGGCCGATATTTCTTCAAAAATGATGCCGGTGAGAACGTCAATGGGGACCGTTACCGCGATAACCGACTATTTGGTGCCTGAAATTGAAGCTAGTGTATAAGAATTGATTGAAGGGTTGGTGATTCCCCTTGACCTCAAAAATATATACATATGTGAAAGTAATATTTGGTTTTCATTCGCGATAAAAAAGAACTTCAACGAAATGTCATAATCTTCACAATAACTCGTTTATACTAAACACACAACTCTATTATATTTATTACACTATTCAGACAAAGTTGATGAAAAAGAGAATATGTTCGTGTGGAACGAAAATGATTACAAAATGTTAATACTGCATTCAAGCCCTTTTGTAGCCTAAAAAATATGAATCCAGTATTTGGTGCCTTCCTTGAAGTTACTTTGTGCTAGAAAAGTGTTACATTGAAAAATGAAATAAAGAAAACGAAAGAGTAAACACGATAAGAATTCAGGTGGATTATGACGACAATTCGAAATTGATAAGACGATAAAAATATATGAATATAATATATACATACATATACATTACGTATCGGTATATACGAAAACGTGAGGTATATAATACAACGAAAAAGATGTATAAAAACGATTACATACAAAAATGTAGACATGCAAAAGTTTGGACTGTGATACTTTTGTTTTTTATTATTGAAATTTTGTAAATTAGCATATTCCGGACATTAAACAATTTGAATATGAACATATGTATGTATGTTTATAACCATGAAATATGGTTTACTTAAATGGTTATTATTCGTTCGGAATGACCTTTAATCAGTTACTAATCAAGGATAAAAACCCATGTTGTCATTTTCTACGAACTACCCGGAAAAAAGGCCTGCAAGTTACACTGATGATAATTCATTGCATGTTTTTCAAAGAAGGCCTTCAGCATTGCTTATGACGTCAAGGCCGTTGAATAAGCTTCGTTGTGATAAGGAATCGCTCTGTAGGAAACAGACACACGTTTGTGGTGAAATTTTGTCTCTTTTGTTGTTTTAGGAGTTATTATGCCATTTGCGTAAACTTTTAAAGTTTTAATTGCAGTCAGCTTCAACTTGTTACAAAAAATTATAAATTTTGCATAAATATTTAGGGAGTCCACAAACAAGTTTATTGATGACGGAGCCCGAAAATCAATGTAGTTGGAGAAAAAAATCATAAAAAATTGTTGCAGAGCTCTATGAGTATTCCGGGGCCGAGAGGAATTATCCTCGATGTAATATTCAGACACTTTACTGAAAACAAAATATTTAGTTTATCTTAAAATTTGCATTCGTTTGTTTCCCAGTTTTTCTTAAAAAAAATACCTTCATTTCGAGTTGAACATGAAGATGAAAGTCTTTTTCCTATTGCTGAGACATTGCTTTTAGTGTTCTCATAAACTTGAGGATTCGATATTGCCTGTAAAAACAAGCGATAACAAAAAATACATATTATAGATCTTCTAAAGACGCTACAATCTCCAAATAAATTTTGCACATATCGGATCACTCTAACATAGTGTAGCTATTCAAACTGGCTGTTCAAAATCTATATAACATTTTTTTCGTTATTAAGTAATCTAAATTGAGCCTGAAGGTTGATATACGTATTAGCAATTTTTTTTCCGCGGGATGTACACCCTATTGGTCGGTTACGTTTTCAGATCCATTTTTGCTCTTCATATACTTCTTATAAGAAATGTCCCCGTAAAGGGTATTATAGCTTCCGTACACCCGAAGTTAACGTTTTTCCTTCTTTTGGATATGACTTGTATAGTTTTGAATCAATTTTAATCCATAAGAACAATTAATAAATTGCAATAAATAAAATTACTGCAGACTATTTAACTTTTCTCGGTTTCCTATCCTCTTCAAACTTTTATGCTGCTTATTCAGCATTATTATGTAAGTCCTTACAACACTTGAGCATAACTTTCTTCTTTTAAGGCGAAATTGTGCGCGCATTTGTCTCTTTGCGAAACTTTCATTAAATTTCAGTTGCAACTTTAACACATCTCACTTTCAACTTTTATCCTTTTCACCGTTGTTCTTCTTCTCAAATTACAAATCATCTTGAACTTTTTGTGAGACACTATGAAACACATGTAAGGAAAAGACAACTCACCCGCTAAACCCGCGTCGTTTGGTCGATGAAGTCAAGGGGTCCGGTTTGCCGCGATTATTACCTTAAAGAATAGCAGAACAAACATTTAAGAAATTAATATTTTAAAGAATTTTCTTAATTGTATAAAAGTCAGGCGCTCACTTTGTTCCTGCATGACATCGTTTGTTTCCTTCCGCGCTGAACTGTTCTTCTGTGCGCTTGGCGATGGTTTAAGTATTGAAACGGGCACCAGTCCTTCCTGTACGGCTGCATCGTCACTTTGTGGATTTAGGCGCACTAAACAAAAATCTGGCTCGGCGGCTGAGGGTGCTTCCACCACCTCAACCTGTTGCCCTTTGGACACACTCAACTCGTTGGAGCCGGGCGTTGCAATGTAATCGGCGACCACCCAAGTACCCTCGTGGCTGCCAATCTGAAAAAAGCAACAAAAACAAAAATAAGAAACATGAAAAAGGATAACTTAATTGAATATAAAAAAATGAAGAAGACAGACTACAATGAATGGCGGCAATGGCAACAGCTTGGCAAAAAAGAATCAATAAATGTTGGCACATTGTACCTACATGGCTAGTTAACATGGCTTGTAGCGGACCACAGGCACGAGGGAAGTGGCAAACATTCTAGCCAAGGCATATCAAGTCGGCAATGAAGCATATTAAATAAACAGAGACATGAATAGGTAAGGACTGGTAAGGTAAACGAATGACTACACTCTAGTTGTCAAGCAGAAAGGCTGGAGCAGAAGTTCGGGATTCCAGTGTTGCGAAAAATTGGTAAGGGAAAAGTAAGAGTGTGACATAGGGATATAAGTCGACATATTTTTGAAAGAGTTCAGATAATAATTCTTTTATAAATTCTTACTAGAGATGAGTTTAGCTGAAGATTATTTGGAGAAGGGTTGTTCAAATGCAATTTTTTAATATTGGCAAACGAATGCAAATAATTTCTTCTATGAATTACTTAGTTTTAGAAATTTCGATTACAGTAATACTCACACTTTTTGCAAAAAATATTTGATTAAATATATGTTTTTTTTTATCTATTTTCACGTTTAATACGTTTTGATCTTAACGCCAAAATGTGGCTAATTTTTATTTTTCCTGTTCTTCAAAAATTCGAATTTGCATGGATATTGAATACAAAAATATATGTGAAAAATATGATCCGAAAATTTCAAAATGATCGGGGAAATAGTTTAGGTGTTGTGATTAAGCCCTTAAACATTTTATAAATAATTTTTCACTAAAAATTTAATGGTAAAAAATTATGTTAGCGCTTGAAAACGGCGAAAAAATATATCTATTAAAATATTAAATTCCTTTTTAATCTATTTTGTCGCATTAGTCAATTCCGAATACACTGTAAATTATTTCATTATACTATTGTAGAATAATCAAATATATTGATAATAAAAAATTCATAAATGAATCTTTCTTTGTTTATTTCAACAAAAAACGAAAGCACTGAACAAGAATAGTTTGTAATTTATTCACCTTTTATAAACAGTTCGGTTTTGTCAATTAATAAAATAAGAACAAATCAATTCTTCCGTTTGATACTTTGATAACAATTTGCTAAATGTACAATTTTATAGTTAATATTAGGTCTACAACTTTGCTTCCGCCGTTTTTTTGTAAATTTATGGCTTTATTGTATAAAAACGGTCCAAAAGTGTTTTCCCTTATTCCCTCAAAAAGCAATGCTTAAGTAACACACGGAATGCTTTATGATCCATTTTTTTGTAAACTAACACAAGTTGCTTTACAAAAATTCTATATTTTTTTAATACCTAATAGACATCATATAGATGGTAGTAGTAGAGTAATAGTATTATCTATGTATGTGTCAGCTTCAGTAAAGCGTGGGCGGATCCTCAGCCGCACTTTTCTTGGAATTAGAAAAGAAAAGCAAAATTTCCCGCAAATGTCGACAATTCGGCTCAAAAAGTGACATTTTCAGTTGAGACTAAGTTTGGGATGCAAACAGATCTCTACAAATATTTTGTTGGGTTAATGTCCAAGGTCGATATAAAACGATTTAATCGACCAGCGCTTGACTCTAGAGATATCTATTGGAAAACGGCGGAAGCAAAGTTGTATACTATATTGTAAAAAATAATAATTTTAGGATAATTTCTGGTACAATAGATTGCTGATAGTATTTTGGAATTAATTCGCAATCCATTTAAGCTTTTATTAAATAAAGCCACAATAAGTGACTTAAATATTTCATGGTAATTATTTCACAGTTCAAGAACTCGTCAAAAATATCAAACAGTGAAACCTTTATAGGTCTTTGAAAGCGTATCATATTTTTGCAACAACAAAAGCAGTGCATAATCTCAACGCTGCATTATCCTATAAGTTATAAATTCCAACTATGTAATGTGTATATGTGTAAGTGATGAGGTAGCGTATCATTTTCACTTCATCAAACAAGCTTTTCATCTTGCTATTTCCAGCATAATGCACACACATACAGTTATACCATTGGGATGAACTGTATTGTCATAAGAATAAATGTGAGCACACATACACAAATACACACATACAATGGCTGCTGCTAACAAGCCCACCCACTCAGCTATTTATTCAGACGTTGCTAAAGCTTTATTGTGATACATTGTTGAAATTAATTATTCATGAGTTAAATATACATATACTGTATAAATATGTACATATGTACGTTTCGCTGAAGAAATCCGTATCAATGAGTGGTTAGCGAGTGCTGCTTCTAGTTCTGTGTGCTAGTGCCGTGTACCCTTGTAGCTGTAAATCGACTATAATTGGTAAGAATGAATAGACGAGGATGTTTATTGATTAAAATTGGCTGTCCGTAAAGGCAATATAAATATGGTTTGCATAGATTGGAATAAATTATAGAGATGCGCGGTGTGGCAGGTTTGAAAACACTGATTTACCGTTGTACACCGCAGAATTTAGGTATAACCGTACCTTAATATTTGTTCTAATCCGTTCATAGTATTGTAATATAAAAGTTTTCCTTATACATTTTTATCGCAAATGTCATACGAATAACGGTCACTGTAAGGCAGGTGTTGGTTTATTTCATAACACCAAGTCTGACAGGAAGATTTTCCCCAAATTAGGGCAATAGGTAATTGGTTGAGTAAAACCCTTTTCACAATGAGCTGATGAACATTTCACGGAAATTCGAGAGTTTGTCAAACCGCCAGCTGATTATTGGTCCTAGCGAGCTAGAGCATCAAATTCGTGATGAAAATTATAGAAAAAAGTTCTATAATGATTTGTCAGTTAGCGCTAATTGCTATATTTTCGTAGAATATTTATTTCCAAAATATTTAGTAAAAACAGATATATGAAATTAACGCTATTAGGTTTACGCGCCAAACTTCAGATAGGATATAATTGAAATTTTGCAAAAAAAAAAAGTAATTTTTTCATAAACTAATATGAAATAGTTCAAGATTGACTTTTATACTTCATGACATTTTTATTATATCGCATGCTATATTTTAATCGAGCGATTATGAAAATAAGTCACTCATACGCCCTGTCGCAGATAAACTGGAAAGTGTTACAGTGTCACATTTGAGCTTTTAAATATGTATATAAAAAATATTATTTAAGTATTTAAACCGTTATGTAGCAAGATATTGGATCAACCATTACAAGTTTTTGAGTTTATACAAACAAGGTACTTTTTAAAACAGGCCGGCAGTGCTTTCTTGACTATATCCACGAATCATGAATAATTGCCAGCAAAATAAATCAGATTGAAAGATATATTTAAACATAAACAGCACTTGCATTTTTTGTTAATAAAGTGATAATGAGTGAATTACTAAAAAAAAGCGGGGGATGGTAGTGGGTAAACACTTGAGTAGTGAGTACAGATGCTAAAAATCACTCATACGACCTGTCGTACATGACTAGGTTTCCAACGACTCAGTTTTAAGTTTTAGCATGCACATTTATAAACTTATCTTTGTAAAATTTCTGTAATACAATGAAAATATTTAAAAATGTTTGTATGCTTGCGTAAATGCTTAAACTGGGATTCTGCTTTGTGTAGTTTTGTATTTATAAAACATTAACAGAATTTAATTAAACAGACAAAGGATATATATTGTTATTTTTAAAAAAGTATATGAAATAGCATACATTTAGGCGCAACCCACCCTTAGCGGTTACTGAAAAAAGATGAGTTTTAAACAACTCCAGTGCTAATTTATCTGAAAATACGATTATTAATTATTTCAATCCGCCATAAATTTTTTACGTTGGTTTACATTTTCATAAACATGGACATTTTGCCTAACAAAACATTAATTCAGCGAGAATTTGTTAAAACAAGGCCTATTTGCCTTAAATAATTTGTGTAAATATTTTCCTGCTGCCAAATTTTATTAACGACACATTTATGCCCTTATAATTAGTGGGTTGGCAGTATAATATTTCATGTTCAATAAATTAACAAAGAACATATGTATATATATGCGTGCCCGCATGATAAGCCTTTTAAGCGCAATTAAACCGACATTGTGTACATACCTGTAAACAATTAATTTTCAGCAGATTTACAAATTGAATACTTACTCATGGGCACATATGTAAATGTGTGTATGTTTATTATTAAATCCATATGTAAATACTAGAGAACCCACGCACGCTTTACTGTGACTGATACATAGGTAGTACTACTAATACCATCTATATGATTTCTATTAGTTAGATTATAAGGATTAGTTAAGGAATAAATGCAGTTTTGGTGAAGCAACTTGTGTTGGTTTACAAAAAAATGAATCAAAAAGCATTTCGTGCGTTAAGAAAGAATTGGTTTTTGGGGTAAAAATACTATTGAATTTGGGCTGTGCATTATTAAAATCAATCGTGTCCAATCGATTGTCAGCCTAGTGGACTGCACATTAAGAAACGGTTCTCAAGCGTGGAAAGACAAAAAAAAATCGGCTGGCAAGGTTATGGCATCAGTCTTTGGGATGCACGTGGTATATTATTCATCGAATGATAAATGAGCCAGTTTTAATATTGCATTGCTCTGTGCAATGCTTCGAAAAGATTTCTGTATATCTTAAATTTTAATAGACCTTTTTATCAACAGTTCAGTTATGCCGCTATTTTTTTATGCCAGATCTTTTGCAATTTTAAATTGCCTGTCAAGATACCCCCTGCAATAGTTAGCAGGTATGAAAAAAATGTTATAGCTACCCATAGATGTATCGAATCACCCAATTTATTACTTAAGAACGAACAACTCTGTTCACAATGTGAAAACTTGTCTACAGATGTCGTCTTTTACTTTGGCATCGCTTTGTTTATTGCACGTTTACGCCAATTTAAGGTTTGAATATTGGATACTGCGATGGTAGCGCAATCTATCGGATCCAATGTAAAACATTCCAAAATTAACAATTGATTAAAAATGAAAAAATAATTTAAAAAACATTTTCCAGTGGACCAAATTGTAAATCTAAACCATTCTCGAATCTCCTTGAACATACACACAAAATTTCATCAAAATCGGTCCATCCGTTTAGGAGCAGTTCAAATGCAAACACACGGTCAGAAGATTTATATATATAAAGATCAGCAAAGTGGTCGTTTACGAAGTTGGGAAAGTAAATTAAAATATTTTACAAATTCTCAACAAAACTGGAACAACTTTGGCAAAAAATCACAAAAACGGGTCGCTTGGTGCTCTCAAGAATTACTTCAGTTTATTAAAATATTTAATATAATTCATTATTAATATTTTACGAATTTTTATGCCCTAAATAAGGTTAAATAAGTTTGCGACGAAATTTTTTAACATTATAAAGTATATATGTCTATGTACACGGTGTGTTCAAAGAAGGAGGAGCTGAGGAAGATAAAAAAAATGATTTTTTGAAGTGCTTCGAAGATTGGAAAAACCGTTGGCACAAGTGTGTAATATCTCATGGGGATTACTTTGAAGGGAACAAAATAGATATTCATGAATAAATAAATAATTTTTGAAAAAAACACAAAATTCGCAATACTTTTTGAACACACCTCGTATAAATAAACGTGAACGTTGCAAACACCTTTTGGATCACTATGACATATGGCTATCACACAAACTGACTGATTAAAATCAAGTTCTTTAATGGACAATAGATCTTCACGAAATTTGTTAAGAACTATTCTTCAGGGCAACGGTAAAACCGTCGAAGAAATTGTTCAGATCGCACTACTGTAGCATATATCTGCCAATGAAACTGAATGATCAAAATCAAGAAAAAGAAATTTGCTTACATCTTTATACTATCAAAATGCACTTGCTTAGGGAATTATAGCTTCGGAGCAGCAGAAGTTAACGCCGTTTTTATTTTATTATATGAATAATAATCACATATATTAAGGTTATGTTAACTAATCAAAGAGTTGACTGCTTTAACTGATCTATAAAATTATTCATTTCCATTTCTTACATGTGAGTTTAAAGTTTAAAATAATATTATAAGTAATTATTATATCCAATAGGAAGAGCTTTAAAGATTAAATTAAATATATCAAGTATATTAAGTATTAATATATAAGTTATCCACAATCGAAAAAAAATTCACTAGAAATGAGTTGATAGAAATCATTAACTGAAATAATATTCAAAAGGAAATATGAAATATATGTGACATTTCAGAGACATCAACTCATTGACATATCGAAGAAGCTCAAGTGGTTAATTCTGCAATAGTAAACAAAGCCTCACTTTTACAATTTTCTCAAATAATTATACAATGATTGAAAAATTTCACTATTTTTTGTTTAAACTTTTTTAAATTGATTTTTTGTTGCACAATGCTGCACCAAGTACTCACCTGCTCAATTCTGCCTAATTCGCAGAATTCGTTACCATATATGTATATGCATAAATATGTATTTTCATATAAGTACACTTGTTTGCTTATATTGTATTACACTCCAAACTAAACATCGTAACAATTTCAATTTTCACAACACATACCCATGCATACATGCACTTGTAAACAAACGTGTTGTATTGAAGCTCCCACCTGTACGAATATCCTGTACACAAGACTGTGTGTGTTGATGAGCTTTGTGGCTCGGCTCCTTTGAGGTTACAGGTACATGAGGCAAACATTAAACTTTCGAAAGTCACAACGCTTAGCATGCAATCAATCAACTTATATACACACGTTTGTATACTTATTTGTATGTCTGTGTGTGACCATTAGAGCTTTTGTGCCAAGCGAACAACGAGTGTTTCACAGGAAACAAAACTAATGAGAATTTATATGTGTACATATGCTTCGAAAAGCACATAAACAAATGTATACATACATATGCATGTATGAGTGTATGTATGTGTATGTTTGTTGTGCTTTCCGAGAAATTAACTATAACATGTCATAATAAAAAAAGTGTACTAACAAGCTTTCACTCACACATGCACACACACATTAACACAAATCAATAGCAAACAAACGAAATGCATTGTGCAAATTTACATTCACGCACACATATTTGAACACAGTTGTACATAAGGTAGTTGGTAAATATGCATCAAATACACATCCGTACAAAGATATACATACATATTTATATATATTTCGATTATTTCATGGGCGTGTGAGTGGATGTGCTGTTGGATGTGCTGCCAGCAGGTGTTAAATCATCAATTTACGATATTAACACGTTGATGTGAGCGTGCCAGTGAAGGAGCGCTGAAGATGCGCGCGTCCGCAATAATGAAATGAAGCGTGACCTTTGAAATGTCAAGCACTTCGATGTTTTGAAAATCAAATTAAAAAAATGTAATTATTATAACATAATTTCCAATAATGAAATAAGTTGTGAAGCGATTGGCTGAATATAAATTTTATACATCCTTTAAAATCGTAAAATTCAGCAACTTTTCGGCTTGAATGCAATAACAGTCGAATTAGGCATATGATTAAACGCTAAATTAGGTACACTGCGCTTAAGGAGTTATATCCACTCGTGAATTTAAAAACATATATTTTTTTATTTGCACAATATCGAATGTACATATGCATATACGCATATCGGCAATTAGTTTCAGAGATACGAGCGTATTTAGATATCCGTCATTTTGCCAAAACCAAAATTTGGCTAGTCTTTCATTCATTTTCTGCATTCTTCTATATTAATAATTCACTTCTATAATACTTCTTTTGTAAAAATAAAACTAATTTAAACAGAAACGGACTCACACGCGCTGAAATATCGAAATTAATTATAGACCGAAAGGATTCAAACAAAAATTTATGGAATTCTTAATAAAATACCCTTTAAATAAGACAAATTTAGAAATAGTGAATGCATTTAATTGAATATATTTCCACAATTTTTGGTGGCAATACTACTGTAAATATATAGTATCTCCGATACAGTGTTTTTTGAATTATTTTCTTTGATGCTCATTTTGTAATGTTTTATTTATTATATATTAAAGAAAAAACTTCTAATAGCTGGCAACGCTCAAACATATTTTGTACAGTAAGACTCTTACATCGATAATAATATTTGAATAATTGTTTTGACGTTTTAATTTCTTTGAATAAAGTTTGCATTTCTTCTATAATCTTTCTTAAGACTGCCTTGAAGTTATACCCATCTTTTAGAGAGGTACTTCATAAATTACTTACAGATGTCAGAAGCCTATATCTTTCTAACCAATTAGTTCATCTAATAATAATAATTATTATTTAATTAATAATGCTTTTTACGAAAGCTTTAAAAAGTTAACAAAAGCAAACTACAGACTAATTTAGCAGCATAGGTGCTCGAAGCATCGATGTCCCGAGTGCATTTGTTCTACTAAGTATAATATCATTACATAACTTATTAAATATTTGCAATTATCTCCTCTAAAAGATGCTTTCATCGAAACACACAAGTAATACTTTTGTTGAAGTTTTCAACATTCAAACCGATACCGACCGAAAGATCCCTTTCGAATGTGACATGCTTCACAAAGTACTCTTTGAACTATGAACTATTCCCCAGGAAGGCTATAAAATAATGCATTCTGCACACCATTATGGCCAATACTTTAGCACTTAAATACAGACAATTGAATTCCAACAATCAAAGGTAAATGAGCACACACACACGCATATGTACAAATACATAGCCATAAGAAACCATATATATGAAAATATATACCAACGATTTATTTGAGCCGTTTAGAATGTTGATAGTACCGGTTATAGCTTGCAAGCAGTGCATCTACACCTTCTACCGATCCTGCCGCCTTGGGGTCACCCAGCACCTAGTCTATAGCTTAAGCATGTCCGACAAATTGCTTGACAGCAAAATATTACTCGCACAAGTGCGGCTAAGTATCGGCGCACATACATACATGATAAACCTATATACACCCTCACACATATACATATATACTCATATGTACATATGTATGTACATAGAAATGTGAAGTGTCAGTGCGAGGAACCAATGGGGTTTACACGCTCAACTAACTATTTGCTCAGTTGATTGTGCCAACCGCTAGGCAATATACATACATATGTGTACACAAGCGCAAAGTTACGAGCGAAAGGAGTGCCCGAGCAACTGGTCTCTGCATAGAACTCTTATACAACCAAAACAACAACAACGGCCAAAGCGAGTTTCGTTCAGAAGTTTTGTATGGGTAATGGCGTAGTAATGGTATTCCATTTATATTAGCATTGATACGTTAATGGCTGTAATGATGTGTCGTATAAAAAATTTACAGGCCTGCGAAGGTGCCTGTACATATGCACATCTGCATATTGTCACCTAAAATGCAAAATAACGTAACATCACTTTTCATAAGTTTGCAGGCGAAGGAAAAACGATGTAACAGAAACCACTTATATTAAAACAAATTTCGGGTTTTGATTATAAAATGGTTATATATTGGTTATATCTGACAGCGGAAGCCGAAAATTTTATGCATATATAAGTAAATCATGTTGTGAATCGTAACCAGTAAAAAACTTAATATCGATTTTTTTGATGATACGTTGTTTTGTATTTTAGTTGATATACAGTGAACCAATAAAGTATACATACACCTAGCTCTATTAAATTACGGCACGTTTATTTGTTAAAAATGAATAAATTTTGTGGTTTTTTTCTATCCATTTCAAAAGATGTATATTTACATTAAATTTACCATATCAAAATATTTTTTTTTACACAAATAAAAATATGTTATATGTTCAACATTTTCAGGTGACCGCAGACACATATAAACCAGTTTTAACCAATATTAAAATTTTGTTTCACTCATGTTCCATTTTATTTCGTGTTTCATTCATGCCACTGTAAATTTCCGAAAATGTTGTTACATTATTTTGCATTTCAGGTGACGATATGTAAATGCATGGGAGAATACGCAGCTGCAGCCAATGCAGCATTAATATTCTCAGGTGAACCATGTTTCTATGTATGTGTGCAGCATATACTGGATGGCAATGTTTGCTTGAATGGGTGCATGTGCTGGAAAACACCCAACAATTCGTCCTTGCGAGCATCACAACGACAAAGAATTCGAAAGTGCACGGTGCTCAATAGGGGTAGCCATGTGGAGAATAAATGAAAATCGTTGTGGCTTTTGATGCTTTCGGTTAAGAAATGTGGCATAAAATTGTGGTGTACAGCGTTCGTCGAGTTTGAAAATATTAAGTAGTAAGTATAGTAGTAAAATCTCCACGTACTCCATGAGTCACCATTCCACACCTCGAATGTCACAATAGTAGATTTATTGAAAACCAAGTTTGGTGAATGTGTTATCTCACGAAATGACCCAGTCAATTGGCCGCCTAGGTCGTGCAATTTGTTTAAACTATTTCCTGTCGGGCTACGTCAAGTCTATGGTCTAAGCCAACAACTCAGCGACGATTCATGAACTTCTATCGAACGCGAAATTGAAGCAGTATCGGCCGATTTATGCTTGAAAACTGTCGAAACTTGGGTACACTGTACTAGTTCCATGAATGAATGTACTTTCACAGGAATTACATTAATGACACAAACCGTTTCGGTTTTATTAAAAAAAAACTTTTGTAGCGCTAAAAACCTTTTCATTTTTTTTAATGTTCAACTTGTCAGTTCTTCAGTAGTTTTACACCTAAGACCTTACTTGAAAGTATAATAATATAATATAATATAAGTTGATGATGATTAATACAAATATTTCGGCTTAAATGTGCCTAAAACTATACAATTAAGCTCATATTTTACAACAAAACTTGATCTGAAGCCCTGATTTATATGTATTAAATTTGATTTTAAACATAACTTTAGTTCCATACACTGCATACAGTTGATAAAGGCTGTGATAGCCTTGAACACTGTTTTCCGAAAAAGTAGCTTATTACATACCGAGGGTATTCAAGTGAAAGCAGTATAGGTATAACTACTTATTCGTCCATATTCAAGTAGCTTTAGCAGAGATGTGGGCAAATTAGCATACCCATCTGTAGGTATATGAATGAATCTTTTGTTGCTGTGTTCGCTTGAGGCGCTAATTTTCTGTTGAAATCGCCTACTTATAAACTTTCTACGTTGTTATCTACATACAGATGTGGTTATGTCTCTTGATATGCATTTGTCAATGAAGATATGCTGGTAAGCACATGTAAACATATGGCTCGTACAAAAATAAAAAGTTTTATGTCTTGGACGCTTTCCAAATGGGAAATAACATGAGCACAATTTCATTTCACAGAATTCGCAATTCGCATTAGGTTTTCAATGAATGAATGTATGACGGAGCAAAAAAAGTTTATATATTTACTATACATATGTATGTTTGTACTGTGTCGCTTGATTTTTGTAAGATCGCATAAAGCTTTTAGCTAACAACGTAATTTTCAAAAATGAGGTGAGGTATCATTGAAATAAGGCTCTCTTACTCTTATAATAGTCTTAGATATGATATGTTTTGCAACATTTCGCATTTTTTCATATTCATTAAGGATTTACAATAAATTGAATATATAAGCAACCGCACACAGATACACGTACATTGCAGAGACATACACAATATGGCAGCTAGACGAGAAGGCTGCCAAGTACTTTAATCATTTGGCTTGTAAACATTAAAAAATTTCCTATGCTTTAAGAAAAAGAAAACAAATACATAGTGAATATAAATATACGGTGTGTGCAGAAAGTTTTCGCAGAAGCAAAATTTTTTTAATATTAATTTTTAAGACATATTTTTTGGGAAAGGGTTTCAGCTTAAAAATCAGGATTATTACATTTATACATGTATCTACATCTGATCAAATTTTACTCGGACTGGCCCGAATTTTATTTTGCGCATTGGTACAACCTTTTTTATGTTCGTAAGAAAGAAAAAAATATGCCAATTATTTTATGTTTGTCCGGTGATTTTTACACATGAAAAAATTTAACAACGAGTTCTTGAAATCTTATGTATTTTAATGAAACCTACGCTACGGAAAATGTTCCAAAAAGAATTGGGGACTTTTCTTTATCACGAACACAAGTAGTGTGAGTTGTCCATTCAATGACGATTATATCGAAAAAGTTAAAGGAGGTGTTTGAAAATCATGGTGGTGGCATGAGAGAGATAACATCAATTCAACACGTTTTGGGTAGGAAGCGTGTCATTGTTAGAAAGCTGCACTTTTTTACATAAGGCCGCAAAAGAAATGCCTGACAACATATCAGAGGACCTTAAATTCATTAAACGCATTATCACTGGGGACGAAAAGCGGGTTTCTGAATATGAAATGGTAAATTTGGTAATGGCGCTCTAAAAATGAGCTGAAACCGAATATCTAAAACTCGCTGGAAACGCTTCAGACCAACTCAGCCAAAGATAATAACAAGGGTATGGAAAATTGGCAAGCTTGTATTGCCTTGAGAACCGTATAATAGGCTAACTAAGATTTCACTAATTTTGGAATTTACGACAGATCGCTTTGAAATAAATTTTAAAATGTAGGTTTTTTCGAGAGGAAGCCTGCAAATATGTAACATACTTCCTTAATTGCTTTGAGCAGGCCAAAAATAAAGTTTCAACAAACAATTTGTTTATCTTTAATTACTTTGAGGAAATCATGAACAATTTGATATTCTTAGTCCAATCACTGAAGCACCACTGCTGCTGGTGAAAACAAACATAAACAAACGCAAAATAATTCAAGCAAATGAAATACCTTAATGCTGAGTAAAGAAATTTGGCTTCGGCTTTTAATTGCGAATCCATTGCGAGAGAATTGGCTGAATGTTACGACTTACTTTCGTAGAAATCACAATATTTATGTATTAGATTATGTTTAATTGTGGCAGGTGGTACGCACATTCAGGAATTTTGCGCGAGGAAAATGATGCTAAAACTGAATGGGGAGGCGGGTGAGGCTGCGTGAGGGGTGAAATGGGAAATCCCGCACAACTCAGTATTTCTATTGAATGCGGTACTTTTGGCTCAAAAGTAAATACACTGTTGGTCTTAGGTTATTTTTAATTAATTTTTATATTTATAATGACGTATTGTCCAAAGAAAATAACTGCACATTCGAAGATTCCAGAAATGTCTATGTTAATATGGTAATGGTGGTTGGCTAATACGGAAGGTATACGAAGCAGTAAGGCAATACGAAGATAAGGAAACAATAACTGCAGCTATTAAACGTGCTTGGAGCAAGATTTCCTTGACCTTCATAAATTCCCTGAATCATTCTGTACTCATTACTGAAATTATTATACTCTGAAGAGGGTATATTAAATTTGACACGAAGTTTGTAACACCCAGAGGGAAGCGCCGGAGACCCTATAAAGTTTATATATAAATGATCAGTATGTTGAGCTGAGTCGATTTAGTCATGTTCGTCTGTCTTTCTGTATATATACGAACTAGTCCCCCAGTTTTTAAGATATCGTTTTGAAATCAAACGTCATTTTCTCTTCAAGAAGCTGGTCACTTGTTGGAACTCCCGATGTCGGATCACTATAACATATATCGAAATCAAGTTCTTGTATGGAAAACTTTCACATTTGCAATGCATCTTCACAAAATTTATCACAGGTTATTTTCTAAGATAATAATGTAATATACGAAGATCGGCTTACTATAGCATATAGCTGCCATACAAACTGAACGATCTGAATCAAGTGCTTTCGTTTTTGACGTGATATCTTCACGAAATTTGGCAAGGATTATTGCTTAAGGTAATAATATAATCTCCGAAAAAATTGTTCAGATCAGGTTACTATAGCATATAGCTTCCACACAAACTGAAACCAACAGTTACTAAAAGAAATGCGCCTGTGAAGGGTATTTTAAAATAATAAATATTAAAACAATTGAAATGCAAGTAAATTTGCGTCTAACCTAATGACCAGCAGTGTATATGAGCCAGACGTGTGGGCTTTTGCTTATCTAATGTTTAATAAGCGAGGAGAGGGGGCGTGCAAATCAAAGCAATTTATTTTAGGATTTGGCAGCAAGAGATGGGCCGCATAAAATTCCCAAGAGTGAGAAACTGTGGCTAATTTCAAGAATCTCTCCAACAGTTGCATTTGTTGGTATGTATGTATGTAAATATTTAGATATGAATATGTGCATAGATATGTATGTGTGTACGGGATTGCTTTAAAGAATGAACATTTTTAATAAGTGGCCGACAGCTGACAATGCAAAGGCGCACAACAAAGAACTCGAATGAACTTCTGCACACATTAGTCAAAAAATATATTTAGACATACAAAATTGGAGTACTACGAGGTATGACAATTAAGTAAATAAACTGATTCCATAAAAACCGTATATTTTAAAATTATTCTACAACTCTGCCATCCCCTTCAAAGTAGTGCCCTTGGACAGCTATACAGCGATTCCAGCGCGTTTTCCATGCTTCGTAACATTTCTGGAACGCTTCGACTGGGATGTCTGCGAGTACCCTCGTCACGGCCGCCTGGATGTCCCTAATCGACTCAAAATGGGTTACTTTGACCACCGATTTTGTTTTAGGAAACAAAAAAAAAAGTCACAGGGTGACATGTCGGGCGAATAAGGCGGCTGTTGCAACACGGCGATCCCTTTAGAGGCCAAATACTGGGACATGCTGAGGGCGGTGTGGCACGTCGCGTTGTCGTGATGAAGGATCCAGTTACGAGCGATGTCTGGACTAAGAACACTATAACCATACACTCTTACAATTTTAGCGTACGTTTCCGAAGCTGTTTCGCCCAATCTGGTGCAAAATTTTATAGCGACGCGTTGCTCTTGATTTCGTTTTTCCATTTTCGTGACGAACACTACAAACACACGTCTACTCAACTATATATCAATGGAGAGGGGAGGGATGCCGGAAAAAGAGAAAGGGAATTTCAAGGTCACAGGTTTACCACAAGCGCGGCAATAAAATCAGTCTCATTACTTAATTGTCAAACCTCGTATTACATGCCACATACCAAAAACGATGTTTACTGGGTTCCATAATACAATAATCAATCATATGGAGTAAAGCCACTCGGAAGTTCGAAAAACTTTATAATAGGTATATGGGGGCTCAGGGAAATATTGACCTTTTTTTGATACACGAATATATTATTATTAGAAAAAGATTCTCTCTAAATTTCAATTGTTTATCCTATACATTGGCCAATATTTTCGACCAAAAGTCAACTATAGATACTGGGGGTGTTACCGTAACACCTTTCTTTATAGTAAATAGAGAGTCTTATTTTGGTATCTTCAAAATGTATGATTTTTTTTTACAGAAAAAACTATTTATATAAACTAGAAATCACAAACAAAGTTTTTCAAGAGGATCGCGCAAACAAATCGGTTTTGTAACATTGGATACAAAATCAAATCAACACACTTTCTTTTACTCACTCTTCCAACCTTAAAACAATGAATTACCATATATCAAATTTCAAACCAACCTTAAATATATTACTAGACTGGCGAAAGAGGCGAAATGAGCCCGGCGAGTCGATAGTATACTGACGTGTTAAGCCGCTATTGACGACGCTCGTTTGCCGGAACCAGGGCAATGAGATTTTTCGACGACTCTTTTGCGGTTTAATAGCAGGTGCCGAGAGCGAATTCGAAACGCCAGTTGCGCCGCCTGCCGGCATATTGGTGGCGGGTGTAAAATTAAACGGTGAATTAGATGTGGGCGAGCCGCTGTTATAGCCAGTAGCGGCCGAGGAGGGCGAACGGCTGCCACCGGTCATGGGCTGCAGTTCAGCGCTGGGCGTCTCGGGGCATATGGATGGGCTAGGCGAGGGATCAGCAACAGCATAAGGGGCCATTGGCTCGCCAAGAATGTCAACAACGCCGCCGCCACCAGTATCAGGCATTAGTTGTACATCAATGGGCGTTGTGGACGAATTGCTGCTATTACCACCGCCAGCGCCAGCAGATTTCTGTTTGTTAGCCGTTGGTTTCTTGCTGCCACCGGGTGATGCGCTGCCATCTGAGTGATCGACACTGCTGATGCGTTCGATTATTAATTTTTTGACCGTCTTCATTTGTGTTTTTGTTTTTATGTTGTTTTTATTATTATTTTAGTAGACTCTCTGTGTTTTACGCCTCTTTTTTTTTCTTACAATTAAATTTTAATATTTTTTATATATAAAATCGAAAAAATAAAGCTACCGTTGAAAGTTTTGTTTGTATTTTATACTTATTTTGTAATTGTTGCTTTCTTTGGCTTGATTTCTTAATGAATTTGTGACTTGTTGCAAATTCTCTGAGTATTTTCGTGGTCTCTTGATTTGCTTTTCTTTAAGTTTGTGTTAATTTGATTTTGTACTCGACTTTTTTTGTTGCATTTCACAATTTTCACTTAATGGATACTTTTTGCTTTACTTTGGCAAAAATATACCGTAATATTGAAATAAATCACAGATATGTACCCGTACACTTTATTTATAACAAAAAATAATATCGCTCACGGACACCTCAAACGCTGTCGCTTCTAACGCCGAAATCACACATAAATATAATATACTTGTATATGTATGTATGTATAACCTTTTTTGGACCTTTTGCTAATATTTTTCTATATTTTATTCTTTTGTTGTGTATAAGTTAGTTCAATAATAAAGTAATGTTCGCAATGCTTTGCTCTCTGGACGCCGACTGTTTCACCAAAGTGCGGCTCGCGCCATGCGAACCAACACACCACACTTGGCTCGATTTTAAATTCTATTTAAAAATTAATACACCATTAAAATTGCTGTTCTTCCGTTGTTGTTGTTGTTGTTGCCAATATAAAAAAAATCGTTTATACAGTTAAGTGCATGAGCATATAAGTTACAAATACTACATAAAATGGCTTGAATGTCGTTGCCGCTGTTGTTGTACACATTACCCCTTTCGCATCTCACTTTACAACGGTTAAAAATAATTGCCAGTTGTTGGTCAAAGCGAAGTGGAGTCGCACGAAAAGCAGCCAGCAGGTACCCACAAATATATATATACATATATGGTATATATGTATTGTGGGTATATATGTATATATGTTTATGTATGTAGTTAAAAATCGATAATTTTCACAAAATGTTGACTAGGTTGTGCGTATGTGTTTGTGTGTGTCATAACCCAAGTTCCTGCGATCCTTTGTCGCAGTTATGCACACACATACATTAATATATGCTAACATATACACACAGAAGTTAGCGAGTTTGTTGCAGGAATTTGTAGAACCCGCGCATATTCTCTAAACTAACTTAAATTTGCTTTTATCTATGTAAACATGTGCGCTGTGCATACAACCAACCTATCCAGCTCGCCAAACCAACCATTCTGCCTTGGATGTGTGTCAACTGACAAGCTGTTGGTCGGGCATCCGAAAGATGTTGCCTTGACTCTTCAGCAATCAGTATCGCTGACATGTACAGTTAGTTGACAGCAAAGACATCACATGCTTATACCTGACTAGAAAGCAAAAACAACGAAAAAAGAGCATCGCAAATTTTCGCTACTGATTACTTTAGTGACTTTAAAAGCTTCGAAGTGCATACACATACATAGTTATGTATATATGTATAAGCATATTTATTTAATATTCCCTTGGCATCATTGAAAACCCAGTAAGCAAAGTTTTTGGAACAGTGCTAAAGAGTGAAGGTTTTAACAACTAATAAGTAGCTTGCAATATTGCTGAGCAAAAAAACTTAGCGTAAGCAAGAAAAACCTTTTTGATATCGATTGATGAAAAAACAGCATATAAAACCTCACAATCTAACTCATTTTGAGTTCTACGCCATCACTGCTGTAATATATGTGAAAAACTTGTCTCGCCGGAGCTATAGGAAGATTAGTTGTATAAGAACTAACACCCAAGACTGTGTTCAAGGTGGTATTATTCTAATATAAAAAATAGATTTGTTTATATTTTCAAAGTTTCACTATATATAGGTATTTTGCTGATCCGGCCTCCAAACTGGATCAGCTGGAACTGAAATTTTAAACGCGTTTTTTTCGAAACTGTATTTTTCAAAACGATACTCACGATTTCTCAGGGCGGATTTATCTGAAATTTTTAGAGCGTCTTTTTTATGGGCTTGTTTATGTCTGGACCTATCCAACCTTACTATTTTGAATAAATACGTTTACGAATACTGTTCCGTAGTTCCAACATTGCGAAATTATTCAAGATTAATAAATATTTTTTGGTTTCAGATTGCTAATAGAATTGATATCGTGGGTATGGTCACGTGCCAATTTTTTGAGATCCCGACTTTATTGGCAGCCCAATTTGTGAAAATTTTTGATGTTTCTTTTTTTGTTTTTTTTTTGATTTTTTGATGTTCAACATATGCAATCAAAGGTATAGGAAAACTCATAGCAAATAATTAAAATGTGTTGACATAAGATGTGCATAAGAGAAAGTAAACGACCTTTGCAAAAAATTTCGACGCTATTTTATAAACCTTTTATAAACCTAAAAATATAAACTTTGAATAATACGATCAAAATTTCTCGTTGGGAATACACATAACTCTATTTAAATTTTTTATAAAAGTACATGCACATACATAAATGCATACACTGTCATATATGTATGTATATGAAATGTGTTTATTTACGGAATTTGATGTTGTTAACTGATTAGGGGCACTCAAATTGATGTAAACGATTTGAACAAGGCTGTTGTTGGCATATATATGTACATAAAGATGTAACATGGAGTTAATAATAAATAACGATGAAATTAAATTTTCAAAAAGTCATTTTACAGCCATAAAAAATCACTGTTAACCGTTCCTTGCAAAGAGTAACCAAGCAGCGGTAACCTGTTCTCCCGCCTTGCAATTCTATACTGTGCTGTGAATACCTGCGATTTAGAAATTATACATAGTACTATGTGTATATGATTATAAACGCATAAGCCCAGTCCACGAAGGGGTTCTCCAAGATTGTTTGTGATACAATATATGAGTTTTTGCTTGAATCTCGAGAATTCGAAACTCCCACCAGCCAGCAGGCTCTGTATAAAAAGTATGTATAAATGTTGGCAGAAATAAATTTCTAATTAATTACTATTGAAATGTGCTGCGCCATAGTACTTGTATTTCAATTTAAATTGCATACTTTTATAAGAACGTGCATTGAAATTAATTATATTTATCGCGAACTCATTATCACAAGACTTCTATTTCTAGTACACTCCCTCTTTCGCACATTTCAATGCAAGCGTGGGGGATTTTTTATTTTACCATAATAATCGCATGCCATTTGCTTGAACGAAGCTATTAAGTTTGAGAAAAAAAATAAAAATAGGCACGGCAAGTTTTAGCAATAAGAAATGATGCTGTCGAAATGATGATTCTAAGTCAGTATCGAGAGGTCTTAATAATGGACCATCCCTACTGTAACAGATTCAGTTCTTTTTATTATGACGTAAGAAAATGGTATAAAATTATTATATCATTAAGGAAACAAAAAATTAATGACGTCACTTCTTGAAATTTAACGTTTGTTTACATTTTGCAGTGGTTTCTTTGATGTCAGAGAGTATATATGTATGAATTTACAATTTTTATAATTATGATAATTAAAGGAATGATTTAAATGAATATTGTTAGCTATTTTTTTAAAATTCGGCATAATAAGTGCGCAGTTTTCTTTTTATCTACTGGTTATTTTACGAGTAGTATGCTCTCAGATTTGTCAAAAGCAGAAGAAAATGCATTGTGACAAAATAGCTGAAAATTGTAATTTATTTTCCCGGATAAATGATATTTCAAAGAAATGTATTTTCCTAAGTTGATAGGAATGTTTTTAATTAATATGCCAAATAAGAGCGCGACCTCTCAACCAGTTTGTTTACAGCAGCTGCTTACGTCGGTACACCTCAGTAGTGCGTTGCGAATTTTACCATAGATAAAAATATCGAGCAAAGAATTTGACTAAAATTTTGTATATCTAACCAAATGCTGTGTTATAATGTTGAAAAGGCATACGATGATTCAGTTTTATCAAAAACAAAAGCCTTCGAGAGGTACAACACCTTCAAAGACGGTCGGGAGTTTGACATGCAAACAAGTGAATAATCATCGGAATGAAGGGGAAAGCCAAAAAAGCCACGTCAGAGCCGCTCACAAATCAAGGTAGTTCTCATTATTTTTTTCGATATTCGTGGTTTGGTGCATCAAGAATTTGTTCCGGAGGGACACACGGTCAATACGGAGTTCTATTTGGAATTATTTTTATTATTATTTTTTACACGATGATAATGCATCATCGTATCGAGCCACGATTCTTGAGTCACTTGATCCAAGAAAATTTGCTGAAGGAGCTGAAGACGTTTTATTTACAATTTCCTGGTATTTTTTTTTTTGTCACAATACTCTTTTTTCTTGTTTATATATATTTTTCAATAAAAAAATATATTATTAGAAAAGTTTCTATTGAGTTTAATACTGTATTTTCTTACTTCGAATAAAAAAAAATATTTAACAAGTAAAAAGGGGTGTTCGGATATTTTATACTTTTGCAATTCGCAGGAATCAAAGCCAGGCTCAAAGATAAACTGTTATGAGTGAAACAAGTTCTGTAATTTTCATTGAGATAACTCAAAGGATATGGTATTTTTGATGAAAAGTCAATTATAGATACTTGTGTCCAAATATTCGGTACCAAGGGGCTTGACAATTTGGACAATTTTTGGTCATAAGGTGGAGTACTTTAAAGATATTATTAGAGCAAAATTTTATCCCGTTATAGTGGTCCGATTCTGTCCATCTAGGAACCCGTAATTTTTTTTTGTACCAAGGAACCCGTATGCGAAGTTTCATCAAGATATATAAATTTTTACTAAAGTTACAGCTTAGACGGACGAACAGGCAGATAATCACCCGTATTTCAACTCGTCTCGTCATCCTGATCATTTATCTTGCTTAGTTTTAGGTGATACGTAGAACCGTAAGGTGAACAGAACTATAATACTCTGTAGCAACACTCTGTGTAAAAACGGGCTCTGCTAAAGATGTTCAAAATACTCCTACCCTGTTACTATATTATATATATTTCTTTTTGATATCGATTAATCGAAGAACTTTACAGTCTATGGTCATTAGCATATTAAAAACTTAGTATAAAGATGATTTTAGCGTTTTCTATTAAAGAATTGATGTTTTATGTTAAAAAAATAAATCGTTTGGACGAGTTTTTTGTCAATATTGAAGAATTAAAATTAAAATTTCAAACTTTGAGTATTATCAAATAAAGGGTGGCGCACCAATCGTGCTACAAAAACAAACCGTAATCACTTTTTTTGTGTGAGTAATCCACTTATGTTTTTTATTCAGTCCGTAATTGCCGAAAGAGGCTTCCAAGAGTAGATGGACAATTATGAGGTTGGTAAACATGTTTGCCGAATTTGAAATTAGCGCAAGAAGACGGTACCATCGAGACTGTGGCATCGTCAATTCAGGCAAACTCAAGAGTTTTGACTCTTAACTTATCGGCGCAACTTTAAGTTATCAGACAGTCATTACAACGGATAATTCATGATATCTTAAACCTGTTTCAGTACAAAGTTTAAATAACAAGCAGATTAAACCCACTAGATTTCCCTATTCGCCTGGAATTTTGCCAAAAAAAATATTTAAATTTCCGAAGAAAACAATAAATTGATGAGGCTCATTTTGATCGAAACGAAAACGTAAACAACCAAAATTATCGTATATGGGGTGAATCAAATCTAGAAATAATCCACGAGACGGAACTTCATCCAGAACGAGTCACTGTGTGGTGGTGTGGGCACCGTTATAATACGGTTTAACCCTAATCAAAACTAGAGAATGCTTTTAATGAGCATTATGTGTAAAATTAAAAGAAAATTAAAATTAGAATACACATTATAGTATATGAAGCAAAGTACAGGAATATGATAGGGCGTGACGTGTCAAAGCAACCCTGCGCTGCAGCTTAGTATTCGTGTGAAAAATACTGGTTTTTGTTACAAATTTATTACTTTACATATATGAGCTATTTTTTCATTGGAAAGCTGGCTTATAAGACGTTGTACATACTATATGTATTATATCCACATTCCATTATGATTCGCTATTTTGTGCTGTTTATCACAAGTTTCCCTGGTTTTTGCATACACACACGCGCACTTCGGGCAGGCAGAGCGAATTGAAATGCTGTTTAAAAAAGTAAAATGCGAAATCACACAAAACATTTGCAATGAATAAAAAATGAGAATAACTAAATTGCTTTACCGGCGTGCTTGTGTCTGAAAAGTTCCCGAACTGCACTCACTTACAAATTAAGAGCTTGCCCTTCTCCCTTTCCTGTTGCATGCACTTTCGAAAAAAGTTATAGTAATTAAATGTTTGAAATATTGATAACTTGTGATAGAACCGGTTACTAAACGAAACGTGAAATTGAAATTATTAAGATACTGATCAAAGGTGTACTCTTTAGTCATCTGTCTGAGCGCTAAAGTCGACATAAAACTTTGGAATGATAAAAAAATAAAATTCAAGTTTTGGAAATACTGAAAAATTTATTTATCTATTTTCACAAGAAAAATCACAATCCTTTGTCTTAAGAAAAATATCCGCATATATGGATCACACTTTAATTAACTTGATAAAGCTGAATGTATTTGCAACTCTTAGTCTTTGCTTTGAAACAAATATACTATATTGGTTACTATTCGAGTATCAAATTAAAGTACCCAGTTCAATATTCCCATTAGCTATTAGGCAGAATATTTTCAATTGCAGACTTTGTTGAGAAATAAAAAAAGAAAAGCAAGAAAGTAAATACCTTTAATTAGAAGATATCGCAACCAAGACGAAGACCATGAACCCAATGAGGTCTAGCAGAGCTCTACCTTTTAATATATACTTTTATCTTTTTTGTATTGATTAATAATTCGTCGAATAGTGAACTTTATTATTTTCTGTGCCACGTGAGCTCTATTTTGGTGCTTTCGACTGCTCAATTGGATAGATATTTGTTTACTACTTAAAGCGGCGCAAACGCTAACTATTATCGGCGAACTTTCTGATAAGATATATAATTAAAGAGGTAAAAGCAAGAAGACAAAGCAATAATATTCTGTAATTAAAATTTGGAATGGTTAAACTCTAGGAAATTTGTTTCAATTCGACGCCATTTTATGATTTTTTTAGAAGTAAGTAAGTAGTAAAAATGTTTTGAATTCTTTTTATCTTATTTGATAAATGCTTTAACTATTGTTTTCTGAACCCCTTTCTAAGCGCTAATGTAAGACCGAATTAAAAAAAGAAGCGTAACCAGGAATTTTTACTACCATAACCTTTCCTTAAACTCTTTTCAGCCACATTCAATATTAAAACGACGCAAATTAAGCATATTTCTATACAGAACAACAACAAAACTGCTACTAACTTCTACTTCAAAACATAAACTGCCATCCATCGATCAATCGATCAAATTGCCAAATATTTAATTTAATAAAGTTCATAAAATTCTTTGAAACCTGCTCAGATTTGCTGCCAAACTTTATTGACAACCCAATATGTGATTTTCGCTCTTGTATGTGTGGCGAGAAACAGAAAACTTATAAAAAAAAAAGAAAACCTCTTCCACAATCGTTGCCAGTAAAATGTTCTCACGGCACTTTCACTATTAGGAGTCTGTTTAAGTGCATTTGTGAGTGTATTTATTATGCGCTTACGGCGAATTTGATTACATAAAAGTGTATTTGAAATGCTGCTAATGCAGAAAAGGCGCTTTACGGTCTTTGCCTTTCTCATATGGTAAATAGTTACTTGCTATGAGTTTACAAATGGATCCACACATACAAACATAACGGGTGATCCAGATAGATGCATATTTTTCAATAGCCCTTTTTTTAACAGATCACGAGTAAGTCGTGACAAGCTGTCATGTTATTTTTGTTAAGTATTGTTCGGCATTTCGTCATGGACAGATTACGCCTGAACAAGGGTTACAAATCGTTCAACTTTAAAGAATGTGTTTCGCGCGCTTCGCTCAAAATTATGGTCAAAATAATCGGCCTACTGAGAGTACTATTCGCAAAATCATCACCCATCTTGAGACCAAGCATTCATTATTGAATAATATTCAACCGAATAGACCACGTCCAGTACGCAGTGAAGAAAATATATCAGCTGTAGCTGAGAATGTACACGAAAAACGTGGGGAGTCGATTCGGCGCCGTTCGCAGCAACTCGGACTGACTTACGGAATGACTTGCTGAAGGACTTTATTGAGATACACTTCAGTTAGCAGATAATTTCACGTTTTGGGCTGGTCGATTGGCCACCTTTTTCCTGTGGGGCTAAAGTCTAAAGTTTTTGCGGATAATTCCGCCTTAATTCAGGCTTTGGAACAAGACATGACGCCAGTTACCAGTCGAAATGCTCGAAAGAGTCAACGACAATTTACCTTAACGGATTGACCATCTGAGACGTAGCCGGGGCCAAAATTTTAAAGAGATAATCATCAAAAAATAAAAATAATAAAGTAGGGAACCTCGAAATGGATCATCCTGTACAAATACACATCTAAAATGAACCGCATAGTTTTATTACAGTTCTAGTTTGCAGTATTCTCCGCAGGAAAACTGTCTGCGGACTTTTGACGGACTTCTGCTGAATCTTTTCGAAACTAACAACTAACCTTACTTAAGTTTTGCTTTCAACGATCAAAAGATGGCACACACATCACAAGGGATAAAAGAGCTGAACATTATTTTTAGAAATTTTGAATAGAGCACTATAAAGCTTAACTTTGTTGATTTAAAGCGTATATATTATTCCAATAACATAAAGCTCTTAAAATTATAGCAAGAAATGTTTACTGTGATATTTATACCATCTGATCAAATTTAACTTTGAGTGATCTAGCTGTTTGGAAAACCGAACCGATAAAACAAATTCCTGGATTGGTACACCCCTTTTTAATGTTCGTGTGAAGATTGATTTCCATATGTCAATTAGTGTATCTTTGTCGACCGTTGGTGTTAACGAAAAAAGCTAGTTTGCTTGAAATTTTTTGCTTCCAATGGAATCACGGCTACGGATTTGCAATATACAATATTTCATTGACATTCGTGAAGTCATCAAAAACTTGCTTCATGCCAGTCTTATATACAACTGTGAATGTTACATGCGAAAATCATCGTGCTGGCATCGTACCAAAATACCTTAATCTTTTACAAAAACGACGTCGAGTAAGGATGAAAAAAAATGCTTGACAACGTACATAAGGAATCTACATTTAACGCCATCATTTTCTGGAGACGAGATCGATATATGGGTTTGTGAATATGACGTCCAAGTTGTCCAAAAATTGAGTGAATGGCGCTCCTAAAATGAGCCAAAACTAGAAAGCCCAAAACTCGATGAAGGCGCTAAAGCCTAGATGATAATGTTAATAAGAAGCGCATGGAAAAATTAATTAAGCGTTGGCATGTCTGTATTGCCTCGGCAGCCAACTGAAGGCGTTAACCAGTTCATTAACCAGTTCCAAACTAACCCAAAACTAATTCTATTATCTCAGGACTTTATGCAATACAAATAACCTTGCTTACTAATCTTTGTAAGTAATAAAAGCTTGATTGGATATTGACATCTTTCGAGGCACACGCTCAAGCTTTCATTGTGGAACATGATAATTAAAATTTGGATCCGTTGAAGAGACAGTTACAAAACGGTAAAAAAAAAAAACAGTTTACATTTAAGCCCTGAGCTACAGCTGAGCTGTGGCTGAAGCCGACTTTAGCTGCCATTAGTAGCAGCTAAAGGTATCTACTTTTATTTTCATCACAGGGTCATTTGATTTCGCTGTTTCTGTACACTATGTGACTATGTGAAGATATGCGGATTTGTGGTAAATCTGCAGAGGAGAACTAGCTGGCATGTTATGTGTATTCATTTCTTTCGCGACCTCCAAACCACAAGCAACAACAAACATGGCAAAATAGCAGCATCTCAAGCAAACTGTCAGCCGCCAGGCATCAGCCACTGCCAGCTAACGCTACCGGCGCAATTTACAAGGAACGCGTTACATTGCGATTTTGCGATTGCTTACGAATTTTTGTGGTTCTTATATACGATTTGCGCAGCTCGTTTGCCTTTTTTGTGCCAACTTTTCGCTGGCCGATTGTGTGGCCCTTTTGTTTGTTTGGCTATGTCTATGTCTCTTTTCTGGCATCTCTGTTCTGTGGTTGCTTCGTTTTGTGGCATACACGAGTGCTATGGGGAATACAATGTAAGTATGTGTGTGTATTTACGAAAGTGTGTGTATGTGCGAGTGAATTTACAAATTCGTGTATATCTGTGTGTGTGTGTGACACGATGTTGGTGACAACGTCAGCTTTAAGTATATTTCGGTTATCCAAGCATCCCGCAGATGATATCTGGCATAGATTTAACGCTTAATATTTGCACAAACACACGCACACAGACATACAGTTACAATATATAAATGTAAACCTGCGTACATACGGAATTTTGGCAATGGCTTTTAGTGCTGCCGTGCCGTAAGCGGATAATAGATTTGATAAAACCCAAAAGCTTCAATATACTAAACGTGTTTCATAAAAAATCCTGCACACACACATGGACACATTTGATGCAATTACATGGGCTTAGATAGGAGTGTGCATATGTTTGTTTGGGCTGTGTGCTTCTGCACTTTATTTAAAGTCGGCCCCTTTTTGCTTAATCATCAAGTCAATAGCATTCCTGAAATGTTTTCCATCGTGTTGGTAGTTTTCCATGTGTCTGTTATTCTTGCTGCTTTTCAAGCTGTACACACAGCTTATACATTGATTTGCAGCCTACTTTGAAATTTTCGGTTTATTTATGTTGCTAAAACCAGAGCATTTACTCAATTTGATTTGTTTTCCCAAAGATTTCGTGTTGTTGTTTTCATATATAACTGTTTGCACTTAAGCTGCATTAAAAATTTCAAGATTAGATAGGCGACACACACAACGGCAACATTTTTTACAGTTAGTTGGCACTACAAAGATAAAGTAGTACACACTTTAGCTACAACAACAGCAACAAGGGCGTTTAACGTTTGATCTGGCAATTAAAAGCTTCCAGAGACTGATAGAAAAGAAGTTTTGCTAAATTAAATTTAAAAAATAACAACAATTTACCAACGTTTGCTTTTTTTAAATAAGGAGGCCTGCACATTTCGTGCACAAATTATAAAAATTGTATTAAATTCAAAAATTTAATTTTTTTTAGTTTGAGAATTTTCACATTAAATTTGGTACTTTCCACTTTCAAAAATTTGTATTTTTAATATTTTTTTGAATAATCCGATCTTTTTTCAATATTCTTCACTACACCGACGCAGTCAAATTATCAACGCACGATTAACATTTTTTTAGCCGTGGAAAAACGCTACTGCTGCAGAAGTCACGAGCAATTTGTAGATAGTAAAGACGGTGGTCAAAGAATCAGCTTCCCTTAAGGAGCGCAATTTTTCTTATTTTTTATGCTTCTCTAATCAGCTGCTTGTAGTTTGAGAAAGTTTGAAGCGGGTGCCTGGTGAAGCACAAGTAGTTAAGTAGTAAGTAAGTTGATGTATTATCAAGTAGAAGGAGAAAAAGATCCACGAAAACTATTGCAGCAGGCAGCTCACATAGTAGACCGCGCGTAACGCGTTTGTGGAGCGTTGGATCAAACGGGCGTGCGACCGACCGTGCGACTATTTCCAACACGACCAACCGACACACTTTCTGCACCGCGTTAGACTGTGAGCGCGTTTTTTTGCATACCGCATAATAACGCAACTGGAAGCCACTAGCAACGGGAAGACCAACAACAACAATGAAGAGCGCATAAACGATTGCGGGCGAACTCAACTAACTCCTGCTCCTAGCGCACACGACGAGCGAGATAACACAATTAAAAGTGACGATGGTCCACGCACAAACAACACGCCGCACCATGCCTCCCATACTCTTAGCTATGCCCGTAGTAGGCAATACATGGTACACACACTTTTCACAAGCACTGTATAGCCAAATCGGCTTTAAGTTGGCGACCGATTGTTGACAAACGAGCAGTTTCGTTGCTAATAAGCACCAGCCAATAACTATGCCAATTGCTATGCGTTGCCATATTAAGGGAAAACGGAGCGGAGCGTAACGTCGAAGGAAACGTAGTTCTCGTCCATTCTTACATATACTCTCGCTCTCTCCGTGCGTTTGTAGAGAGGGTGCTTTTTATCGACTTGCTCGTTCGCTCTTGTCGAAAATGTTCTGCATCGGTGAAAAAGCTCAATCTTTGCTAGCCGTGTTGTTGTGTTGTTTTTGTTACACTTTATTAATATTCTAACAATGCGCCACATTGTGCTTACGAGTAGGTAAAAAATACAACAACTAAGGAATATCAAAAAACGATAAAGAAAATCGTACGTACGTCTGTACAACTCAAGTGGCGTATAACGAAGCGCACGAAAACAATGCGGTGCTGATAATAAAATGCTAACAACAACAATATGCGCTTTCCGTTAGAAGTAGTCGAATTATTTTAACACTCGGAATTGACGTGCCAAATTTTGGAGCTCATAGAGACCCTAAGGAAATCTGCGTTAGATTGGATTAACGGTATTTTCGAGTTAATGCAATGAGATGCCATAAAGTATTAGGGGCATGTCGTAAAGGTTTGCTGATGCATCTTTTAATGAGTATAATTTTATTGCTTGTATGTCCACAAATGTGGGTAGCAATACAAAAGCAACAAAAAAATGAAAAAAACATATCTGAATAAGCTAATAATTTAGCTTATCAAAAAAAGTTTAAACAGAAGAGTATATTTAAAAAATGATTACCGATCAAAAATAATAATACATAATATTGGTTGCACTGCCAAATAGTTTACAGTGATTACTCGCGAATGTGTTGTTGTCATTACGCCAAATTGTTTGTCAATTATTGTCAAATCATTAAAAACAACTAAACGAAGCTAAATCGATTTACGCAAGTTCGGCTGATATTAGTCCTTAAATTTTTGAGATACAGATCTTAAATTTTGTACACGTTTTTTCCCAAGATATTGGACTATTATAAAGCTTCCATACAAAGTGAATGTTCAAAATCAAATTCGTGTATGAAAACTTTTTGGCCTAGATTATTACCGAAGGCTACGCTACAATCTCCAAACAAATTGGTCGCATTAGGTCACAAATTAGCCGATTAAAATCAAAATAAAAATACATTTATACCATTTTTTGCGATAAGAAATGCAGATGCAAAAATTCGCTCCATAACTTTTAGTATGAAATATTTAATTATCATAAAAAGCTAATATCACAATTTTATTATTGACACCCAACCCACCACAAAAAATTTATTATCAAATTATCTCCGAGTTGTTTACATATCTATATATATGGACATTTGCAATGCGCCTAATAGTAGGCAACGCTTTATTGTATTTCTTTGATTGGCAAGGCAGCAATAAAAAATGGGACTAAATTTACGTATGTACAATATTAAATAAACGTGACAAAAGGAACAAAATTATGGAGTGGATCTCATTATTTGATATTTCGGGGGCATTATAAATATTTATTGGAAGATGCTTATATATATGATAATATCAGCAGATTTTGATTCTATTGAAGTAGTTATGTACGCATTTCAAAATGTCTGGCAGTATACTGTTACTGTCGAAAGGTTTTAAATAGCAGAAAGAATAGTAACAGTAATTAACGATAATATGCGGACGGTTATGATACGGCGAATTTTTCTCGAGCATAGCTAATATTACATATTCTATTTATCGCATATTTGTTCTCATTATTCAAACGTAGTTATTAGGATTTGGACAGTAAAAAATTATTAAAACTTTAAGAGTATTGGAAATAATAAAAAAAAACTTTTTCTTAATCCATTTTCAAGAGGAAGTCAAATTTTTTTTTTTATTTTTGTGAACTTTGCCAAAGAAGATGATGGTAAGTTAAACTACTAACAGAACTGAATAAGGACTGATGCATAAATGTGAAAATTGTCAAGAACTTATAAAATTTCACATGTTCTGTAACAATTATATCTCAATTCAATTAATATTAAACAAACAAAGTTCTAAGCATATACGCCGAAGCTTTGCGTATCAAAAGAAACATATGTATGTATTTCAGTGTATGCTCAGAAGACATCACATAAATAAATTGTATTATTTTGTAGCACGGAGCTTTTGCTGGGGTTGAGAAATGCGCTCGCACTACAAGTTCTCTCGCTCGCTGTCGCTCTCTCCATTTCGATTCACACTCGCGAAAGCGATGTTGTTAGATGCTCTGCGTGAGCGCACCTGATTGTGGGGAAGAAACGCTTGGCTGGAAAATAGTTAAATCGTAGAATATACGACACAGATAATATATACCACCAGAGGCAACGAATTTTTGTGCATAAATGTACACCAAATTCCAACGTGAGGTAGGCCAAATTATGTGCTCACCTTCGCGGTACGGTGGGGGAGCAGCAGTTAGAGCAGCTGCGGTGCGCATTGTTGCAGATGCGAGATATAAAAGCTGCTGTTATTAACAATTGTGCACCGCACCAGGGAGCTTTCTTTGTAGCCTGCATGCATATTTATTTAATTTCAAAACTTAATTTATACCATATTATATCCCAGTATGCTTGGGCGCATTGTAAGCTACGCATTTGGAGCTTTATTATAATATAAAGATTGATATGCAGAAATCTGCAACAAGAGCTGCGCGCGGAAGTGTAAATTGTTACACAAGTTTTGGACGGAAAAGGAATTTGATGTTCTATTATATGTATTTTTGGGCAGAAAGTCGAAGATCTCAACATCTCTTATAATGTGGATTTACGAATAGGCCTTTGAAATTGCTCAAGAAACTGGCGAATGACGCTCCAAAAATGAGCGATTATAAAGATTTGTTTTCGTCAGTCCGGGTTAAACTTGATCAGTTGAAATGTATGAATGTATGAGTTTAATTTCGCTTTTTCATTGCTTTCACTTTGTTATTTTTATTATTGTGGCGCTTCCTTTAAAGGAATAGGGGAAAAAAAGACACAATGACATCATCGAATGACAGCAAACAGGCGCTCAGCCATTCAAACAAACAGTCGTACTTACATACGGATGGACAGATCGACGGAAATATAAAAAGGCATTTGATCGAAACCGAAACAAAAAAAGTTATTCAAAGGAAATGTGATACAATTAAGGTGTCGGCGAGAAACAGAAAAAGAGGGTGTGAGTTTTCAAGTCTTTTCATTCTAATGCCTTATTATTCTATGAAATGTGCAAAATATGCTAATATACATTAGCATTGCTGCCGCAATTCAAATATATTGGAAAAGCTGATTACTCATAACCGGTTGCATGAAGCGCGTTCTTCTCTCATTATTTTCACTTTTAAATCGAATTTCGTTACGGGGATGGTATTGAAATGACTTACCTTATTGTCACTATCTGTGGTATTGCCGGAACCAAAGCTGGCTAATGAGCAGCGATCGTGATCATTCTCCGTCAGTGGTTCGTCTAAATCACGCGATGAACGTTGCGATGAGCCGGAATTCTTAGCCGGCGATTTCGGTAGTGTCAGCGAGGTGCCCGAAAAGCAAGTTTCTTGCATGACTTCGCGCATTTTTTTCACCCAAACCTGGAGAAATAGTAAACGAAGTTAGATAAGACGTTTTTAACTTATAAAATATTGTTACACATAATAGAAATCAGCTTTTGTATAAGGTTATAATACGATATTAAGTCATTCCATAAAAGAAACTTGCTTTAATAAAGAAAGCTTAAATTTTGTTCGAACAAGAAAAAACGTTCACTTCGGTTTCATCGACCTTCACAAATAATAAAGCTTACTATACAGGGACTTGATTTTGATCGCAGCTATACGCTATAGTGGCTCGATCTAAACAATTTATTCGGAGTTTGTACCGTTACTTTGGAAAATAGTTCATGCAAATTTCTTGATGATATCTTGTCAAATAAAAAAGTTTCCCATACAAAGGCTTTGTTTTGAGTGATCGCTATATGCTACAGTGGTCCGATCTGAATAGCTTATTTGTATATTATAGCTTTAATATTCTATGCCTAATATATCAAATTATTTAATCGAATAAAAATTAGGAGGCAGCCTTGTTAAATTCATTAATTAAGCTTTTTTAAACTTTTTTATATTGATATACATATATTTAAAATTCGTTTAGACTAACACTGAATAAAAGATTTTAAACAGTCAACATTAGCTCATATCGCATTGAATATTTCCAAGTTTTTTGACGGAACGTTTTCAAATAGGTGGCAAGTTTGTATTTTATATTAAAATGAGCCAAAAATATATGTCTTAAATGCCTCAAATTGTTCTGTACCCACTTGTTTGGTCTCCAAGCTATTTGCCTTCAGCACAATACGGCAATCGGAGAGCATTGGCGAACGGCCTGTCCACACGGCGAACTTGGTTTCATCACCCTCGATGTGTTCGGTGATGCCCATATCTGTAAAAATCATTGATAACGAGTTAATACTGACTACAAATTATTATTATTCAATATCTAACTAACCGGTTGTCATGAGTTTACTTTTGAATTGATATTTAACGGAACCGTTTGAGTCCTTCACCTCTTTGGCAAAGAGTAAATACAATTCGAATAAGAATACACGCCGTTCACGCCCTTTACGTATCAATTGCTTTGTATCCCAAGCTTGGAATGCATCCTGCAACACTACCTCACCCAAATTATCTATGGGCACATCACAATTCTCCAACAATGACAAATGCATTGCGTCGTTCGCCTTCTTCGGCACATTCAACATAACCTCTAAACCTTCTTTGATTTCACCATGACTCTCCTCACAGCAGGAGAGTAGATCCTTGAGTAATAATTGGTATTTTGTAATGCGTTGTACGGGCTTAATGAGAAAAGCTGGTAGGGGATGTTCGACCTTGTGTCGATGTTGCAACTCATCGAAATATGTGCCCGAATGTTGTACCATCAAATTATTCGAGATCGGTTTATTTTTGCAATAATATACATACATATCGAACTTTGTGGCCCAAGTGACGAAACAATGCCCAACATCTTCGGGCATTGTCTCGTATTTCTCCAATTCGCGTAAAAATATTTTCTGATGGAAATTATAAATTTCACGTATATTGCCGAAGAGTGTGTCCTCCTTGCCGGCCAATGCAGCTGGCACACCCTGACCAGTGCGAAATTCTTCAAGGAAGCATTTGATGCAAGTCTCCAAGTCTTTTACATAGGTACGTTCAGTCTGCATTAACTCAGCCATAATGAACTCTTTTCTGCGTGCGGATTTACGTTTCTCTTCGTTAATCTCCTTCGATGCGGCCGTGGAGGATGTAGTGAGTTTGGCCTCCAGCGAAGGATCTGAGTGGCGATCGGTGGTGGAGCCTGAAATTAATCCATATTTGTTGATTTCATTATATATAGTATGACTGAAGAATAAATACAAAAGAACAATTTAAGAACATAAGAGCTTTAAGAGAAATCAATTTTGTGTAAAAGTTTAATATCCAAGCACTTTGCTCTCGCTAACTGTTGTTTTACGGTTACTCACCAGAAGCAGAACTAATCGAAGAATTTGCGTCCGACTCCAGCGGCACCACCATTGACATGCCCAAAGACTTCTCCAACTGCTCTCTATAAGTGTCCATGCGATTGCTGAAGTCCTTATATCTGTTACAACAAATATGGCATTCAATTTGAAATCAAACATTATAAGAAAAATTTAGCACAACACACCTTTGATCGACAGACGCAACCCACTGCTTGATGGCGCTGGCGTGAGCATGTCCTTTCTCCACCAAGCTATCGGCCAGTTGAATGAGCAGCTTAACGCGCTCACGAGTTTCCTTCGCCGTGCCGCGAAATTCGTTGTGCTCTTTGAGCAGACCTTCGGTCTCTTCGCGTGTCTTACCCACCAGATTGGTGCGTGAGGAGAGGTAGGCCTCGCCGGTGTTGTGTATCCATTCGATGGCTTGCTTAGCGCTACGTTCGAACAGCACAAATTGCTGGCATTGATCCAACGATTTCTTGCGTTGTGTCCAAAATTCGAGCACCTGATTCTCCTGCGTCAACAGCTTATCGAGGATGGTGCGTACGTGCGTCTCGCAGTTGCCCTGCGACTGATACTTGTAGTACTGTTGCGAACGGTTTGCATATTTAAGGAATGTTTCGGCGGTGCGACGTGCCAGTGTACAAGCTTTGAGGAATGCCTCCTTCTGTTCCTGATGTTTGGAAATTAGCTGCACAATAGTTTGAGCTTTATCACTAGAGCCACCGCCGCCGCACCAATCGTCTTCGCGGCGATACTCACGCTCAAGGCTGTCGAGTACGGAGCACACTTGCTCCGCGGTTTTGTAGAAATTCATTGAGGCGGTCACCAGTTTATGGCGTTCTTCGGCGTAAGTGACCAGTTGTTGCCACTTCTTTGTGACATCATCTGAGATTTCACGTATCGATTGTGGATCGTAATGGTTGGCATTGATGAGCGCGTCGGCGCGATATTTCACCTGTACGGCGGAGGTGTGTGTTTTCTCAATGGCAACCTGTGAACATAATGAAAATTGAAATTTGAAGAAAGAAATAAACGAATCAATCGCACCTGGAATTGTTCGTGTTCCTTGCGTAGCTGTTCGGCCTCCTGCAAGCTATTGGGCGTTACAAAACTGGCCACCAGCATGGCTTCACCGTTGCGTATCCATGATATTACTTGATTGGCATCATTTTGAAACTGGCACAGCTGCACGGCTTGCTCCAATTTCGCGCGCTTCGCTTCAGACAGTTCCTCAAGGTCAATTTCACGCTCACCCAAAAAGTCCAAGAGGTACTGTATGCGCGCCTGCGCTGTGTGCGTGGCATCCGCCATCGAAATGATGCCAGCCGTTTCGAACATTTGCAGTAGGTCCTGTCCCTGTTGTAGCACCTCGTAGGTGGTGTTCTGAATGTCAGTTACGGAGTCGTTGTGCATTCGTATCAATTGTTCGGCCTTTTGGTAGTCACGTGACAAGTCGGCATGCTGCAACTCCTCCGACCAAATTTCTAACTGTGATGAGAGCTCCATTGCGTCACGTTCGAAATAGCGTAAACGGAGTATAAGATCGGCGCGATATTGACGCGCTGACCAAAGTTCCTCCAATTCCACTTTTTGTTTGGTTAATTTCTCTAAAGTCGTTTCAAGTCCCGATATGGACAAGCTATTCTCATCGTATTCGAGTGAGCGCATTTCCTGTAACAACGCCTCGCCTTGTGCGATGGTCTGCATGCAACCCTTGAGGGTACTCTCCTGCTGCTCACGGAATTGTTGCAAATGTCGCTCAATACCTTCGAGATTCTCCTGAGAGAGCATAGTTTGATCGGTGGACACGTCGGTGCGCAATTGGTCAATCCAAGCGGTGACTTCTTTCTCGTGTGTGTAAAATATAACAGCCATTTCCAAGCGGCGGCGCCTTTGCTCAACGCGCTCGGCAAAACTAGCAACCTGCAACTCTAGCTCACGCGCAACTGAGTATATCTCATTGGGATCGGCCTCGCCACTTCTTGCCAGTTCGTCTGCTGCCGAGAGCAATTTCTCCGCATTGCTATAAGTGTTCTGTGCCACATTCTCAAAGTGCTCATGTGACTTTTGATAGACGCGTGCCTTCTGCAGGTTGCGTCCAATGCCGGTATTCTTGCGCAAAAATACCTCACCATGATTCTTTAGCCAATCCAACACTTGTTTCACATCCTCCTGGAAGAGGCGCAACGCCAAAGTTTGATGCAATCTGATCTTCTCTTGATGCCATTTTGCCTCCAGTGAGCGGTGATGTCCCAATATTTGGTGAATAACGGCGAGCACATGCGAAGCACCCTCACTGTAGTCAGCTGCCGGGTTCTGGCGCTCGTATTTATTAAAGCTACTATTCTTGCGGTGATCGGGTACACCAGGTGGCGGAGGTTGATTGCACACCTGCACCAGATGATCCAATTGGTAAAGTAGTTTCTTGCTAGTCGAGTGCACCTCGGTGTAAGCCTGACACATGGCTTCGTACAGTGACTGATGCGTACGTATTGCTGTTTCCAGGCTCTGTATATCCGATGGAAGCGGCTGCGAGGCCTGACAGGCGGCTGCCCAAGAGGCCACGCTATTGCAATACTGTTCCGCTTTGTGGTGGAAGAGTACACTCAGTTGCAGCACCGCCGTACGTTCATCTAGACCAGCAGCGAAGTCTTTCCAAGTGCGATCGAGGCGCGTGGCTAGTGTTTTAATGTGTTGCGCAGCGTAATGTTGACTCTCAATGAGGCGTGAGGCAACGGCAAGTATGCGATCAATATTGACTGACACATTCATGGAGGCGACTGCGAATTTCTGATGTTCGTCCTGCAGTGATTTCGCCACAGAATAATTATGCCCAATTTCGACATAAGACATCTGAAAGACATCACGATTGTGCAATATCCAGTCGAACATTTTCTCGCAATCTTGCTCAAAGAGACGCCATTGAAAACACTGGTCTAACTTGGACTTCTTGTGTTGCCATAAGGTGAGCAAACGTTGTTGACCATTACGTATGAGGTCAACCTGACGCAGCGCTTTATTGATAGCCGCGGCCATGTCGGGATTATTGGTGGCAGCGCGAAAAGCTGGGGAAGAGTTCTGCGTCTGCGTTGAAGTGCCGGAGTCGCTGCCACCACAGTCGGCGCCGGAGCCAACACAGGGCTGTGGACGAAATCAAAATTTTATATTTTCATTAAAATTACATATTTCAACTGAATGCACTCACCTGTCTACCAGGCACACCAGCGCCACCGGCATTCTTATTGATCTTAGCTAGCAATTTCTTGCTCTGCAATTCCAAATCTTCTATCGGCAGATTTTGTATTTTCTTCTTCATTTCGTTGTGATGATCGAGTGAATGCTTCGCGCCGTTAACATCTTCGGCGAAATCATTGCGCTGCAAGTCTTCCTGCAGATCGTCGATGCGATCGGCCATATCGCTCGCTTGCCAAAAGAAATCTTCGATTGCCAAACGCGATTCGGTCCACTGTTGGTGATCGTACGGCTGCGTGCCGTCAAAATCAGAAGTTAATTGATGCGCCTCGGCTATTTTGTGTAGGGCCTCGATCGATATATTCGATGTTTCAAATTTGTATTTATTTGTCGATATTGAAGCGCGTTGCTTCTGCCAAAAATTATCCGGTTTTATTAGCACCACGTTGTGTATGTTAGCGCTGAAGTGCTCCTGTAGTACTTTGAGTATTGTCTTTAGGTTGGTGGAACAATTACCATTGCCCCGCATATCAATGATGACCGTGAAGCCGAGGTTCTTCGCTGAATCACTATGCAGAAATAAAAGAATAGCAAATTAGTGAAATTAGTTGGAGCCAACATAAAGTTTTAATAAAATCGTGAAAGGTGGTAGGCTGGGTGAAACGAGCGACCAAAAGAGAACGAGAGAGAGAGAAGGGGGCAGTGTGAACGTGCGAATGGCTTGACGTGAACAAGCCGTAAAAATAGGAGCGAAAACAGCAGACCGCGCACCGGCATATGTGACTACACATGCCCAATGAGGCAATGAACTGCGATAGACATACACACAACACACATTTGTAAAGCGATTGTTTAAAGTTTGCATAAATTAAGATTTTTTACAATGAATTACTATGCTGACACAATTTCTTTTCATTAATTTCTTTACTGTAATCAAAAATATTTGGATAAACAAGCTTTTTGCAGTGATCAAAGAGATCACGCAAGATCACGCAATAAACTTTGACACAAAAGAAGCAAGCATTTTTATTTACATTAAAAGTTAAATAACAATAGTCCGATTTACGAAAATTATTAAATTACACTTTATAAAAAATAAACAAGTTAGATTTTCATTTGAAGGAAAAATCAAAATTAATAAATAGTGAAGAATACATCTAAGCAAAATTTACGAACTATGCTACTTATTGACACATTACTGTACGTAAAATATTTTAGATATCAAAAATATGCAATCACATTATAAAACACTGATAATATTGTCTTTCAAACTAATTTTCCGTGATTTTAGTAATTTTAATAATATTAGTTAACCACAAACCGCAAAGTGATTTGTATCAACATACATACATACAATCTTGCAAATGGATATATGTACACAGCCGTATATGTATGTATGCAGATTTGTATGCGTATCTTAACTCTTTCCTATGTGTTGTTTTGAATGCATAATTAAATAAGAATGTATATAAATGTTGAAATAGGAGCCATGCGACTATTGCGTCTGTCACATATTTGATTCTTTGGGAGTAGACGGCAAATAAAATGACGTGGGTAATGTACTCATAAATACGTTTTTTTTTTATGGGCTTAGAAAACCCGTCGGTACCTTATAAGGGTTATATAAAGTAAAAGTAGAATAATTACGTGAGTACATGGTTACAATACCATTTTCTAAAAAAAATCATTATCTCTGACTGCAACGAAGCTAGTACACCGTTCACAGGTGAAGGTGCGTACTTGATACAGTTGTCCGATCTGTATATCCTGTTGTTGTTGTTGTAACGGCAGAATTCTGCCGAGTTGACAGTCCTTGGCCGAATAAAAATCCGGGTCCGTTCCGGTTACGTAGACTCGGCTATCGTGGAATCTGTATATCCTCTATTGGTCTGATATCGGCTTCGGCAAAGAAGTAGCTTCTTGCCGATAAAAAAGACTTGTTTGAAATGTCAGATATATAACTTAAAACTGAGGGACTAGTTGAGCTTATAGAAACTGTGTAGGTTCGAGTGGGCTTCTCCCTCCGAAATATCTTGAAGATTCCATGTCTACCCTTTCAACTATGTCTTCGAATAGTGTTATACAGATGATTGGATCAAAAGTTTTCAATAGGTTGAGTGAAGCTAGTAACATTCTCCCTTGATTCTGTGGTGATACTGATCACTTCCCACAAGTAATGTAAAGAATTGAATAGGATCGGGTAGTGAATAAATAATACATATAGGTTTTTTATCTATTGAAATTTTTAGCTGTGCGTCCATTCTTACTTAAGAACCTTAGCAAGGTAGTTTCCTGCGGCAAGAAATTCTGAGGTTAACAATATATTTAGTATATATTATAGCAGCTGTTGTAGTAATTCTATAAACAGTTCTAGTAAATACATACATACATGTGCAGAACTTTATAAAAGTATTTTCTAATTTAAAATATTATTATAACTCTTTGGCTAAAACATACGTAGGTTCATATTACTCACACAACGCCTGTTTGTTTCCGGTACCAAGCACAATTAATAAATATAAACAGGCACAGGCATACACATACATTGAACCACAATCAATGTATGAACATAGACAGCTCAAAACAAATTCAAGAAATTTGACACCATAGCCGTGTACAAGGAAAGGAAAATCACACGAAGTTTTGTAGATATAAATGCACGTAGGAATGTACGTTTGTAAGTGGAATGCATCAACCAAAAGCAAATAATCGAGCATCTGTGGAAAACAGCAACAATATTCGAAATAGAAGTGCAGAAATATATTTAAGTAAATATATGTATTGTATGTATTTGCGTGTGTTGATTAAACAATTGCTGCTGGCGCGCTGATAACTGACCGAGCATGGTGGCCATGCTGGCTGCTGAATAGAACTACTTGGAATTCGTACCCGCTATGACGATGTTATGAGAAAATGCTGATAAGAATTGTGTGCAGCACACAGCTGTCTGTGAAGAGATAATTAGGCAGTTCGCTTGGGGTTTGCGTATTTTTAAAACAAAAGCAGCCATAGTAAAATGCATCATTAAGCCTCGACAGTTGAGTGATAACGCGTTTGCCCGGATTGCTCTTAATATTTTTCTTTGATAACAGAAACTGCTGCCAAAAGGTGTGCATTTTGATGCGACAGTTTCCCATCAAGGAAGTCACGCTTGGGTATACAGAAATAATCATAATCAAAATAATAATAATCAGTTAGGTTGAGGATTGGAGACAGCAAATAAGGCATTAAGCTAAATACTTATCGGTCGTTCCGAACGTCGTCGAACCAGATTGTACATATGTGTAATGCAAGAACAAACAGCATAACGGTGAAGTCTTATCATTAAAAGTACAATAGATAGAGCGCCACACCAGAAAACTAAATCATAAACGAATAGCATTGCGGAGAGACTACGAAACATGATTAAAGTAAGCCGACAGTCGGGTCTTCGTAACCAGAATCTACCCGAATTCTTATACGAGAAGTACTGACAACTCGACAACATTCCTACAAATTACTTTAGGTTTGTTTCCTATACCATAACAACAACAAAACCCGAAATGCTTGAGAGCATGTTAGCGAAGAGTTGTGAGATTATGCAAAGTGGTGAACTGTGTTATGTCGGTAGTCGTTTAGTTAAGTCATTTACAGAATGTTAATATGCAAGAGCTACCCGGGTTTCCTCTGATAACTGGGGTTCTTCATATGCAATGTGTCCTTGTGAAAATCATATGATTAGACAACCTTTTCTTTTAGAAGAACAAGAACATAGGGTTATATATATATATGTATATATTGTATATGTATATAAATGATCAGGATGATGAGTCGAGTTGACTGTCTGTCTGTCCGTCCGTCCGTGCAAGCTATAAGTTGAGTTAAAATTGAAATATCTTGATAAAAGTTGTTATGTGCGTTCCTTTGCAAAAAAAATTACGATGGGCGTAATCGGACATCTGCCATGCCCACAAAACAATATTAACCGAAAACCTATATAAAGTATCATAACTAAGCACTAAATTAAGATATAAAACTATAATTGCGCAAAATTTCAAAAAGTTGGCGTACCCCGGCCCCCTTATAATTTTAATGTACATACATACATATCTTCTAAACCGCTAAACAACAACCAAATTCGCCTTGCGCTGGAGTCAAAATTGGGCGATGAACGTAGCAGCGCCCATTTTTAGCTGAAATCACATATGTACATACATATGTATCTCGAGATCTTCCCGATTTCAACAAACTTTATACCGCATATATTGGAAGACATGTGAGTTATCTTAATAAAATTGAGATAGTATGTTATTCAGTGGCGTAGCTATAACTTCGGGCGCCCGGGGCAAGGATGTTCTGTCGCCCCCTTTATCTACCTACCTACAAGTTTCATGAGGTGGTTCGAACAAAAGTGAATTTTTACAAAATATCTCAAATAATGTCTTATCGACATTAAGTATACGCAAATTTTGAAGTTCCAAAATTCTCACAATACGGTTTTTGAGGAAATTGATAGTAAATTTACAAGACATCTTATTAAAAGCCATAGAAAAAACCCATTTTCGCCCTATATCTTGTACACTTTTGACACAATTTGCCAAATAAATTTTGTAAAAAAAATTGTTGAAGTATTTTTCTGAATATTAAAAAACAGCGAAGATCGTTTTGCCGCCCCGAAGACGTTGTGCTCAGAAATCTCACCCTAGGCTTTAATCCTTGCAAGTTGCAAGAGTATAAAATGGTCGGTTATACCCGAACTTTCATGTTTTCCAATAATATTGCCTGTGGCTCACCAACTATTTGTGAAAAAATATTTGGTGTTGCCTGGCCTTGAACAACTTCGATTTAATGCAGGGTATTTTATATACATATTTAGCTGCATACATAGTTATGTATGTATGTATATACACTTATGCGAAGACATATATCATTTGTATTTTATTACGAATGTATTTATTCAAAGACGTATTTTCAGCGCTTATGGATTTCCTTAGAAATTTATGCCACTGTGTGTTTTGGCACTGTGGTCGACGTTCGCTGGCAATGATATTTATGATGCCGGCGTAGTAGGAGGCGTTGTTCGTGGCACTGCCATTGCTTCGGCAGACAGGCAAGCAGGCAGGCAGGCAATAACGTCGCCAAAGTCGCGCCAATGCCGTTGTTATAGTCAAAAGTCGTCGACGTAGCCGCCACCGGCGTTGTTTTCCTCATTTTTGTAACTGTCGCCGTCACCTTCTCCAAAGTTGCCTAAAGTCTCGGCATATCTTTGTAGTGCGCTTCTCCATTGCTGCTCTTTGTCTTTTAGATTTATTTGTTCTTGTTGTTTTGGTTTTTGTTCTTTCGTTTATTTTGCGTAATTTTTCACTCGTACTTTTTCCATTCGCCTTGTACATTGGAGCTGCCTTATTCTTTTTATTGTTCTTTTGCTTTCGTTTTTATTTTTAATTGTGCGTTTTGTTGGCGCGTTGCGTGCAATTGTGAGGTTCCTCACTGCCACTTTATGTATATAGTTTTAGTTTATTTTTTGTAGTTTTTAATTTGTGTAGTTTCCTTATACGTAAATTAATGTATTCGACAGTGGCGAAGCCCCTTTAGGAGGTTTTGAAGTGACAACATGCTCATGTAAATCTTTTTTGTTTTATTTATATTCCTCTTTATTTTTCATTTCATAATGCTTTTAGACAAAAACAATAATTCGCTTTTGTTTCCGAGTGCCTGTTTTAAAATTTGTATTATTATGCAAGTTATTATTTTTAGTGTTTTATTCCGAAAACACAATTTGTACAGGAGTTCACGCATATGTACAATTTACTACACACGCACACATAAACCATCTTTTAAGCTTGAATAAAGCGAATATTATGTACCGGCTGATACGCCATATGTGCGCAGGTTGCATTAAGCCTGAAGCCTGACGCTTTGGAGTCCATAACGCATAACACTTAGATGAATCATGCTGCAATATGCAACCATGCTTATACAAGCACCGTGTATGAAGTGAAATTTCCCTCACCAATCTTTTGTTCAAAAAGCGGATAGTGGAAGATAAGAAATGCAAAACCCAAGTGCAGAAAATGCTTGCAAAATTTGAGTGTAAAAACAAGAGAGTGATGCAAGAAATAAAAGTAAATAATTGGTAATTCAATTGTGTGGTCTGACTAAAAAGGAACAGGAACTTAACTGAAAATTTTAGTTTTGATTTTAGAGATATTTTTACATCAAAGATTCAGAACTTGCGTACAGTAAAATGCTAAAGTATAAATTGCAAAGGCAAAAACATTTATAATGTTAATAGTTAGTCTAATATTGATATGGAATCTTATATTGATAATAGGTAAGAATTTTAAAATTGTTGAGTAAATACTAACCTTGGTATCATAATTAAATAGCTAAGCAAACGACGTAAATCCTCCGGTTTAAGTCGATCTCGTTTCGGTGTTGCTGGAAAGCATAACAAGGGACCACCTCGTCTATCACGACCACCAGTGAGACATACAACACGCTCTTGAAGCAGTGTTAAAATATCCCGCGCCCTTTGTCCGTCCATATTTGTTTATATTTATGGTATGGTAAGGCTATGTTAGTTTCCTTTTTTAAAGTAAAAGTTCTTTTGTTGGCAACGTTTACAGGTGTGTCAATCGATTTTTCTGTCAACCTTTTCACGGTTTTTACGTTCAGTAAATGTTTTCTTTTTTACCGCCATAACTTCGGATTCTTAGTTGGTATTTTATTTCAAAACATATGTGCTCACTTGCAGCCACTTTTTATTTAATATTTTTATTTGTCACCTAACTTCGAAAGCGAACCAACAAAGTTGACTCATGCAAAAACAAAAAAAAAAATCACAATATATCAGATTGTTACACTTCACACATGGTGGGAAATTATGTTGTTTAATCAGATTTAAAATTCTAACGCCCCTAAATTCTCTCCAACATTTTTTTTCTCAATTTAGTTTAATGTTTAATAAATTAACTAGATGTGACTTTTCTCATTACACTTTCCAACTTTGTGCTTAATAACATATTGTTTCTCTGAGCTATCATTTGTTAATTTGCATTGAGCAATTATTACTTGTCGAATATATTTCCGTTTACAATGCGTCGTCCATTGCTACTATTGCCTTATGTGATACCCAACGTTGCCGTCACAATCGTCGTCGATGTTGACGTCGGCTTCAGCAGCATTCATAAAACAACGTCAACATCACCATTCCAAATTTTTCTTCATTTTCTTCTATTTTAAACTTTTCATTATTATTGTATTTATCTCTTTTCGGATATTCTTTGTTATACTCTTCATCTTTAACTTCAACTCATCATTCATTGGAGCAGTCGTTTCCAAAATAAAACAAAATCACATAAACGCGAATTGAAAGAACGTTTTTGTAGTCGGCGCTGGTTGCGGCCAGCGGACTGGTACACTGTCTGATTTCGCTGATTGCTGCTTAACTACTTGCCTATGGTTGCTTCTTCTTTATCCTCCTATTACACTCCAACGATTTCAGTTTCCTCTCGCTATTCTTTTGCTCCTCCTGATGTTGCTGATGATGGTGGTGCTCCGCTGTTTTTTGCTGTCATTGATTTTTTGAGAAATTGTAAATTGCCGGAAAACCAATATTTCACAACAAATTCGCACAATTTATATTAAATTTCAATATCACGTACTTATAATATTCATTTTACAGTTTCATAAGTTTTAAATTTTATCTATTTCTGGTTAAAAATTACAAATTTTGCTGGAGGATTTACTGCCCAATATGAGAACGAAACGAAACAAATTTTTTTCACTTGAGCTCTCTCCAATCTCTCCACTGTTGTCGATGACAACGAAAACACGAATGATGCCAAAGTAAACAAGTACATAAAAGAAGAATGTAAATAGATACCAAACAATAACAAATATCTGATTAATATAGGCATTTTTGAAATATAAATATTTCGACAATTTGCTAAGGTTAGAAATATTTAATAGAAATTGGCAAAATATAAAAATAGAGTATTCAGTTATTAAATATGTTGTTAATAATTTAAAAAATGGTGTAGGAGCTATTTGTATTCATAAACGTATGTAGATTCTTACATATTTTTGTTTAAATAATGCAACTCTGCATTTTGGAGAAATCTCTCGCATGCTTAGGTGCCGAACGAAAAAAAATTCATTCGGAGTAATTGTATTGTTCAGTCATGAAAATCAAAAACGTTCGTTTGTTAATTTAAGTAATATGAGAGAATATTATAAAAATCAAAATGTCTCCAAAATTATTTAAATACATACCCAATTTGTAATTAAGTATCCCTTTCCATAAAGCAACTTATTCCTCTTTTTTTCTTAAGAAGTGATATTGCTGTTCTGATTGGAGAACCATTCACGTTTTTCAACATATCTGCCTTAGAAGTGAATGCATTTTATATGGAATGTCAAATTGACATTTTCATTTGACAATTGTGTTTTTGTTGCATTTGCTCAGATATTTCTAAACCTCTTTCTTTATTTATTTTCCATCAAAATTTGCAAAAATTCTACGTAAAATCAAATTAACCCTAGAACACCGCAAACGGAAATCAAAACACAAACAACTAACATTAGCTGGGAGCACATCAACACTAACAGCGTTCAGCAAAAGTGAGGCGATTACGACCACAAACGAATTATCAAACGAGAATATTTATCCTCCAAACATGGATACCAATATAAATCGTGTGCTAAATCAAACCTTGCGTCATCCATTGCATGGACTGTTATTCAAATACACCAATGTAATGAAAGGTTTGTCCTTGATTAAAAAACCATAAAAGTGCTTAAAATTGCATAGACATAAACATTTACAGGTTGGCAATACCGCTGGTTCACGGTGGATTCACAGACCGGTACACTGAGCTATTATTTGTGTGACTCTTCTTCGACTGGTGATGAATCAGCACCATCGGCACAGGTGCTTGCTGGCGCTCCACGCGGACAAGTACATTTGGCAGGCGCCGTAGTTTGTCCTAGTGATGAAGATTCGCGCACCTTCTCTATCGGCTGTGCCTCTGGCGATACATTGAAACTACGTGCAGCTGACGCACGTTCGCGACAAGAATGGGTTGATGGATTGCGGGCAGTTGTGGAGAGTCATACGAAAGCTATGGATATAAGTAATTCATCAACACTGCCACCACGAGAGCTGTTGGCCGCTTCGGATGCAATGGTATCAGCGAGACAAGCGCTCTACCTAACCGAACAATGGTGAGCAAATATGTGCAAGTAATGTATACTTCGTTTTATATACATTTTTTTTATGCAATTTTCTAGCAATGCCGCATTAGCGCGTTCAATCGAGAATATTGAATGTGCGACTTTTTCGCCGACAGACCCGGATTTACTTTTGCTGAAAGCCATTTCGACGGCCAGCACACAATGTTTGCATCAGTGTTTGAGCCTATTGCAACGACATGAAGAGACTCACAGCACTAGCATGGAATCTGCAGGTGTTTACTAAGCGAGCAATAATAATATTATTATTGGTAACACGATTATCGATACATACATACATCTAAAACTGTATTTTGTATAATCAGCTCTTTTCCATTTTAAACGTTTAAAAATTTACGTTATCACTAAGCGTTAATACAGCTACATAATATATAACATACAAATAAGACACATGTATATACCACATTGCAATATATTGCATTAAACGATACTTATATAATCATATAAATTTAGGTACTAAAACATTCAAAGAAATTAAATAAACGCACACTTATTAAGCCAAAAATTGTAACAAAAATCATGGTTTGTATTTTATCGTCGTGCGTGTGCTTTACTGTTATTTTCGAAAATAGTAATTTTTCGTACTTTCATTTTTACCGCTACAACAACAACAATAAGAACTTACTGTTTTCGCAACCCGGAAATTAAAACACAATTTTCATTTTCCATCTCTTTGTATATTTTACTGAATAAAATAAAGTTATTACGTTACTTAGCTGCAATTACAGTTATAATTATAATACCATCATTTAATCGTTCATCGTTCGCACATAATTAACTTAGAGAGTTTATCCTTATGTTATTAAACTAATTGTTTCCTTTGCATACCACTTCTGTTGCCCATTTACATAAAAACCGCATCATACATTTAAGAATCTTCCTTTGCTGCACAACTGTGTTTAGTGGGTATTCGGGAAAATTAAAAAAAAAAAAAAACACACTTTGCTGACTTGTTTTTTCTGGAGTAAATACTATATTTTTGGTTTGAGTTTTGCTTACACATACATACATACATATAAGTACAGTTAATATTTTATATACGGCAAGAAAACATATTGTGTGTGTGTTTTACATTATATTTTGCAGTATTGGCGCTCCCATTTGACGGATATTGTGACTTTGAATTGTTTTTACAATTTTTGTTGTCGAAGTTCGTAATTATATAGGGGAGTTGAGTGTGTGCGGAAACAAATGTATTTGCTCTAATTTTTTTTTGGGGTCAGCAATGAAATGTAGTATTAGTTTGGACCAAAGTGGGATACCAATAAATTTTTTTTATTATTTTTAGTTGCAACATAAGCATTCACTCACATTTCCTTAAGCTTGTGGTAGACAAGTGGTTACTTAGTACAATGTCGCTGTGTTGGTTGCTGAAGACTTATTCTCCTTAGTTTATGTCTTATGCTGCTTTAAGTTATTTTTTAAATGTGTCTATTGTTGATTATGCTTTTGTTTTGTGTTTTTTTTTTGCTTACTTTCGGTAATACAATTTATTTAAAGTTTCGTTTGTTCTATTTCCTTTCTTTTTTCTTTTTGTTTTTTCCACAGTACACAGTAAACCAGCACCGGCTGTATGCAGTATGCTTATTTGACAATGTAGACATGAACGGGTTTGATATTTTCTTTAATTAATCGATTCAACGCAGTTTGTTTAAAAAACAAAAACACTTTTCCATGTGCTTGTAATATAAATTTGACTCTTAGAATTATTATAAGATTTAAAATAATACTTACCAAGAATTATTTGTTTTTTATTAATATTTTGAAAAACAGTTTCTCAATTTCAAAGCAAAAACCAGAAAAATTTTTAGTTTCGAATAACACATACATATGAGTGAAATATCAACCCATACAAACAAATAATTTGTCAAGTAAGCATATTTACATTAATTGTTCTCCTTAGCTGGTTCTCTGTGTGCACTATGTTTGTTTCTATTGTATTTATGATTCCAGGTAGTGACCGCTAAGTACAAAGCTGAAATCAATTGTTGTTTTTAGTACATAATTAAGCTAAAGGACTTTCAACTGTTTCTATTTGCTTGAAAAACATTAAACTTATGTGAGCTTTATTATTTTTTATATAAAGTTTATATGATGATTTAATTTCATGTGTATGAAGTTTTTCTCCCTTTTTTGACATTTATAGTTTACATATGCTTTTTGTGTGCTTTGACAAAACAAAAAAAAATTGCGAAAAACTATTTAATTATTTGCCTAAAATTCGATTTTGTTTGGGCCGAAATATTTTCTTCATCAAAATATTAGGTACTAAATCAATTTGTTAACTGTTTATACTTTTTAAGTTCATCTATCCGAAAAGTTTTATATAAACATATAAAAATGTATTATTTTCACAATTTTCCTTATATGCAATACGTTTTGTAGCTGTGCATGAAATTGGCAAATTTTTGGTTAGGAAATATTGAAAAATTTAATATAAGTGCTTGTAGGAAAAAAATAAACAAATATTGATTGGAAGAAGGCACTTTATACAAATTTTGGAAATAAATAACTTCAAAATGGTTTCCATGATTTTGTTTTAATAAATAAAAGAAATGTAAAATTATTAAATAAAATGAAAGATGAAAAATAATAATAAGTAAATAAGTAAAATATAGACTCAAGAAGTTACAATACCCTTCACAGGGGCATTTCTTATAGTATAAATCAGCTCAGCTCATCATGCTGATCGTTTATATACATACATCAATTTGTTTTGTAGAGTCTCTGACGTTTCTTAAAGTACCCTGTTCAGGGTATACATATTAAAAAAATTAAGTTATAATTAAACAAATATAATATGATATATTTTGTATGATTTGTGCAAATATAGTAATATTTTGGTTATAGAAAAGGAAAAATATTAATTGAAATATAGTTTCATATTTTGTTTAACCAAAATGAACAAAAAATTGTCATGAAAAAATTAGTAAATAAAAAATGAATAAATGTATAAATGTATAAATAAATAAAAACTACATTTTTTAAAAAAATTTAACTAATTTCATAACCTTATACCAATTTGCCACATTTCACGAATTCGCACAGTTTGCATAAAGATCAGTCTAAAATTTTGCATTTCAATATAAATTTTGTCGTCTTTAATTTTGTTAATTTTGCTTGTTTTTGTTTCTTTTGTTGTTCCTAAATTTTCCTAAAATTCCACAAGTGTATAAATAGTAAATTTTTGTCATACGCGCTTTGTCATCATTTTTAATAATACAATAATAATTAATTTACATTATTTGTTTTTAATTTTTACGCTTTTTCCACTTTTATATTTTTGAATTTCATTCCGAAAGGCATTTGTTGCAATTTTGTTCGCTATAATTATAGTTTTTTTCGTTTTTCATTAAAAGGTCCTAAACATTTAATTTAATTTTTACTTCCGTTTCTTTGACTTTTTTTTGTTACCAAAAATATTTTCAATTTAAAGCATAATTCACTTTTAAAAATTTTGTTTCTCCAAATTTTATATTAATTTTGTACATTTTTTTGTATAAATATGTAAATGATAATATTATTCTTCATAAACAATTTCATTTAACTGAATTGGGCACACATTTCGAAATACTTCATGTTTTTATAAATATTTATGCTTCTTTTATGTTTGGTTAGTGGGTTATGTGTATGTTTTCGTCAAATTGTATGCTGGGTTGGAATGTATTATACTTATTGAGGGTATACTGTACAGTGAAACACATACACATTGTATTTAAATATGAAAGAACAAATGACTTAATGTTTAAGAGATCGCTGCATTGTAGTGAGTGAAATATTCTACATAGCTACTATTGATATTTTCAAAAACAATATAATTTAAACACTAGGGGAGTTCGTGCAACGAATTTTGTCATGTAATCGAAATTGTTTCAAAAAAAAATTAAATTTTTCGAAAGATATAGACAATTATTTATGGTGGTTGACTGTAATTCCAAATCCAATTTTACATAGTTCGGCTATTGGTTCTATATTTACCAATTATTTTCATTAGCTGAATAAGTGCGGAAGGCCAAAAACAATTTAACTCATTCTGAAAAGATTGAGTAAAGGCTCCGAATAAAGATTTCATGATTTTTGATCTATTTAGCACTTTATTCAGCTATCATTTTCACTACTGACTGAAAAAGTATAGAAAGCCTCTTGTGGTATTGTAATTTGAAGTTTTAAATATTTATTACCCAATGGTTAACCAAAATTTGTCACACTTTACCAAAGTTTCGATATTAACATTTTTTAAGTCGTTGCTTGAGTACCCCTACTGCATGTAGGTACATTTTACACCCAAACATAACGTAATACGTGTATATTTATTATTATTGTTTTTTTTTTTGCATTCTAAATATGACATATTTCTATATTTTTTACTTAGGAAGAAAACTCTTATTTAGTTTACATACTAAAAATAAAAATGTTTCACAAACTTTCGAAAAGGATTTTTGTCGATATTTTTATAATGTTGTTTTTAAATAATTTTCGAAATCAAATTTTGTTAAATTAAAATTTTAACCCAATTGCTGTGGTGTTAGCGATGATAATTTTGTATTTGCTCTTAAGACTTCTGATATAATTATTTTGATCAGTATTTGTTCAAAGAATTACTTATATTTAATGGTAAGCAAATTAAAACCCTAAATAGAGATTATTTTATAAATAATTTTGTGTATTTGGAGGCAAAACGTTTTGAGGTTAAGTATAAACAGAATAGAACTTTTACGATTTGTAGGATATTCTGGTAGTGGAAAACGTCAAACTTGAATAGAAGTTTCTGTGGAAGGAGGGGGGGAATCGCTGCCAATGAGGCTTACTTTCAAACGGGCAATGAAGTTGTAACATCACTCGGTCAAGTGTATCGATAATAGAATATTAAATCGAAGAATAGGTTTCTAAAGCTTTGAACAATGTGTGTGGCTTTAGTCTAACCGTTTTCACTTGTCCAAACTTTTTTATTATAAGTCGTATTTTCGAAGCCGAGGTAGGGTTATTAGATCCTTCTTTTTGAAAGAATTTTCGTAGTTTTAAAGTAGAAAGTATAAGGTTGACCATTGAGGGTCTTACTAGAATTGGTCTTAGGTCAGTTCATTCCGGGTAGAAAACTATTTTTCGTAATGAAGGTATGACGGTATTGTAGCAAATGAAGAGTGTGAGTAACAGTTTAACAAAATATTAAAAATATTTGCTTGCCTATCGCTTCTCTGGATCGTATGAAACCAGCGATGGTTTGTGGCACTAAAGTTCTGAAAATAGTTTTGTCCGCGAACGCTTCATTTGCGATGCAGAGATCTCTAGAAAATCAAAGTTTGGAAAGTTTAAAACGATTCAGGCAAAGATTTCTGATAAAGGGTTTTTTATGATTAACAAGAGTAAAGAACTTTAAAAGGACAACGAATTTTTAACACAAATTTCTATGACATGAAAATTTCTCTCCCAAAAAAGTTTGCCTCCAAACTGGTTGTTACAAATAAATTAAATCGATTAAACCTAACGACATCTTAACTAGGAAAGTATTTTGTTTATTCGCTACTTGTCGTGATAGGTTCGATTTTTATATTACTGGAACTTATATTACCGCTCGTTGCACTCGAGGTAATGCTAACATCCGCGTGACTGCCGGACATTGCCGGCGTCGTCACTGTGCTGGTACTGCTAACATTTGTGGAGGACGCCGTTGTGCCTGGAGGTGAGTCTTCGCTAGCGCCCACCAAAGCTGCCAAGTCTTCGGAGAACAGACGAGTTGGTGAGTAAGCGCTGCTACGCGTTGTCTTATAGCCCATATCCAAGCCTAACTCGGTGAGTGTAGAGTGTAGGTGTGAATTGCCGCTTGGACTGCTGCGACGATGTTCGAGCAACGATGTGGGGGAGGGGCATTTCGCTTTTGTCGCTGTGACACTAACACTCGCTGATTGGTGGTGTTGCTGGTGTTGATGTAACTGTTGTTGTTGTTGAGCTTGTGGCTGCTGGTGCTGGAGTTGGTGCTGTTGGTAATGTTGACTGGAAGATGATGTTGCTGTTGCTGATGCTGAGCCTGCGCCATGATGAGGCATGGAACTAACACCGTAACCAAATCCGTGTTGTTGCTGCTGGTGCTGTTGCTGATGATGCTGCTGCTGCTGTTGTTGCTGCTGTAATGCTTGCTGCTGTTGCATGTGTAGGTGTTGCAACTGATGCTGTTGCTGTTGGCTGAGTACACCGGTTGGATCGCAACGACCCATATGCAGCGCCATCGCCATGCTGGGTGGTAAGTTCGGCGGGAGACCGGTCAAACCAGGACCGCAGGGCGATGGAGCATGCCGCGGTCCAAGCATTGTGCCCGCGCTAGGGTTCGATGTGGTACTCAACGCAGGAGATATGCTTGTCTTTGGTAGCGGTACAGAGCCATGCACACCTGGTGCAGAGCCACCAGTCCCAGCCGAAGCTGCGGCGGCTAAATGTGGTTGCAAATGCGGAGGTATATTAAACAAACCAGGACCCGTAGGACCCTCCGACGGATGTTGATGTTGTACGGCTGCAGCCAATTGCATTTGCTGGCGTATATTGTGTGCTACGGCGGCCACAGCGGCAGCGGTGGCTTCTTGCGACATCTGATCACCGGTAGGTGTGGGCACACCATTCGGACAGGGACCACTCATACCAGGGTAGTTAAGCGGACCATCCTGAAATGGAAACATGGGCTAGAAATACTAATGTAGTTAGTAATGCTGTGAATAACCAGCAAAATTGAAGGTAGTCCGACACTTACCGAGTGCCGACCATAAGGTAAATGTGGCACTATGCTATCATCTTTGAGATCCTTTGCATCGCGGAAGACAACTGTCTTAATGACACCCTTAATATGTTCATCCGGCCAAATGCCAAGCAATATGCGCTGCGGACGACCACGACCCTTTGGTCGTAAATCCGGTCCACCATCAATGGAAGGGCCGAGCATGTTATGCACACGATTCGCATACAATACAAATGTCGGGTAGGGTATGTCGTATTTGCGTGCCGCCTGCGATAGTGAGAGTCCCTCCTTGAGTACGCTAAATATAGCCTCGGCCATTGTTTCGGGGCGCCACGACTTCAGTGGGCCACGTTCACGGAAGCGCAGGTGATGCATGAGACTTTGATTAGTGTTCCAACATTTCTGCCACATGGATTGCAATTGATATTGATAGCTGTCTGCTGAAAAAATATATAAAAGCAGATTGTGACGTAGTAAGTCAATTGTAGGCTATGAAAATGCATATTTAGACAGCTTTGTTTTAAATGTTTTTTAAACGTTAAGTTTATGAGGTTGAGACTTCGTATACATACCTGCAATTGTCGAAGAGCTTGAAGCGCCCATCCAAGCGTGTGAGTTCTCCAACATTTTGGCCTAGAAAGGAGATGTAATTTGCTATAGTTTGACTTGAAACTCGGAAAATATAATATATTTATTTGCTATGGATGATACTAGAAAATCTGTTGCAACACATCCAGAAACACTTTCATAAAATATCCTCTCCAATCTGCCGATGAAGAACACATATATTATTATTTTTTCCATTCTACTTTAAAGAGGAATAATAATCGATATCGACAAGAGTTAGTAGGTGTCTACAACAATATAAACGTTTTATATCGCTTTCCTAATTCATTTGATTCCTTGGAGAGATTATGTATTAACGCCGTCGATGGTAAGAAATTTATATGAACGGATTTGCCATTTTCTTCTCTTACACTGTACTAACTCAAAGAAGTAAAGATAGCGTGCTTGGAAATTGTCGTATAAGAATTAGAGAGTATATTCTCAATATTTCCTTTAGGTCGACCGTTAATAAACATTGAGTAGAATACAGAAATACTATATTTGACAAAAAAAATGTTGCTCTGTTCACAAAATGCAAATTAGTTCCTCGGTTTTTGAAATATCGATCTGAAATTTTGGCCCCGTCCTTTTCTTGCTAAGAAGCGGTTCATTTGTCGGCACGGCCGATATCAGATCACTACAGCATATACATACATGTCATACAATTGAACGATCGGAATCAAGTGGCAAACTTTTTAATTTTACGAAATATCTTCACGAAATTTGACCTAGATTATTATAACGGTGCTATCTCTGAAGAAATTGTTTAGATCAAGTCACTATAGCATATAGTTACCATACCAACTGATTGCAAATCTTCTTGTAGGGAACCTTTTATATTTGTTAAGAGTATTTATATCTTCGATTTTTTTTTTACTTAGCTACTCTACCACTCGACAGGAGCGTCTTCATCTATCAAGTTTATTCGTTGTACAATGGTTCTACTACTGTGCCCAAAAATAAGGAGACATTGTATTTATTTTGAAAATTCTTTATTTATTCTTCCAAATCAATTTCATCCCCTTCAAAGTAATCCCCTCAAGATGCAATGCGTCATAAGTGCATTTTTCAATCTTCGAAACACTGGTTGCAGTCACTTTCCGGGATGGCCTTTAGTTCCGTTTTCGCCGCGGCTTGAATCTCCTCTATCGTATAAAAATGGTGTCCCCGGAGCGGTCTTTTGAGCTTAGTGAACAGCCAGAAGTCGCACGGCGCCAGATCAGGTGAATACGGTGGTTGCGGAACGATATGGGTTGAGTTTTTGGCGAAATGATCACGAATTACGAGGGCAGTATGGGATGGTGCATTATCGTGGTGTAAAAACCAAGAATTGTTTTTCCACAATTCCGGCCTTTTTAGGCGGATAGCATTACGCAAACGACGCATAACGTTCAAATAATATTCCTTGTTGACTGTTTGACCTGTTGGAAGGAATTCATAATGCACAACACTACGATAATCGAAGAAAACAGTCAAAATGACCTTGATTTTTGGGCGACTTTGGCGCGATTTTTTTGGTGTCGGCTCTCTTTAGGCACGATATTCGCTCGATTGATCGGTTGTTTCGGGGTCGTAAGCATAGATCCAAGTCTTATCGCCAGTTATAATGCGTTTCATGACACCCTGGTAGTCGGAAAGCATCGTTTCATACACTTCAAGGCGACGCCTTTTTTTCCAAAAAATTCAATGTTTTCGGTACCAGTCGAGATTTGGCGCGCTTAAGGCCCAAAACATCCTTCAAAATGGTATTGGCTGAGCCTTTCGATATGCCAACTTCATCAGCAAGGTCTCTAATTGTTAATCGGCGGTTTTTCAACACCAAATCTTTATTTGTTGAACGTGAGCTTCGTCGGTTGAGGTTGATGGTCGTCCTGGACGCTCTTCGTCTTCGACACGTTCACGGCCGGCTTGGAACTCACTATACCACTTGTAAACATTTTTTTTAAACATAGCCTCATCACCAAAGGCTTTCTGCACCATCCTAAACGGTTTTTACACTTTTAGCAGCTCACAAAACGACACGTATCTCAAACACTAATGAATATTTTGACATGAAATTTGACATAAATGTGACTGACAGTACTACCAACTTAAAAAAAAAATAATTCTCCAAATCCTTCGATGCGCGCAGTTTAAATTCAAAAATTATTTTTTGGGCACAGTAGTATGTGCCGCCAGCTAATAATTTGTTTACATTGTCTTTGCCTATGTCCCTTCGCAGATTTTCTCTCGATTGTGGCAAAAGCGTGGGAGATATCCGCAATGACAAGATCCTCATGTCTGTAACCTTGTCTGGTATCAATCAGTTCGAAGAGGTGCAACACTTTGCACATCAAATATTTTGGCTGAAACTGAAGTCAAATTTTGTAGAAATACTTAAAAATGTAGTGGATCGGTAACAGGCAGAAGAGAGGAAGAAGGAAAGCAAAAACATATCAGATCAGTGTCGAAAAAGTTTAAAGTAGGTTGGGTTTCCCAATGGGCAAAGATGACAGGAAAAACTGCAGGCGATCTGAGGTAGGCAAGAAGAAGGAGAGAAGATGGTTGAATCTTTAAAGTTAAAAAGCTGTTTATCTCGATTTCCGGAAAAACTATGAGTCCTTTGAAAAAAGTTGAAATAAAAAATTAAAAATTGTTTTGGTTTTTTTTAGATTGGGAGGTTATGTGAAATAAGTAAGAAAGGGCTAAACAAGCAAGAATCGGCTACAAGTGAACCTTTTATACTCTCAGGAAGCCATTCAAATCGTTCAGTTTTTACCCCGGCTTGAAAGGCAGAATTTGCCCATATGAAACAACTTTAGAAAGTCTGAAATTTGAAGTGTGTGTAGACTTGTATAATAAATTTAAGATATTTCTGTTTGGAATTAAAAAATATTTTGTAGAAAAAACGTATCTTTTATAGCGAAAAGACGTTGAACTATCGTACCACCCTCACATGCATACATTCATTATTGCTGCTGGATGTGCACCGCTTGTGATTTGTCACACTTTTCCAACATTCATTGACTTGTTAAAATCGACCCACATGCATATTGTACTTATGTAAGCAAATATAAGAGTATGTTAATAAACAAATACTGCAAATGCAAGCAGTTCAAAATAACCGTGTTTGTGCATATGAGTGTGTTAGTGCTTTGCGCCGACAGACCCTAACGAGTTACCCCAGTTGGATAAAAAATGCAGGCAAACAAATCACCGAGGTGCAACGCTCTCGCTCAAGCCACTAACGCTAGCAGCAGAGCAGGTGCACATGTGTGAGTGTGTGCGGGCGCTCAAGTAGGCAGCCAATACACCAATATATCAATGTAACAATGTGAATGACTGCAGTTAGCAATAAAAGATTCTCAAGTTTTAACTAAATCGACTAATTGCATAACAAAGTAACATTTTACACAAGTGCAGGGGGCGGTGGGGCGCAGTTCTGTACACCAGGGCTTTTCAATATATTCAGCTCTCGAGTGGCGAAAGCCAAGAGAAGTAAGGGATGGCAGAATAATTTGCAATTTCACTTAAACATTTAGCATAAAAAATACAGGCGAATAAAAGGAAAACTTTTTTAGTCGAACAATTAAGCCAAGCATAACTGGTAATACTCATGTGTATGCGCGTGTGTGCTGTTGAATTGTTGTTATTGTTTTTAGTATGGCACATATATTTACATATGCATGATTATGACGTCTCGTGCTACGCCCCCATCACTTAAGCGCTGTAATATGCAATTGTTGCCAGAGCCAAACGAAATAGCGGAAGTAACAGGCAGAAAAAAGCAGCAGAAGAAGCACAAGTAGCAGAGCAAAATGTGCAAAAGTGGCCGCAGCAGTCGCATACCCTCATACAACCGACCCGCTATGGCAGGCATAGTTCAAGAAGTTATCGAGAGCCATGGCACCTCTTCAAATGTTATTTACATATTAGCAAATAAAATTGGTGCTTACACACATATGCACACATTCACATACACCTATTGGCTGTAGGTGCTTGTGGCTGCATGCAATAATTATTACAAATACATAGATTAGAGCTAGCGATTGTCTGCTGGATATTTCCGCAAAGCTGCCTTTCTTCTGGTATTGCTTGCACAGTCACACATACAAACATATACTCACACAGGCACATATATTACCATCTGCACACTGTTACCACTTGCAAATGCCATGCGAGCGTGCCTTTAAGCATTTTTAACGTAATGACAAAGTTGTAAAGCAATACAACAACAACAACAGTAACAGGAGCGCAATTTCACTGCATTTTAAATAATTGCTTCATTATGCGATTTCGCCACAGTGCTGGCGATTTGTTAGAATGTTATGGAATAAATCTATTTTTATATGTGCATTGAGTGCCTGTGCTTTGCTAAAAGAGGAATGAACGAAAAAAAAACTACTCATACGCCTAGTGGGCACTTAGTAAGAACGAAAATGACCGAAAGCGGAAGTTGAAAGTTGCTTTTGTGTGTTGCTGGCAGATTTGTGTAATGCTCAACTGCAGTAAAACTAAGTGGAAATTTATTCTTAATTTCGGACCCGCTTGCGGTCAAATTAAAAATATATATTTATATACCTATCTAACTTGAAGTAATCTTGAAACCATTATTATATTTGTAACTATACGTTATTATAAATAAAAAATATATACATATATATTTTTGAATTGATTACTTATTAAGAAGTTAAGTAAGGTTGGCAACCCTCTGTATCTTATACTACTACACTTCCCGCCTTTTATGTCGTTTATCTTAACTTCTAAATATTGTACTGAAAGGGATGTACAGTCTCCATGTTTGTCACTGTTCAACCATGTTAAGTTGGCTTGGACTCTTCTTCTTCTTCTTTACTGGCGCAGACACCGTTTACGCGGTTTTAGCCGATTAAACAACAGCGCGCCAGTCGTTTCTTTCGAAATTATCTACGACTTCGAAGTTATGACTGCTAACAGTGATGTGGGACCCTAAAGGAAAAGAGATATTTCGTCTTTTCCTCGTTCACCACCAGACCCATTTGCTTCGCTTCTTTATCCATTCTGGAGAAAGCAGAACTAACGGCGCAGTTGTTGGGGCAAAAGATAACGATATCATCGATATGGGCTGAATGAGTATGCAAATACTAATAATGTTCTATATATTAAAGATAAAGATTGTACACGATGCGAAAAGTTTGTCTGGCGATTTTCATATATAGGGTTAATAAAGTCATGGAATGCTCTCCTTTCAGTTTGAAAACAGAAAAAGTGACAGGTGGCTGAATCTGGTTTGGTCAAAAAGTCAGACGCAATCAGAATTTGACATCGCATTCAGGTATGAGTCGGGCATTGGCATGGTTCCTAACAAAATTGTGTTGAGTTGATAATAAGAGATGTTGATATCTTTTTTGTAGCTTTTTTTCTGTTATCGTCATTAACAGAGGTGATTGGATGGCGGAGAGTACTGTTATACATAAGAAACAAGTTTTCTAGATGATTGAGGTTGAGGTCTGTTTTCTCACACAAATTTTCAAGGCGTATGGAGTCACCTGACTATTCGCAAAATTACCTGATTTTGTTGATTTTTTATAATTTGTGTATATAAAATTGGCAAGTATGTGGATAAACTGTAAATTTGGATACTTCATTTTGTCATTTTATTTATAATTCGGAGCATTTTTATCCTATAAAATATTTTTATATGCTCATAATTAACCATGGGATTGACCGAATATTCGAATATGAAGACATTTCTGCACTATGGGAATAGTTTTGATTATTTGATTTAAAGAAAAAAGTATATAATCTATAACATAATATTATAAATAAGAAATAGTTAAACATCAACAAAACTTCAATGAAAAAAAAACCGTTGTCACTACTGTTTCGATTCACTATGTTGCCGTTTTAGATGGCAATAGTTCCTATGGGAGGAGTAATTGACAAAATAATTAAATTTCTAATGCTCGTTTATTCTAGGTTATAGCTTGAATTGACGTATCTTCAAGGTGTGGCGGCCTAGAGTCATCAACAATGAGGACCTATATAAAAATGCAAGATGGATAGGTAACACACTGCAAAAAGATGATACAGAAATTCGCTGACAAGTTCTGAATTGGAACCCACAAGGAAGTCGTAGAAGAGGCAGCCCTAAGATGACGCGCAGGAGATCCTTCTGAAAAATTGATAAATACGGAAAATCGTAGGACGATCTAAAGATGATAGCAGAAAATAGAAGCAGAGAAAGTATCTATGTAATGTATGGCTTACTTATTAAAAACTTTAAATTTAAAGTTGACTAAAATTGTTATCATAGACACCAAAATACTTATATATATATGTAATTGTAGATTTCTATCTCAATACAGTTAAATACAAATATTTACATACTATATGTTATTCGCTAAGCTATGTATTTCTTCAGACCGAATCTGCTCGATACCTGCTATAATTTGCTATTTACTTGAAGTTTAATATGCCGCTGTAATTAATTTAAGTTATGCTTATTACGTTAAGTATACGGATATATAATCGATATTTGTATGTTTATACAGGTATAGGGACTGCGAATTAGTATATATGGCGTTTATGTGACTTTAGTATAGAAACCATTGTAATTAGTAACAGAAAGCGCACCTGCTGATTACATATCTGCTGATTACATATCATTATATGTTATAGTATTTGACCAAATTAACAATAGCACAAACCACGGACAACAACAGTAGTGTTGAATGTCTGTTATTATTAGTGTAGAGAAAATGGCTTAAGTCGAATATTTTACTGGCGATAAATTCCACCAATTTGATCAATTTATTCAATACCTTATATTGTATTTTAGCTCAAGCAATAACTTGGCGGTGGCAGTTTGAAATTAGCTTGAAGTAAGTTTGCAAAATATGCGTTGATTTTGACTGGGAATCGAAATATAAAACTCAGTTTAAATTGACTTAAGCTAGTCTAGTGGAGTTATTTCAATATACAATTTAAAAAAAAGGTAAATTTATGTGCATATACAATATTTGCTTGTAAGGCCATATAGTATAGGAGCATTATGGAATCCAGGAAAAAAGAGGCTCGTGGAAATTAGTCAAATGACTTCCGTAAGCAATATTCTAGGTCTAGTAAAATTCCATTAGTTTTGTTTAAGTTGAAGGTTTTATCTGGAAAAGTTTGAATGATTCGATTTAGATTAAATATGCACGGTAGAAATCCTCGAGTTGAGTTCAGGACCACGAACACTATTTACGGTCTCCGCCACCTGATTTGCGTCTTCGCCTGCGTCAAACATAAAGTGTAAAATATGACATACATACTTTTTGGTGGTGTCCACTTTTGATGACTGCTCTAACAATACTGAGCCAAGCCATGACAAAACTATTTAAGAAGTTAATATAGAAGGAAGTTTTTTCTTTCTAATGTCATATAGCGCAACATGATCGCAATTATACAACGTGAGATACATACTAAATATTTGTTCTTTTTCTCTTACCGAAATTTCCATCATATACATTTCCATCAGTACATCCACATCTTTTATGTTTTTCTCAGCCCTCTTGCAGGAAATTTTGCCCCATAGTTCCCCGCCACTGTCTGATCAGCTCCTGTGCAGTTTATTAGTTAATGTGTCTCAGCGCTCAAAGACACACGAAACTGCAATATTTACGTCTACTCGGCTTTGGTCGTTTTCCTCCGCAGTTGTTGGGTATTGTAGTTGTTGTTGCTAAATACGCGAATCGGCAAACAAACATACACATATGCATAGAGACGTGTGTTCATACTTAATGTCACAACTAATGCCAAATGTGCGGCCTCCTACGGAAACGCATATAAATAATTCAGTGCGGTGCGATGTGGCGATCCCCAAACCGTACGAAATCCAGCCGAAGTGTTCGCTTTTACGGCGCAGTTAGCGACAACTAGGCTTGGACTCTGATACGGGCTTTGACTGTGCTTGAAATAACATATGGATGTGTGTGTGTGGGCGTTCATTGCGCTGGTCAATCGCAAAGGCTGAGTTTACCCCGAGACACAAGACCGGCAACTATTCTTGTTGCTGCTGTTGTTGCACTACAGATTTTATAATAATGCTCGCCAACAGCATTAACCAACGGACCTCTCAGTATTTTGTTGTTGCCGCTGTCAAAGTGTCTGTTGCGGACCCGCCGCAGTTAATTCGCGAGGTGCAACACTAAAATAATAACAACAGCAACAACTACAATTACGCGAAATATGACTCAACGGCATGGCCACCATTCGTAGAGACGAAATTAAGTGAAATGCCGGCCACCGCACCCTGCACCCCGCTCACCGCCATCATCATCATCGTCACCGTTGCCACAGCAATGGCGGCAGTTGCCACCGCGGCGACAATGTTAACCAATGCAGCCCGGTCGCCACCATCGCACGGCGTTATAAATGATGTACTAGACGGCGGTAACGACTGATGAATCGACGGAGGGGTAAGTAGGCGGTGTGAGGGGCAGTATGGGGTTCTCAAAGGCAGCAAGGCAGGCGACGGTGTGCGAGGTGTGGCTGGTGAAATGCATTTGCGTGCATTGTTAATAACCAGTGGCGGCTAAGCAGCCGCGCAACAGCAACTGCAACAACAACAACAGCAGCAACAATAAGTGTAATAGAAATTGCTACAAACTGCCAGCGGGCAGCTAACCTGGTCGAATCGATCAGCGTGTAAAGTTATAGAAGGTATATTGGCCATACAACGGCAAAATTACACACACATATGAACGTGTACATATGTGTGCGCACGTAAATATTTGAGTGCAGTTTAGCTGCTGCTGTGCTCAAACGTCGCACACTTGTCTAGTACCTGTGTTGACTACATGCATGTGTGTGTGTGTGTATGTGTTTCTAGTTAATGTCTGTGCTTTGTGCGCTCAACTTGGTTGCAGCATTTGCCGTTGCATATTCGGTGAATTTTAGATTGACATTAGTTGGTCGCGTTGTTGCCTCCAATAACGGGTGTAGAAGCTCAGCAGCATCCCCCATACATACCCATGTACTTACATGTACATATGTGCGTGTTTACGATTTTGGTACTCGGGCTCGGCGTATTCACGTGATTTAGTTCGGCTGGGGTACTTACTTTGTTCGCTTTGCCTTAGCCGGACCAACGCTGTTTAAATAATAAAATCAAATTCAATCAATCAATCGCAAATTAACAAATTGACAATTGCCGAGAAATCGATCAATTTACATAATTCAGTTACGTACATATACGAGCTAATACGCCATACATAAATGTAGGTGTTCACCAGTTTACATGTGTGTGTGGGTATATCTACACGTGTTTGTATTGGTGGCTACGGTCAAACTTTGGCCAGCGGAAGTGCCGAGCTCATCCGATGTGCGGCGTTGTGGGGCAGTTGGGAGGGCGATTACTCGTGTATTTCATGTTGTTAAGAATATGGAAAAGAAATTGAAGGGCTCACACGTGTCCACATATCGAATAACAGCTGATGGCTGGTTTCAGCTTCATTTTTACCCTTTTAGGAGCAGATAATGCTTACCCCTCTTCGTTTAACTGAAATAATATTTTAATTGAGCGCAATTTTCCTGCGCAGGGTTGCCATTTGTCAACTATTATACACTTTTTAAAAGCAAATTTACCACCGAAAATTTCGTACGTTGATAGAAAATCGAGTAAAGAACTTAAACTTAAGCAACAAGCGAGCGGAACAGCATTTTTGCTAAAAAAGAAATTGAAAGTGTGCGTGGCCCCACTTCCAAGAGGTTTAACGTACATTTTCCACAAACCACTAGTCAATCAAAATTGAGAACAAGTTTTTCTCATATTTCCCCATACTGCGTGAAAACGAAAAAAAAAATAGAATCACAAGCACGTCCATATAGCGGTTAAGTCAAAAATGTCAAAAGTGCAATAATTCATAACTCCGTCCGATTCATTAAATTTTAAAGTCATGATGATGCCTAAGGGTCTCATTCTTTCACCTTACATCAAGCATTAGTAAAGCTATTAAATCTTAGTTTGTAGAAATTGGATAACTTTTCAAGCCCCCAAATACCGAACATTTGGACCCCATTGCCAATGGCTGATCTTTCTAACTAAAAATGTCATTCAATCTATGAGCCATATTACTGAAACTCAAAGAGCATATTTCAATAAAAATGTTTATAATGTGTCATATTATTGAATCAGAGGACATATTTTGCCGTTAGTAATGTGCTCTTGTGTCGAAAATGGGAAAATCGGGTCAATGCTTTATTCCGCATATATCGTTCATTTTTATCGTTAAGGATAATGGAACCCATACCCAAATAAAGAGGGCACGATTTCTCAAAAGTAATGTGGTTTAGCTTTAAATATTAACGAAATTGATCTAAAGCTTGGTCTAAATACCTTAATAATAATTTCCGATTCTCTGGGTGATTTTACCTCATGTATCCACTGTATTAAATATATCTCATTTGATCTAGGTAAATTTAAATATAAATATCTCGGACTCGAAGTGAAATTTAGTGAGTCTCTGACCAATAATTATTACAACCTTTCGTTGAGTAATGAATGTTGAGTTCTTACTCAACATTTTTAATATAATAATTTGACGAGACCTTAAGCTCCACCTTAGGGCTTCTGTATTTGTTTATAATTACAATTTTATATAGAATTCAAAAGAATTGACCCCCTTAAAAATTTGATATACAACTACTAAGGAATCATTAAAAAATCTTAGCTTTAATAATTTCAAAGAAGGTAATATAAAGGAAATCGTTGTAAAAATATATGACAATTGCCATCCGGATAAAAAAATATTGCCGATTACCCCAGTCGTAGCGGTTTTTGCTGAGCTGCAACGGGAAATGGGTGGCACCCGGCTCGATTATGAAGGCACCGTTCGAACGCCTGCAACGAAATCGTTATATTTACGCCTCACTTAAGCGAATGGAATGCTTGGAAAATCAAGGATTTTAAATTGTGTCCTTTAGCAGCCATGCGCAGACACACAAACACACACGAACATGCATGTAGGTAAGCAATCTCATACATAAGTTCTTATGGGCGCACTCATCGCTCAAGTGCAGCACTTCGCTGGCATTGTGTGTGTATAAGCAATAGTGATTCTTGAAAATAACCACTGCTATTTATTGAGGCGTTAAACCGCGGCAATTGAGTGTGAAAAAACCCTTTTTCTTAGCGGCGACACCGAAAAATGCCGGGGGTTAATGAAATTTGTCGCGCGCATATTTGCCCATATGGTGTTAGGATATGTGTAAATGTATGTTTATGTGTTTGTCTGGATGTTTGTGCTAATGCTTTTTATAGCGGTCGGTTGGGGGGAAGCTCGGTGGGTCTGGCGTTCGCTAAGATTGCAACCACTTTGCGGTGTCGCCGAAGAGCACTTATGCGTGCGGACAACAACCAGTCGGTGTAGGAGTTACTGTATGTGTGCGTGTTGTTGGGAGTGTCGGCTCGTGCCTGGTGACTTTCTTGATTGCATCCCCAAAAGCAGAAGACGACAAATGTCTGCAAACACACACATCTATACATAGGTGAAGGGTCTTCAAGTGTGCGCCAATTTTAATAAATTCACAGATGGTGCACCCACACACACATATATGTATATACATACATACATTCGTATGAGCATTCGCGCAGAATTTGCACAAAGTACCCCATCAAGCGAGGCCGGTGCCAAGTGTTGCGGAAATCGCAAATAACGTAAAATGCTCGAACGGAAATCATCGAAGTTAGAAAACCAAAAATTAATTAGCGTGAATATATTTGCAAAATGTTTAATACAACATAAGTGGGTTGCAGCGCAACAACACTTATAACGTATTCACGCACACTCTTCCCTTCTTTCGAAGATATGTGTGTGTGTGTTTGCTTGGATTGCGATAGGCTGTTGACTGCGTGGGTGCAAGCGGCTGCGGATGCATAGATTTACGAATACATCGATACAAATAGAAACACACACACATATGTACAACATATGAGTGAATAGCGGCAGTGTACCCCAGCAACTACTGTAGTGATTAAATTTGATTTTCTGCAACGAAAAAAATAATAATCAACAACTGCACCCCTCCAGGAGGCCGCACACATTCACGCATACATATACATATATACACTTGAGTGAAAAACATTTAATATACCAACAGACAGATCTACATGTGAGTAGCACATATATTTGCAGTTAAGTGAAAGGATATTGGAGCGAAGGATATTCATAGGCGGGCAGAGTCATAGAACTACACACACATACCGACACACAGGCAGGTGCATTTGAGTATGTGTGCATTTGTAGTTTCTAATCAGCGCTTGCAGCTTCGGCACCGCGCTGTTGTGCGCACAATAAAATAAATAAAATTCTCAACTTTGCAAAATCTGCGCACTTGAAAATAAATTACAACAACTGCAATAAAATTACAACAAAATAGCACAACAAGCAAGCATGTGCGAATGTTGTAGCATGTCTTCGTAAGCTGTAACGTGAGTATTTGTGGCAGGAGTTACATATTCATATATTATTATTTTTTGCACCGACTGCAGAGTTTATTGATCTGGAATAAAGTTCGCAAAAGAAGACCTAAGCTTTAGCTAGCAATGGTGCCGGTTATGGCATTTGTGATGGTAGTTGGGACTACTCCATCGAACTGTATGATGGATTTATATATTGTTTGTATATTAGGGTTGGTCAAAAAAGTGAATGTTTTCTGGAAGAAAAGTATACACTAGAATCTGTTTTTAATTCAAAAAATTCAAAAAGTCTGACCCCGTTTATTATCGTTGCGACTAATCCACAGACAAATAAAAATTAATAAATAAAACAACGTCTCAATATAGATCATGCCAGGAAAATTTGCAACACAAAAATATACATGAAGAAAGAATATTGTATACAATGACAACCTTATTTATTTGAAACATATGTATAGTACATATTCCGAAGCTTTCTCTGAGGTGAATTTTTCACCAGCAAAATCATTCACCAAAGACAAAATCAAGTAGTAGTCAATTGGTGCCGACACATAAGAACCTCCCAAACCCGATCTGTATGATCTGTCGTTGTTCTGATGGAACACTTATCCTCTCCTAATGGCCAAAGCTGATCACTTCTGGGCAAATGTTTCCTTCAAACGCTCCAATTGATGACAAGATAGCTCCAAATTAATCGGTTGAATGTTGAGGAGCATTTAATAGTGGAGGAACACAAAATGACAATCACAAAACTGCTTGAGAATTTATTTAGTACGAAAACTTATCTTTATAACGCCATATAGAGTAACTCATTCGCACTTACACAACCACTATCTAATCTCGAATAGCAAGTGTCCCTCAAAAATATATTTGAATAATTTCGTCGAACTATTTTTGTAGATATATATACATATTAAATATTTCCCTTTGGAACATTACTTTCCAATTTATATAGAAGTTGCGAATTATAATTGTTTATAGACTATGTCTAACGGTCTAAGCAGTTGTGATAAAATACCTAATTAATATTCTTATAAAAAGCAACAAAACTTAAGTTGGACGACGTCTGCCTTTGAATTTGACGTTATGAAAACCGCGACTCAGCTTTTCTCATTTGGCAGAATTAATATTTTTTAGTATATTTTTACTATATGAAGAGAATATTGCCTCTTAATGCAATGAGTTAAGCTATAATTAGACTAAGAACATGTGGTTGTAGAAATTTATAAGCTGAGGGAGCCACTTAATTTCACTAAGCTTTCATGCATCCCATGAATTCTCCAGGGCTCTCATAATTACCGCATTTTCTTGGAATCTCGATTAAAAAGCTTGCCGAATTTCGCTTTAGCTTTTTATGGTTTACCGCAATTACAAACTGTTATTATTATCAGTTCGGGTTTCATTATTAGTTGCAGGCAGTTATTTATACTCTATACTTTATCCTTTATTGTTTTTGTTGTTAGGTTTAGTGGCTTGCAAAGATATGCTGACTTTTAATAGGAGTTTAACACTAAAACTAAAACAAATTGCATTATAAGTATAGCAGCAAATACACAGCAAACATGTTGGTATAAGCACTTACATATGTAAGCTTCGTATGAAAGCTTTTCAGGCATTTCGAGTTTGTTGGTGCGAAGCGGAGCAAGGCAATGCCGGGGCGACCTTAAAATAAGCTAACTTTTCTCGCCTTATTAGCGAAAATGAGTTATGTAAATAGGTTGCAAGTATGTGCGTGTGTGTTTTTTGCGTTGGTGTATGCGCACGAGCGTGTGCGTTTATCTGCGTGCAAAAAGTTTCGCCAACCAACACTATCCAAGTGTGTTTGTATGGTGAAATATGTGTGTATGTGTGTGTTTTCAATGCACAAATGCATTTCATTCTAATTTGTTTGTATCGACGAATGCGTTTTGCATTACACTAATTTGTTTGAAATCGCATTATAATGGAATTTCCTAGCTATTTTTTGTTTTTGTTTTACTTTTAGTTTTTATTGTTTCTTGCTACTCTCAAAAGCATCGAGTAAACTTTTCCGCAATGCGTTTAGTGGTTTGAAAAAAAGAGAGTTTCATTTCAATGTAGATATCTGAAAACAAAAAAAACTAAAAACAATAAAATCAAAAACAAAAAAGAATGAAAAACGGAATCAACAAACAACTTCGCGAAACCAAAAACTAAATTATTGCGATTTAGCGCCAATTTCCTATAAAGTTCCATTGAAAAAAGGACTCGTACCAGGCGTAAATTGCGTAAACTTTTATCACAAATGCAATAGACATTTGTTGAAGGGGAGAGGAATTTCGCACGAGTTGTTGGAATATTGCTTCATAGAATTGTAGTTTATAAAATGAACGATTGCTTGTTTGAGGTTAGAAACTAGCACTATTAACTTTTGCTTTAATTTGTATGAACATAAAATTTCTCTTTACACAACTTTTTTAATATATGTACATATAATATTTATTTACTATTTCCTACATTTTTAACTAACATAAAAAATATATAGTTTTTACTTAAATAATCTATTTAAATATTTCTGTCTCATTGTAGAGTTATCGGAGAGAATTTGTTGGAATTGACAACACACAACATTCTGAGTTAGTCTCGCCTTTATAGGCGGAACCGAAATCCTGTGTACTTTTTAAATGAAGATAAAAATACTAGTTGCCAATTTTTTTATGCTCAAGGGACTGGTATATAATTCACTTCTTGCAGGTCGCGGAATTTTATGTCTAGGAATGCTTGCCAACAAAAATAAACATTAACTGACTGAGCCATGCTTTTGTTTTTTATACTCTTACAATATGTTAATACAAAGTATAAAAGTTTTGTTCACTTAACAGTTGTTGCTATCATCTAAAACTAATCGAGATAGATATAAGGTTATATATATACATATATTTACATATATATAAATGATCAGGATAACGAAAAAAGTTGAAATCCGAGTGACTATCTGTCTCTCCGTCTGTCCAACTCCCATATAAATACCACATGTGTCTAATGATTTTCGTTTTCCGAAGAAACCTTATCGAATATGTCGGTCAGTTTATGAGTTATACCATATATGTATATAATTGATTCCATTCCGATCCTCTAGTTGACGTTTTGCACCTTAAGCCGTTTCTGGCTTTGATATTTTCAAGTTGCAATAGTAAATATAATTGTTCTTAATCCATACTTGTTTTCTTTGAGAGTATACCGAGGCTCGTAAATACCCGTCAAAACGCTATTAAAAATTTCAATTTCGACACCAAGCTGTTACAGTGTCGGATTATTTAAAAAAATATGAATAATGCAGAATATCACTAGCCACATAAAAACTGTTGTTTCATCTTTTGACAATGAAAAACAATATGATATGGAATATACTAAAAATACTTTCGAAAAATTTGCGTTGGAAAAGAATTTATGTCTCACATGAAATGTAGGAAACAGTTATAAAATGGTCAGCATTAAGAAAGTCACTCAACCTTAACCAATTTAGATTTGGGTTAGAGAAATTTTATTATATTCAATACACTTTTAAAAATGTGGCCCCAAGGTTTACTACATGCCCCTAACACTAAAATGGAAGCCTCTTATTTTTTGTGTACACCACATGATTCCAAAATAGGTAGATACAGATACAACTATTTCCGATGAGCCATGTCCAATTTGGTCATGCTATCATAGATTACAATTGGAAAAATGTTTAGGATGTATACAAAGGACAAAGTATATATTTCCGTATAATATCGAGGTTAGGTTTATCATTAAGTATACTTTTCTTTAATAGAAGTCATAGAATCAGAATATCTTTTTGGCATGCAGAAATAGAAGATAAGATTTGGTTATTCCTTTCCTATATTTAGTGTAAAATAGTTCCGCGGTTCATTAAAAGTAGATTATTAAGTCAACAACTTTAATTTTCACTTAAAGCCACTAGATGTTCTTCATACAATTTTCTGCCAAGCTTTGCAGCAACATAATAGGGACGTGAGAATGTTGCATAGGTGCTCTTTGATTTCGAATGATTAAATGCGAATAAAGAAGCGTATTGCATATAAGTTCACCGCTCAGTTATCAATACAACCACTTCGAGGTGCTATGCACACCCACACTTGTACATACATACATGCATACATATGTCTATATTGTAAAAACAAATGCAATGAATGCATGCAAAAGGGCGAAGTTGCAGAGGATACTCGGATGGTCGGCGCGTCGTATTAAGCGCCATAACCGCAACAGCATCCCACAATTGAGCGACGATGAGGAAACGGTATTTGTACGGACGGTTAAACAATAAATCGAACGGAAACAAGTGTATGAGTGCCGAAGCACACACACACGTGTGCACAAACGTGTGTGCGCATTCATTTACATGTGTTTTTATAACTAAAGGTCACCGATACAGATCGCTTGTTGTTTCTTTTTTTTGTTTTTATTTATGCATTTTCGCCTGTTGCTGTGCATTGGCTTCGGTCATGGAAGATGCGAAAGAAGTCAATGGGAGTTGAAACGTTTACTTTACAATAGAGTGACCAGGTGAGAGTTTAAAACTTTAATTTGGTATATTTTATTTAATCTTTTCGTGGAATTTCAGCGTCCTTACTTAAATTAAATTTAAGAAAATACTCTGCCACATTTGCTATTTTTATCGAAGTAGTTCGAAAGTAGTGTCATCTGTCCGTAAACAAAACTAACTGTTTGTTGTTACCCATTTCACTGATGATAAACTCAGTTAAATGGCTTAACGTAGCGTTCACACGACACTCTTATCTATATAATTGGATTAGTCTCGAATTTGTGTCCGACTGAGAACTGTCACTTCTGCGGCTATTTCACTATTGTGAACGACTATTTGAGGATTTTTGATGTAAACGAAAATTAACTATAACCTCTTCGGGATTAACTAGATATAATCAAAAGCTACACTGCCGGAACTAGGTCTTATTGTACAATGGATGCTAGAAAAAAAAAGAGTTTGAGTAGACGACGAAAAAGAGATGCTTAACAATGTAAAGACTACATCCATCAAACACATCATTACTGGTAACGGGAATTAGATTTATGAAATGTTAAATAATTTATAGAAATTCTGAGCTCTCTTAATATTTTGAATGGATAATAAGTAGCGGTTAAAGTTTTGGCGGGCGTGGTTTTGTGGACTTAACTAAGCGATTTAAGGGATTTTAAATTTTTAATGGCGACACCGAGGTCGATTTTTGACAAATCTTGGGCAATTGATATGGAAAAAACTTTTCGTAGTCAGTTGAATGTGATATGTTCGACACACCTTAAGGCGAGTATGCACGACATAGAACCCGACTAGTTGCAGCTTTCATTCGAATTGGTCACCCTATAATGCGTTGACTGTTAATTTATGTTCAAAAAAGTCGCGTGGTGGTTGGACGTGCGGTAGCTAGCTGCTACCTGCAACTTGCATATGCAACGCATCTAAGTATTGATAGGTGAGTTGCAAGGTTAAATATTTCGATGGCCTAAGCGCCGAGTGCATCCAAAAGTTTGTTTGTCAGTGTCCACTACGTTGCAGCAACACCTGCCTGCCAATGCAAGCTAATGCAACTGCTGTTATTGTTGTTGTTGACACCACTTTTTAACCGTTAACCATTATAAAAATGCAGCAAATTCTTCGTGCAGCAGCGCTTTTTGTATTCAGTTGCAACTCGAATGCATGTTGCATGTAGCTTGTGTGAGTGGCACGCAGTTGGCACGATATGTTTGCTTGTCTGTACGTATGCCTGCACAATTCAGTTGCATTCCATAATTTTTTTTGTGGTTTTTTTGCGCTACACGTGACTAAAATACGCAAATAAATTGTAATAAAATCAAATAAAACACGATTGTATTGAAGTTGCACGGTGCAGTAGCATTTTGCGTTGAAAGCACATATCTGTTGCATTGCAGTTCAGTCGCACCTAATAAATCGCGCTAAAAAAGTCATCCAAACTGGGAATACTCGAGTGCTCAAGAGCTATCAGTGTGTTTATTGGCAATGATTTGCATACACCCACACACATACATACCCATATATACAAATAGAAATACATGTGCTTTATTTGTTTGGATTTGATTTTTACCGTTAGTGCACAGCTATTGTCGGTAAGTGTTATGTGTTAAAAGGCCATTGAATGTGCGGTCAACCACAAAAGTACCACTAAGCGGTTGTGTGTGGGTGTGTATGTATGTATTTGTAATATCCATACATACATCTAAGTTAGCAGTTCTGATGGGAAAATGGCAGGTAAAAGTGCATTTTGAATTGTTTCAAGTGAAATTGTCTATTTGATTTGTAGAAATACACAATTACCAGCACCGTTATGTGTGTATGCAAGCCGTGTAGCATATGTCAAAATTTACAATAATCAATCGCAAACACTAATTTATCTATACAATTATAACATTCTCGCTCCTTGATATAACTTTAAAACTGATAATATATAATCTACACATGTCCATCTTTGAGAAACTATTTCGGTAGAGCCAATATGGTTAGGCCTATTAGAAGAATTCTTTAAATAATAATCCAGTGCTTGAAAATATGCTTCTAGATAATCGATATTATGCATATTTGATGCTTTGATTTCAGTTTTCCATCTGACTTATCATTAGCTACCAATCCCATCCCATGTAGTAGACATTTGGAGGTTATGATGAGTTTCACCAATTTGTCCGTTGGCCATACCTGGCAACACTAAGTATATGTATGTTTCCAATAACCGAGAGAACTTATAGATATTCAAATTCCGACTATGAATGCATTTAGTTATCTTCAAAAAATATATACTTGTTATGTAGGGCGATGACTTTTCATAAAAAGCATACGAAGGTTTAACTTTTTTATTTTTCTTTTTAGATAGGTAGACTACCCTAAAATAAAGTTTTAGCATTAGTAATATATATTAGTAAAATTCCTGTGGACTAAATTGAATACCAAGCTATTGACAAACAAGGAAAACCGTTACTGTGCCGAAGCTGTAATACCCTTCACAGCAGCATTCTTGACAGCAACTTTGTATATATATGTATGACTAAGTCTGAACACGTAACCGGTCAACGGAAAATGTTTTTCTAGTTCTTTCTGGCCACCTTATTTGATATGGTGCCATATGATCAATATGTTTGGGGAGTTAGGGGATTGTAGCGTTCTTTCTGGAAGATATATTTACAAGAACTCGATTTTGAGTATATGCTGCAGTGGTTGGATTTCGACATTTACGTCAAATGAGCAGTTTTTTGTGGAGAAAATAAGACGTATAAAATTTCAGATCGATATCTCAAAAACTCATGTTGTCACGCTGCTCATCTATATTTATACTTAATTGGCTTTCTGACGTTTCATTTTGGGGGGCAAACTTAATAAGCCCTCAGCTCCAGGGTATATAAATTTATACTTACAGCTCCTTATAGCTCACTTCAAGGCAATTTAAAGCAGTTGTTAAATAGACATTTAATACTTAAATTTATGCTTAGTGATAAGCGGATCAGCTTTGTTCTTTTTTTTGAGTGTTAAGGCTCAGTCCTGAAATTTTGTTGAGCTTTGTTAAAAACCCGAGACTTTTCCTTCATCTATAGCCCTTTAAAATATCATGCTCCCTCTGTATGGCTCAAATTACATTGCTAGAGAACGAGAGTTCGTCATTTTTGAAAATACAAGGTTTTTAAATTAAAATTGGACACTGAATTTTTTTTTATTCTCTTTCATTAAAAAAACAACACAACTCTACATACATACATTATGGGATCTGATATGTTGAAAAATTATTTTGGCAGATTCAATTAAAATGAAATAAGCGAGCAATTCATTTGGCTCAATATATAACGCAATTAATGAAGTGCCAATGTATGCAATTGGATCGAAACAGGCCAATAAATGTAGGAAGAATATACAGATATATATCAACAATTTATATACAAATGTGTGTGTATGTAAGTAAAATAAATGTATGTATGGTAAATTTTTGTTGCAGGTATTTGTGGCAGATTTGTATATACAGCCGCACTAGCAGTACACACAGGCCAGTGAGCATTAATGTTTTATTGTGGAAAACAAATTTTGAGTTACGTCATTTAAGAAAAAGCATTTTGAAAAAATTAAATTTTTCAGTTTACCGTTTTATTAATTGAACTATTCAATAAAGATGCTGTCACATTTATGAGCTACCGAATTTTCGATTCTCATATATTACATCCTAAGTGGTAAATGGTTTCCAAATTGTTTCATATGGAGTATTGTATTTAATTGATATAAAAATCTTGTTTTCAATAAACTTGTTTTTCAATTCAAAAACTGCATTTACGAGTTAAGTTCTTTTGATCTGCGAGATTTTTTTTCAATTCCCTGCTTTTCCCTTTAATTTGGTGTACTGGGTTGCCGCATAAGTTTTACATAAATGCAATGACAGAAGTAAAAAAAGAAATCGCGCAAAATTACAACAGCAATGAGAGAAGTTGTGGAAAATTGAAAATTAAGTGACAGATGAAATGTCACATAATAATTATGAAAAAGCGCGTGCATACGGACATCCATTTACACTTATTTGGAAAACTGTCGCATTAACGGTACATATGTATATGAATATTGCTCGCATCAAAAATTCATGTAGAAATGTGTATAAAGTGCACATGTAACTCAATTGCTCTCAATTTAATTGTCACTCGTTTATTACCGCTATCAATGTTCGTTTGTATGTGTATTTTGCATAAATATTTCACTTTTGGACGTTAGCACAAGAAGTCAGGAGTGTAATTATCATAAAGTTTTAATTTTTTTGATACAGTCGTTGACTTTAACATTTATTAACTCCCGAATTGGACAAATTGAACTCAAAGAACTTTTATTGACATAGATAGTACTATATAGATATGTAAGAACAGTGTTGGATTTAGCGTTCATGATAATTTGACTATGAGACCCCTGTAAGGTAGGAATCGCGTGAGTTCATAATCGATTGATGCATCGAGTCAAAAATCTGCGGAAACGATAGCAGAAATGCTCTAACTTTGCTTTGGATTACTTCGGAATTTATCGTATTCTCCGTATTTGGTCCCTTGGACTTTTCTCTATTGTCAGGGCTGAAGATTAACGGATTCCGCGGATAGCAGAAGCCAAATATCAGTCGTACCACGGAAATGATATCAGGAACTAATTGTGGTTTTTTCATCGCCACTTTCTCGTTTAGCAAATATTCAACGTTCTAGAAGAATGTTTAACGCTAATCATTAGGAATTCGGGCATTGCAAAAACTACAGTCGTAATTTTTTCCTTAGTTCAAATCGTAGGTGTCCTGATAAATCTTTGGAAGACGTATTACCAGTCCTTTATTTATTTTTCCTATTTCGACTTATGAGACTGTGCCCGTTGAACGAGTTTGCTGCAATTTTTCTTCGTTGACTTAGAGATACTTTGTGGGTGATTTATTGAGTTGTGGATTTATTTATATTTTTGTATATTTTGTGAATAGTCAACATTTAGGGACTCGGTTTTGCAATTCATAATCGCTTAGTGATATTTCCTGAGTATAATCAGTTCTGATTTGCACTTTTAGTAAACTTTCAAAGTTATTACATGCCGTCTGCTATGAAACGATTGACAAACTATAGGAACTATTTTTTATGCACGAAGCGTCAGTTGCATAGGTATTTAAGGGGGGTATTGTTATAATGTGTACATCAAATAATAACAAGTCAAACCTTTAACGGAGTGAAATATTTTAAACTTTGGGGCTGCAGAACATTAAATTAAATATTATACGAGTAATATATTTTACCGTAAAATATTTAACAGGAAATGCACGCCAATCATGTGCCAATCCCTTCCAAACCTGACGAGCTGCCAAATGAAAAGTTAGTTGTATACTTGAGTGGTTGAAATAACCGTATTGGAAGTACCTACCCTGTAGGAAAGTGCAAGTAATTAGTTGTTTTATGATTTTTAAATATACTTTTCACAAAGTATTGTGTGGCACTGCAAGATTTTACTTCCAGCCATGAAATTAAATAAAAGATATGGGTTGACTACGCTAACTCTACATACCGACTAAAATAATCGGTTGTATTAATTCCTACATATGAAGAGTAATATATTTGCTCAATTAGTAAAAAAATATAGCCTACAATTAGAGTAAGATATAAGTTATTGAAACATTTTTAACCATATATTTTAGTCTTCATGGCGAGCAACAAGCTTGTACCCTTAGAGATAGAATTATTCAATATTATTGTAAACTTTTGATAGTTAGTGCCAATTCAATTTATTAAATCTGTCTTGAAAGTTCTGTTTTTGGAAAAATTTTAAAACTGTCTTTGAAAAACAATACACTGTTCGAGTGAGAATAATGAGTTACGGTTACTAAAATTATTTATATTTAAAAATTAAAAAGATTTGAGCTTTATTTCCGAATTTATTTTTAAAAAATAAAGTTTTTCACATTTTAGGAGTTGCTTAGCCAGCAAGCTTTGTTGGTGGCACAAAGTTCTAACCATATTCGATGGGGACTTCACGCTGACCCTTTTGGCTTTGTTTAGGCGGGAAATTACTTTACAACTTTACACCAACAACAATAATAAGAACAGAATTAAACTTAAAAAACAAGTGCAACATGAGTGCAAATTACATAGACTACGAGTGTGGCAAGTAACTCGAAACTGCTTTTGCTGCAACAATTCAACAAAATTTTGAATAACAAAAACATTGCAACAATAACAAAAATAATGCATAGCAGTTTTTGTTGGTGAAAAGCAAGTGTCTTAAATGAAACACATACGTATGTACATACACACATTTACGCGCACTCAGGGTACATTCCTCTACATAAATCTAACTAGGCAAGGCATAACTGTAATAGGCGGAAATTCGCAAAAACAAAGAAACCGACAAAAACAAGAACAATGCAAGCGGGCGCACTTGCAACAAAAGACGCTTGGTGCCTACAACAATAGCAATAATAAAATAACCGTAACGTTTTGTGAAATATTTGCGAACTTTCGAAATGCGCGAAATGCTGAGCCACACGGTGAGAAGGGCAGCAGACATCTGAAGCGCCTGAATGTGTGGATAAACCTTAGTAGATTGGTGCACACTAGTGACCATATAATAAAATAAAACAAAGTTATACTATTTCATATGAATTATTCATTGATCCGGCTTGGAACTGGCATAAGAAATGTTGGCAATTTTAACAATAACACAAAACAACAACAACTAGTTGCGCTGGCCCAACTGACAAGTGGCAAGTAGGAAGGGTAGGTGGTAGCGTTTGTGTTCGCTTGCCACAAAAGATGTGGCAATATGCAAAAATCATCAGTGTGTTGCACAATTGTGGCCTTATATTTATGACACTGTGCATTTCAAATATAATGCTTACATTGATATAACAGTTTTTATATGACAGCTTATTTACCGTAACATCCACTTGAAGTTGCAACAAGCACCAGTGGTAAGTAGCACATCACGGTGGCGGTGCTGGTGGAGCAATAACAACTATGAACAAAATATGGTTGGGGTTGGACTAAATGAAAGTGATGGATACGCACAGTACAACAGTTATTTATTTTCTTTTTGCAATATCGGGCTTATGTGTGTGCGCTGACTTGTATAGTGAATAACTCGGTAGGGCTGTGACTAACGTATGCAACTTTTATTTCACTATACTCGATATTCTGAATAATGAATTATTATTTAATATTTCGCTTTTCTGTATTTAGGCCATATATGTATGTATATGTGTAAGCTGCATGGATTTTGAGATAAATAAAGTTTTTGTTGAAGAAAATAATTAAGGAAAAATTACTCACTAAGATTTTGAGTTACTAAAGTCTTCTAAAATTGATTTTGAAGCGGAATCGGGTCAAACCAGAAATAAGTTCAGATGTAGTCATCTTCAAAGAATGTCTCGGAAGAAGTGATTTTAAAAACTTTACTGTTTAACGGTTCTGCTACTAGGCATGGGGAAAATACACATATATTTTTCTTACCTAATTAATAAATATTTGTTGTCATTATACGGATAATATTTTCTAGCTAAATGGAAGCATTTCATTTTGCTGTCATACTAGATTATAATTTTAAATTTGTATGTCACACTTCAAATTAGATTTATTTTCAATTTAATTTGTAATAAAAAAATTTAAAAGTTATCATACAAAAGTTTTATCTAATGTGTATAGTATGCGTAGTAAGTAGTCTTTCGTCATTTATTTATCATCTCTTTTCGAAATTATCTATTAAGACATGAATACATAATTTATATGTACCTAAATATATTATTCGGTATGTATAATATATATATTTATGAACGTTTGTGTGCCTTTAGTTAAAGTCGCTCGTCTCTCATGGCTATTACTACTACCATTTTGCTCGAACTTTCTTAGTACACACCATAACTGTAACTTGCCGATAGACACTTTCATGTTTACGCGCTTAATTTATGCGCACATTTTAAATTAAATTTATAACGCCTCAATGTCTTGGCAGACATTTTGCCAACTAACTTAATATGAAGGTGGTTCAAGTATACATAGATGCGGCTAAGTATGTGTTAGTCTACATTTTGTTGTTGATATTTCGTTTAAGTATAAACTCTTGTGTGTGCACGGAAGTGGCTTAGATAGCACATACGTATTATATATGCTTGGAACACATATATTTATATGTATCTAGAAATACGTAAATAAGTTAATGGCGTGGCTAAAAATTTTTATATAATATATGAGCAGTAATAGAGCTATTTGTCGGTAAAGTGTATTTCATGAGGTTTTCAGGTGAGTTTAGTTTATCCTTAAAGAAAATGAGAAATGTTTAGAAAAACGTTGTTAAATAAATACATTAATACATTTATGAAAATAAGGAAAACAGTAAAATGTTCCTTGCAAGCAGTTTAAACAGCCAAAGTTTAAAAAGTACTGTTATAATTGCGCGTATTTAGTCGTACCGCCTTAACAATTTATTCAAGATTAAAATAATATAAATTAATACTTATATGTATATAAAAAAATCGTATACTGTCCAGAATACTGATCTAATATATAAGTTGAAGAATATGTCAGGATATTGATGAGTTAATATATATTGTAGCATATATTTAGGGGTTTGGTATAAAATCTTTCATTAATAACTATCAAATAAGTTTAAATCCCTATATTATAAAAATGATGGGTACTTTAAAACATTTTCATAAAAAAATGTAATATATATCATTTAGATTTATTACCACTGTATAACTGCGAAAATTGTATATTAAAACTCAAACACCTTAAACGAACAATTAATTTGTTGCAAATGAAGTTTGTTGAAAGTGTGACATTATTTTTTTGTATAATTAATTTTACAACGCCTTAATGTTTCATTGCCCCTCATTAAATATACAATTCCTCTACCTTTTATTTTACACTTTGCTCCCTAACGAAGCAGATTTAATGCTCGAAGACATGCAGAATGTAAAATAATTAAATTTACTGTTTAAATATCAAGAAAATGAGATACTCTCTTCCATTTGTCACTCCGCCTGTTGCTTTGCGACTTTTGTGGAAGATTAAAAATATGAAAAAAACGTTAAAAGTTAGACTGTCTGAAGTTTATAATTATTTTGCATAACTTAACCAAAAGTATTACGGCTTAAGAATAAATGAGCTAAAATGGCGTAAGCAAGAAAAGGAGACAAAAATAAAAGAATATGGTTCATGGGTTTATATATTTTATATAAGGGTGTTTATGAGTATACATTTAGGAGTTCTGGCAAGATTTATATACATGTATATGTATATGTGCTGATAAAATTAAATATAGTGAACAAGGTATATAGAAAAATGCATGAAAATTTTTTAAAATTTTTACAATTTAAAGCTTCACTTTTTAATCTTCGGTAAATTGTATTAAATATTTGTAGAGTTTAAAGTTACTCCATAGAAACAATTAGAGCTTTTTTTTACCTAGTTTAGGCGAAATGACAAAGCTAATCAGTAATTCAAGTTTTTTAAGGAATGTGCCTAATTGCAGGCAATGTAATAGCAATGATGCATTCTTCGCCCTTATGTACATATATACTTATACATATATTATTTGCTATTTCTTGTTCTGTATTTAATTGCCTAAAAAATTCAAGGTCAAGCTTTTGAAATCATTCCCTCAATGCAGTTCATAATTGTATTCACATTGCGCACAGGCATATATGTTGCTTATGCTTGCTTTTCATATTTATGCTACCGTTAGATCGCGCTGACGCAATTATATGTACGTTTGTTAATGCACATTAAGTGCTGAATAAAATACCGACGACAGACGACAAACGACATCTGTCAAATATTTAAATACACACGTTCTTATGGACACTGTTATTTTGACAGCTGCACGACTACACGACTGCAGGCCGGCGGTTGTCGTTCTCGCTAACTTCAATATTCTCCTATATTTGCCAACGACAGTAGGACGACAGTAGAATGAAAGAGGTAGAGTGATGATGCCACTAATATGTAAAATGTAAAGTTATTCACAGCTCTAACAAACTTGACGTTATTTTACAAATATAGCTCTATTATTTCATTTGTAATAACAATTGATAATTTAAAACAAATAAATTTACCTATTTATTTATTTTTTGCATAAAAAATTTCACTTTGAACAAGATATTAAAATTTCAGTGAAGTACAAGGTATTAGTATGGCCACAACGAAATTGTGTACATGCAAAATGGAGAGCTGTGTTGTCTTGTTCATGTAGTAGGATGCACAACGCCGTTTTCAGTTCACTGTCGTGATGCCATGTCGTGTCGTAAGCATTGTATTCAGCATATTAGCTAATACCATTTAATATGTACTAAACCGATTATGTAAGCAGCCTATTATATTGCAGCATTCCCATTTTACATTGCACTTTTTCTTTATATACATACGAAGGAGCAATAGCACTTATGTACATATTCCATAATACTAAGTGAAAATATAAATTTAGCGGTATTGATATTGTTTTGAATATCATTTGAGGAGTTGAATTTTGGAAATGAACTTAGTCTAATAACTGACCTCCTCATAGCAATAATTACTCGGCCTTTGAGACTTTTATGGTTCCTGCAACTTCGTTTTTTTGCTTTTGGTAAATTTGTGCAGTTACATAAAAGACTTTGGAGCTCTACAATTCCTCTTTAGCCTCCAGAGCTTAAAAAAATATATTCTCTAAAAGAGTCATTATCATTTTTTACTCTCATACTTTTCCATTTTCCTTCATCTTTTCCTACTTTTTACTATTGGCGTTTCATAGTTTTTATCAAGAAACGCTTTGCCACTTCATCCAAATTTCAACCGCAATTAACTGTCTTTGCACTTTTGTACGAATTACACACACACACACACAGCCATTTGGTCATACACATAAATTACAAAGTGTCATTTTTCACACCAGAAAGTATCGCATTTGACACTTTGAAAGCTCAGCTCACACACATAAATAAATTCGTACATATGTATATGTAAACACGAGTCTACTGCTATAGAACTGGCTTCCATGCCGATACCGCGTGGCGTCAATGGATATAAGTAATTAGCCGGCGTATATGTATGTGTGTGTACACATATTTACAATTGCATTAAAAATGATACTTTTCTCGGCGAATATCTGTTACAGTGCGAAAAATATTGCATTGTCATAACTGTACATATTATTTACATTATTTGAATAATTTAATCATTTTAATTAAATTTGCTTAACGCATTGCCATATTCCACGTCAGTATGCCTCTGTAAATATGTAAATTTATAACCACGTGAGTATGTGCATGTGTGTGAGTAGCATGCATTTCGGCGCAGTGCAACAAAATGCCATGCAATCCAGTGCGTAATAATTCCAACAATGAATAACTTCATATGTAGTTGTGTTTGTTATATGCCCACACTTGCATACACACCGCACAGATATCATTTCCTGCTAATAAACATGTAGTATGTAGTATACTTGTATAGTATGAATTAAATGCTATTGAGTATTTTGCTTAGGTATATATTGGATATGATTCGATTTTCAGAGGGTATCTTTGAAGCTGAAGGGAATTTTGCATTGAGAATTAGTTACATTTAAAGCCTTAACTATTTGCTATACTTATTCACTCAAAGGTAAAATATCACCATATTCGTTGACCTTCCCTAATTTTTTGGGATCTATTCCGATCAGCACCTCATTGGTGTCCCAAATTATCTCTTTTACAGTTACATAGTCCGTAACTGTTGAGAACGATTTGAGTACTCTGTAGAGTTGGATATTTTTTATACGAGCACGAGTATATTCAACCAATTAGAACTAAACTAGATGATATTGAACTAGTTGCTTGCAGTTTTGTACGCAAATACTTCTAATAAATAGTTTTACTTGCATAATTTTATACTCGTATATATAGATCGGGAAGATCGAAATTTTTTTCTTAAACTTTTGTGACTATTTCAAAATTAGTAAAATGCAGCTATAAACACTGTAGCCGAGCCGAGCCAAAACTAGTTCAGAAAGTAATAGTCCACATTCCAGGGAATATCACCTCGGTACTTATTCGTCATAAATGAATAATGTTGCTGTTTTTGGGCTACTGAAATTAAATTTGTAGCCCTCTAGACGGTAACAAACACTCGAAACTCGCAGAGTCATACGTTTTATCCTAAAAATTTATCATTTATTGAGATACCGATTATAAATACTATAGTTAAATAACTCCGAAAAGATGTAACCAAGTCGTAGTGCTTTTATCCAACTATCTCGCATTTTTAGAACCTGAACAGGTTATCCGAAGTTTGAAATACCTTGAAAGAAGCGTCGGATACCCTATAAAGTGGCATATAAATGATCAGTGTAACGAGCTGAGTTATTTTCGTGCGTTTTTGATGCACGTTCCATTGCCCCATTGCTACTAACGGTCTATATAAAATATGTATACTACTATGAGCAAAAAAATAGTAAGACTTTATTCATAATTTTAAATTTCTTATTTTATTTTTCAAAATCGATGCCGTACGCTTTATCCCCAATAAACTTGTGCTAACGTTTTTTCCAATCCTCGAAATAGGCGTTAATGCCCATTTTCGGAACGGCCTTCAATGCGCAAAGCAATTCTCTTTTAATGGGGTTAGGGGTAGTCAGTAGAGATGAGCGATATTGTGATTTTCCGATATCTGTGATTTCAGTGATTGCGATTTTTCAATCACAGTGAAAAAATCACCGGTAGTGAAATATCGCTCATCACTAGTAGTCAGAGGCACGAAAAAATTAGAATTTTCAGTATTTTTTTGCTATTAAATCGTGTTATTTTACAAAAGTACTAATATGGTATTATTATACTCGTATAATGTGTTGACTTGAAGTCACGAAAATTGCAAAAAAAATTAATTTCCAAAGTTATAGTTGTTTGTGTTGACCCAGTTCCAAAAAAAGGTACTTGCGGTGACGCTCAGAATTCCGGCCTCTTTTTACGAATAGCTTACCATAAATGACGAATAACATTCAAATAGTATTCCTTGTTGTCGTCAAGGCATCTTTGAATAATTTGTAATAATCAAAAACACTTGCTCGCAACAAACAATTATCACCGAAGACCTTTTCCAACATAATGAACTCTTCGGCCCCAGAAATCTGATTCCGCACACAAAATTTAATGGAACTTTTTTTTCTTCAGAAAGATAAGCGATATATACACTAATAATTAGTTTGTGACATTTGGCACAGATATTACTGACAGTCACACAAACCCAATAAAAAGTATATTAAAAAATCGCGCGAAATTTAAAATAAAAAGTCTTTACTATTTTCTCCCACGGTAGCATGTGCTTTTCCCAAGATCTTTTAAAGAAGTCCTTAGTTCTTTTCTGTCATACCTCCTTATCTTGTATTTGGTTATAGATTTCCATTGTTCTGAATTATGTATTTCCTTAAATGTATATTATTATGTATATTGCTCATTCCTGAACGCACCTAGTGTAGCATTAACTCTGCCTCGGTTTCGACTAGCTGCATCTGTGACAGGGAACCCTTTTTATGGACAAATGGAATTGACCTGCCAGTTAAGTTAAAGCCTGCCTGCAATGGCAGACTTCTCTGAACTTCATGTTGGCGACGGTTTTTTTTGTGTATCCTCCTATATTCCGGCACTCGAAGTGTAACCAATTAAAAAAGCCATAAATTCGGTTTGGAAAATTATTTTTATTTATTTTAAAGTACAAAATGTGTGAAAATAAAAAAACTTTATTCACATTAAGGTGTTTGAGGTCACGAACAATTGTTGGCTGTGATTTTCCAGCTAAATATAAAGCAATCACACTACTACGTTTGAATTCCATCGCTGATCACTTTTTGTTGCGTTCGCTTGTGAACAATACTCCAAACTGTCATTCAGCAAATTTATAAACAGCTGATTCCAGTGTGACAGCTGCGCGAACGGTGTGAAGTTGGTTATACTTCGAGTGTCGGACCCTTGAATAGAGTTTCATAACCTTCCCTCTCAGAGAGATATCAATATTGAGAATATATAAAAAAACCTTTCCGCTTAAATTTGGAATAGTTAACCAAAAAGTTAAACAAATGTTAAAATTGAATCTTAAAAATAAGAATCAGTAACCCATTTATTACCAATCCCTTACTAGTTGATCGTAGAGTAATTTCAAACTAGATAACTATTAAATCCTACATATTAATCATTAGTTACCAGCTCTTACACACCCGCATGGGTTAATAACGTTAAAATATATTTATGTATACTTACATACATAGCCACAAATGGACAGATAAGTGTACATTTACAAATATTTATGTACATATAAAAGTATTTCACACTCGAAAATCAATTTGCCGCGCATAATTGTAAAAAATGTTTTCAGTAAACACATTATTTGATTATTATTGCGGCAATCAGCGGCGCGCACGGCTGCTGTGGCTACTGCAAAGGCAACAACACATATTACAGTAACAACAGCAAATATCATGGATGATGGCGATCATAGCATATTGTCCTTATCCCTACGCATATTTGTTTTACACGCATATTTAGTGCCGCCGATATGTACATATGTGTGTGTGTGTGTAAGTGTGCGTGTCGCCACGTAAAGTGCATTGCGTGCCTTAAGCGGCTTGTTTTTTGTGCAGTTATTATATTAAAAACGCGTTATACGCACACACGACACTTGGTCACCACAAACATCCGCCCAACATAGCATCAGCCGGGCTCTGCCACCCATCCCCTCGGTATGTAAATGCTGGTGCTTCTTCGTACGCTCTTGCGAAATGTGGCATAACTTGTGGCACAAGTGGTTGGTTTTTCCACTGACATTCTGAATATGAATATAATTGTTGGCTGGCTATATAAATAAATATATGCAAAACGGCAATGCATTTGTGTGTGTGTGTGAGCGCTTGTTTGGGTCTCATCAATGACACACGGTGTGACAGCGGCGCACAATCGGTGCTGGCGCGCAACGTGCAACGCGCTGCAGGGATTGACAGCAGGACAGAGGGAATGAAGTTAAAATGTTTAATTGCCTTGTATTGCGGTTGAATTGTCTGGCGATTGCTGCTGTTGTTGTTGTTGTTTCAGTTGTTACAGCCACTGCTGCCACACTTGTTTTCACTTTATTGGCAATGTAATGTTGTTGTTGCTGATTGTTGTTGTTGTGGTCGCTGATATTTTATTATTTCCAACGCTATTGGACAAATTAAAAAATATCTTACATACAAGGTTATTGAGCGCGTCGCGTACGCTCCACGTTTTACCGTTATCCTTCTTATTTTAATCCACAACGCTGTGTAACGCTTTTGTTGTTTTTATTGGTCAGCTGAGTGGCGTTTTTACAGCCACTGTGTCAGTGTCGAAATGCGCTACATACAGCAAGAACAACAACAACAGCAACAGCAACAACATACATACATATCAATAATAACGATAATAACAACAACAACAATCAGTACGGTTATCACTTATCATCCTCCTGTTACAAGGTTCCACAACCACCCGCTAACGCCTGTTCCACTCCACTCCGCCCGGGTAATCGCCCAGCCGAACCATATTCGCTGTCATATTGGTCGTTATTATTAAATCGTAGTTTAATTTTTATGAAGTCAGCATTTGTACGATTATGGAAATGTGAAAGGAATTAAATTATTCCATTTTCGTTAATATTGAATTTTAATTTGCAAGTGACACCGTTAAAGTGGAGTGTGTGAGAGTGTAAGAGTGGCAGGACATGCAAGGCTGAGCGTAAGTATGTTAATTGATTTATTCACATACAGATGTATGTGGGCATAGCCCCGCAAGTCAAAATTTGATTACTGCGGACTTGCCACATGTTGTAAGTGGGCTCTTGAATTCTATGTATATTAATCGTTTTTGGATTTCCGTAAGATCGATCAAAAGAGAATTTATTGGATGGAACTGCAGTCCTGAGTTAGCTAATTTCCATCTTCGAGACTGGACGCACTTAAGAGGTTATATACAGTTAGAATTAAAAAAATGGTGTTTTTATTAATGTACATTTATTTAAGAATAAACATATAAGATTTCATATGGTTCCAGTGAAAACTCGTTTCAGAGTGCTTGGAAGTACAAGGTTAAACCTTAAACGCGTCATTCTCAAAATGCGGTTTTCAAGGTCAGTGACCAACTTAGTCGAAAACAGCTATACTGATGAGTCTCAAATTTTAACATGAACTACTTAAATATATTTATAAACATTTTCCAAATAACTAATATTTAATCTTAAAATACAGTTAAAAGATACCATAACATGTATACACATTTTTGGATCATCAAATTTAAAAGTTTTCTCAGGAAAAATTATAGAATATTCACTTTTTTTAGGCCTTCTACATAACTGTTTCTAACCCCTTTAAAATCGGTTGTGGTGTGGCGTGGCATTGTTTTCAAAATATAGCCTTTTTATCACATATTATGCCCCTATTCTAATATAAGTACATATACCAATTCGTTTTTCAGTTTGATATATGTACATATGTATAAATCAGCATTATAAAAAGAGTTTTTCTGTTCGTATAACAGTAATAAAATCAACAATACTCCACAGAGATACATATTAGGGAAAGTTTGCACACTAGTGACAAGAAAGATTCAAGATGATACGTTTTAAGGGATCTTTGAAAGTATTGTTGTTTGGTATGGATGGATGTAAGAAGGGATGAAGATGCGTGTAAGTACTTTTAAATCATCCGATAAATAAAGGTTTTCCTTAAGAAATCGAAAACTGGAGGTCCATGGAATGTGCAGAAACTATTAAGCGTGAGAAATTCAGTGCCAGTAACTGTGTGTAAGCTGTGTTTAAGCATTAACATAACATGACATAACATAAACTAACATAAAAATTCATAGTATGTACAGATGAATGTTATTGGCAGTCATAAAAAATGTGCCCACTTTACACGTTTGAAGTTAAGATTTCTAACATGTTGAACGGTAGATGCGGTATAAGATTAACCGGAAGTTCGAAAATAAATATTTATATCAGGGACTAAGAGAAATATTGTCTAGACTTTACCCATTCTTGGCACAAGGAATGCTGTCATGACAAAAATATTCTCCACAAATTTCAGTACTAGACCTCACAAAAGAACCGATGTGTTCGTCAAAAAGTCAGCCGTATGTGGACCATGTTTGGTGTTTTGATCTTTAAAAAGTTATAGTTCGAGTTGTGCAATTCTCGGGCGTGAGATGGAAAAGCTTAAGGGATCGGTTTGGGCAAAGTTAACTTCATGTTTGATTTGTATGCTATTTTCATAGCAAATTTGTTCAAGTAGTTTTGATGTGATTTAACCTAAAACGGGGCCCGCCCCTACGATCTTGATTGTAATTTTTAATGCTTGTGGCGCATTTATTTCGCGAGTTTTCACATCTTTAGTAGTTTTCAACATAACCATTATATGGTTAGAAGGTGTGACTAGTATCTGATTTTACCGAAACACAGTGTAATAAGAAATGCTAAAAAAGAATCTTGACAATCTTGTGCATATCAAACCATTTAGAGCGGGACCACGCCCACTTTACCACATTTTAATTATGTATGTCAGTTGAATGGTCGTTTAAAGGCGTTTTGTGGGCGCGGCAGTGATGCAATTATGCGATAATGCAAGTTTTAAAAATATATCCAATTTTTTACTAAAGTTATTACTTGCACGGACAGACGATCAGACAGTCACCCAGATTTCAACTCGTATTGTCGTTCTGATTATTTATATATGTATATATAAACTCACATCTAACACGATTAGTTTAAGATGATATTAAACAACCGTTAGGTGAATAAAACTATTAGGCAACATGTTGCATGAGAGTAAAAAAACACAAGCTTTTATAGATCTGTAAAAGCTGTCATTACCAAAATTATTGTCTAAGATACCGAAAGCCAATATCAATACCAATGATCAATAATAATAGAAAGATGACATTGTGACATGTGTAGTTCCACATTCTTATTTCTTGTAGATACTTGGAACAACTTATCTTTATTCCTTCATATTCTAGCTAATATTGAAGTTTCTAACGCTCTCATCTCATTATGGACTTAGGATGATAAAAGCTCTCTATGGAAATCTCTGAAAATTAGGCGTCTATATAGAAATGTTAAATGTAACAAACCAGTTTCTGTCTTGCCCTTGTGGAAAAAGTTTTTACTGAAATTCACCATATTGGAGCTTTTTAAAGTTTTAAGCTTAAACTGACCGTGCCTTCTCTGCATAAAAAAAATGTACTTAGTTTCTTTTCTTCTTTGCAATGCTGTTTAAGTTATTACGGATCAGTGAGAATGCTTGTATGTGTATAAGTTATGCTTACTTTCATCTTAAAGTGTTTCTGAATATTTTTATGATGTCTTTTAAAACGTTTTGTAATCCTTTATTTCAAAATCAGTGGCAGACATAACGGCTTCAAGCAAAATTTAGTCCATGCGTTTGCGACGATATTTACAATAATATATAGATAAGTGTGTTGTTGCATTAGATCCGATGCGCTGAGAGAACCGCTAATACAACAAATGAGGCAGAGATTGCAGCAAACACTTGCACATTGACATATACGTATATATGTATATTTGTATGAGATGGCATAAGGCATACACACACACACACATGCGCATGCACAAACGCATGACAAATTATGTCCAACTTCACTTTAGCATATTTAATGGAATCATTACCGAACAGGGATACAACACCCCGAATATCGTGCGCCGATTTCGTAATTAACATATAGCACACGCACTTACAGATCTATGCATATTGGAGTGTAGGTGTGCAAGCACAGCGAGGCATACACTCAATTACACATCCAAACACGTGAAGCAACTTATAAACACCGGATGGAGGATAGGTCTAAATAGGCACAAAGCGGCAGGAAGCACAAATATGCGTACGAACTTATGTGAGACGATAAGTTACTTATAGACCCATAATGGACAAAAAGGTACACAGGCGTACAAGCATAAATTTGCAAAAACTACATGTGTGTGAAACAATTTAGTCGCTTGAATAAAAAAACAGTTTTGAAGTTAATTTTGTCTATGTTTTTCTTTAAGTGTTCATGCCTACATAAAAAATATACTCATGGATATTGTCTTTATTAGGACTTAGGGTCGCAAATAATTCAAAATTTCCAAAATAGTGACGTTTGAAAAAAAGTTGAATTCTTCCCAAAATGCCAGCCATTTTTGGCCTGAACAGTAATCATTGAAACAAATTAGACAATTTTTTTTTGAGAAAACATTTTTAAAGATAAAATTACAAAATTAGCGTAAATTTTATAAATTTAAGACAATTTGTAAGACAACGGTTTAATTGTGGTTAAAGTAGTCAGAAGTCCTTAAATTTTTTATTAGTATGCTCAACATTTGCTCAACACTATAGAGCCATATTAAATATGTAATGCCACCAATGCCCACAATTGCCCGAGCATTGGTGGACACTCGGCTCGTCAGCCGGGCGAGTTGACAAAACGGCGGCAAACACTAGACGACAGTTATTGGCATATAGACAAACGTACACACAAATAAACATACAAATGCATACGCACATTTAATAAATATATAAATCACACATACAAGTCCGCAACTGTAGACTTAAACACATACTCCGGCATTGCACACATCAACCTTGCAAGCTTTTGGGCTGACGTTCGTCATACACCAAGGTGGACAATATATTACGTATACGCAAAAGCGCACGCACAACGCCACTTCATAATAATTACTAACTATCAAGGGGGTGTGGTGGAGTGACACAGCAGCCGCACTTACTGAGCATCGTAAGCATTACCGTTATCACAAACAATCGCAACGTCAACGCTGACGCTACCGTAGAGGCCAACAAACATACACTTACGAGTATTTATATATGTATGTACGTATTTATCGTATCTGCATGTGTGTGCGCACATTATGCTGGCAAAGGTTATGATCGATGGCGGGAAACTGCTGCTTGATTGCCGCCTGACTAGCGTTGCATGAATGTCAGCTTGCCATTTCTATGATTCAATAATGATTGAATTAATTGCGTTAATAATTGACACTATCTTTGATGTTGCAACGCATTACACATATATGCATACGCACTGTAAATACACATGCATAAGCATTTGCATACTTATTGGTGTGCGTGTCGGTGTATGTGTTTTTGCCGAGATATTATGTACGAAGTTAGTCGGCAAGTGTCTGAGTAGGTAGCATTTACATATCAGCGAGGTCGTAGATGTAGCAAATAAATACATACACACAGTTAACTAATATGTAACATATGCATGTATACATATATATATTTGTATGTCAATTGTGGGTATTTCCACATCTAAATATATATGTGTGTGTAAATAATTATTATTACCTTATAAATGTATATTCGGTAGTAAACAAGTTTTGTTTGTGCAGCATTTTTTTGTGTATGTGTGAAAAAACGAAACCTTGCTGACAAAATTATCGCAATTTTCAACACAATTAGCATTAATTATTTGCTGCAGCATAAATATTTTGTGTCTTAATGTAGCTTTTAGTGAAATAAATAGTCACTCCTGTATGACTTTCATGTGTATGTGTGCACGCAAGTAGGTATACATCTTATACATACATGTATACATATGCGACCGAGTAAAAAATTCATTAAATTTGTGTAGCGCCTCAAAATTGCGTCACACTTCAAGTGTACAGAGTGGCACAATTGTGAACGATGAATATGAATTAATTTCGTTTTCTTGACTGCTCTTTGTAATATTCGTTTGGGTTTAATTAAACAGTTGTATAGAGTTGCCACCAGTTTAAAATTTTCATGGAAAATAAGGGCCTGCACAATGTAGTTAGTGGAAATGTTTAAAAGAGTTGCCATCTGTTTCAAAAATTAAAAAAGCATTACAATTTACATATCATCAATTAAGTAGTTGAGAAAGAGTTCAGTTCAAAATATTTTTCGAGATGCCAATTGTTGGGAAATATTTATAATATTAAAAATGCAAATTAAGTTAAACTTTTAAGTGGAATGTTAAAAGCAAAATGTGTATTATAGCCCTATAATTTTAAAATATTCAACCATTTCAGTGTTGCTACCTCTTTAAACTTCAATTCAATAGCTCTGTAAAACATATTTATTACTACAACCCTGATATTAAATCAAAAGTTAGGTTTGAAATAACACTTTGGCACATTTTCAAAGAGTGTGTCGACTTAAAGCAAAATAGTGTTTATTGAAGTTAAACAGTGAGTCAGTTAAATATATAAATATAACAGACACATTTGTGCAAATTTATATTATCCAGATACATATATTTTATATTAATTGCTATCTAAATTACTCGCCTAATTTATATCGTTAATCCCCGCATTATTACATTTTTCCCATCAACTGTAGGTATTTTGACATACGAACCGCCTAAATTGATTGATATCATGTAATTAGTTTAATAACTTGACAAGTTGCAGCTGATAGTTAGTAGTAACTGAAATAAATCGAAATGTCCAGCCATAACTAACTATATGAATTGATGCATAAAAATGCAACTGAGCGTTCTCACAACCACACACTGCATAATTATCATATGCGAGCTGCCACATTATCACACAGCCAAATGTAGAGCACATGACAACTGGCTTGCTACCAGCTACTGACTCACAAGTGATTACTATAAATATTTGCTCCCTCTCTGTGCGCCAATTTCCTGTCGGTTGAGTTGTCGCTGCAAATATTTTGAAAACAACTCACTGCATCGGTTGACGGACAATCAAATCTATGCTGTGCCAGCGGCTATTTGGTCAAACTTCAACATTGGCCACATCACAAATTACAATATGGCACCCATAACTTATTTGCCATGCAAATCATAATAATAAATAGTATTAGTTTTGTTAAAAACATTTACATATTGCATATTAATTTCCACTTTTATCTATCGGAACTTACATCTCACACATAGGTGCGTTCGGATGTAAGTCCATGAGGGAGGTACCCAAGCGAACATATGTCTGTGCATGTAAATCTGATAAATTATTCGTAGCACGTTGATTTATTGGCATTATTTAGATTAAAATATGACAAATTTTGTAGTTTGTGGGTGAATTTATTTATTTATTTGAGTAATTGGTGTTGTAATATACATATGTTAAAAGTTTGAGAAATACATATATTGTGCTTATCAGAAGACTGTGAATAAAACTAAATTTGTCAATTTTAGTAGAAGAATGCATAAGTCTTTTATCCATTTTTGTTAAAAAACTAATTTTCTAAATCCCATTCAAATCCGGTTGGGAAAAGAAATACTCAACTTCAACATCAAGCTTTCGTAAAGAAGAAAACTAATGGTTGCCCAGTGTCCATCTCGGCATCAAACATACTTATAACTATTTAGGTCATTAAAATAAATTTTAATTTCCATTATTACTTAACGAATATATTCAATAATCTTAGAGTATGTAGAATACATAGTATTTATTAACTTATAACCCGAAGAAATGAATTTTTGTGAATAGTTATTTTATTTTAGAAAAAATAAAAAGAATATGAATTTACGGTATTTAATGTACTTTCATAATTGGCAACCCATTTTGAAAAACATTGTATTTCCTTCATCCCGTTGCCGATCTCCAGGAGGACATCAAAAAAGAAGTGTCGGAAGAGTTTCCTGCTTAAAATTAACTTAAATCCATAAACCAAAAATTTTAATATTATTAAAGATGGATATAGACAATGGTCGAAGGACTAATAACCTTTTTGATTTTTAACAAAATGCGGATTTCTAAAAATACATTTCCAAAGTGGATTTAAAAATCGAAAATCCTATTGCTCCGATCATGTCGTATATATATAAAGAGATATATATGTATGTTAGGTTGTTATTTTGTCAATTTATTCGCAGTTATAGTAAAATTATTAACTATTATAATTATTAAAATAATAACTTATGGCAATATTTTATTTTATAGAAATTTGTCTGTTTAGGGAACTTTTTTCTTTGATGCACTAGGAAAACATGTTCACATGTTGACTATTGTAAAATTTTTGTCATTAAATTTGACAAAGCAAAAACCATGCATTAACGCCTTACTTACGACTGATAAATTGTTATTAAATAATTTAAATAAAAATAAACATCAATAGTTAATAAAAAAAGAGTTGGTTCAGAACCCGTCGATATATTAACGTAGCATATTACGTGGCTGTATCTATTGCCTTTTGAGCTAAAATCCCATTATTATTATTCTACCATAGGAGATCTATGTATATCATGTATGGATCAAGAAAGTCCAAAAGCGGATGTGTTGACCCTAACTGAAGCCGCTGATAACTTAGACGCAAACCTGGAGTCTTGAGCACCTTATGTTCTTTAGTTGTAGCTTAAATCGGCTTAGCTTCTATTTCTATGTTTGGTTGAACCACAAATTTAATACAATGGATCTTTAACATAGAGTATTGCATAGATAAATTCGTGTCTTATTCTATCTACATTAACTTTTTCTTAGCTGAAACATACTCTTGTACACATCACACATTTATTTTTACTTGACGACCTTATTTCATCATCCGCTCTTACAAGTTCCCCTCCAACTAACTGTTTATGTTCACACATTTGTATTATTATGATTATCGCGATTATTTCTTTTGAAACTGTCGAGTAAAAAAGCTCTCCCTCACAATCTATTAACAGTGGCTCAAACAAAGGCGCATTTCCGCGCAAGCCGAACATCATTGCGACGCTACAAGTATTTGCTGGTGCATAAGTGTACAGGTATCTTCCTACGCCGCTTGGAAAATAATAATAATCGCACAAAAGTTAGACTGCTACGACGAATAACGGGCACAAGCAGAGAATGAGTGAGTGAGGAGAGAAGATTACGTAGGACTCCTACGCATGCTTTGTTCTGAAGTGCAAAAAGAAGAAGTTGAGAGGGGTGTGCTAAGCTGCGGATGTGGTGGAGCACAGGTGTTATTAAAAATCCTGATATTATTTGTCTGCTTTGTTTCAAATGCGAATGAATAAGTTTTTCGAAAGAAAACAATTTTTGTTGCAAACACACACATGCACATATGTACGCTTAGTAAATATTAATATATGCTCTATGTGTTACACAAGAATCTGTGATTAAAACGTAGCTCATGTGTGGGTGTTGTCAATTGTTAACATACGTTGCTTCTCTTTCCCGGTAAGGAGTCGTGAAGTTCTCTAACTGTACACAAACTAGTTCATTTTGGGTTGGCAGTAGTCAAGTAAATTGGAAAGCCCGAAGAATTTGAAATCTTGGTCTGACTGATGTGGTTCGATATATATTTTGTCTTTTTTTTAAATCTCTACTCGATTTTGTTGTCGAACTGTTATAAAACAATTTCAATCTAGTTTCTTTAAATTATGTCATAGTTCCGAGTCAAATTCTTGTATGTAGACCCAACTGTCGATTGGATGAAGCCTCTTCATTATTTCCCTATTAAGAAATAGTAATGAAATTATGCACATTTCGGCTTTTGACATTACTTTTGTATATGTATCCGTTTAGTCCATAAGTAATTAGTTCTTAACTACGTCACATCCAAAACGTTCAAAGATTTATATGCTGTCTTCTCACATATACTCATAATAGAAAGATTTATTAAAAAGATCTAACATCTTTCAACAAATACAATAACCTATATATGTACATACACGTGTTGAAAAATGATGGTGGGGCGTATGAGTAATGTGCAAGACGAGCATGAGATGCTACCATATGAATCTGTAGTGTGTGGGTGTGTTAGATAAAAATTATTTTCTTCCTATGTTGTTGTTGTAATGACTTGTTATTTGTGATTTTTCTTTTGGCTTCATTTTTAATTTCACGCAAAAAAGCATATTCAAAATAAAATCGCGTAATAGAAAGAAAATGCCTTTCTTCAGTTGTAAGACATCCACACATACTCAACTACATACTCGTATTTATATAAAATATATGAACACACATATGCATATGTGAGCGTATGTGAATGTAGCGAATTACTGTTAGTTTAGATAAGTCTGCATGGCGATCAGAACAAAGGCACTACATCCATGTGCTCCGGTGCTTTGACAAAATATGTAACACAAAATTATTATTTCCAATAAGACAAAGGCAGAGCGGAAAAAATGCATGAACGCATTTGCCTGATTAAAATATGCCGTTGCAAGCAAAAACTTAACAATGGCACATTAAGGCATTAATAACGTGAGAAATAATTTGCATTTGTAAGGTATGAAGAGCTATTAAGGCGCATGTGTGGGTGTGTTTAAATATGACGATTTCTATTTGTAAAAAGAAAAAAATTAAAAGAAATACTAATGGCATAAGAGTTTAAAATATGCAGAAATATTTAAATTTGTGATCAAGACATTTTTGTACAAAATTGCTGATATTTAGCGACGAACCTATTGAAAACATTGAAATTGTCGAAATTGATTTAGTATAAATTTATATTGTATGTAGAAATAGTAATCTCTCCCAATTATTTCTTATTAATTAGTCATACATGTTTTCTTATCTTATATGTAAATTGTATTTTTTTTTGTTAAAAACATTTAATTTTTTTGCAATTCATGAACATTTTCCGACTGTTGTGCGTCTCGCAGTTAATTTGGAGAACGGCCAAAGAGTGAATTTCAACCCAGGGAATACAGTACAGCCAGTGGAAATACCGCCAGTAACAGAATTAATATTTATGAGTTTTTGCTCAAATATACATGGAATGCACCGCCGAAGAAATAATTAAGCAGGAAAGCAAGGCCAACCAGTAGATGGACATCCAGGTGTGTTATCAACTAATGCATTAGGACGAGTTTACACAATTCACCCGAAAAACGACGATTGTTTCTACCTTCGGTTGTTATTGATTAAAGTACGCGGCTCCACTTCATTTGAGTCATTGCGTACTGAGAATGATGCGGTGTGTGCAACTTTTTGAAAAGCAACCCAGCAATAATCACTGGAATGCTAAGGAAGTTCGCACACTTTTCGCGATAATCATTTCGACATATCAGCCTTCAAATCCGAGTCTATTATGGGATACGAAAAAAATGACATTGCCGGAGACATTTTACATCGTCTTCGCTAAAAATTGGAAATTGATCAATTCCGGTGGTTTGATATCAATTCCACTTGCCGCTTATAGATTCACGAAAGATGAACTCATCACGAATGTTTATCCGAACATTGGCCAAATTATCGTAACTACGATTTCTCCCTTGGGTGCACGTGCTGCCAAAAATACCGATGTTGATGACTTAAACTGGAAGATTCAAAGTAAAATTCCGGAAGACTTGCGCTCATAGAAATCGATCGATCATCTTGACAATGAAGACGACGCCGTGAATTATCCAGTGGAATTTCTAAATTCTTTGGAGAGGCTTGGTATGCCACCGCATCATTTCCGTCTCAAAGTTGGATCTGTCGATGTTAAGTTTCGCAATCTGCAAGCGCCGAAACTGTGTAATGGGACCCGACTGATTGTGACGCACCTATGGAATACAAGGGGACAGAATGCTTGATTCTACGAATTCCTTTGAGTTCTATCGGTTTGCCATTACAGTTCAAATCTATTCAGTTTCTATTGAAAATTGCATTTGAAATGACAATCATCAGGACACAAGGATAGTCGCTAGAAGTGTGTGGCATAAATTTGGAACTGCTGTGTTTCTGACTTGGCCAAAAATATGTGGCGTACTCACGAGTTGGAAAACTATCTTCTCTGTACATTTACGCACCGGAGCGGAAACCAAAAAATGTTGTTTATCAAGCTGCGTTACATTGAACAAAAATTATAAATTTAACTTTCTTTTCATTTCAAAACACATAATTTCACGCAGGAAAACGGCTGCGTGGTCAGCTAGTTTAAAAATAGAAATATTAAAAATATTTCAAAACAAATCAATCAGATACAAGTGGTTGCATTCTAATTCTAATTCGGCGATTCTAAGGGAGAGTATTGGGTTGAGCGAAGGTTAGGCTTCTTAAAGCAAAGTTCTGCTTTTCGTTGCTTCTCCCTACCGTAAAAAGTGTTCGTAAGTGAACCGAGCTAACCGACTTTATGCCCGCGCATCTGAATTTATGTATAACGAAGGATAAACAATTCAATAGAAAATTGATAATGAAATATTAAGCATTTACTCTGGTTTATCGATACGGTCGAAGAAGTGTATTTGCAAATAAGATCCCAACCAAATATGACTCACCCCATAAGTTGGTTCAATATAATATTATATATATAGAACTATACGACTACATCCATTTTCGATTTGTTTTTAACCATCTTTAGGCGCTGCTCTCTAGTAAAGAAATTACATGTGAAAACAACACGGTGAGTTCCATCAACGACAAGTCATTAAAGTCACTTAACCCTATAAGACTTGGCGAATCGAACACTTGCCTACTTATCTCTTACTTTTGTTGTATTTTTACTAATATTACAATAATAACAAGAAATTTACAGCTTTTTACAGGTGGACTGGTAATTTTCGTCAAATTGAGGTTTTATTTGTATTTGCACACGAGGAGTGAAATATCGTAATTTCCTTTTCTGGTGAGGGGTTGACCACAATTTTCAAGATGATTACTTTGTATTCGGGTGTTTGATAAATTTGTGGCCACGAGCTATATGTGTTTTTGTATCTTTAATTTAAACACATATTTTCAATATGCAGTTTTTGGGGAGTTTTAATTTTGACTATGTAATCGCGAGGGGGTTTATAATGACGCTTGCGATAATTTTAAGTCGAATACTTCATGTTGCTCATCATAAATCAAAACGATGTGTGACTAAGAATTGCCAGGGATAAGTATATCGAAAATAAACATATGCATGATGGGTTGTTATGGGTATACAACATCTCAAAAAAGGTCTGTGTCCGATACCTTATCCTATTAGCGCCGGAAAATTGCGTTTTCATGAAGGTAGGCCGCAGACAAACAATGATAAAGGCTGCTTATACTCAATTGAAATAGTTGAGAAAAATAAGTTAGTCTAGTTTAAAACTAAAAAAGCTTCTTACTTTTCGCCACACGTTACTTTACAAAAAAAGTGTTTCGGCGATATGAGCATTTTTGTAAGAATTTTCAAACTTATTGTAATCATTATCGCGAAACGATGTATTTTATGTTGATGAGAAAAATTTCCCGAAGCGGTTCGAAATTGTCACACCAACTTTTTAGATTTATTTGTCAGATAGTGATTGAAGGAATAATATTCTTACAATAGTTTTAATTCTTAACAGTATAATTTTTTTCATTTAAAAAAAACATTTCGTTATTGGGGAAGACGCAGTTTTGTCAAAAATAAAGATTTTGACTCGTCCTTTGACCATTACTTGTATTCGTCTATAATATATCGTAATATTAATATTCTGTTTTTTGTTTTTGAAATTTGAGAAAAATTGTTCGGATGTCCTTTTGAAGATGGCTACAGGATAAGATAGATTTTTGACTTGAAAGTGGATATACTCTCTAATTGGTCTACTCTCTAACTGCCCGAGCTGTCCCAGCGGGACAATATTTCATAATGATACTGAAGCTCATGAAGTAAGACGCGCGTTACCCGTTACCAAAATTCGAATTTAGTGAGAACAAAAGTACCTGCCGAGATTTTGACATTTGCAAAGGGGTGAACAAGTTTTTCCTGGTAACAACGTGCTGATCTGGGGTGTAATAACCTAATTTTAAGTCGTTATTATAAGTTTAACTACAAATATTTCATTATTTATATTCTTCTGCTAAAAAAACAGAATGGGAGCCGTTTTCTTAACTAAACTTCATAAATCAGTGTCCAAAAGAAAACCAAATAAACCGCCACAAGGAAAACGGAGAGGGAAGTCTGTTGCAAGTGTGATGAAGTCACGTCAGAACAATAAAAAGCTAATATGGAATCATGTCGACACCCAAAAGTTAACCTTTTCAAATTGACTTGACGACCGCGACTACATAAACGTTAGCGTCAACACCCGACGACAGCGACTGCAGCAACAACAACCACACCAGTAATGATGATGAAGACTGCTTCAAGCGCCAGCCATCAGACGAAGCCAAGCAACAGGAGCACGTCTAATACACTCACACATTTGGTGTGCCATTGTTTTGTGTGTACTAAAAGACGAAGTCAGCCAGGCGGGCAGCATGACAGGTCGGTCGTTGGCAGCTAACCGTAATTTGAGCGAAAGCGCGCTGCCGCAAACACACAACGACAGTGCCAGAATTTACACTTGAACGGCGTCAACAGAATCAACACAGAAGTGGGAACAAGTAAAAAGCGAGAAAAAATGGCAACCACGAACAAGACCTCAGCACCCCAGCACCCCAGCAATGGCACATAATAACACATAAGTGCTGCTAAGCAGAAGCGCGTCGCTTCGAAAGCAACCCTCAACAATGCGATTGCCACATTCCACCGTTATATGGGCACTCAGTTGTCTTGTGGCAAAATGGCTGCAGTGTGGGGTATGTTGTTGTCTTTATGCTTATTGTACAATTGCTTTGACTGCGCTTTCACTTTGGGTCTACGAGCATGCTACCCAAATGTTTTTACAGCTCTTCTGCGCTGTGTACTTGCTCATTTGTTTCGCCGTCGCTTTGTCTTATGGGTGCGAAACATTGTGAGGCTTTGTACGTGAAGTTCTTGAATATTCTCCTGGAACTTGGTCTGGTTTGCTGTACAAGGAAGGAAAAAATTATATTATTGACACTTTGGACCTAATTCTACAATATCCGAGAAAAAATAACCAAACAACTCATAATAATACTTTCTTAAATGAATAGTCATATTCGCGACGTACAGGGGGTTTTTAAAGATAATATTGAACTAACAACTTTTTCTAAAGACATTATGGGAAAGTAAAGATCGAAAAAATCATCGATTTATAGGTGGTTTTAGTTAATAAGACACACCGTTGCCCGAAGAAAGTTTCAGAAGCCGACAGACTACTTCTTCTCGACGGTAGTGATTAAAAACTTTCGTAGTAGTTTTTTTTTTAAGTGAGACTACGACTGTGAGGTAGCAACTACTAGGTTCGATCTTTGTTCTATCTAGTTTCCTCCTCACTTTCTATGTATTTCTGATTTATTTTAAAGGATTCTCACAAAAAAATCTAAAAATAGTAGATGCCTCTCCGGTGCGAGAGGCTTGGAGAAACGGCGACGCAAACGACAAACCTAATTACGATGTATCCTTATTTTACTTCAGTTCGAATTTGTAGAGAAAGCTGAAAAAATATTTCGTAGATAATCGTAAGGAATGTTGTCGAACTGGTCTATGACGGATAGGCCTTGTCAATTACGTAAACTCGATTGTGGCAGTAATGGGCGAGCTCTATATCCATAGTTTTGATGGGATATCTTAAAGGAAGAGATTTTGAGAGTAATTGACTGTAAGTGACCACCTTCTCTTTCCAGCTACCAAATGCAACATATTGTTTTCGATCTTTGCCACCGTTGAATATTACTTGAACTTGACCTTGAGCAATCAAGGCAATCACAACAAAACAACCCTCACGCACACTGACACTGCAAATGTGGGCAGAGGAAAATCCGCCTTTTCAATCATCACACTGTATATACAAGTGGTATAAATATGTGTGTGTTGTGCAACAATCCAACAACAACGTAATTTTCTAACAATCTTCTGCCGACCTTTTTCTTCTTCTTCTTCACTCTGAACAGCGCATGAGAACTCCAGTCTCTCCGTTCGCAAATGATGTCCTTTATGAGGCTATCAGCCATGACTAGAACGAATCTGTGGGTGTGATTGCATATAACGGCACAGTCAGCCAGCAAGACAGCAAGCATTCCGTTAGCAAGTGCCAAGCTTTGTCAAGCTCGAAGCCGAAGAGCAAACTTTTGGTATCCGTGCTGCCACAGAATGTGTGTGTGTATGTCCTACTTATGGCTTGATTTTCGTTTGCATGTTTGTGTGAGTGTGCGTGTACTTGAGTCGATTTTCGGTTATTTACGACAAGTTGACTGTGAAATTCTGCTGGCTTGTTGCTTCAATGACGTTACTCCTCAGCCACACGACGAAGCACTTGTGTATTGCTGTGTGCGTGGAAGTCTTCTTCTAGTAACTTGTTAGAGTTCAGAGCATTGGCGCTAGCTGACAACTTGCTGGTGTGTCGTCGATTTTCTTGGCGCAAACACATAAAAGTATCCTTGAAGAAGACTATATAAGTGTGTATATGTATGTATATAGTGTGTGTGAAGTAGAGTAAGATGAAAGAACAGATGATGCAAAGGAACTCATGCATGCGTTGGCTCGTGCGTGTTTGTTTGTGTGTGGCTTCGAAGGCAGCTAAAGGAGGGTTAGACGTCTTGGATGGCTTTAGCAACACCTCTACACCGTTACCACTACACAAGCAGCTGGCGGGTTTCGGCAAGTTGCGCCACTTTTATGGTTTCCCAGCAGAATCTGTTTGCGTTCATTTGCGGTAATGCGTGCCACTGTGTGCGTGCGGCCAAACCAGCCTATATCTGCCACGTGCGTATATTTAATAAGCCTATGCGAGTGTCAAATATTAGTATGTCTACATATATTCATGCATACATACATATATATACATATAAGGTACGTATATAAACTTGTATGTGTGCTTTATCTATCACTTCTATGCAAGTATTATTCGTCCTTGCAATCACATGGTTACACATATTTGTTACTTTTATGTTTTTCTTGTTGCTGTTACATTTATTATGTGGCAAATTTTTGTGGTTTCTGGTTGTTTGCCTTTTTTGCCACTTTCGCCGCTACATTGGATTTCGGCAGGCATGATGCTGCAAACTTGCTACACACACACACACACTCAAATGTATGTATATATACATACATACATATATTGGCAATGCAGTGGGTGTCACAGCACTTGTTGTTGCAACATATGTTGAAAAAGTATATCTGTTTGTATATACAAACATACATATAGTATGTATATATATTCTATGATGGCGTTATGTTGATGGCCTGGAGGTGGCAACCAACTGTTGCATGTACGCTATATGTATGCACATATATATTTTGCCGCCTGGCTAATTCATGTCCACTCCATAAATTCCTACATTAGCATATATGTAAATGTATGTTTGTGTGTACATATGTATGTAAATATGGATAGACAATTAAGTGTGCCTAAAAAGTTGTGTTTAAATACCCCAAAGGAAAATAGACTATTTTTTACGATTTTGTACTAACATTATACAAATAACTATAATCCGAATACTTGCATCATCCGTGTTTGCATCAATTAGTTTTACTTTTTCTTTTTGAAAAATATGTATGTATATCTTGGATAGAACTCCTCTTCAACGAAAGAGGGCCAGCTAAAATGAGATTTATTAAGGTACTGCTGATAGATATATTGTATATATAGTTTTTAACGGAGCATTAATGTGAGGATTAATTTGTGTATAAAATTAGATTCATCATAATTTCTTAATAAAACTGATAATTTCTCAAAGTAGTCCTAAAAAGTGAGCAAACATAAGAAAACAAGCATCAAAGAAAAGCGATTTTAGGAAAAACACAGCCAGTACAAATTAATCAAAATATCGATATTTATGAGTCAATTATGCAAAGCTAAAAAAGGGGTTTTCATAAACCACCAAGTAAAAACTTCAATGCCACAAATATATTTACATCAGCATAATCGATAATATAATCGACCTGAGCATCTGAAGCCGAAACCTATATTTATTAAATATATTTTTATAGTTAAACTTACCAAATATCAGATTAATAGAATTTATTCAAATCGGTTTGAAATGAGCAAATTTAATACCAGTTAAATAAATATAACCCGGACTAACACCATCTTCAAAATAAGCTTCTGGATAATACATACACTTGCTATAAGAGACCGCTGGGATAGTCCCCAGTCTTAAAAAATTTTGGTTTTTGGCATAGGCACATTTTTGGCGGGTCATTCGCTAAAATGTTTGGCTGCTTTGATATCATTAGACAAGTTTCCGATTACTTCACAACCTTTACTGACGATTTAAATGGGCCAATCCAGGTCAAATTTGATGAGATGGTATTTTAAAGAAATTTATCTACCAACTATTATTGATAAATATTTATAAATATGTACACTTATATAACGGTCAAAAAGCTTTTCTACTAATAAAATCTACCCAACTTTTTACCATGATTTTAAGAAAACCCTCGCCTGTTCCACAGTATCTCAGCTCTCTTGAATTTCCGACATTAAAACCTATTTTCTTCGTTTCAGCATGAATTTCTTAAAATTCCAAAGAAAGTTTTGAGGTGTTTGAACCTTCGACAATACATGTATAATAAAACGAAACGATGATAAAATATGAAAGCTGATTTGAAATTTCCTACATGATACATGCCATGTGTGTACCTATACGTGTGTATGTTTGTATGAGTATATATTTTTTATGCATATTTAACGTCGTTTTTCCAACATTTTCACACAAATCGCCAACAGTTGTTTATTGCAACGCACATATGCTTGGATAGTTGGTGTGGTTGCATGTGCGTCTGCTTGCATTTGTGGGTGCACAATTGCGTGGCCAGATGTTTTTGTTGGCATTTTGTTCAATGTCATTTGTGGCACTCAATGATTTGCCCGATTAAATGCGCTTAACTGCGGTTGATTTTTTGACAGAATGTAAACAGTTATTACACACGCACATGTACGTTTGAATGTATGTGTGTGAAAACTTGTGTAGCAAATGAAATTTGGCAGTGCGGTAGCATATTAAATAAACAATCTGCTATGTGAGCACGTGTGCGTGCGCCACTACTCTGGTTTACATGTACCGGTAAGTGTTTGCATTAGGTTTAGAAATAATGCATTAATGACTTAATTGGCTTCAATTATTTGCGTGCTAAAATTTTTATCGTTTAAACAAATTTAGCGGTTCATCAAATTTAATCAGTGCGGCTGACATGGCACCTTAGGCTAAGTTTCGAAAGTAGTGGCTTGATTGCCAATAGTGGACTTTAACATGTTATATCCTTTTGACAGTTTTGAAAAATCAATTTTTGCAAATACTTTGGTATATCGATTGTAAATATATGAGAATATTCCCCCAAGAAGAGTTCGTAGCCGGATAACTATTTTATTTATAATATCATTATATTTTACATATTTATAAAATATAATGAATCTTCAAAATATAGAGGCACGTTATATGTGTTTCCTCTGTCTTACGAATGGATATAACCCCATTAAGGAGTTATGTTTGCGTAGTAGAGAATTTTCGTCTTATGAAAAACATATTTATTCATACGTCTATATTAGTTTTGTCGTCTTCAAAATAGCGCGCTTCGTTATTGTGCTTTTATGGCAGACCTCTTGCCAACAGGTGCTACTTCGGACTGAGTAGACAATTGAAAAGTAAAGTCCTCTCTCGACGAACAAAAGCCAAACTCTAAAAGTCGCTCATAATTCCCGTCCTGCTATATGGTGCAGAGGCTTGGACGACGTCAACAACGGTGTGTCGACGTTGCGAGTTTTAGAGAGAAAAGTTCTGCGAAAGATTTATGGTCCTTTGCGCGTTGGCCACAGCGAATATCGCATTCGATGGAACGATGAGCTGTACGAGATATACGACGACATTGACATAGTTCAGCGAATTAAAAGACAGCGGCTACGCTGGCTAGGTCATGTTGTCCGGATGGATGGAACCACTCCAGCTCTGAAAGTATTCGACGCAGTACCCGCCGCGGGAAGCAGAGGAAGAGGAAGACCTCCACTCCGTTGGAAGGACCAAGTGGAGAAGGACCTGACCTCGCTTGGAATATCCAATTGGCGCCACGTAGCGAAGAGAAGAAACGACTGGCGCGCTGTTGTTGACTCGGCTATAATCGCGTAAGCGGTGTCTACGCCAGTAAAGAAGAAGAAGATTTCCAATCGTCGAAACACTTCACAAACTCGATTTTTAGCAGAGCCTTTTGCTTTTATAGCGGGTTTCATTTGTCTTGTTAAACGACGGCCCTTTAAATTTCTCTTTATTTTTGGAAATATGAGAAAGTAACACGGATCCATGTCAGGTGAATATTGGAGGCTGGGGAATTGTTAGTGTGCTCTTTTGGTCAAGAATTCACGAACATCATTACTATCTCTTCTTTTAACGCCAAGTTCAAAAAAACCGTCTAACTCTAGACCTTGCTACAAACAAAGTAAGCAAATGAATACACGTACATCAAAAAAATAACGCGTAATTTTAAAATTCCTATTATTTTCTGAACGTATTTCGTATTTAGCTCGACAAGCCTGTAGATTTCAAAGAAGCTAATAAACTAGGAAATGCCAAAATTATTCTGTAAAATCCACAAAAGGGTAAAAGCTAATTTCCAGCTATTTAAAGCGGACAGAGTGGGATAATTCCTTATTTGATTTCAAGGGTTAACAAAGAGAGTATCTTTCTTCGTTAGAAATGTTTTTCACAAGTGCTATTCTTTCGCTATTTGCGTTTGTCGGTTTTTGGGAGTATGAAATCGTTGGGAAATAGCAATTTAGCTAAAATCAACAATTCTTTACAATTTAAGTATTTTTTCTCATTGCAGTTAAAATAAATGTCAAAATAGTAAAAAATGTGAATTAAGCGCAATTAAATACTTATTGGACAGTAAATACGTGTGTGTAACGGCAGTTACCCTGCCGAGTTGAAGATGTAGTTTTTTGAAGAAATATCAATGAAAAAATTTGAAAACATTCACAAAACAATTAAAGAAATTCATTGCTGTAAGCAATTTTATGTTTCCTTCTCTTTTAGGCTTTTAATATTGTGTATGCAAGTTTGTTGCATATAATATCACATAGTATGTATAAGCAACTTTTTGCAGCTCGCCAATTATCAAAATTTCACAACATTTTAACATTTTATATTGCACGTCATTAAAGACAATTAAATGCTAAGTAGTTTCCTGTTTGCAAAAGTATGTACATAAAAACAAAAACAAAAAAAGCAGTGAGTGTAAAGCAAAGAGAAGAGTAACATGTTAAAAGCTAAGAGAATAAAAATATAAAAAATCTATATATATAATAGCCAGTCATATGTGACTATAATTTATAAAAAAATATATATAAAAGTAACATTTTAATAGCTTTGACTTTTTAAGCTTTGTGATGAATGAGTGAAGAGAAGGAACGGAGCAAAATTATACGATTTCCCAGCAGTAACCTTGCGTCTTTTCTAATAAGTCTGTTATGAATCCAATTGTGGCTGAGTACAAGTTACCGTTGCTTTTGTTTTTCGCGAGTTTCAATCACTTCGATCAGCTTATGGTCAACATAATCGGCCTACTGAGCATACTGTTCGCAACACCATCACTCATCTTGAGACCCAGCATTCATTATTGGATAATATTCGACCGCTTCGCTCTTGCTCTCTTTTCGAGCCGCATTTTGGGCGAAAAACAATGGTTTGGTGTGGTTTAGGTGCCGGTGGAATTATCGGAAAATTGGACTCAACGTCTGAGACGTAGCCGCGGCCAAGATTTAAAAAAAAAATATACTCCAAAGAATGTTCCTTCGAATGATAATTAACATTCTCCATTAAATTTGAAGATTATGGTTATTTTCTTTAAACAAGTAGCAAACGTTGAAATAGACCATCTTTTATATTGAGTCTTAAAGGTTATATTCACTTGCAAGTCAGGCACGCGTTGTGTAATACATACCTTTTACCAACCATACCAACTTTTGCGACACATAAAAGCTCAAATGAAATATAATAGAGCCACTAATTAATAATATGTGAATTAAAAAAATAATTACACGACAGTTTCCTTGTGGCAACAAAACATCTCTCTTCTTAAAACTACAAACATCTGCTACCTTTAGTGAAATTATTGCTTAATATGGAAGAAATATATTTGACTTTCGTTAATATTTGGCCTTTAGAACGTATTTTTAAGTCTTCAATAATAATCTGCTAACATTCCTATGCTAAATATCCCTTGATAGTGCTTGTTCATTAATGAAACGTTCGTTTGAAGGAAAGAAATCCAGATGAAATTTTGTAAGTTAATTTACTAAGCTTTAATAATTTTGGGGTTTAAGAGTTCATAGAAAATTTTGGACAGCGTTCACAAAACAGTTTTAGGCGAGTTTTTCCTGATCATTTATTTTCTTCGGAGCTTTTATCTTTTATCAGTTTGCCATATATTCTCATCTTAAATTTTATCTCATTCAATTCGGAATTTTTCTCTTTCAGATACATGAAGTAACTGCCTAAGGAAAATAGCAATCACCTACATGATCCTTTGGTTCGGTCCATTTCATTGATGTAGCAGGTGGCTTAAGTCGGGTTCCCAAACTAATAGCAGTCTCATACACGTAACGCAATATTTACATGGAACTCAGAATTTATCTTTCCTCTAATCGAAACTCGTACTCTTTAAAGAGTTTCTTACGTAAATAAAGGTCAAAATTACAATAGTGCGGACGAGAATTCATTTAGAAATAATCAGGAGAAAAAACTACATACCACATATTTTATTGGGTAAGAAAAAGCAAGAATAGAAATGTTCAGATATGTTTCTAAAGATCTGTATGTAGACAAATACAGTACAATGATTTTCGATATTTGCATTTTCCGAAATTTTTCGATTCACATACGGCGCGGGGTGGTCCCACGCTATAACCTTTACATGTGTACATAACTAGTGGTATTTGGACCACCATGAGCAACCCACCACGGGGTGTGGTCAGTTTGTAATTTTATATATTTGACTTAATTGCGAGAATTTGTGTAAAAGTACGAACACATACTTGCGACGAACGGCGATTAAGTTCACAAAGTGCATTACACTGTGTACACACACACATATACATATTTATTGCAACAATAACACCAACTTGGCGGCACTCACTTTTTATGGCGGCGAGATAAAAATCAAAAGTCGTTAAATTTCAAATTATTATTGTATTAATATAGTAAAAGTTTTATGTTGTTCACTTTTTAGCGCTGTCTCATGCCTGCATGTGTGTGTGTGTGCGCGAGTGTATACTCTTTCATATTTTACATTTTACTTTATACTCAAATTAATGCAGCTTTGCAACAATGTTGCAAATTGTTTTGCACCAAGCTTTTGTCGCTGTTGTCGTGTGGTGCACTGCAACAAAGTTGCGCCTTTTATTAATTTTATGGCAATTTTTTCGTTTATTATATTGCTTGTATTTTTGTTTTCTGGTTTTTTGTTGATTTACTGGTTTTCTTTTAATTTCCTTTTATTCACCGTGAATGGCTGCCAAGTTAATCACGCCAGCTTAACACTTGCAGAGTGTTTTATGTGTGCATTTGTGTGTTTGTATGTGTACAGAAGGCTACTTTGTTAGCGTCGCGCTCGTTAGCCGTGGTATTGGCATCTGTTGCATGAACGGTGTAATTAGTGCATTCGTGAAAAGTTTTACAACTGCACAATTAAAATTTGCTCAAATCATTTTATTTTGTTTTGAAGTGTGTTGCCACTGTTTGAGAATCGCCACACTTTGCCAGAGGCCTTTCAGCTTAGTTTGCAAGCGTTTTAGCGTTTTAAGAATTTGAAGCAAGTAGAGCTGTTTTGCTAATGAAAATTTATAAAATAATCCAGAGAACTAGTTGGTGGTTGCCCGTGGATGAAATAAATAAAAAACGAGTGATAAGAGAAATAAAATAGTATACTTGTTGTTGTACACATTTGCATTCAATGAACTTCTCATGTTAATTATTCTCAGCCTTCTTCTACTATCTCCACTTTCTTTAACTTTCATTATTTATAAAAATTGGGGAACATAAGTATGTAATTAGAGTTTATAAACCAAAAGCCCTTTTAAACTATTTTTTTGTGTATTCTCTTTGTGTATTTCAACAATTTTTGTTATGTTTCAAAAAATAGATGGAAATCTCCAACAAACTGCAACAATTACCAAAACTTTTTCTCCTAACCTAAAATTTGCTGAAAACCTTATATTGGTTACCCATATTAATTGTCTTTTTGCAGTAATATGGTAGCTCTGGTTCAAATGTTTTTTGATCGAGGTTTTCTTAAATATACATCAGGGCTGTAGAGGGACTGCGGAAGCGTTGGCCTTGATTAGGTAGCTGTTCACAAGAAAGGCGGTGTGAGCCGGGACGTTGTTGTGGTGCAAAATTCAAACGGCTACGATGTCTTGTCGGACCCGATTGATCATTCGTTTGAGTCTTTTGAGGACTTCCACGTAAAACTTGGCGTTGGAAAATGGATTTGGTCATTCTTCCGGTCTTCATCAGCATCCTCTTCCCGGCCCTCCAAACAGGCCTATTGCTACCGAAACACATAATTTCTAGCTAAAGCAACTGGGTAAGCCTGCTTGATCATATCAAACGTCTTCGTCGCAGATTTACTGAGTTTCGCATACAATTTAATCACGTCCAGGTGATCGGAGACAATTGACCAGCCACCCGTTAGTTAACTAGGAACGGCCTCTACCGAATCCAGTCGGTGTGCGCATGCTCCGAAGTATAATCGCGGCGGAAAAAATCAGTCCTATATCTTTTTTAAAGAAAAAACACATAAACTTTAAATTTAATTGAGAATGCTTATTATCATTGGAAAGAACATCCTTTGGAATAAATATCTTTGAAGATTATATCTTTTAAATATTAGTCGCCGCTACATCGCAGATAGTCCATTGAGTCCAATTTTCGATGACTCGTTCAAACATTTCGACTGGTAACTGGTGAATCACACGCGTGATTTCTTGCTTCAAGGCCTGAATTGAAACGGGGTTGTAGACTTTAGACTCTACATATTATTACAGGAAGAAGTCTAACGGTGCGATATCGCTTGATCTTAGTGGCCAATCGACAAGCGCAATACGTGAAATTATCTGCTCACCGAACTGTATGGAATGTATGGAAAGTGGCGTCGTCTTGCTGAAACCAAATATTGCAGAGATCACGAGCTTCAATGTTAGGCATCAATGGTTGGGATGAATCCCTTAGGAAAAGGAAATAATGAATTTACCCAGACTGAAATAACCATTAATTAATAGCTATAATAAATTTTAATGAATCATGGGTACATACTTATAGTAAAAGAAATCGTGGCGATTATTTTTCGTAGCGGAGGTCATGCTGTTACCCCTAAAGCTTATACCCCAAAATTAACCTCCACAAGAAGCACTTCGATCAGATTTCTGCGGTCTTCATTTCGAAATTCTATGTTAATGGTATTCGGAAAAAATGAAAATGTGGAACCTCTAGGGGTCGTTATTGGCAGGATTATGAAATATACTAATACAAAGAACAAGCAAAGTTAGCAGCGCATTGGAAAAAATTGTTTATCCTTTCTAACTTCTAATATAAAAAAATTATATTTGACTATTTCAAACAAGTAATGTGTGATTCTATAAATAAGTACAAATGTATGATACTGAATGCTCAAATATAAAAATCAAATTTTTGTTCGGTTTCTGCTCATTAAAATATTAAATTGCAGTTTGTGAATAAAAAAATCTAAAACAGCTTACGCCTCAAACTGTCCTCAAATGCGGTATACCTGCATACATGGATGCACATTTTTATACACTGATATATAGTACATATGTACATACATTTATAAGCATGCATGCATGCAGACCCTCGGCCACATTGTGGGGGATTTGTGGTAGTTTATTTGACTGCAATTTTATTTCTTTTCAACACTGCATTACTATTGCCATTGCTGTTGTTGTTATGTTATTGTTATTGTTGCTACTGTGCCGCATTGTAGTCACAATTTAAAAATTTTATTATTTGGCGGATGTTTAATTGTATCTATTAAATTTTCTATTATAGTTACGGACTTGACGGTTTTTGCTTTAGTTTGCTGTACACACATTGTTTTTGGTTGTAGCTGTCATTTTCCTATTCATTTAATTTCATTTTTTCCCAACGACTATTTGCCACTTTTAATAGCACATTTACACAATTGGGAATTTGAATTTTTGTATGTTTTACAACTAACTACTTTACAGTTGGCTCCAAATGAAGGAAAATTGAATGATATACCAATCTGTATATACAAACATACATATGTACATACAGAGGCATATATTTAAAATACTTATACAGCAGAAAACCAAGGTGGCAAGCGTATTACGGTGGTGCATACAGTGGGGCAAGTGGTGATAATTTGTGGATAAGATGTTTTTACTACCAGCTTGTAGGTACTTAAGCTTTCAATGTAGTCATTACTTAATCCCATACCTGTTGCCTCACTTTCAAAAGTCAGGAAAACAAATATTAAAATGTGATTGAAGAATTTTCGACGCATCATTTTTATGTTAGAAATACTCTTACATACCCCCGAATTCCCGGTGAAATCAACCGATATTAGAAATCGACATATTGATAAAATTATATTATCCTCAGCTGCACTGAAGGTATAATAAAATTGAATTTCTTATAGCATAAAAAAGTATAAAAAGATCTTCATATTGGTTTTGATCGGTCAGTTTGTAAAAGAGCTATCAGATCTGAATTGTCTTAAGCAATAATTACAGTCATGTTTCTATTTTGTTAAACAGGTAAAATGGCTGTTTTATGCTAAGAGAGTCTTCTTTGAGAGAAAAGGAAGTGTGCTTTTATTTAAATTGATTTCTAAAGAACTGAAAAGCTTGTTGGACTAATTAAACGGACAGGGCTAAATCGATTCAACTCGTCACAATAATCATTTAGATAACTTATAGGGTCTCCAACGGGTCTCTGGGTGTTACAAACTTCGTGGTATAAAAAAAAACTAGATTGGTTTGAAGCGAAGTTCAATAAACATATCAAATAATTTTCGAATATAAAGCCAAAAAAATTACCAGATTATAATCTCTTCACAAGCGCAGCTGGCTGTTTTTTTTTTAATTTATTTTTCGTTAAATAGTCTTTTAAAAGTGTTTGCGGGTAAAAAATTTATAACTTTGGAGACTGCGGTACGAATACAGTTAAATCTTTTGAAGTAAATTGTCCCTTACCAATAATTGATTCATTAATTTGGTCAACAGAACAAGTTTCACCTATGAAATAAAGAATCCTACTTGTATATATCCAGAAAACCAGAAAAGGTTTTTCCTTTAGATTAACATTTAACATTTTTTGTAAGACTTAAGCGACCTCTGATGATATTACAAACGTTTTTAATTTCATGATAGAAGAGTTTAGAGCCGCAGTAGAAAGATCCCTTCTCAAAAACACTTAATAAAAAACAGTTGATTATAATGTAGGCATTTGCTTAAACATCAAGTATATATGTATGAACTTTTCCACAAGTTCAATGAACATTGCAAGCTACTTAACTAATTGTAAGTGAACTTACAATTCTAAAGCAACTGTAAACATTGTCGACTGATGCAGAACTTACAATCTAGTATATACATATGTATGTATATAGAAATTTTCCAGTAGTGGCACGATGGACTATAGGACTTCAACCTTTTTACTAACGAAGTGAAAACTTACAAATCTAAACACTGTCGACGACACTTTATAATGCGTCACTTGTGACATGTTGCCTGCCTACTTGCATATGGAAATCGGCTGGGGAAAGGAGTGGAAACAAAAAATAAAGAAAATCGCGTGGCTTTGTGGCAGGCACACCGGAGAGTAACAATTAAACTAAATTTAAATTATATGTAATGTTTGTAGTTGTAATGTTTTGTTGCTTTCTATATATTTTTGCTTCTTTATGCACACACACAAACTCACAAATGCAAGTAGATGAGATACACACGTGCATTTATCAGTAATTGTGAAAAATAAAATAAATTCCCTGCGCTGCCTGCATTGCGGCGTAATTACAATGCATTTACATACAAATACACACACACATGCATGCACATATGTACTTATGTTTGCGAAAGGCAAATTGTCGTACGTTAGTCAGCACGCAGAGCCACCTACATACATAACGTTGCCATAGTGCCTTGGGGTGGCGCGCTACTTGTTGCGGCACGTCTAAGTAGATGCAACATTTTTATTACTGTATAATTTCCACTTAACAAGAGGATGTGATGCAATCCATTGCAATGCACTGGATACTGCTAAGTGCGGCTGCCGCAATAATCCAACGGCAATACTCGTTGCAGTAGTGGCAGTGACTATGGCAGCAGCGGCGGCGGCGGCGGCTGCGGCAGTTGATTTATGCATGTGTATTAAAGTATTTGATTACTTCGCGTTTTAGCTGAATGTAAGCAACATTTTACATACAAATCGACATTTAAACAGTCGTCGAGGTGAGATAATTAATGAATGCGAGTAAACGTGTATTTTTCATTCATGAAACAGAATGTGTGCTCTGGAGGCTGTGTGATTGAATTTGATGAATGGCTTGCTGCTGTGGCGGCTTTTGATTATTGTGACTTATTTGTAAAAATTAATGTTTTTGACTGGAGGGAATCGTCGATTTCCGATGTGCTTGAAAATCAAATGGAAACTCAGAAAATGCTTATAAAGTTCCAAAAAATAGGTTACGCCTCAAGTCTTGGGCACCTACCTAAAGATATGTGCAGCTGGACACATGTGGAATGTCTGACTAAATTATTATTTCGTAATGTAGGAAATCTATGGAACACAGAGTTTAATTTGTAATACTGGTTATTTTAGTAAAATAAAGTTGTCGTTGTTTTTTGCGCCTATTCCGGCTTACTGTCTTGAGATTAAGATAATAGTCACTACATAAACTCATTTCAGAGTTACGTATACCATGTTTGATGTTTCGATCTATTTTCTCGAACATGGTATTACTCTTAGCGCATGGAAATCACGATTTCATTTCCATTTTCTGCTAGGGTTGGTTTATTCAAATCTTCCTTCGAAAAAAGTAAATAACTGTCGAAATGCACGAAGAGCTTGAGACACTGGATGAAAAAAAATGTTTCAATAATGTAACAGAAGTTGTACTTGAGGTTTAATTTTGAATATGTTCATACAAGTAAATTTTGAATTGGAAAAAATAACGAATTTAAGGCTGATTTCTGGTTACCAGCGTTTATGTTCAGTTAATAGAGTTGGCCACTTATTAGATTGTACTTAATAAACATCAACAATGAGCATGATTAATTAATGGAGATGTTCGCTTAATAGGGCGTCCATTTAATAGAGCTTTCACTACATTCTTTTTTTTCTCTTTTAAGTTGGTTCAAACTGAACACAGTTTGCTAAATTTTACTCAAATCGGCTCAGTAGTTTAGGAGTCCGTCGCGGACAAACAACGTGACACGTACTTTTTATGTATAAAGAAGATGTACAAGTATACATGTATGTACATTCTACCTAAATAAGTACATATGTATATACTGTATATAGACATTATGGTGAGACTAAAATTATCCTTTTAACGAACTTCAGTATAGAGAAAAAAATATTTCTGCAAGTTTACTTTTTAAAGGTGTGGGTAAGCATTCGAAATTTACCATAAAAATAACACATGAAAAAATATTTTTTCATCAAAAATATCACTATTTTTGAACCGTTAAAGAAACAATTTGTGGGTCGCAGATTCTTGTAGAGCATCAAATTTAATTTTATATTTAAATCAGTTGAATTTTTTTCGATTCAAATCGTATATTTAAAAGCTTTAAAATTATACATCTACACATGTACGAGTTAATAAAACATATCTGGGGAAGTACGACAACCTAAAGAAACACTAGTTAATCGCACCTAATTGAGGAATAGGTGAAAGACAGACTTTGAAAAAAGACAAAAAAAAACAATTTCATTCATTTAAGCATAACAACAAAGTAGTAGTTAAAGCTGCAAGGCCCACCACGCTCAGTTCGGCCGGAAATCCCCATGTGTCACTAATTTCTCGCATGCAACTTGGCCAGAGCGAACTTGTGAATCGGCGACTTACTACTAGCAAAAGTGAGTGTCTTAGAAAATCTACATACTAAATGCATGAATGAACGTGCGGTCAACGAAATGAATAGACTAATGAATGTATGAGCGCGCGAGTGTGTGAGTGAATGTTGAGGCGGCGAAGCAAAGTGCAAAAAGCGTGTAGCACACACCTAAAAGCTGCACATTAAAATTATGCACACAGACACATAAGTATACACAAATCTATTTATGTGTATGTGTGTATGTACGGAGGAGAATATTAAATCATAAATGAGTTCTCACTTCGCTTTGTGCACAATTCCTAAAAAATATATAACAAAATAAGCAGCAAAGTAGCAAATGATATAAATATATATGTGTAAGTGCGTGTGTGTATTAGCGCATGCATGTGTGTAGGCTAGCTAAGTAATGGCGACTATGCGATTCCCTTGCCACACTCGTCCTCCTCCCCTGCAACCGCTTCCTGTTTGCGCGTTTGGAGGGCATTGCATTTGTTGCGGAAATTGCTTTGAATTAAAATAATTTTTTCTGCCGTTTTTTTTTTTTATTTTTTTGCGCTCTGTAATCACATTTGTTGTAATTACTACAGTCTTTCGCATTATTATTGCAATTATTGCAGTTGCTGTTGCTGTTGTTGTTACTGTTGCTGAAGTCTATTGTTGCATATGCAAATTTTTCTTACAGTAAATTCTATTGTTGCTTAGATTAGTCGGCAATTTTATTACTTTTGTTTATTAAGCAGTGATGAATGCGCTTTTTTCGCAGCACTCAATTTTATTTTTATGTTCATTTTCCTTTATTATAATTTTAATTTAATTTTTTTTGCTTTTTCGCAAAAGCGGATGAGGTGGGCATGAGTGTATTAGTAAGCAGTGCTGACTGCGGGTAATTAGACACTTGGGTGTGTGTAAAAAAATATTTCTTGTATTGGATCACAAAGTGGAGACAGCAGGTAAGGTAGTCCGCGTTTCGTGTGGCACCACATGCTACTCTTTATTCCGTTACTTACTATCTGCATTATGCGAGAAGCCAAACTGTCTTTTTATATGGAATATAGCACTTGTATTTGTGGTTGAACTTTACGAAGTCGGTGTATTTTTGGTACTAAAAACTCACTTTTGTATCTTTGACCCAAATTTTTACCAATTATTCCCAGTTTATACTGAGATATATGTATAATATAATTGAATTTTATGTATCTGGTCTCAAAGTGTTGGGACATTATCCTACATAATATGGTTGTGGCGTTAAATGTGTTATTTAACACTTCAATGGAGTTGTTCTGAAATTAGAAATCTTTCCCTCCGATAATCGGTGATTATTTTTAGACCATTTCGGATCTCTTCATATTATAATTATAATGCGTACGTACTATCTAACGGTTGTTTTCGTATGAAATACAAGGGGTAGTGTAAAGAAACCTATGGATATTGCATAAAATTGACGATTTTACTTTCCATAATTTGATTTGATTTGAGGTTAAATATACACCGTTTTATTCCATGACTTGACCCTCGCAACTAACCACCCAGAGCCATTATCAATATGTGTGGCCTTATGGAATACAATTCCTTTCCTCCTTTTCCAATGGCCAAAGCTGGCCGCTTCTGGGCTTTTGGCAGTTCAACTGTTGACAGTAGTGGTCCGAATTAAGAATTTGACCATAGGGTAGCAGCTAATAGTGGATAACTCCCTGCTCAATCCTGGCTTGGCCACTGCTTACACCGACTCATCGCTATTAAACCATGACCGTTGACGTTGTCGTAAGTTACCCGCTAATCATTACCGGAAATGTAACGATATTGTTCCCGTTCAGTAGCGATTCGCAGATTGAAATTCTGTCCATTTTTATGTCAACGGATGATACCTCACTCTTGATTTTTCAAGAATAAAATAAATTGATGGAGCTGATTGAACTCATTGAACTGAGCGGCTACCGTTTCAATGACTGCACCAGGTTGTTCAATAAGTTTTGTTGTTTGATAAGAAGAACACAATTTTAAGATTCAAAATACACTTTATTATTCAGTATAATCTCCCTGAACATTAATACACTTGCTCCAATGATCCTCAAATCTGTGGCACCCATTGTGCACACAGCTTTCTAAAACCCAAAATTTCGATTAAAATATGGGGCACATAGCCTAATGAGATGTGTAAAGCCTCTACTAAATCTCTCTCGGTCAATCGACGATCTTCCAAAACCATATCCTGTATTTTGGCTATGATTTCTGGTGTTGATGCGTTTCTTGGACGTCCTTCACGTGGATCATCTTCAAGGCTTGTACGGCCACGTTTAAATTAGCAACCCATCTTTCTACTGTTCTAATTGTAGATGAACAATCATTATACACTTTTAACATTCGTTCGGGAATTTCTTTTGATGCAACATCTTCCAAAAAAAGAAGTGCAGTGATAAGCACGATATTAAATTTTTTCCAATGTAAAAAAATATGTGACACGGCGACACTAAATGGCTTGTAAAGAAAGCATGAATTGGCAGATTGAAATGAAACTTTACATACGTTTATATAATGAGTGTACCAACAAAACAAAAAAATTTTGGGCTAGTAACAACGCCCTCTCTTATCGAACGACAGAACTTATTGAACAACGTGGTAACTCAAAAACTACTTTTATGTGGCATATAATTAAATATTAATTTCCATTTTGCAGCAATAATTTCATAAACTACTGTTTCACTTTCTTGCTCCACTTGAGTATAAGTATGTATATATACACACATCCATACATATATATATATACATATATACAAACTATATTTAAATATATTCTACAAGTATACCCATAAATTCAACATGAAAACATCGTGGTTCATTTTAAATTATTTTGCCACAAATTGACTCTTCACTCATCTACCGAACACCGCACCGAGGGATGTCTTTTAATAATCCACCAAAGCCATAAGAAGTTCGACGCAACGGCATAAAACCAATAATTTATGTATGCTCTTCATCCATACCGGGACGTGAGGCGCGGGACATCCACTTCGCAGCGTAATTTAGCATAAATATCAAGGCTTGCAATCAATGTAAACTTAATGATATTTATTAAATATTTCCTATACCGCACACATTCATATAGACACTCTATTGTACATGTGTGTGTGTGTGTGTTGAGCATTTGCGAAATAACAAATTTAATAATATTACACTTGTGCGTCAAATGAAGCGTTCAACGTTTTCGCTTACAAAGCAACTGCTTGGCAGAGTTTAAAGCGGGGTGGGGGCGGCCATAAAGTCGGTGTTATTACTGGTATTGGTTATGTTGTAGGTTGGAAGAGAGTGGCAGAGAGCGGCGCGCCTGTGATTATGCTTTGCGCTGTTTGCAAGCAGTGTATCCCCGTCAAGGACGCAGGATATGTGAACAAGTGGGAGTGGAAGAGCAAGGCACCCTTTCGGAAATGTGGACCTCGCAATGTGGCTGATAGGACATTGATAAGTGACAATATAGAGTTATTTTCAAAATTAGGAGTACACACGTATTAAGTTTGTTACAAACTTTGTATCGCACAGAAGGCAACGTCTATAATAAACAGCGTGATGATGTTTATGTATATACGCGATCTGTTCTTGATATATCGAAATGTATATTGAACTATCGAGACAAAGTTTTTGTGTGGAAAACTTATTCATTTGAGAAATTTCCGAAGAAATTATTCAGTTCCGATCATTATGTATATACATAAGTATATATTATTAATTTATAATAGAGTGTTTTGTTTATAATTTTTAATTCCTTACGATCTGGTACAAATATAAAGTCACATCCGTGTATAATATATCAGACACCCACACTCTTACACACATATACATATATATTCGAGCACCTGCTTTGGTATTGAATTAATATGCCATGATTTCTTGCCTATGGGGGGCTTTAAAGCACTCAAACACTCATTGGGTTGGCGCGACTGTAAGCCTCAGCGATTGATTTTTTACTTTTATTGGTTTTGTTTTTGTATTCTGTACACACTTCACATATCTTATGCGCATATTATTCATTTATTATTATTTTAATGTTATTGTTGTGGCATTATTTTGCTGTTTCTTGAATAAAATATCTGCGCCACTCAATAAAATATATTCATAAAATATACCCTTACGGATGCATAGATACAATATATGTATGTATATAGCTTTTGTTTGTGCATTTGTAAGCGCCGCTCATGCATATTTATTATATTGTAAATTGTATTTTTTGTTTTATTGTTCTTTGTGGAAATGTGTATGTGCCGTTTGCTATGTGTATATACAGACTTTTTGTATTTTTATGCACATACTTGTATATTTATCACTGCTGGCTCAGCTGAAAGTAAGCGCGAAGCTTAGTATATCTCTAAGGGTGCGTTTTTGCATTAGAATATTCAAATATGCAATCAAGCAAAATAACAGAAAGAAATATAATAAATGTGCATAAAAGCGAAAATTTATGAATTTGTTGTAAAGATGGCGGAATATGATTAATTTAAGGGAGCAATAATATTAAAGTGAATTATCAGAGTATCATATTAAATATGAAATATTTTTTTTAATGCAAAATTTATTATTCCTAAGACAGGGTGTATATTTTAGGTTCACGCTAAGTAATATTAGCATATATTATATCAGAAATTTCGAAAAACTTTATATTGAGTATATCTAAGGGAAGTATTAGTCCGATTCAAACCATTTTCGACATACAGATATACCATTATAAGAGAAAGATTATCTCTTAATTTCAGTTATATACATCACACATTGACCGATATTTTCGATCAAAAGTCAACTATAGTTACTAGGGTCCACATATTTGGTACCGAGGGTCTTGAACAGTTTAGCTTGGATTTGAACAATTTTTTGCCGTGAGGTGGCATACACTAAAGGCACATTCTTTCAAAGTTGAATACCGTTGTGCACTGGAAACTGAACGAATCAATTGGAATTTAAAATTGTGCTATATGCGAAGTTAGCGTGGTTGTTGTCCGATTTCAAATATTTTCACAGAGTGACTAAGGAATGTGAAAAGAATGCCACCTTCCAAATTCTGTCGAAATCGGTTAGTCGGGTCCCGAGATATGGAATTTCACCAAAAAATAGGCGGCGCCACGCCCATCGTCCAATTTTTACCCCGATTCCTATAAAGCTTTGTCATACTATCCCGACGGCAAATGTTTACGTTTCTGGCGCATTTAGTTATAGATTTATCGTGAATTTAGTACCGATATCTCGATGAAACATCTCAATTTTTACTCAAGTTACAGCTTGCATGGACGAACAGACAACCTGATTTCAACTTTTCTTGTCATATACAAGTATAACACTATATCTATCTCGTTTAGTTTTAGGTAATACGTATAACAGTTAGGTGAAGCAATTGGTTGCAATAGTATAAAAATTTTTGCGCTCTTGTAGTGATTTTCATTTGTAAACCTTGTTTCTATAATTATTTGAACTATGTCATTGCGAGTCCTACATTATGCCCAGCCTTATTCGTCGCCAGTGAAACCGTCATGAAAAATAAATTCTTTTTGACAACTTGCCTCTTATGATTTGAATGGAGAACTTGGATTTGGACTTGAGGACTATCCAATATCATGGAAAAAGTCTCAGTTATCTTGATAGATAAACCTGGGAAACACTTAACACAGCCGTCATCATACAGACCAATCGGTCTTCTACCGAAATAAGAAAATAATTTGAGCATTGAGAGTACTGTTTAGCTCTATTTCTAAACGTGGCTCAGGGGTTTGATAAGGTGTGACATGAAGGACTTTTATATAAGATTAAACACATTCCATCTTTAGAATTGTATGAAATATTGAAGTCTTATTTAATATAATATATACATATATACAATTAATGGGTAAAGAAGGAGATTTCAGATCTGAGGAACGACTGATAAGGGCGTACCACAGGGCAGTGTTTTAGGCCCAACTCTATACATCATATTTACAGCAGATTTTCCAATCTAAGGATAAGAGCTGCAAATTTAGATTGCCTTTTAAATAAAAACTATAAACTTAGCCTAGACAACAAAGTGCTTTTATATAATGTGGTCATAAAGCCGATTTTGATGTTTGGCATTCAACTGTGGGGTATGACCTGTGCAACTAATATTGATATGATGCAAAGGTTTCGATCGAAAATGCCTAGAACAATTACGTGTTCGCCATGGTACATGCGTAATGAAAATATCCAAAAAGATCATGGTATTCCTGTGGTAAAGAAAGAAGTAGAGGACAGCAAAATGAAATATATATCTAAATCCGAGAACACTCAAACCCATTGACTAATGCTTTAGTACGTCCCTCCCATAAAACACGCCTAAAACGAAGAGATATGCCTGCGTACTAAAGAGCAACGCATCACCAAATCAGCTCAATCAGGGGTTTGAGCTTTTCTAGTTTTTAAATAGATTTAAGATTTTATAAGTTATTGCCAGGCCTTTAAAACAAAAAGCAGATCCACTGAAAAAATGAATATATGAAAAACAGTGTTTGTTTAGCAGGCTCACATAAAATGGGGTGTTTTTTTTAGATATAATATAGATAATATTATTATACACAACGAGTCAGATTTCATATCTGAAAATTAAGATTGCGATATTTAGGCTTAGCCAAACGCTTGCTCTGCAATAAAGAACGTTGCAACGCACATCAATTGTCTCAAATAACAATGATATAATAATTATGTTAACCCACACTCACAAATTTTGGAATATAATAACCAAATGTGACAAAAGAAAACAAAATACATACAAGAAATTAACTATGAAACTCGACCGGAAAATGTTGCATGAGTTGTTGCTACATACGAAAATCAACCCTAAAATTATATCACTCGAATTTGTCCAAAGTCAGCAGAAATATATTTTTAATTTATACAATAAAATGCAGCGAAGCAAAAAACGCAAGCATTAAATGACGAGCATAGCGTGAAAATCAACCCTGATTTATATAATCTGCACGCTGACAATATTATTTGACGCCACCACAGGGCATTAGTGACCAACACACGGAACACTAGCACATATACACATACACACGCATACAAAGTTGTCGGCACACCCCAACTTGCAACACCTTCAACCCGCCGGCGTATTCAAATTTCATAAAATATAAATACACCGTCTGCCATATTTTTATTACAAATATTTATTATAATAAAAAAGTTATACGAGCGCTTGTCGAAGCCATTAAAGCGTCGACCGAACACCCCATCGCTGGTAATTTATTAAAAAGAACGCACATAAAATGCGCCTAATACAGAGGAAAGCGCGTAAAAATGCAAAAAGTGGATCTACGCGGCATGGCTAACGGGTCTGCAGCCACAAATGTGGAATGCTCAGCTCAGAGCCGGGCGCCCTTGAATGAAAATCGAAAGTTGCGAAATATAATAATCTCTGCTCATTTCTCATGCCACCAAAGTGAATTGGTGGAAAAAAATTTAAAAATAGCTATTTAAAGCAACTACCACACAACAACAGCAGATGTGACAAATGCAACAACAAACAGGAAATCTGAAAATAAGCCCGCGAACTGCAGACAATTCATATTTAGAATGTGTGTGTGTGGGTACTAGTACATGTGACACCACCAATAATGCACATCCAGCAGCGGAGTCTTGGATTTAGCAATTGCCACTTGAGGCCGCTTAAAGCGGCGGCAATGAAAGTGTGCTCGATGTCGCGTTGATGCCGCGTCGCGACATTCTACAGGCCACACACACATCCATAAGGGCGCATATAATTTTTCATTAAAACTTGGCTATAAAACTTTTTTAAGAGCGTTTATTGCCGCAACTGCCGTCTGCAATATTAATTCCTACATATGTATGTATGTATGTATATAGAAAATGTATTTATGAATATTTAGGAACACTCGTATACATATATTTTATTAGGTTACGCATATACGAACCAATTTTCTTAGCTTCGGGAGTTCGAACTTCGTACCAAAAGCAATGAAAAAGGTGTATTCATAATTTGTGTATATGTTTCCGAAGCCAAGACGCGAGGTCTCTACCACTAGTGTTTTGAAAACTGTTTTCAGATCGTGAATTTTAACAGCCCGTCTCCAATTTCTTGGCTGAACACTTTCGACCTGACTTACATACAGTTATTCTAGAGAAGTATGAAAAGCTTGGACCATTGAGTTTTTAATTGCAAAGAACAACAGAGAGACAAAAGAGCCTGTCGTAGAGGTATTTGCTTGGATGCCGCCACTCGTCTCTACCAAGAAATCAACTTCATGAAAACATACTTAAATTCTAAGTCTCCTTAAATTCAAATCTTCCCAAAAAGCTCTGGATAAGTAACCTAAACTCCCAACGGTAATGGCTTGAGCATAACAATATTATACCCATAGTCCAATGGATTACAATTTTTAAAACAACATAGAGTACGATGGAAGTGGAACGAAGGCTCATTATACTATGACACCTCGCAGCTCTGAGGCCTAAATTGTCACTTTCTTATTAACAGAGAACAAGAATTCTTGTTGGGTTGAAAATCAAAGTAGGAATCAACCCAAATTTGATGATAAAAAACATTTGTCTAATACTGTCCTTGGTTTTTGCGCATTTCAAGCGGATGTGGCTGTCATAAACTATGTACAGCTCCGAAGTGCAGCTTTCTTCAAAGAAATTTGCATTTACTACAATAGTAAGACTGCTATATTTGCTTTGCTGCGTCAAGGAGTGTGTGACTTCGTTAGCAATACCATCAATCCTCCGCCATATTAGGCTTGTATGGCTGCCGGTCAAACACGCCGAAAACTGAATGATTATTGAGCTTGTTAGGGAGGACCCTCTTACCTCAACTTCAGGCGAACAGAAGTAGGTCGCTCCTCCGTTCGCTTGGACTCTAGCGCTGGACCTATGGACTTCCCATCAGCTGGTCAACAATCGAAACATGTTCGGTCGTTACTTTTCGTGCATGGATCATTTGTAAATCTGCTGCGAAAAAGAGAAATCGAAAACATTTTGTGCGAGAGTTACCGCCTTTCAAAGTAATAGGCCATTGCAGTTATAGTTTTTAATAAATTTCTGTTACGACTGTCTTCCAGGTGAAGGTTCTTCCAGTATCAGTCGCCGATAAAAAGAAGTTTTTCATTTTCAAATTGATTTTAATATCCTGCAATGCAACTATGTTGCAAGAACTGCTACATCATGCCATAATTTTTTCCACTAACTAATCAATTTAGTTTCAATTTCCATTTGCCGGCATTTATTGCATATAAAAGCGTAGTATTTTAGTTACAGCATTTGAATATACTAAAATCTTGGAATGTTTCCTTTTATTGCAACGCCATATCCGCTGTCTTATAAATGCATTCATCTATGTGTGTGTGTGTGTGAGAGAGCATATCTATTAAATTATATTCATTGTTGGCTCCAATACCCGCTGCCATCGAGCGCTTTTCATTTGCCTACCCAACTAGGACGCTAGCCAGCCAATGAGCTGTGGCAGGCAGCTAGTTTGAGTGGCTAATATCTGCTCTGTGTGTGGATTAGAGACGGTTTTGGGCTGCGCCATTGCATTAACATTTGAAACATTTTAGCGCAATCAATTGCATTTAAAAGCATTTTTCCTTTTTATTACTTTTAGCTGCAGCAAAGTAATGCAATCTCTTCGCCACATGCGCACCCAACACCACAGCTAGTCTACATTACGGCACACATACACTCACACATATACACATACAAATGCAGGCGCACTTACGGCTAGTCACGTCGGTATTGTTTTTCGCAAAAGCAAAGTAATGAAAATGGAATGCACATAAAATTGGTATCCTTGTTACGATTGCGCGTGGGTGTCTGCCACATGCCGCATGCCACCAACTTGCGCCTGTATTTCTTCCATACAAATATACATATGTATGTACAATGCTAAAACTTGCTTGCATACAGTTGAAGCATCTGCTAAAGTACAAGAGAAGTATAGCGGTGTTGACTCAAGGGTTAAGCGCCAATACACTTGCAACGCGGCAGCCGAATGCAACACTGTAGGCTGACAGCCCGCGCTGGAATTGAGCTGCATGAAAGCAATGCTAGTTACACACACTAAATGCATATGTGTATGTGTGTTTCTATGCATGTGTATGTGCGTTCATACAATGTTGCAACGCGTGAGGCATGCTGCATGCATCGCATGACGCTGCGACGTGGCTGCTGCATTAACGGCGGCCCAGCGACTACGTTATTTTACTTGCAACACATTATGACCGGCCAGCGGACACGCTCTTGGCCGCGTAATCGTGAGTATGGGCTGCATAGCAACGGCAAGCAAGAACAACAACAAAAAGAAATACAAATACAAAGTGCTTTCGATGGAGATTCGTGTTCGAAGGATGGGAGATGCAAAGGAAGGCAATACGAAAGGAAGTAAACTTTTATATGACTGAAAATGCAACTGCACTCATACACACGAACATACACACGCACACACATTCGTAGTTGCATACACCCATAGAAACCTGTATTTGCCCCCCACCTATACCCATTTGCTAGTATATGCCCGTTGTTGCACTCAGCAACCGGCGGCGACCAATATCCTGCGACTGGTCAGTGCAACAACAAAAATAACAATATTACTGTGCACAATATGTAATAACCCCACATGTGTTTGCGTGTATGTATGATATACCCAATCACTTTGCGCCCATCACCCCTGACACCGATTGCTCATGCCAGAAGCCCACCATCACACACGCAACCAGCAATACTCAACCAACACCGCTAGCAGGTCCAGCGCACTAATATTTTATTACTTACATTTCTGGCGCGCTGAGTTGAGTAGTTGCGTTGTAAATTTTATAGTTTTGTGGTACTTAAGTTCCAGATACAAAGTAATTTTGCGGTTGTATTGGTGCATTGCCAACTAACTGTAGCCAGCGAGACTTGCAACGGTTGTGCCGTGGCTAGATTTACTGTCCTGTGTGAGTTGCACCCGCGTGTGTGGGGTTATGTGTGGTGAGGTGAGGTGAGTAGGCAGTGCCTATTTGTAATTCAGCTACAGCTGCGATTTTTATTAGCGCCTTGTGAGCGAGAGTTGAGAAATTTGCGAATATTTGCAATAGTAACTTGTTTTAGAATATTAGCAGATGTTAGCTACAAATAGCGGTACATGCAACATATTAGAGAATGGCAATTTTTTCTCCATTTTGAGCGTGTTGGAAGCGGGTGGAATGCATAAGAAACAGTGTTGTAATATTAAAGTTTGAATTAAACATTTCAAAATTGTGTTTCAACTATGTAGAATGGCTAGATAAAAGTTTCAGTGAGTTTTGAAAAGCTTTCCCAACCACCTTGTTATAGATTAGGTTATGTGAGGTTAGGTAACTAGGCTGATTTCTCGTTAAATCACGAATAATTCCACTTGGACTGTTATAGACGCTTGTTCGTTGTGATGACCGGAAATTCAAGATATGGATCAGAAAGTCCGTTGCATATCGGAAAAACGCCTAGATCAAAAACGTATTGGTTGTACAATATAAATTCTAGCCAATTCGGGGGTTTTGTAAAAGTTAGATCAACCGAGATGCTTCAACCTTAGTATGGCGGTTTCTGGACGGTGGAGGAGAAAGTGTCTGCATGTTTTTACATCATCTTCCTCATTGCAATTTTGACACATTGCGTCATCTTTAGCCTCTCCCCAAACGCTTGCTGAGTTCTCGCGAAACCAATGGATCCAACGTCCGAATGCATGAAGAGAGGGGAACTGCTCCCCGTTCTTATCCAGACGATGTTGGGTGCCTTTTTTTGGTGCCTTTTCTCGGAAGTTCATTAGCTTTACAATTTTCCAGGATGTGGTTAGGTATCCAGAAAAGTTTAATATGGAAGTAGCTTTGTGCTAGTGCTAGGTCAAGCACTGGTTGACTAGCTTTGAGATCACTGTCAGCGAACTCCATGCCAGTATAACAGCTCTGCTATGGGAGTGAATTCATACCTTGCTAAAAGAAGCTGCACTTCGCAGCAGTACATCCGCTGTTACTTAGATGTCTCTTCTTCAGCACTGTTTGAAAGATACTTAGTGGAATGGCTGTCTGAAGCAAGACTTAATTGAGAGTTCTCGTCAGGAGACGGGCCCTCCAACCTTCCCTTTGAGCTTCGGTATATCCTTGAAAAAGTTTACAGCGCTTCTTTTCCATTGACTCCCTCCCACATATCTCTCAGAATTGTATGCGCGAAGAAGGTGCTGCTAGAAGTAGGTTCCACGGTGCAGTGGTTCAAGTTATTCAGGATGTAGTCGAAGTGAGAGCCCTCCAACAAACAAAAGCTCCATAGAATAGTATTGGCCTAACTATGGTGTCCTAAAGCCAACGCTTTATTGTATGCGTAGTGTTTTGCACCCCAAACTCAGTAGTCATAGTCAAACTAATAAAATCAGCTTTATTATTACTTGCGCAGCTTTTTGTGACAAAACTTTTAGAGCCAAATGAACCAAGTGTTTAAATTGTCAGTTATGTTGGTGTAAAGTGTTGCTCTAATCGAAGTCGACGGCATGTCACTTGAATTACTGTAACGAAACAGTGTAAACACTTTGTCAATATAGCTAATGTTTTTGTCATAAAATTTGAAGCCGGGCATTGATCTGTAGACCACAAATCCTCTGGTAAAAAATATACACCAGCTATGTGTTGTGAATGTTGACCTTGGCATCTTGCAAAGCAAACGAACATCACTTAAACCAAAGAATTCGGTCATCGGATCACTTTCAACTTGACTATTTTGGTATTCCTTTTACATGTGATTTTTCTGACAAAAGAGCAGAGTTGAAATATTTGAGAAGTTCGACATCGAAGATGGCTAATATGGTAATTTAGATTGGAACCAAATTTCGAATCCAGCACCATCTTTTGTATTTTTAAGGGCCGAATGTTTTACTTCATTATGAAATTTCATGGACAAAAAGGTAAGGTTAAGCGGTCAATCCGAGCAAGGCATATAACGCCGGTAGGTTGTGGTACCTAAGCCTTCTAGGAGATTGAACCCAGGTTTGCTTCCTCGCGGTACAGCATTGGGTGATAAGAACGGCATTCTATTTTTTTCTATTGTTTTCGATATGAAAAGGTTTCGCACAAAATCCCATGTTTATCATAACAACAACATAACGGCAAATACACCTAAATTATAGGAGATAGCATTCGCACCCCTCTCTTTTCCAAACGAGTTCCTAATTAATAACTACGCGCCAACGGCATAGTAAACATAAATTGATGAATGGTTTTTAAAATCTAATTGCCATTTTTGCCAACACTTTTTCTTCGATAATATATAGCCATAAATTATTCATATGTATGTTATTTATTACAGTCCAGAGCTGATAGTTAGCGAAACTCGATATTTTGCTGTATAGTACGGTTTTGGTCAGATCAAAATGTAATTTTTTTATTTACACTTCCAAACTAGCTGCCATAAATTTCAGAGTCTATGTCTCTGCTATGTCATGCACCGCTAAAACATAGTGCAACTTGTGTATTTACTGTTATATACAGGTGCTCGTGCATTAATTGGCAGCGTTTAGTACATGTAAATGTTGCGGCTTGTGACGGGTACCTTTAATCGACGTTGCCTCAAACGGTTCGCTCGCACGCATATATACACATACGCAGACTATAATACTTATGTTGCCACATATATGGACTATACTTGTATATTTCAATAAATTGTTTCCTTTTGGGTGTGCTCTTATGTAAATCTAATGCCTTTCCTACGTCAATTATTGCTCGTAAATTAATTACAATATTTAACAATTAAGTTAATTTCATTATATTGAATTTTTAAACTGTTGTACACACAAGTCATAATTATAAGTATAAATATACATAATCCACATGTTCGAATACGCCCACAAAGCATGCAGCAACCCTGTAGGGAAATCGATTGGTAATCAACAGGATCAGAATCTAAATCTTATGGACGGCATTTCGTCGAAGTTTTACTTAAGATTTGTTACTAAAGGCACTACTGTGTGTTAAAAAATGAAGGGAAGTTTCGTTTTTTGAACAAATATTTTTTCATTCGTCTACTCATAGAAATCAAAATTCTTCACGAGCATATTACGATTCGTACGATTACACTGTACAATACTCGTCCAGGTAATGCTTGTTTTTCGAAGTTAGACACCAAAATCTAAATATTTTCAACTGAAGTCCGAAATTCAGCTCATTGAAAAACATTGTTATTAATTATCGTAAGTAGTTAAAAAAAGGAAAATATGGACATCATCTACGTTTTCCTCTTATTTCAATGGTGTATAACATTTTTCGGCCCAGCTTATATAGTAGATAAAATTAATAAATAAACTGATTTATTTATATTTTTCGAAAACTTTGATAGAAATTCGAAAAACGAAAATATTACCTTTGTGCTGACTGATTTTCCTGAAAAAAGTTAGTTTGGTTCAGTGTTTTGAAAAATAATTTATTCGTCAATTACTACGATGTTCGTTTGGTATTGCTGTGTCTAGTACTTTGTATAAGGTGATATCGCTACATTATATGAAATGAAAATATAGAAGCCACATCGGGGTTTTTTTTCGTCGTACGTGTACTAGCGAAATAGTACTGGGCGTGTACTAACATCATGTTATTTACTTGTTCGTGTAGTTCTTTAATAGTTACAAATAAGTACACATAATACGTTCGTAAAGTTTTGAGTTGGTGAGGCTTCTTTTACCCAAAATAATTCTTGAGAAGAATTGTTCCGAGACCTCGATTCCTAAAGACCTAAGGCATATTTTATTATGTCTACGTTTTCCACGTCCATGTTCTTGAAGCATTTAAGTTATTTTCAATTGTTTACTTTACCGATTAGATATCAAATATGTCAGGATTTAGAGTTTTAGCTAAAAAATGCATTCACAGTCTTGAAAATATTGTATCTGGAAATTAATTAAAATACTCAGCATACTCATGAGTTAAAGGAAACGAACACTTAGGATTCTTAAGAAAGTGAGTGGAAAACAACAGTTTTAGAAAAATAATCAGTTTCTGAAAATATCATTGGGTTAAATTATGAAATGCCATTACAATGTTTCCAAAAAGATCTTACGTATAGTTTATGGTTTCTGCGAAAAGGAGCCAAAGCGTGGATCTCCTCACCTATGGTAGCAATATGTATGTATATTATACGAGCCTCGAGTTTCTGAACGACCAAGGGTTAGGTTTTCACAAACGTACTGATTAAGACAGCAATACAGTCCAGAACTAATAAACAAACACATGACGGTCGGTGCTTTCTTTTCCAAATCAGTGAAAGCATAATATATAAATAAGTCGCAACTACTAATTAAGCTGAAGAGCACATATTTTTGTTTACTTCCACTACATTTTATATGCTCCACTTAAAAATCTTTAAAAGAGATCTTGAATGGAGTTCCGCATTATGTTCCACACTATGTGGTCAAAACGATGCCGAATATAAATAAATATGGAAAATGTATATTTCATCATAGTCGAGCTTATTAAAATATTCCTATAGAGGTTTAAAATTTATACCCTGCTACCCACATGACTACGCCAAAAAGCGTGCACTTAGATACGGTGCAAGGACACTTGCCTATTCCCATAACCGCGCGCATACTCTGAGCGCCGGGAGGGAGGGGGAGAGAGAGAGGCCAAAGCCACATAAAACCTAATTAAATATTAATAAAAAATGTTAAGTTATTATAAAGTGAAAGAATAAAATGAAACAATGGCGGAATTGTGGAAGCGTAGGAAGGACAATGGATTTACGTATGCGGAATGTGGGTCACACGCACGAACATACATACAATTATTTATATATACTCTTGTATATAGTTGATATACTTGTATAAGCTCATATAGAGAACTATCAACTTAACTGGGAAATATATAAGTATGTATGTGTTGTATTAGTTGAGGAGTGGATATTATATACATACATACATGGTGACATACTACTTACTTGTAGGATTATTTATGCGATTGTATGTTTGTAAATAAAGAAGGAAATTAATTTCTTTGGCATAAAAATGTAATATTACATTACTGAAAGGCAAGAAACATTTGAAAAGTTGTGGGTGGTGACAAAGGTCGATGGTGATGGAATGTGAAATGGGAAAGTGTACTTAATTAGCTTGTATAAGCACATTATAAATTATTCAAGGAAAAAATGGGGAATAATTGCTTTCTTTACATAAATGGGCAATCGCAATTTAAAATTCAATAATTTTAATAATAAATCAAACACAAATGACGTTTTTAACGATTTTTTAATTGCACATAAATGTTCAGGGACCTGCTATTGTGAAGGCATTCCTAAAAGTTGGAAAATTTAGTTACGAGGTACACTGGGGAGGTGCTGAGGTTTAATCGAGTACGTTTATTGAGTTGCGAGAATGCGCTCTGATCCATTACAGGAAGATATTAAAAACTCGAATGTTCCGAGGTTTAATATGGCATAAAAAAGATCAGTTTCAAAAATGTCGGCAAATCCATTATTTACTTAAATAAAATTTATACGCCCAAAAAAATTTCGTTAAAATATACATAAAAATAACAAAATTGTAGATGATCTCTTAGTAATAATTCTGCTGGGATATTCCAGATATGATGAAAATTTATTGCGAGACGACTTAGGTTGGTTGGGTTAGTTGGCTTGTCCATACACATGGCGGGGGTCGCACTTAGATTGCGGTGTACAGTCCTTTGTGAAGCCAGGCGAAACAACTACTGTAGTTCGATATCAGATAACCTGTCTCAAATTATAATAGCTTGATGCTTCATTTCTATTTCCGAGTTATCACTTAGGTGTTTAAAAGTATGAGATCCGAGGTTTTTTTGCCTTGATCTGGCATACGCGAGATATTGGAGGATGAGGTGTTGAGATAATCCTATCTCGTATTATTTTTAACTGCTGATGCAGTTGGTAAGATGAGAGAAGAGTGAGTGTATAGCTAGAGTACTACCATTATCGTCACTGATACCCACCAAAGTTCGTGTCAGAATTCCGAAAGTTGTCTTAGGAAATAATTATTAATTAACCTAGGTTAGGTTGGTTCCGATCTCATTTATCTGACATAGTTCTCGAAACGAAAAAAAACTCACTGAAAACAGGGGTACTTTCGAAGTCCTAATCTAGAAAATGACTGATTTCAGTACTGACAAATTCTGTTGGATGACTGGAGGAAATGAAATAAACCCCACCTCATTCAAACAGGTGACGAGGCAGATGAGACCTGAGGAAGAACTTCTCCGAACAGTTCTATATAAGACGAGGTGTGACTTCTTTAATCTAAGGATAATAAAGATCTATGAAGAAGGATGCGAAGCGAATGGTTCATCGACATTCGCGACTTGGCTCGCACATCACTCTTGAAAGCCATAAATTTGAAGTCGTCAATAATTTCGTCTATCTTGTAGTCAGCATCAATACCAACAACAATATCACCCTTGAAGTACAACGCAGAATCACTCTTGTCAAGTTGATGGGTCGGCCTTAAGACTGTTCGAGTGAAAGCTTTTACGGCGAGTACCGTAGTCAATGGAACGACAAGCTGTAGGAGATATACGGCGACATTGACATAAGTATGTATGTAGTTTAGTGAATAAAGAGTCAATGGCTGCACTGTCTCTCTCGAATTGGTGCCAAATAGCGAAAAGAAGAAACAGTGAGCCCACTACGGCAGCAAAGAAGAAGAAGCTCTGCAGGTATAAATTGAAGCTAGAAACCCCGGTAAATGAACCATAAATATGGAATTACTCTAATTTTAAAGCAATTTGAGCTGTTTTAAGAATTAATATCTCGTACAAGCTCTTATATCCACGTCGTTTTGCTGAGTTCATGCCGCAAGTAGCACGCAGCAATACTGTCTTCCAGAAGAAAAACTCAACATCAGCTTGCCATTAAACTTTTCCAGACGAGCTTTTGTTGTTGCTTTCTTTTTGTTCGCTGCGATCAAATGTATATACGTATGTATGTATGTACTTTGTATAATTATTAATATTTCATTATTTTTTCCACTTCGCTGCAGACTTTTCCACATTTAATTTCTTTCTTATCTTTTTCCTATAATAATAATATGCTATGCTCGCTGTATAATTACATTTATTTAGCTTTCAACTCTCTTAAGTATGTGTGTGTGTGTGTCGATATATTTTCATCGCGGCGCCTGGCTTTTCGTTTTCATTTTAATCTAAAATAAAATAATAATAAAAAGTATGAAAGCAAACGAAAGCAAAAAAAGTATGATTACAATAAAAGCTGAAGTAAAGCAACAACTGCGTGGCGAAGAAAAATGAGAAAATCGATTTTATGCAAATTGACTTTTGCGTCGTCGTAATCATAAATGAGGATTTCATTCCGCGTCTTCGCCACGTCTCGACAGCCGCGTCTCTGGCTGGTTAGGGAGAGCCGGGTGGCAGCTGAGGTGCGACGCAATATTTTCTTTGTACTCATGTACATACCTTTTACTTATTATTTATTCTTTAATTTTATTTGTTAAGACAATGGCAGGCGGCGAGTGTGAGCGCCGAAGGAAATGTGAGGTTAGGGGATGGCAAGAGGGGTAAAAGTGGCATGCCGCGCACACAGGCTGGGGTCAGGAGAAGACTCATGGCAAATGGGTGAGGTGTTGAAGGGATCGGTGGCTGTTGTTGTCTTACAGATGTTGCATGTATGTGTGTAAGTGTAAGTGCTGTTCTTGAAAGTTTAGAGCGCCAATGTATGGTGGCAACGCTGTTAAGGCGAAGTGTATAATTGAAAAAATTGAAGCTGAAATTAAAATTAAAAAAATCATAATTAGATTTGTATAGCTGCAAAAATAATAGAAGTGGGAATTTTATGGCGACCACTTTGAGTTTGCTGGTTGTTGGTGTATATTTTTGTAGAGTTGCCAGTATTTTCGAACTTTTCTATAATGTACAAAGTTAATCTACGCTTCCACATTTCAAAGAAAAAATATCCTCTTAAAAGGTTTATTAAATTACACTGACCGGTCAAAGGTCACTGTATCAAAATATTTCCTTAGCATTTTTATACCCGAGGATAAATGCGTTTGTAAAAAATAGTGCTTAACAACGGATTTTGAAGATGATTTCAGTTAGATTTTTAGGCATAACCTCTGTCCGAATTTACCATAGATTGGACTACTTAAATTGCAGTGTATCTCATCATCTCATCTTGCAAGGGATATGCTGGACAACGTAGCTGAGGGCGTTACATTCTAACGCATCATTAGTGGTGTCGAGACATGGTATAACATTGAAACTCTCCAAAAACTTACCGAATATAGCCGAAATAAGCCGAAATTAAAAAAAAAAAACAACGCCACTACAACAATAGAATTAAGAGCATTGTGTTTTCCATTTCCTCTACTAATTTGATCTCAACCGTGCTTTTCAGATTATTTCTGAATGATGCAACGTTCATTGTCTATACAGTGTTACACCCACTTATATATTCTATTTGACCAGTCATAATTGGATAGAAGTTCAGATAGATCATTCTCTCCACGTAGTGGTTTTAAAAGTGCACTTTGGCAATTCCTGCGAAGAATACGACTTTTTCGACGAATATTTCTATATTATCGTGCAGGGTTATTCTTTGAACTCATACGAAGAGACCCGTCTCCCAGTGCTTCACATTTTGTTATGATTTTTATTATGCTGAAGCATTTCAATATTTTTATTACCTCAAGCCCACATACATACATTTTCCAGCTGTATACTTTCCGAATTCGCACCAAAGCAAACTCCTTTACATCAAAAGTGAACCCCGAGCAACTTTGTAGTGCCGAGCAAATGTGTGCCTTACGGGCGCATTCCTTTGCCGCTTTGTTTCTCCACGAGACTTTTATTTTATTTTCACTTTTACTTCGACTTGCCATTACCGGCTTTTTATTAGTCGCCAATTTAATAACGTTTCTCTATACATTTGCCGTTCCATTCGATTGGAATTCTATTAGTTTTATTTGTTTTTCGATATTTGCCGATATTTATATTCGTCGCTCGCTGTGGCAAAGTCCGTTACAAACACACCCATCCTCACACGAGCACAAGCACATTGTACGAAAGTAATAAGCATACAAATGCAAAGCATACAGACAATAGTCCTCTCGGTCGCTTAAGTTGGTGTGGATTTTATGACTTTCTGCGGGTGGCCGCGGCGGTCCAGGTTTAATGGTCCGTTCGCTACATTGTCCCTTTAACCGCTATTGCGGACTTAACCTCAACTTACTCGCACTTATTTGTTTAGTTGCTGCTGTATTTTACACCTATTTCCTTATGAAGCTTTTACATTGTTGTTGTTAGTTTTTTTGCACTTTTGAATAAGCGCGTGCCACTTGAACTGTGTGCACCAATTTAGCTTAAAACAACAACGCAAGTGCAGTCAACACTTTCGTTTGCGGCTAGAAGAGCATCTATAGCGGAGAGCCGAGGCTGAGCAGGGCGTGAGGCTCACTGAATTGCACAGTGAGTGTGCTAAGTTGTAAGAAGGGACCAATAGCGGTTGTAAGTGTATTTATGAACTGTGTTTGTAAATACCTAAATATATTGCATTCTAATTAGGTGCACTGGGGAAAATGTATGAGAAAAACGCAAAGAGAAATTGCGAAAAATAAAATTTATCCGATTGAAGTTATATGTGGTTTATTGGTAATAGTTCCATACAAAGAGATGGCTGAAACAATTCTCTATCACTTTGCAATAATTAGTTTATCAAATAAAATAGTTTTCCATACATGGATTGATTTTTAAAGGGCAGTTTGGATGACAGCTGTATGGGTACATACAGACAAACGAACGTCTCCTTTGAGGGGGTATTTAGGGTTTAGAAATTTAACGGGCTCGATGAACATTCGTACATTCCAGTCGCTAAGTTTAATTAGTATAAAGGAAACTCCATCGCAAAGCACCATATGTTATATTAAACTTTTTCTGATGGACTTAATCACTTATAAGTTGCACCGATACAACAAAACAACTTATGCTGCTACCTTAATGCCACTTTTCACATCTCAAAGATAGCTTTGATTCAAAAATAACCTGCAAATACCTAAATCGACCTGGTAATTGGAACTTATCCTCTGGTTTCATCTATTTTGAACTTGATGTATGTAGAGTCTTTTAAAAAAATGTATAAAAAATTATAATATTGAAGAATTGAAAAAAGAGAGCAATCTTCTTGTTCTTTCGCTGGTGGTGTTCTTCACTTTTTAAGGCACTGTTTAACCAATTGTTAACGTTTTTCTGAAAACGCGTACATTTACTATAATTAAACTTAGCTGAGATCCGGATCTAGCTTTTTTTGAAGATTATATTTTATAACTACTATTTTACTCTCAGGTATCATGCTATACTGACGTCATACTTCCATTAATTACTCTCAAAAAGTTTCAACTAAAGTCTTTCTTCTCTTAAATTATAATTGCTGCAGTAAATTTGTTATGGAGCTTTTGTTGCAACGTTTTTGCATTTAATTATTCTAATTTGTTGCTTTGGCCAACTTTTTTTCGCGTGTCCTTCAAAGTATTGAGTTCACACATTTTTTTCTCAATTCTATTTTTATTGCTTTTCGTTTGGTAAGCAGTCGCGCCAAGCGGTCGTCGGCCATACCACTGCAAAGTGCACAAAAGTATTTAATTATATTTCATTTATTACTTTTTGTCATTTATTTCTTGCATACATTGTGTTGTCAGCACACGCACACACACATACATACATATAGAGGCCGAAGGACCAACTGCAATTGGATTAGGTTTTTTATTATTTTATATTTCATTGCAAACTGCATTATTGACGTTGGTCGCCCGATGGTCGCGTGGCACCATCGCACCACGCGTTTGCTACTTTTATACCCTGTCTCTCAGTCTGTATACACGGTCATTAGTCCCCCAATTTTCAAGATATCGCTCTGAAATTTCGCACACATATATTCTTCTGTAGGAGCGGCTAATTTGTCGGAACCGCCTATACCGGACCATTATAGCCTAAATCTGCTATATAAACTGTCTGGCTAGAATCAAGTTCTTCTTCTATGAAAACTTATTTATTTGTGAAGGGTATTATGGCTTCAGTGCAACCAAGGTTGACGTTTTTTTGTTTTGTTAATATTTATGGTATATGGTTTTTGTTGTGTCGATTTTGCATCGCGTCGAAGGACCTTCCCCCCTGTCAGAGGGGTCAACGCTAAATGCCACCGTTTTGCTGGTTAGAGGAAAAGTAAATTAATTTAGTTGAAAGCAATAAAGTTAAAGCTTTGTTGAGTTTTCCAATTGGAATTCGCTTTAGCCAGGCTCACACACACATAAACACACACGTACAGAGAAAAGCAGCAGCGGCGCAAGAGGCGAGGATAAGGCACCTTCGAAGTTAGTATTTGTGTATGTGTATTTGCAATTCTTTATATTAGAACAAAAGTTGCAAAAATAACAACAACAACAAAAACCAACCAACAAGAAAGAAAGCAATACTAACACGAAGAAGAAATAGAAAACTGACTGTTTAATAGATAGATTCCCTTACACCGCGCTCCCTTTGCTTACAATCACGCCAGCAACAACAATGCCAACAATAACACGCTAACCGACACTTCATTGCATGGCAGCAATGTCTGACCGGCTGACTAGCTTCTGATGGCGCTTAAATTGCTGAGGTGTTGATGGCATTAGGAGTTGGTGTTCATACACCAGTGTGGCCAGACGGTGCAGCGGCCCAGTATTGGTGTGAACGCATATATTTTAATCGGTTGCTTGTGTGCGGCGCGCTTGCTTAGCAACTGCAGTTGTGATTTTTGTTGCAACACACACACATACATTGGCGCGCACATAAACGCCACCCTTGAAGAAAAGTGTTGAAAAGGTCAGTTCACTTCATTATTGTAGTTGTTATTGTTGTTTACTGTTGCAGTTAGGGCGTTTTAATGCCACATTGCGTTGCACGAAGCTAAATAACGTTTTATCGCATTTATATCGTCAACTGTAAAGCTGGCAATAACAAATGCACAAAAAGTTGCAAGCCAAAAACAATAACGTCAACTACTGACAATATTACTGAAATATATATAACATAAATACACGCACATACATATGTCCTAGTATATGATACAAGTGCACATGGCCGCTTGCAGGGCCACCCTGTTGGGCGTTTAGAATTTACTATTGCTCGTGACCTCGTGCTTGTTGTTGTAAAAATAACAAGTTGTGCCAAACAATATTTGTCATTAAATCTATACTGTTCTCGTTCTTTTTTCACTTTTATAACTTAAATCTAGAATATTCAATTAGTTTTAATTTTAATTTTAATTTTAAAGTGGTGTCATCGATGATCTCATATTCCTTTGGGTTTGAGTCTTGGGAGAAAGCTTTCATTGTTATAATCATATTATCAGCATAAACCTAATTATCAAATAGATTCTGTGATTTAAGCTATACATATGTATCACATTGTTTTGAAGCAGAATAGGAGATAATAAATTAGTTCGTTCTTTCTATGTAGATTAAGGCCCTACCCTGGCACAACATAGTGTTATTTTCTTAATGCGACATAGAAGTGGGAACGATAAACTTATATTTTAATTAGGTATCTACAGGTATTTATAAATATTTCTTAACTCTGGCTCATATCGAAACAGCTGAAATTATACAGAGGACACTTTTTTGGTTCTATACGATCTATGAAAAATATGCAGGTTCATGGAATTGATATCATTAAACAAAACGTTTTCATTCCTCAGTAGAAAAGAATGGTTCCAATGTTTCTTTGATCAACAGTTCCAATGGTAAAATCTACATATTCATTGACAGATCAAAGAGTGAAATAAGACCAAGAGAAGTCTTCTTCAGTAGTGTTCCATACACAGACGAAAACACTATCAATACAGGACATACTACACATTTCCTTTAGTTTTTTTTCTTAACTTAGTAATATTGCAGTGTAGAGAGAACCTATCTTTAAGATTCAACGGGAAAAACATTATCTTAAAGGAAAGCTGCCACGGTTCCTGTGCTCCAACTTAAGAGATATTAGGCAACTGGGAAGAAAAAATCCGATTTCTTACCAAATACACTAAGTTGATGGAGTATGCTTAATTTAGTTACCATGAGCACAATACAATTATACCCTAAGTGCGCCGCCTGCGGTCTGGCGTTCCCTTTGAGTGATTGAGAATGGATGGGAATATCTTTTGTTTTAACACAGAAAAATAGATACATACATATATGCACTATATATTGATTGAAATGTTATGAAATCCGCATTAAATTATGATGGATAGTACCACATAGCAGAACACCGCTTTAAAATGTTTTTTCACATAATCAAAGAGAACAAAAATGATGCTTGCTGCGACCGAAGAGAAGTGAAGCTTGGAGCTATACTTAACCTTAAAATATACATATATTAATATCAAATGTGGCATCAAGGAATTTGCTTGCTAAGACTTTGGATAATGGTTTAAATAGTGATCATGCGTCAATATAAAAATACATTTTATTATGAAATAAGAAAGCGGATTTCCTCATTTCGATTTTGTCCATAAGGTAATTAGCCATAGACTAATAATTACGCCAAAAATATTAAAAAAATATACATGTATTTGCATTTATATATATAAAAAAATCTAAATAAAATAATTACATATACTCTCGTAAATCGGCATACAAACGACTATTGCGCGTACTAATGAGGTGCAGCTGCGAATGAATGATCTCAGAATCATTAACAGCGCCATTTCTATGTATATTATGTTATTTGGAAAATGTTATTAAATTCCATTGCCATCGATACATTAAACATTAAAGCAGTTTATATTTTTAATTACATTTTTTAAATCATAAAATACATTTTATTGCGGCAATAATAATTATTCAGCGAAAAAATCCGCGTATGTCTTTGATGATTTCATTTCATTGCGCTATTTCGCACACTTTCAGTGTTATGCGCATGAGATGTGTGGGCGTGTGTTTGTGTTTGTTCAACATTTTTATAAGAATTTAATGAAAGTAAATAAACACATTGAAAATGTAAAAATATCAGTAGAATGTGAGAAAATAAATCATGAATTGTTGTTGCATCGATTGAGGTTATAAATTGTTTGAGTATGAAATATGAAATATACTTGTGTACCTATATTCAAGATGCATATTAGAGAATAAAATGAAATTTGGCAAAAAAAGAAAAAATATATATGTACATATTTATGTATATGTATGTATATTGATCTAAAAATGAGAACACTAGGCTAGTTAACACGAAAGATATTGTGAGGATAAAGAAATGAGATAGAGATGGAGGCGCGGGAGAGGCGAGAGCGTTGGGTAAGATATACTTTGTTTTGTCAATGAACGCGCATACGCAGTTTCATCAAGATAACTTCATTTTTACTCAAATTACAGCATGCACGACCGCCCGACAGGCAGACAGTCACCCGGATTTTTACTCGCCTCGTCATCCTGATCATTTCTATAGCTCAGAGACATTATTTGGCATCGCTTTGACTTTAGACACATATTCTTCACACTTTGAATTGAGCACTCTACAAAAGTGCCCATTGCGACAAAGTCGAAACTCACGCCGGCGAGGTAGTACGGGGCTCTATCTCGTAAATGACAAGAGCTATTAAAAAAATGTGAATGACAAACTTGTAGGAAATTTTATTTGCCACAAAAATGTCCGAGGTAAAAATTTTCTATCATTAATATATACTTCTCGAGATATTCGGCTTTTTAAGTAAGGCTTTATAGAATTTTCATAGATGGTATGTAATAAAAAATTGAGCTATATAACTTCTTGTTCCTTCTCCCAATATAGAATATAATCTTTTCTTCATATATTATTATATACTATACGCTTCAGGAAATCGAACCGCACTCATTGTGCTTCCACGCCAATCAAATGTAACATTTGTGCTACACCTAGAATCGGTGGACCGCGAAGGTTCAAGTTTCAACCAAAGCTCTTTTTGGATCCCGCTGGGCTGTCTCAGCTCAATAGCTATAAATCGCTTCACACCAAGTGTTGAGTTTGGTGACTTTGGAGTGTCTACCTACCTTAATCAGTTTTGAGACGACAGCTTTTCGCTCCGCCCCTTATCGTCTGGCGAATAACTGCATTTGAAGGAAGAATTATGGCAGCAAGCCATTAGGCTTACATACATATATCGAGTACATAAATATTCTTATATTTATTAAATCTAATGTGGCTGTGATAACTAATGCACAATAAATATAAAAGTATTTAGAATATTTTAGTACAAGTGTTCCAACGCTGTGTGTTTATTGCTACATTTAGGTATACACTATGTATGATAGGGTGAGTCAAAAAACCGCATAAACGAAATTTTTTTCAAATTGTTGGAAACGCGATTTGATAATAAGAAAAACAGAGAAAACTGTTGGTCTATGACCTTCCCCATACAATTCAAAGAAAATACTTGGAGAAACTTTGTTAGAGGTGTCTAAGAAGTCTTTTTCGGAGTATCAAGCAAAACAATTTTAATTTTTTTTTTCCCACCCTAATGTACTTGTGTGCGCACCAATTTTTGGCAACTTTTTGTACAATCATATTTTGAACATTATTGAAGCTGGTCGGTTGATCGGTTGGTAATAAGTGAAGTTGGCTGTAGTTGAAAATAAAACCGACAACGGTATCTGCAGCGACGGCGATTAAGTGATTTTTTATTTTCCATATTAAAATGTAAACAGAAAATTTATGTCAAATGTCAGTTTGACATGAAATATTTATCTGCGAACATATGCCTACACACACACGCACCTATGAACAAATCATAATAAAAATATTTCGTTTGTCTGTATATACCAAAATCTGGGTGTGTGTGTGTCTACAAAAATGCTCAATGAATAAGTTGCAATTCATAAGCGCGCATTATGGCCGCATAATGGCAGCCAGCCGGGCGGCAGGTAAGCACACGAGCGAGGTTGAACTGCACACAACGTGTGTGTATCGTCTATCTGTCAGGTGGGCAGCCATCGACAGACGTCGTCGTCGTTGTCGTCGTCGCAGGCCGTTTACAAAGAGACTCGGTAAATATTGTACAATAAAATACGATTGACATGCTTAATTATTTATTTTAATTTGTACAAAAAGAAATTCGTGGAACCGACTGTTCTACTGTGGCTTGTAGCACACTACCATATTTATGTATGTATATAATAGAGGCATGTGATATATAAATAGACATACATATGTAGGCATAATTTACCCATTGGCAGTGTTACTGTTGAGGGTAGAGTGGTGCGAGTTGCCTCGGTGTCGCAGTGGAAAACGAGAAATAAATGCATTAACTGACATACTCACATACATAGCACACATGATATACGTATGTACAATTTTCGATGTCTGTGTGTTGATATGCGCGTATGTCTGCAATACAACTAAATATTGTAAATGCCACAAAAAAGCCAAGAACACATGAAATTGTGGGCATTAGCATGGCAGTCTGCGAAATAAGCACACATACATAGTACAAGTATATGCTGTTGCATGTGTGTACTCTATACATACATATGTAGGTGTGGAGGTTGTCAGCCTGCTACTGTTTAATCGGTAATTTCGTCAGTGGGTAAATCGTGTTTAATGTAACTGTTGGGTTATTTTATTTAATTAGCAGTGCTTATTGCTGTTGTTGTTGCTTTTGCTTTTGTTGTCTACCGTTATCTTGCTTGTCGCATGCAATTTATGCAAACATTCGTAGCCACATCTCGACCGAGGCACACAGAACTATTTTCATGCTTTCATCGCGCTGTGGTTGTTGCTTGTGTTGTTGTTATTTTATAGTGACTTTAATTAAGGCAAAATGATTTGAATGATTTTATGACATGTTTCCTGTCCATTTCTATTAGTTGTTAGCAAAAAACAGTAAAGGAACAAAACTAATTGACTTGAAATGAGGCGCTGAAACGAATGTTTGACACTAATACATGCACAGACACATACATACATATGTATGTACAGATATACATAAGGCGATCTTAGCAATGTGAATATATTTGTACGAAACTTCCAAAAGGGAATTATTGAAATGGAAAGTTGAGCTTAATTTTAGGAGAAGAAATCTTCGTTTGAAAGATAGGTTTTCCAAGAAGAAATCCTTAGTGAGCTTTGTCCAGATTCATTACAAGTAATGGTTCCCTGTTTGGGGATGAGAGAGTCCTCTGTACTTCTCCATATTTAATTTACATTTATTTATATATGTACACACATATGTGTACTTTTATGTAATTCTAAGAAGAAAAATGTAAGTGTAAAGTGAAATTTCGTAGAGGTCAACATCTACCCCTAAGATCACACCTTGACGACAGTGGTGAATTGTATTTGGTGGAATTCAGAGAATGTGAGACTTAAAATAAGGTGCTAGTGACCAGCCTTCATTTGGTTGAGGCGGGATATCTTCCACCGCTCACAATGCTCCAATCTAAGAGATTGGTAAGCTGGGGTGGAAAAAAATCAAACCGACTTGTGGCCAGTAGAAAGCACAGCAATCCTCCTGCTTTTTGGCGCTCTTGCGTCTTCCTCTGCAACTAACCAAGTGAAATTTCATGTCAGATTGGGCTGGATTTCTCTGAGAACGGCATTCGTTTTCAAAATATTGTAATCACCGTTGTGGAATTGTATTCGGGAGTGGTACAAAAATGGCAATATCTGTCTCACTTAATAACGTAAGAGTTAAGGAAAGAGTGCTTGGAAATCGTCGTATTCGCTTTAGGAAGATAATATTCTAAATCTCTTCTGAATCGATTCAACAGAGTGTGGTAAATTATTTGATTATGAAGCGTGTCAATGCCGTTGGGTAGAAGTCGGAAAAGGGATGTTTGACTGACCGACTGTCGTGGGAACTATCATCAAACGCGTCGTTAGTCTTGATGATCTTGGGTATGAATTTGACGTTGAAAATGTCCAAAAAGCTCACCAATGGCACTCCAGAAATGGGCCGAAGACGAATCAAGATTCGCTAAAGGCACAGAAGATCGTTCCAGTCGAGGCTTATAACAACTAATGGGAAAATAGATTAACAATTGGCATGCTTGCCTTTCCTCAAAAGACACCTATTTTGAAGATAATAATAAATATTTGGACTAAAATACACGAAAATGTAGTTTTCTTTTGTCAATCAGGTCAGCGGATGGTAAACTACCTTTAGGTCTACCTTATTTGGATATAATAGAAGCCGAAGCAGTTTGTGTAACAGTTCTATGCTATAGTAATCCGATGAGAATAATATGATCACAGATTATAAAGTGGTCAGGCTGTATGACAGCTCCATGTTATTGTGGTACGAGCAACATTGGTGGGCAGGATTTCAGATCGATATATCAGTGTATAGATACACACAGACATAGACGGACATGGCTACATCGACTGGTCACGCTGATCATACATGCATTGTTTTGGGAAACTGAATATTTGCTGTACAGCGTGTAATTATAACAAGTCTTTTAAGTAAAACTTCTTTCAAAGGCACTGACTTCGCGAACATCCCTTGTATGGTGCTCGAAAAAATGGAAAAATTAGTTAGTTAATATTCGAAACAAATTTTGAGTACCTATTATACTTTGCGTTAATTAAAAACCACAACATATGAGCATAGTTGGCAATCATATTAACTGTAACCAAAACCACAACTACCACTGAATATTCCACCCAACATTTAATTGAGCTGAAAACCAAAATCCAATCTGGCTGCAAATGTTTTATGGCATAAAATTCTTGGAAGTAAAATATTTCTGAACTACAAAATATTAAAACCACACACATACACACGCACACACATGGGCACAAATCAACAATGTATTTGAAGTCATTAAATTGCACATTAAAGTTGCATGTGGCATGTGGCAGCACACGCGCATACGGGAATACAAACTTCCACGCAGCATTATTATATAAATCGAACACCACACGCAGCACTTGCCGCACGCTGAGCCACCGAGCTTAGCTTTCACTCCCCCACCCTCCCGCTCGGACACCCAGTTGTAGAAGCAGAGTAACAAGATTGCTCAGAGCAAATCTAAACATTTACAAAAATTTTACGACTTTCCTATTGCAACAAACCAAATCGAATTTGCCATGCCACACGGCGCGCTACGATCATGTGGCAAGGCAGCTTATTTGCAACAAGCAGGTACACTTCGGGTGTCTAGTTTAAATCAAATGCAACATTTGTTGCAATTTTAACGGCGGTAGCATACCTTACAGCGCGCTCACTCGAATCTTATTTTTAATATTTTTTTGGCTTTTATTATTTATTGTTGTTGTTGCATTCAGTATAATTTTTACGGTTTGCGTTGTTATTGTGCATTCTTAATGTAATAAAAATAAAATGTTGCAAATTCTATAAGCCAAACCACCACCCAAGCATGTTGCACCGCCGAAATGTTGCCAATGTTGCAAATGTGCGTGACTCCGACGAAACTCTGGCCATGAACAGTGAAATGCATACTCACATAGCAAATAAACGCTGTGGAAGCAAACAAAATGCAACAGCAGGTAATAAAATTAAATGGAATTAAAACCAGCTACAACAATTGCAATAAAGCTAAACGAAATAAAACTAGTCAAATGACACAAATGCCGCCGCTGGCTTGAGGCAAGTTGGTTGGCTGACGGTCTGCCGGGCTGCCGGCTTGGCAATGACAAAGAAATGACGCATGGTGCGGACAGTGGTGGCAAGACAGGGCGGCTGGAGTGCGCCGGTGCAATGTTGCAGGCAATACAACAACAACAATAGCAATAGCATTGGCAATCATCATCACATGCGAATAAAACTAAAAGAGCAGGAAAATGCGAACTTAAACTATAAAATAAACATTAAACATAGTAAAAACACTTTTTATGAGGCTCTCAAAGTGACGGAATCGTAATGGCATGAAATGGTGCAAGCAACAACGTCGCATTGCCGCAGCAAATGCAGCACGCTGCATGCTACAGCTTTCGCTAGGCTGCAGGCGGCCGAGAATTTACGTGCGCGCTGCTGTGGTGCGGTGCGGTGAAGGGTGCTTGTTGTGGTGGCCTAATGTTGTTGTGTCGCTGTGTGGCATGTCGCACGGTGTTGCCATCAGCATTACTATTACACCAACTTATAGTTATTGCGACACTCGTACCGCTCTTTCGGCATGTCTTTCTTTACGCTCATTTGTTTGCATTGACGCGCGCATGCCTTCACTCCACACACCATCGTTGATGCCACCAACATGATCAACATTAAAATTCTACATTTTAAATTTTATGTTGCCATATGTATTCCGCACGCATACAAATGCGCTTGTTGCACCAACGCATAAGGCAAGTATGAGTTGCATAAGTGTCGGGTTAAAATGTTTACCGGCGATTGTTGTTGATGTTTTTAGGATTTAATAGCATGACTTTGATATAATAAAATTCATTATCCTATACATTGTGCGTCGTACTAGGCTTAAGTGCAGGGGATTTGAAAGCCTAGTTAGATGCGACAATTTGCCACTAGCAACAAAAGCGGGTGTGCGGTAGTAAGTTAGGAGACAACATGTCTCGTATAGAGTATACATATGTAGGTATATATTACAGTTCAGATATCCACACAAAACATTTTAAGGTTAGGTGCAGTCTTTGCCACTAAAAGTTAGTTTAGTTTGCTTTGGAGTTTCCAAAGGACGTTTTTAAGAATAAAAATCATTTGACAAATGTTTGCCTAATAAAACCTTAGAACTGTTCCAGTCCATAGAACCCTTTCAGTTTATAAGGTTGACAGTTTCGGGAATGGAGAAGGGTAACTGAAACTTGGTCGGATGAGGTTGAGGTTACATATACCCGACTTTCGTGGTAACGGCACAATCTTCTAAGCTCCGTTGGTCTTAATGAAGGCGAAAAGTATATACGATTGGCTAGCGTTAAAAAAAAAATACTTTTCGATATATGTATTTTTCGATTTTGTGGTCGCAACTGAAAAGGCTGTGAAAGCACTTTTTTGGAAAGCTTAACATTATCGACGAATGTGTCCAAAAAAGAGAAAATGTATTCAGATTAATCGTAACTTTCTCCCTGTCCCTGTTGTACCGATGATCCTTTCCTGGTCGTTATTACTTTTAACTCAAAATATACATCATTATGGTGTACTGCCATGTGTCTGGTAGTTGTATTTAAAATAAGAAGATTATGACGAATAGCAACACCTGTGCAAAAATAACCTTTTTGTTCTCCGACATATAAAATATGAGAAATAAGACTCTTCAAAGTCCTTCATCTAATGACGGGAGTAAAATCACATTTACGAAAGTTCGCCGAAGAAATATAACTTTCATTTCAGAGCATAGAAAATCTGAAGCAAATATGTATACAAATATCTCCCTAAAAGTTGGCTGTAAAACGTTGTACATTGGAGAGCAAGACTCTCAAAGGAATTGCATTTATTAGCTGGTTAAGCATTGCGGTCTTCAACTACAATTTATTTTAATTGGAATAATTTTATTTTTCTTTATGCTTATTCAGTTTGCTTATGCACACTAACAAACAAACGTATATATAATTAATGATCCTTTGTTGTAATATGCTCCGCTTTGGATATAAATACACTTATATTAATATATGTACATACATATATTTATGGGCGCGCGCCAATGTGTCGTTCGTACTCGAAGGAGGGAGTCAAGCGTGTAGGTGTAAGTGAAAAAGTTTAACTTTGTGTAATAAATATATTTGATATATTTGTTTGGCTTTGGCGAACTTTGAACAGCAATGACGCACCCACACCGGCTTGCCGACCAAAGCAGGGTTGAAATGCCAAGGAAAACGCTTTCTCATACAAAGGCTAGTCTCCGCCCGATACACGTACAATAAAATAAATGGCATTTGTTATCGTCGAATAACAAAAATAACAAAGTTATTTCGGTAGCGAACTCAAATTATAATATATAATTATATTGGATTTATTGATTTATGACATTAATGATGACGCTGGGGCCATTAGGAATATTTGCTGTTAAATAGTGTGTTGAGCAAGTGGGAAAGGAAATGAAAATTATAGAGTATCTATAAGCCTTTGTTTGGTGTAAAGTAAACATATGACCTTTTATTATACTTTAAGTTCTAGGTCCGAAAACAATTGTTTGACATTTTGAGTTTAGGTAACTTATTGCCTTTAGTGGCCCACCTGGTGTGACAACCGAAAAAAGATGATTTTTGGGAATTTAAAAAAAACTCTTTACGTCAACTTTAATAAAATTTTAAGGGCTGACATATTTTAGGAATACACATTAATTTTTTTATGAAAAATTTTTGATATGTAAAGATTTCCGACAGCTCTAAAAATTTTTCTCCACTAATACATTGGTTGCGAACTCCTCAGTGCCCGAACTTTAAAAATCAGTCTCCCGAGAACGTATTGCCCTGGACCGACGTACGGCCAAAACATATTCAAAATAAGTAGATAAAATGGTGGCGTTTAAAAGAAGGAACATTTTTGATTTGTCAAAACTCGATTTTTGAGTGGACCAACTTATTGTATGTATGTCATTGTACAAAGAACTGGTTATAAGCAGAACATACCGAATAAATTTGACGGTTAATATACGAGTATGTAACTAAAAAGTTACAGTTTAGAATCTACAAGTCGAAGCCTTAGTTCCTTTATCTTTATTTTTATCTTTTTCTTTATCTTTATATTTATACCGTTATATACACGCATTAAAATCACTCGCTGTGTGTGTGGATCATATTTGCTCCAGCAGAGTCGCAATTGTGTAAGTGTGTTTGTGCGAGTTTGGCTTGGCTCTCATGCGACGTCGAACGCGGACTTACCCAAAGAAATCTTTTATAATTCCACAACGACAGGAGCCTTGGCTGCTTGAACAAACTGCAACGAAACTATCACTGCAAGCATAGCATCTGACACACACACACACATGCATATGCCCTTTCTCAACTATTTCTACACATTTTCCTTTCAGTAGTTTGGTTCTGTTGCAAATTGTTGTTGTTGCGTTTGGATGCTAACAAAAGTTTAAGTTTCTTGCAAGACGAAGCATTTGGCGAAATCGAGCGAAGAACTTTCTTGCAAACCCAGGCACGCACACGCACACACATACATATCAATGTATCGCAGCGAACTTATGCTGCTCTGGCACACTATTGCCGGCATCCTCAGCTTCGTTTTCACGGCTTGTTTTTGCTCTGCATACATACAAACACATACGCACGCGAACACAGGCTACATTGGCTCAATCTACGGCGTGTTGCTAGTGGTGCAGCTTCTTTAAGTAGCTTTTCTTCTTGTACTTGGGAGGAGGCATGCACTTGTTCTTTCGCATATTGTTGTTGTTGCGGCCCGACTTGATTACCAACTGGCGTTTACTGTGCTCCTGGTCGCTGTGCAGCATCTGCATTCAAGCAAATGCATTTTTCTGCGACGCACGCAACATTTGCTGCATGCAACAATTTGCAAGTTGGTGCCGCTGATGCGTTAGTGCGTTGTGGCAGTGCATTTACAGCACTTAGCTGTACATACGTAAATAATCAGCAGCGAGTTGTACTCAATATATACGAGTCTCAAGTCAGCAATAATGGCTCAATCTCACTGGAGTGCTGCGGGAAGTGTCTTACCTTCCTTTCATTGCCACTCCTATACACTCACGCACACAATGAGCGTGGCGGACTATGTAACGGTAAGTTAACTTCGCTAGCTGCCCATTCATAGCGCTGTTTGCCTTGTAGTTTTTCGCATTTGTCCAATGTATTTTTAATGCAACTGCATCTAAGAGTCTTGCAACGAGTCCTTTGTAGCACATTTGTAAATAATTTGTTCACAAACGCAACACTGCATTTCTTTGCTGGATATCCATCGAACACCGACCAATATGCCAGCCGACTTGCTATCAACTTTCGCAAGCGAAAAGGGTTCCTCCAGCGTCCTTTCTTTTCTGTGTGCATTTCGCGGAGAACTTTCGTTCGTGTGGACCCGCCAAAAATGTTCGCATTTCAGTGCATGGCGGGCATTTCGAATGCACTGCGATGCTTAGTTATTCACTTGTGTGGCATGTGATTATGCGGACCCACAGCCACCGAAATGGCGGGCCCCGTTTTGCTCCCTGATAGCTCTATGAGTTCACTGCATACATTATATACATGTGTATGATTGTGTATATTATATACATGCGTGTGTCTGTTCATCGATTTTATCTACGCATTCGCATTGCATTGCATTGCCTTGCTTGAAACACACACACACACATGCACATAAGTATATTTTCAAAGTTGACTATTTTTATATATTTGCTGTTGCTAGTTGGTCGTGTTTTGCTGCAACTTTTTTAGCTTGCGTGTTCGGATGCGCGCACTTCCTACTACATCCGTTCAAAACACACACACACACATTCTAAACTTTCAGGGTTTCTTGCACTCTGACCGTGTTTGTGCAAGTATTTCAGTTAACTTACATACACTCACACAAAATGTCGTTGTATATTGCTGCACGCTTGTTTACGCAATTTATGGCAATATTTACAATTTTCGGTTGCAACATGAGTTTTGTCGGTTTGTAGATGGAGTCCTGAAACTTATTGTTTACCACATGTCCCGGCATAAAAGTGCCGTTATTGCAGCACTGCACTTAGAGGTTGGAGGGGGATGGTATTTCTAAATTCCGTAACACTGTATTATGTTTAACGGTGTTAGCAAAAGTGAGGTTGAAGAGTTGTTTTGGAAATGGAGGATTTCGAAGTTCGAAGGCGTCTTCAACGTTAAATATCGGAACCACAACCTCAATTACTTCGGTCAATTGACCTGAACATGGCTTGTTAGAACCTCGTTTTCATTTTCACGCGGCTCTAGCGAGATGTAGTTGACCTCAATGTGGGTTGGTAGGCCCGGCGTCACATTTCTAGGCAGTTCTAAGGAGATTTTACTAATCGCCTCTTGATGCATACTTAGGGTATCAAAAAGCTTTGGTATTTCAATTGTTTAAGTGTGATCTCTGTAATATACAAGAGCGTTAGTATTGATAATTCACTATATTAAGGTGGCTAAGTCGTAATAAACATGCTCAACTCTTAAAAATGATACCATCTAAAATACTAGGAGGTTGTGCTTACAAATCGTCCTTTCTGTATCGAAGATATGTTAATGCCATCTCTTTAAAAAGTGGCATAATATTCATATTCATAAACGTAAGTTTTTTAATTTACAAACATTGAGTACTGATCATAAAAGAAATGATAGCCAACGGAGCATACGTAAAAGTTATCGTTTACCCTACATTGTTAGTTAGAGGAGAGCGCTCAGCATTTCGGTGGAGACCTGTACCAAATACATACTAGTATATGAACTGATATAGGCTAATGGTTGAAAGGTTTTTATCTACGAGTGATGGTAGAAAAGGAACCGGAGCCTATCATATGTTATAGCTCAGAAGAAGCATCCGTTGACATATGTAGGTATTTTCTACCTTCACTTAGCAGAAATTTCTTTAATTCTAGGACCCGTAATTCCTCTCATTGGACTATGTGCTTAAACCTATGATCACTTCAAGGCCATGGTTACGATTTTAAAATTCACCTTGGAAAGAGGTTTTTCTCGACAAGAGTTAAAGCTCACCAATCGTTTTGTAGGAACTGGTACATTTTGGAAGTCCCAAAGCCAGATGAACATAGAAGTCTGTGTATGGTTTTTCAGTTCACACCGTAGTGAACACGTCAGATTTTAAAGAACTTGACTATATAAGGTGCAAAAGGTGGGTCTCCGGCAATGTATTATTTATTGAACCGGTAAGGAAGGACTAAGTTCGGGTGCAACCGAACATTTTATTCTTTTGCAACTTACAAGAATCAAAGCCAGGAAATTACCTAAAGGTTCAAGCCGTCAACTAGAGGATAGGAATCCAAGCCATATATGTATATGTAACATACTATATTATTTACAACTCATACCCACACATATACATAAGGGTTTCGTTTCGTTTCGATGACTCACATACAATCACCAATCACATTGAGTAAAGTCAGATGGCTGTTTGAAAATCGAGATATTAGTTAAATGGTGCTACGTCAAGTTTTCGCCCAATTTTATCTATATTAGACATAAAGCTACACTGATATACTTGTAAGTAAGGAAAACACGCTGTGTAATTTTAATGAGATAATTCACATATTGGCCGATACATGCAGTATAAAGTCACCAGGAAGTTCGAAAATCTTTATATTAGGTGTATGGTATATGGGGCCATTTTACTCAGATGATATGCATATGGCAGAAAAAACTCTGTGAAACGTGGATTAAAAAGTGCTAAGTACAATTTGGAGAGATATTGTCGACCAGATTTTTAGTCACGAATTAGTTTCAGTTTGGTGCACGAATTCAAGAAGAGGTTTCTCTTTGCTGCAATACAAGAACTATTAATACCCTTTTTCCGCAAATTTAGCTCAACTGTCGTTTGCCACTTTGGTGGGTTGATGCAAATTACCGAATAAAATCCAACTTGCAACGGCAGCAGCTATGGCTAATTGAGCTTTTCTTTCATATAATAAACAAACAATGTGAAACCATACATTTACAAACGTACTCTTTATATAATATATGTATGTATGTATGTGTGTATGTATATGCAATAAAAAATTTCTGTATTTTAGAAGGGTAATTAATCTTTTTCAGTTCCTTTTTTACATGCATTAATTTTTACTTGGAGTTTTTGTATTAAAATATTATCGCAATTCAGCTAGCCGCCACAGGAATGTGTGTATGTGTGGGTCAGTGTTTGTGGCAGCATGTGTGTGTGTGATGTGGTGCTATCAACCACCACCGTCATGCGGCATCTTTTCGCCTGCTTGTTCTGCTTCTTCTGTGCACTTGTTGGCGTTGTTTGTTTCCTCTGTTGCAGCAGCGTGTAATTTTTCATTTTCCACTTGAACATCTGCACACATACTCGTAGGTGCCGAAGTAAGCCCAAATACTTGTAGTCGACGTACAAACATACATATTTATTCATAGATGTACTTACTCGATTGTATTCCTTGCACTTAAATATTTATTGTTTTTATGTGATTCGTTTCTTCTTATTTCATTTTTAAATTTTTATTTACATTTCAACTTTTTCAGCGGATTTTTATATCGTTAGTTACCGTTGTTGTTGTTGGTGGTATGGTCCGCGAAAGGTGAATACAGTTAATTTCACATGAATGCGGGTATTTTCAGTTGTAAGTGTTGCAAACTGCTGAATTTTAGTAGGAAACAGGTCGCGCGAATAGTCAGTGTGCCAGCAAATCTTAATTTTCGCAGTTAAAAAATATTTTATTGGAATTTTTTCGCATATAAAAATAAGTAACAATGGAACATGGATTTTTTTTGGGTTGGATAAATTTCATTTTTCTTGCTTTTTTGGGGTTGTGGAATTACATTGTGACACTGTTTCTATATTATTCTAAGTTCTATCTTTAGTTTTCATCCAAAAATATTATTTATTTATTATATTACCTTAAACAGTTACTTTAATGTCGAATGTCTCTTTGGATAGGTAAGTATATGAAACGACTGACTTTCAGTAATTTTGTTTAAAATTGCTCAGAAAAGTTTTAGTTCAGTGAATTTCGGATACCATAGTGCACTAGACACAAGTTGTAAAGTTTAGTATAAAAGTACCTACTTTTCGAAAATTAAAATTTTCAATTCGAGTAAGCAACTTTTTATGTGTATATTTTAAAGTCGATTAGTCGAAAATAACTTCATCGTTATAATGTAATATTATAATATTATTTTCCAGATAAGTACAATATTTTGGTTAAAATTTTGGGTTAGAAGACTCGTATCAAAAGGTCTGAAACTTTTGCAAAAACGAGGCCGAGTAGAGGACTCAAGAGAAATGCTTGACAACGAAGCCTCCGAAACCGATAAATTTTGGTCAAGAATTCACGAATATTTACATTTTTTTAACTTTTATTAAACTGCACTTTTTAAACAGTTCTCAATTCTCTATAAAATATATTTTTTGACTTTTTCATTTTTATAATTGTTGCACAAGTATCAGCTATTCGATAATCTCCTTTATTTACGCCTTAAAGGGAATTTTATATTTAAAACAGGTGGCAACCTTTTAGAAAATGTCCAATGTTTATTAAAATACTGGTCTGCCTTTAGGTCATTTTATACAAAAAAGTGGACTCACCCTAATGCGCATTTGCATATCCAAGGAATCGACTGTGTAATTATTTCAATTAAAATTTCAAATTATATATTATTCTGTTATCGCCGTTGTAGTGAAGATGTATTGCTGACAAACCCCATGAGCACAAACATGCTCTCATATAGAAACATAAAGCTGAAATTAGCATTTTTGTTTGGCGTCTACAATTCGTTTGAGACTCCGTCGAAAGAAGCGATTGAGTGGAAGAGAAGAGCAAATTGTTGGTTGTTTTTTCCACAACTGTTGCTGATTTGATCAGTTTTATGTAGTCGGCAACACATACATATATATGTATATACAATCACAAGTTTTTATACACGTTTTCCTTATGCACCTTTTCGCAGCATTTAATTTTTTTATTTCCGAGAAACTGGAAAAATGTTCGTTTTATTTATTTTTGTTTTTTCTTTTTATGCTATAAGGAAATTTTGGTTGAACCACAACAACGGCTACGGCCGGTACTTTTTGAAAGCTTAAGTGCACAATTTAAAATTAATAATTTATACATTAAAGTATTAATTTATCGGAGCGATAAAAACATGTCTGCTTTTGAATATTAAAATATTGTTAATAAATATTTGAGCCGATATGGAAATTGAGCTTAGTTTAAGCCAATTATGTTGACAGCTATTACCTGTCCGCATGAGTGAATGTTGAAAAGTTGATATATGTGGATTGAGGTGTCGAAAATAATTGAATTGGCGTAACTAGCGCCGATTAGTCAACAAAATACCAGTTCCACGAAGTGCCCACTGAATGTGAATTTGTTTAGCGAGCGCTCTATCTTAAATATTTAAATTGGATCAATATACCAACACTCAAGCGTGATTAGATTCACACACATATCTATATATAGTATACACAGATGTCTTACAACGAAACTTGTTAGGCAAAAAACTCGTTAAGCACATCTACAGTGAATCAGGAAAATGAACGTAAATTGCAACACAGACAGAGATTGAAATAATTCAATGCGTTCAAAAACACCCTTTTTAATAGCGATATACCGCTTATGGTTGCTCATTATTTCTACTTTCTCAATTTAGGAAGCTATGCGACACTGAAAAACTCAATGTCACAGTTTTTAAAGTTCTAAATGGAATATGCTATGTTTTCTATAAGTTATTTGTATTTGGCTGGACTTGAGAATGGCGAATCGAACTAACCACTGGTATAAATGTAATATACTAGTATAACACAAACATAGAGTAACAAGAGAGAGGAGTTTAAGAAGGTTAAATATGAACACTAAGGTAATCAGAAGTATTAGATTAATCCTTTATCTTATAAACATACAGTAAATAATACTTGGTCCTGTATATTTATACGACCAAGGACTCGGCAATATTCTGTAAAATTGTACAAGGGAAATTATTTGATTTTTTATGAAAGATTGGTTTCAAATATTTTACTATGGATAAAAAACTAAAAAAGAGTATTATTTTCTCAATTAGTAACGAACATTGAGATCGGGAAAATTCCGACTTTCAGCTTTCACGATGCTATCTCTAAATCACATTTAGCCACATCTTATGACCGAAATATTAGAAAGCATCCTGGCTCTTTACTATCACAGTACTTCGTTTAATATATATTCGTTTTATCGATTTCGGATTAGTCTTGTTAAGGTCTGTACAATATCTTGCATACTCCCAAAATGGTTCGTGATTATGATCAATGATTAGTTTGTATACGATTACTCTTAACCCCAATTATTTTATTTTCAAGTAACATATTTTGGTTGGTGGGAGTTCAATTTAGTAGTGGTTTAGTGGGTATATATTAAATAGAAATTAATTTTTGTTAGTTTAGCTTTTTAAGCATGCACTTCTATCAATTATAGAGTTTGTTTATGAGGATTGAAATACTTCTGAGATTCTTCTTATAACCGAGTTAACGATAGTGCGCCAGTCTTTTTTTCCGCTGTTTGGTTTCAATTCGAGATACTAAGTGCAGCCAGGTATTTCTCCATCTGATCTCTCTAACGGAGTGGAGGTCTTCCTTTTCCTCTGCTTCCAGTGGCAGGTACAGAATCGAAACTCTTCAAAGCAAAGAAGTGTTTTCGTCCATCCGGACAACATGACCTAGCCTGTGTAGCCACTGTCTTTTAATTCGCTGAACTATGTCAATGTCATCGTATATCTCGTACAGCTCATCGTTCCATCGAATGCGATATTCGCTGTGGCCAACGCGCAAAGGACCATAAATCTTTCGCAGAACTGTTCTCTCTAAAACTCGCAACGTCGACATACCGTTGTTGACGTCGTCCAAGCCTCTGCACCATATAGCAGGACGGGAATTATGAGCGACTTATAGAGTTTGGTTTTTGTTCGTCGAGAGAGGACTTTGCTTCTCAATTGCCTACTCAGTCCGAAGTAGCACCTATTGGCAAGAGTTATCCTGCGTTGGATTTCCAGGCTGGCGTTGTTGGTGGTGTTAATACGGGTTCCTAAATAGACGAAATTATCTACAACTTCAAAGTTATGACTGTCAATAGTGACGTGGGTACCAAGTCGCAAGTGCGACGACTGTTTGTTTGATGACTGGAGATATTTCGTCTTAACCAGACCCATTTGCTTCGCTACCTTATCCAGTCTGGAGAAAGCAGAACTAACGGCGCGATTGTAGAGGCCAATGCTATCAATATCATCGACGTACGCAAGCAACTGTACACTCTTATAGCAGATTGTACTTTCTTTATTTAGCACTGCAGCTCGTATTATTTTCTTCGGCAATGGGTTGAAGAATCCTCCTTTCACGGGTCTTTTCCAAGGTTTGACCACTTTTGGTTCGGTCTTAAAACGTTTCCTTAGTCGCCGCATCATTTCTTACAATTTTCGAGCATTACCCATGTCGAACAGCTCCCTATCTGCCTATCTGAGCACCTATTCTGAATATATGTAAATACATACTTGAATATGCGGGAGGAGACTGAAATATTGAAACTCAAAACGTGACTGGCTTCGTAGAGCCGCGGACATTAACAATACATCCCTGTAATTGCAGAGTTCATTTCCCTTTTTCCCTGTATTTCTCCCCTCTCTTTGTTTTTCTACGGACTATGGTTTTCTTCGAATTTGAAACAAAAAAATCTGTGTAACTTCTACCCTGAGCCTCTTTGTCGATATGTAAGATATGTATGTGGGCTTGAGTTGATAAGTGGGCGTTACATTTGTGGCTTAATATGCACCTGTGATGCTTCAGATTTTTTCGATTATGAAAAGTAATTGCGTTATTCATTTCCTTTTTTCTGTGGAAATAAAGAGGAAATGGCCATTTGTTATTTCGCCTTTTTTACTTTTCGCTTTTAATTTACCTTCTTGTGTTTTTATAGCATGCCTTTTGGCTTGCGATTTATGCAAAGCGCTGAATTTGTGAGCGCATTGATTGCACTCCGAGTGTAATTGTCAGTAATTAAAGGATATTAAATTTAATGTCGACAGCGAAGTTTTATTCTTGAGTTGCATTGTAACTAAAATGCGTCAATGTGTTGTTTAAAGTTTACTTTACAGATTTGATTTCAGAAGAATGTATCACTATTGCATATGATTAAATGTTACCACAGATACGAATATTCCAAAAATTACGATTCCTGTCAAGAGGTTTCTGAGATAGCTAAGAATATTTTGAGAATTGTTTGACTTTTAAATAAGTTTTTAATGTTCCATGGCTTCAAATGCGAAAAGTCATGAAACTGTTATATTTTGTATATTCCTATTTTCGAAATTCTAATTACTTAAATATTTGAAAATATGGCTATCCTGTTACTGCACTCGTGCCAGCTCTAATATATTTCGACAGCATTATAAGCATTATCCATTGGTATCCATTAAGAAAATTATGCTCATCGGTTTCTTTCTAAACCGCAATAGGCAGAAATTTACCAGGAAAATTGACCGGAGCATTATACAGTAGTAATATGTGCTTTGTTTTTTACTAGAATTGTAAGAATTGGTTATTAACTGAGATAAAGGAAAAGGAACAAAATGACCAACATGGATTCAATTTTGTATCCCTTTTCCGATATAGCTGGCATATCTCGTTAGTGATGAGTTGAAACTTTTAACGCACAAATCTGGTCAAAGAAGTGAAAGGTCTCTGTTCGGATTTATTTCTTAATATCATTCTGCGAGCACAATTTCGTCTCAATGAACTGATGGATTCATAAAATATGCAACAATACTGCTGTAGCCATTTACCCATATTGCCTCTATGTTTGAAATTAAACTATTCCGAAATCACTTAGAAAATAGTAAAACCCATCGCGGGGTTGTATAATAAAAATTTGATTTGGTTCAAAAGCAATTTACTTTACTCACGAAATATGAAGTTGCCACTACTTCTTGCTATAGTTCAAAATTTAACATATGTAGGTACCTTCCATAAACGCTTACCTGCAAAGAAATACAAAACATATTGAAAATCAGTTGAGAATTTAAATTTTTGCAAATTATTTTGAAATTAAAGTAAAGTTAAGAGCTGCATACAGGGTGCACTGTATATGTATAAGGTGTGTAAATTTCAGTTACCTAAGACATTAGAAACTGTATAACGGTTTTATTATTATTAATTATTTTCAAAAAAACTTTGTCCTTGCGTGAAACTTTGAACTTTGAATAAGAAGAATATCATCACGTATTGTTGTTAAAAATAACTGATATGAACTGATACGACATCTTAAACAAAAACTGTTTAAATTTGTCTTAAGTTTTATGTAATCTCTATGGATTTCTGTCATTCATGGACATAAACGTAGAGAAATTTCATAAATAACTATATACATATGTACATATACAATATAACAGCAGAAGTGTGAAGAAAAAAGTTGCAGCAGTGACTTGCATTGTCCTCCATATTTACCCATCAGACAATGCGCTATTGAGAGTTAGAATACCGCAAAGGATACATTATGTGGCGATCAATAGAGAATGCCATATAAGTCAAAAAAAAGGTAATTTGCGTGCAATGAAATTTCTGTATTTCAAATAAAGTGCAAACAACCAGAAGTTGCTTTGTAGTTTTGTACGAGAGAGAATTATGTGGTTTTAAAACGAGGTTTTCAATATTTAATATAAATACAAAAAAAACGAGTCTAACAAATTTTAAATTTTAATTTTTAACGTTCGAGTTCTTGAAAACATTGATATAAAAATATTCCTCCTGCTCACTTACCGCAAGTATATTTATATAAAGTCAGCAATGCCAAAAGAGGCGGCCATTTAGTCCATCCAACTCTGCATACAACAACAAATTGGGAGCAACCGATATCTACAAGTTCAAGTGGAAACAGGGGATATTCAAATTCCTTCATACACATATACAATACATACATCTTCACACATATACTTCAATATAGACAAGTGTGTGCAGTTGGCAGGCGAAATAAATGTAGAGACGCGAATAATATCCTTGCGTAGCAAAAACAAATGCTAATCAATAATAAAATAGTTGGCGCTATCCTATCAAAACTTGCGCTCGCAGCGCGAATAGAAGCGGTGTGTGGGTGTGCGTAGACATTGAAATAGGCGCGCGCGGTTGTGCGAGTTAGCCACTTCTATGTGCTAGACAACACAACAGTAGGCATATTGCAGCGAGTGTGTATGTGTCTGTGCGAAATGCGGCATCTACAATTCATAGAATAGCAGCCAAATGATGATTGAGTGGGTGTACGGAATATTATGTTTTATACACACACACAGACACCCAACAACGCGAGTAAATGCATATCCGCATATGAAGAATGCATTCAGTGATGCATTTTGCCTTCGTTCATGGGATTGTTGTTGTGTTTGTGGTGGCAAGTTGCTTGTTAGGCGCAAATAAACTATTATATCGAAAAAACGTACGTTCTGGTGGGTAACGCGCCTTAAAGTGTGCTACGTACAGCTGAAGCTGGATATAATGACTTAAGATCATAAAATTAAAAAATTAAACAAGACCGATGTTGTTCTGGAAGTCGAACACATTTTTTTGGAATAAATCCCTTAGGAAGGACTCTCTTCAACAGAAAATGTTATTGATCTTTTATGAGTGCAATTTTTTATAAGGTTAGTAAGAGTTTTGAGAAGAGGTAATGGCGCGTTCTTTTACGCTAAACTCGAAAAGTATACTCTTGTGGTGAATAAAAACTCTGAGTTTAACTTTTATATTCTTGCAACATGTTGCTAAAGAGTGTTATAGTGTTGTAGTTGAAATCCGGGTGACTGTCTGTCTCTCTGTCCGTCCGTATAAGATATAGAACTCTAATTTGGCACTGGGGATGGCAGTGGCTAGGGGCACGCGTGGGCTAAAAGTTTCGAAAAATTGTGCGTGGCCCCGCCGAAATGATTTTCAGCGGACGATTTATAAATGATATACTCGTATGTAAGTATAAGGTATTGGTATTCATGTAAAGTGATCTCCATGTGTCAATTAGTGTGTGCTTGGCAGCTGTTTTTTATGACGCGAATAGTTTGTGTGGCTAGTTTTACCATGCAACAGCCATGAACAGCAAGTTTGCTAGAAATTTTGTGCTTCCAAAGGAGACACAGCTGCGGAATACATTATATGTTTTAGGAGTCTACTTCTTTACGAACACCAGTATTTAAGTGGCACAAAGCATTCATTGAAGGCCTTGGAGTTAGCAAACACTCAAATGAATCGTCCACCTCTCTTAGTGAGGACAAAATCAAAAACAATGCTTGAAAATCGTCGTATTGGCATCTGAGAGATAACAGAGGATCTTAACATCTTCTATGGATTGACAAAAAACATTTTAGTTAATGGAACGTGTCAATACAAGAACCGTACCAAAAGAGCTGAATCTTTTGCAAAAACGCCGTCGAGTAGAGGTCACAAAAGAGCCGCCTGTTATGGGAGTTGACCATCAACGAATGCTTTATTACTGGTGACTTGGATTTATAAGTTTTTTCAATTCGCCGAAGGCACTGAAGGCTATCTCAATCAAGGCTATTAACAATATGGAGTTTGATTGAGAAACTGTACGAAAAACCTTAAAAGCACACCCTAAACTAAGCACCCCTCCTAACTTCATATGAACAGCTTATATCATAAAATTTACGGACTTGTAACAAAAATTGTAGCCCGCATATAATGCTGACACATCGATTGAGCCTCTCTTAGGGCACTTCGAAGCTGCGTGCATTTGACACCGTCAAACACCGGTGAAGACCAGCCGGCTCAGTCCACCCTCTAAAAAACACACAAAGCGACATATACTTTCGGATACTTGTATTGACTAAAGCGGCACATTGCAATGGCCGCCGAAACCACAGTTGTGCAGCGTACGACTAGCGGCTAAGGGCAAACGAGTGTCTGCAGTCTATGGCCATGGACGGAACGGCCGCCGCCGCCTCTGCCACATTTTACGCACTAAGATTGAAAACCAAGCGCTCCATTGCGACGGAAATAACGAGGGCTTTGGTGTGAGATATTTATTTGCAACAACGACAAGCATATGATAAATATGCATGCCAATATGTATACCGTATGTGTGTGTGTGAGTATGGGTGCATATGAGTCTAGATTATAGGCAGAGCAGGCACAGCGCTGGCTGAAGTGGGCCAAAAAGTGCGAGATAAATTCATTTTCGTATCCTATAAAATATATAAAATGCCAACAACAAACAGGAACAACACTTGATGCATGGAAGCATGTGTATGTGTGGCACACAGTCGATTTTATGTGTCCAAGCAAACGGAATACCACATCGAGGCGTCGGACAAAGTTTCAAATGCGCCTGCAAGGATATGCATTTCGATAGCAAATGCCCCAGTGAGGGGCAGGGGTGGGTGGCTCTGCTAGACCGGCATCGTTAGTTGGCGGCCCCATGGAAATCTAATTCCAAATAAATTGTGCCGGAGCGGTGGGGTGCGGGGCGCCTACCGACCACTATGGCAGTTTGTTAGGTATTAGAAGTGTTTGTAATGGCGCACAATTTATAACGCTACACAGCCTATGCGTTCTAGAAGGACGAACACACGGATACAGGAACACATACAAACACAAAGGGCGGGAGGGGGACTCACTTGGGCGCTGGAATTCATTTACGCGCGCATTTTACATACGCCATGTCTACTTATGCTTTTCTATGCATGCATTTGCATTAGTGTGTGTGAGCGGTTGGCAGTGCGCAGAGTTTTTGGCGGATAGCAACGTTTGTGAATTTCCTCCAAATAAGTAAAATGCGTAGTACTTTTGTTGCTTCCATAGCTAGTTAGTTCATGTTGTTGTTTTCTATGCGTTTCTGCGGATTTGATTTTTATTGTTGCTATTGTTTTTGTATTTTGTGTGTTTTGCACTTTTTAAAGTGCATTTGTGAGGAGTGCTCGGGCTGCTACGAAACTGTTTGTGACTTTTCGCTGTCGGAAAATTAGTTGTCTGTATACACTATGTGTCGAAAGTATTCCATTTATGTTTGAAAAGAAGAATTTCCTAGTTTTCTTAACTAATTTTTTTTTGTATCTGGTTTTCATGCTGGGTTAGCAGCTCAACATATAAACAGAAGTTATCATTAAGGACAAATAATTACTCAGTATTAATCTATTGGAACTCGTTTTGCCTCGTTCTCTATATTGGAGAAAGCATCGATTGGGTTAACTCCAGTGGCTTCCCCAAACACTGTTCAATATAATGTGATACTTAATTTTTTAAATGAGAGTACAAGCTCACATTTAGCCCAGCTTTTCATGTACATCTTTTAAGCCACGGCTGTGATGATCTTCAGATTTAAAGAATTTATATTTTGGACAGTTTCCATATCATATTCATAAACCCACATCTCAGCATCAGTAATGATGCGTTCGTCGAAGGTTAGGTTCTCAGTTGCATTGTTTTAACGTCGCTTTAGCATAAGATCCAGGTCTTTCGGTACGAAATTTTTTTACTATCATTGACACGCTTCATACCAAAAACATTAACCAAAATGAGTTGAGTCGATCCACAAGAAATGTTGAAATCCTATGCTATCTCTATCATGCCAACCGCCAATTTTTTCGATGATATCGCCATTAAGAGAGATGGACACTTGAGGCAAGTTTCCGATGACTTTACGCCCTTCATCGAGTGCCTTGTGCTAATCAAATACTCGTGTTAAAATTAAAATCCTCAAAACCATTATGTAACACTTTCAAGGATTCAGATTGGTTACCTTATTACAAGTACCTTGTATATTAAAGAATTTTAATCTTAAAGTCCAAAATCTACTATTTTGAACTTATCTTTCCAAAAGATGACACAAAATTACCAAGTAGGTAATATTATGCAATTAGTTGCCGAAGAATGCTTTTACCCTTGATAGAAGTGGTGAGTTTGATGATAAAATGGCAGACCGGTTCTAACTAACCGGAATGTATTGTCAACTTGGTGGATTTTAGAAAATATTTTATGTTATCAATACCACGGGAGAAATTTAAATATGCTTAACGTTAAAACTCCTCAGTGATTTCGAAAACATTTTTCTCTATTTATGAAACATTTGTTTTCGCTCTTAATTTTGTTATCTGTTTACTAATCAAAATTTATTCACATTATATGATAAAACATTCATTATCTGCTAAAAAACGACTATATTTCCCCACAACAAACAGCCAAATTAATATGAAAATAAACTAAGCTATTATAGCTGTAGTATCTTACAAGTTGATTTGCTAATGCCTATTTGTAAATATTCTAATGTACTTGAATGAGCTCAACATTGTGATAATTTAAACTTCTCACATTTATAATTATTTTTTATTGCTTTTGTTGACTCGTTAATGCAATAAATTCAATGGGAGATACTAAATAGTTTTGCAATTATTTGCATTATTATTCTATTGTGTGTTGTTCGGCGCATTTTATAAGTTAAACATTGGCACGTACTTGTAAGATTCAGATATGTGAAAGTTGTTGCATTAAAATTGAGGGCATTTGCATTACAAGTGAACCGTAGCATATATAAAATGCTTGTTGATCGGCTTTAATGTGTTCATTATAGACAAGCGGAAACAATTAGACAATAGTCTGAATGCAATATTTTAAACCGATTTCAGGTGAAATTGTCAGATACACATATTAAAATTTGCATCATAAAATACAATGATTCTGCTTAACGCAATTAAAAATGTAGTTTGAAAAAATTATTTAGAATTTTTATGTACAAAAAGTATATACTTAACTTTGTGAAAAAACAATTTTTGAAATTCATAAGTGCATATAACTCAAACGATTACGTAGGGAACTCATCACACTTTTTGGTCGGAATCTGCTGCAATTTGTTCACAGAATACTCCAAAGTTTGAAAAAAGTCAAAAATTTGTTTGTTAACGATTTCTTAACGCACACCTTCACCCCGCAGACGCAAAATATAACCGAATGCTTAGACAAATTGCTAATGCTTATTGTACAGCATAACCTGAGCATAATTTCAAGGCCGCTTCTCTATTAACTGCTGATAGTGCGTTAAGCTAGTCGTTGTCTTTGGTCGCGAATTCTTTAAATATCAGCCGAGAGCACAGCCCAACCTAACCTTGGAATGCTGTGAAAAATTTGTTATGCAAACAAGAAGTTGAGTTGCAAACGCAGCTGGCTTTACTATTATGTGTGTATATGTATGTATGTACATATGTATATTGTATAAGTATTTTCATGAGGCGTTTTGACTAGAAGTTACAAAAATAGTAACTTAACCTCATTTATGTACATACATATATTGTTCATTGCAATTTTCGACTTATTTCAATGAAAATCACACCCTTCCCTGTTCGGCAAATACAAAAAGTGGCATGCTACATGTGTTCATTAATGTGTATGTAAACATTTGTATACATGTGCATATATGTGTATGTATAAACCTGTATAAAGTATGTATATGCAACAGAAAACAAAATTAAAAGCAAACTCCACTTTAATGAAAAAACAAATTTTAAATAAAAGAAAAGTGGCAAAAAGTTTTTATTAAAAGTGTTGCAGCATGCCGCAAGCACAGAGGCTCACAACCCACAACGCTCACATACAATCACATGCTACATATTTATGCACACGCCTAACTGTATTCACATGCGCGTAGATTTTATAGCATTGGAGCTTTATAAGTTGGCGGTTGTTGTTGTAGTTGCCACTTCTTTTCATCCGCTGATCGCGGCGCTGTTGATGATGCGGCGCTTTAGTGAAAATTGTGAGCCACATCTGTTGTAATTTATAAAATATATCTACATAGATGCAATTAAATAATGCGATTGCGATGAGAAAGCAACTCTTGGAAAATTAGTAGAAATGCACTCGAACATACACACGCACACACATTTCATGTAGAGATTTATTTGTTTGTGAAGACACACATGTTTATGCGCTCGTTTTACAATATAAGTAAGCATTCTGACTTGAAAGAGGGCATGTGCTTGTATGTGTGTTGTGTGAACTGTTGCAACATTGCTTGGAAATGCCTTGGCTTTATTATAATTACAGATTAGGGGCATGGATTTTTTTTATAAATGAGAACATATTTATTATTTTTTTTTAAATGAAGAATTTATGAATATTATTTGAGAATATTATAAGAAATTATAACAATCAAGTTGGCTCACGCCCCTACTTCAATTAACAGTACCTATCGGGACCTCTTAGATTTGATTGTTCACAAGAAATGAAACTTCAAGGTGCTAAGGTACCCGAAATGACAAGTAACGTGAGTTGAAATGAAATATCTTTCGTGTTTATACATATAAGGATTACTCTAAAAATTGTAGCAAATAAAATAAGTACATATGGTATAATAAAAATGCTAAGATTCTCACTTTTATGTAAATTGCTCCTTTTAGAAACGAATGTTGTTTTTCTTTATAACCTAAAAAAATATTATGATGAAGTAATATTTACATCCTTTTTATTTTCTTTTTACACTTTTGCGATGTGTAGTTAAGGTAGAGAGAAGTCTAATTTGCTCACTCATATTAACCCCGCTCAAAGGTGGACTCCTTCAAATTCTTTTTTATAACTTCTATATATGCTGGAATGCTCGTATTGACAGTCTGGCCTACGCAAAAGGGATGGACGCGGTTTTCTACCGCTACAACAAAAATATTTGTGTTAAAATAAGTGAAAATGTAATTTTAGTGTCAGGCCGAGTCTAATTTGATGAATTCTTCAACTGATTGTACAAGTTAAGCTGAGAGTTATCCTAATCCGTAAAATTTAGAATATAGCGGTTTTTATATGCAACTTAAACTGATTTCTCTCGTAGGATTTACAATTTTAGGAATACTAAGGCAAAAGTCACACCCCTCATCCACATACAATTGCATGCATTTACATTCTTCAGCGCGATTATGGATGAAATGTAAATCAAACGAAGCAATGAGTTCGTTCGAGATGAACTGTTAGGCGCCGAAATGAAAGGAAATTTAATTAAATTAATTATCTAATTAAAAAATCCAATTTTTCTCCATAACTTCAGTGCTGCGCGCAGTGTCTTTCAAGTTGCTGCATCATCTCATAAATTGAAAATATAAACACACACTCATCACACATGCTGTGCCACAAGTGCAGCGCACAAACACAGACCGTAAAGATACTTCAAATAACACTTATGCGCATACATAAGTATGTATAACAATTGGATATAATTGTGCGGCATACATACATAAACACATGTACATACATATATATGTGTAAGAATATACATACATATACAAATGCTTATATTTATGTGGGGAATTACTTTTATGCGTATAAATTAAAAACGCATGTTGCATATATGATAACAACAACAACCGCAACAATATTATTGATAACAACAACAACAATAATCAAGAGCGCCTGCTGAAGGCGCTGCCGCGAAATGAAGCACTCTTCCTTGTTTGGTTGCAAAAACAACTGCAAGGCGCCACATGCTGCATTTGCTCCCCTCTAGCGTGCATTTATTTATATATGTGTAGGTATATATATGTATATATATGTACACATAATCTATGTAGATACATATAGTATATGTATATATATAGAATTACATATGTACGTGCTTGCTGCCGGCTTTCTACTCCAGTCTGTGTCTAAACTCTGGCGATAAACTCAAGCAAGACACCATTCGATTTTCTTGGTATTTGACTTATCCCCGCTACCTCCTCCCCCTTCCAAATGCATTACGCTGATGACGCACTGCAATAATGGCAAGCTTTTATTTATTTACATATTTATTTTTAACCGAGTCTGAGGAAACTTATTTTAATTGCGAGCGCAAAGATTTAAATTGAAGTATGCATAATAGATAGCGCAAGAGCCTACACAAATATTAGCACGCACACGCATATAACATTTATCGAACGCAGGAACCAATGTTTGTGAAGAGTCTATAAAAGAGGGATCAAAGTGTATTCGAGTGATTTGTTATGGTAATTGATTAAAAGTATGTACACATGCACTTACAATACGTACAAACAAGCAACTATACATACATACATACATATGTATAATACATAAATATGTACATGTGAGTTGTTGTCTGTTGATTGCATTTGCTTTTGACATAAAGTGCATCGCATATGGAGAAATGCTCGTCAGTGCATAGATATGCTTAGTTAGAAGATATGTATGTATGTATATTAATAAATTTTTATTATATTAGAAAACTGTCAGGCAGCACTCAAAGAGTAATTACGATGTTTACAATAGTTTTTGAAGATTGTAAAAAACGAGAAAAAACGTTAACTTCGGTTAAACCTAAGCTATTATACCCCTCACGGGAGCATTCCTTATAGCTACAAAGAATGTCCATACATAAGCATATGTATGTATGTATGTATAACTAACCGGCCAACGGTTTGCATAACAGACCCTCAAGTCGAACTTCGGCTCCTAAATAAGCGAAAATATCTTGTATAAATTTTTTATCTTGCTTTTGATCGGACAATTTGTATGGGAGATCTGTAAATAGGATCGGAGATTATGGCAATGGATAGATATAGTGTCAAATTTAACAGTTTGTCAAAGAAGGACTTTATTGTGACCTATCAGTTCGTATGACAGTTATGTACATACATATATATTGTAGTGGTCCGAAAACTGGGATTCCTACAAACGATCAGTTTCTTGTGGAGAAAAGGACGTGTACAAAATTTTGATCGATATCGCAGGTCATTGAACCTATGGATACTTTGTTCAGGGTACAAAAAAGTTGTTAAAAATGTTGAACGGTAATGACCGGCAGTGTTTGAGAACAATTGTTTTTAAGCACAATTGTTTCTCAGCTGATATGTGTTCATTTGCACTATTCTCCTTAGTAGCTGCTCGCTTTCGATTCCGTTAAATAATTCTCGGCACTTCCCCCCTGACACTTTTTGTTATTTCTAGAATCGAATAAATCAAAATATTGATGAAGATTTTTCTCTTTGAATACAAGACTGCATCATAGGAGAAATAGAAGAATATTTGAAAAGTTTTATCGGCGGTGGTTACATTATATCAAAGAGAAAATTTCAAAAAATCTATACTATATATCCGTTTTTTCATTTCATATATGTATTTGTATTTGCATATATAAAATATCATAATATCTAATATTAATAGATTTATATTAGACGCTAATACAAATAAGATAACTTTTTCGAGGTCAGGGAATCGTTATAGTTTTCTACATCTAAACTGCACCGTTATAACCATATTTATGAGCAACAAATAATATAAAAATACGTAATTCAGATATTTTTATTTCATTTGTTTATTTCTTTTCCTCATCATGAACTATATAAATGATTTTTTAGTTTCTGGTCATGGTTTGGGAAATATAACGCCAGTGTTTCAAATTTCGTAAATTTAACTACACAATGCCAAAACTAAAAAGTTAAAACTGGTAAACTTTCACAGAATCTCACTTTCAAATACTTTAAAACTGTTGAGATGTATCCATTTTATAACCTAACTTCAAAAATTTATTTGACATTGTATTAGCTTTATTAATTTATATAGATTGTCAGCTTTTTACAGTCGGCTTTTGTCTTTATATAAATACACACCATAAATAATATACATATAATACATTGTTCAGGTAAGTTTTAACTCTGGGATAATATCCCGAGCAACGACAAAGTTAGCTAGTAGACTTCCATACAAGAGGTTATTCGGATACATCAATAATTATTATATTTATTATACCACTCAATTGCATTTTTACCAAAAAAAAACAAACTAACAAAATCACAACAGCTGTTCTATCCTCATTTATGTGAACTTACTTTTTTTACAAAAGAAGTAATTTGAAACAACTTTATTTCTAATTTCAGAAGGCTTCCTCCTGCAATTGTCTTACATAGTTACACGAACACAGCGGAAAATTGTACAGCTCGTCTATGTGCCTTTGTATTGCAGAAAAAGGTTATAAAATTCCCTTGCATGTAATTGGAATTATGTTTAAAATGCTTTAGTTGTCATCAATTACGGCAATTTGTAGAATTTGTTAGTTAATAATTAATTAATCGGCCATTTCGCGTAACTGCCGATACTATATGCACTTATTTACACACACTCATGCATGTGTTCGTGTGGGAGTGCTCGCATGCGCTCGTGTGGAGACATTTTGTTGCAAATTGTTTTCGCAATGATGACGGAAATTATTTATGCGAAAATTGGAATATGCAAAAATGCTTTTGTGTTGTTTTTAATGACGGGAATTCGACAATCTGACTCAAGTGTGCACGAGTATCGAAAAGAGCGAATGCGAAAACCGATTGATAGGCGTACACTTTATGCATAGTAAGTGTGGAACAGAGCTAACTTACACAAAATTTTATTATGGAATTTTGATGATTACTTACGAGGGCTGTCCGATAAATAACCGACCTAACCATGATGCACGCGACTTTTTCAAATTTTTTTTTTTTTTTTTTATACCTAGTCTCCTTGTAATTCCACACACTTCTCCCAGCGATGCTCCCATCTCTGCAACCCTTCCAAATAGTACTTGGCGTCTTTGTCTGCAAAATATGAGTTCACGAAAGAGATTGCCTCCTCATTTGACGAAAATCTCTGGCCGCCGAGCGCAGTTTTAAGTTGAGGAAACAAAAAAAAGTCGCTTGGCGCTAGATCCGGTAAATAAGGTGGATGGTCAAGCAGTTCGAACCGCAATTCGTGAATTTTCGCCATGGCGACTGTTGAGGTGTGAGATGTTGCGTTGTCTTGGTGGAACAAGACTTTCTTTTTTTGCAAATGTGGCCGATTTTTCGAAACTTCTTCCTTTAGCTTGTCCAATAATGATGCGTAGTATGCTCCTGTTATAGTTTTTCCTTTTTCAAGATAGTCGATAAAAATAATTCCATGGCTGTCCCAAAAAACACTCGCCATCACTTTCCCAGCCGAATACACAGCTTTAGGTTTTTTTGGGGCTGGTTCCCCCTTTTCAATCCACTGTTTAGATTGGTTTTTTGTTTCGGGCGTATAATGATGAATCCAAGTTTCGTCTACAGTTATCAATCGGCGCCAAAACTCGGTTTTATTGTCTCTAAACTGAGCCAACAGAGCGCTGGAAATGTTCATGCGCGCACGTTTGTGGTCTAGCGTAAGCAAACGCGGCACCCAACGCATGCCCAAATCTTGGTTTAATATGTGACAAACAGTTTCTTTTGACATCTTCATAATCTCAGCTATTTCCCTAACTTTAATCCGGCGGTCGTCTAGTACCAATTGATGAACTTTAGCGATGTTATCGTTAGTGGTTACAGTTTTTGGACGCCCAGGACGTTCATCATCTTCCAAGCTCCTGCGACCACGTTTAAATTCAGCTGCCCAAAATTTTACGGTGGTAAACGATGGTGCAGAGTCACCATACACAGAGTCCAACTCATCTTTGATTTGTGAAGGCGTATTGCCTTTCAAAAATAAAAATTTAATTACAGCTCGATTTTCAATTTTTTCCATTTTGGGGAAATCACCGAAATAGACTCACAAAAACGACTGTCAACAGATAATTGCGTAAGATAAATTTCTGAAATTTTGGCGAGTAGCTATTATAATATGCACAATTTGAAGTAGAAACTTTTTTTTCAGATGTGCCGCTAGCTTCACGTTGAGATCGGTTATTTATCAGACAGCTCTCGTATTGCGAAGGGGAGGTCATTCGTTTATTGAAATTGCGATAGTTTACTTTTATATTCCTCAACCACTTATCAAATCAATATTTTTTAAGGAGAACCTTTTAATTATGAGCAATGGTTGGGGTACTAATAATTTAAGATACATTACATATCTAAACATTTCAGAAAAGTAAGTTGAAATATAATGATAATAAACTCTATTTCTTTTTTGTGGGAGTAAATACCCATGACAAAGCTCCGATTAAAATTCAGAGTTTTTATAGGCGTTATCTGATATTATTTTAGCAATAATTGAAAATGTAGAGCCCGACTTGCATGCACATATACACAGTTTCGATTGTGCGGGAGCTAAGCAAGGCACAAAAGTATCATTCAAATAAGGCTGGATACAGAAAATAATCCGATGTATAGTTCCCACTTGACTTAACGATTAAAAACTTCATAAACGGAATTTTCGTCTGCGAATCTGAATTGCAAGAAAATCACTTTCTTTCTATATCGATGGAAAGTGGGCCACTTACAGCAACGTAAGCACAAGACGAACGTTATTGAATGACGGTTAGATGGGACAATCGATAGCCAAGTGTAAGGATTTATGGTCACGAAGGTTGCGATAGGTGTTTAGAGTGATTTGACATCAACTAACCTCCAACTCTTAATCGTGTTCCATCTGGACAACCCAGGCCATACACACATATAGTGCCTTATCAAAATTACAGGGAGTTTTGTTGGGAGGTTCTTATGCATCCACTTTATAGTCAAGATCTGGCATCCTGTTTATGGCGGATGATTATGGTGGTGAAAATTTCAACTCAAGAGAATCGAGAGAAAATCGACTGACATTTTTGCCAAAAGGGATGAGGATTTCTTGAATCGGATAGTTCCAAATATGTTAAGCAAATGAAAATAACTGATTTTGTTTTAATAAACCTTCTTATACTTGAAAAACAAATTTGTGGTTTGAATCAAATTGAGTTTAGTGGAATACTTCTTCAAAGAAATCTAATCTCAAAACTGTAAAAGGTTTATTGGATCTACCCGCCAAGAACGTATTTTTTCAAGAATATATGTACATATTTTAAGCAACTTCTTCGACCAAATTTCTATCGGCTATCTCTCCTGCATTCTTGTCGTTGTCTGACGGATTTTTGTGTCAACAAATATGTCATTGAACTTCAACTTTCGCACCTCGTCATTGCAAGAGCAAACAAACGCGCAACAAAACTAATAAGGCAATTACAACAAAACACAGACTGTGGCGAGTGGAAAATCAAGCGAAGCAAGCAACGCCAAACGCAAAGTAGATGGACGCACACCGAATGCCAGCCAGACAAGTGGTCGACAAGCCAAGACAAACGGCGAACGGCATTGGAAAGTGTGTCTGGTTGCACGGCGGCCGCTTGCCTGAAATGCATGCCCCAATGTACACACATATGTACTTACATATGTATGCGTATATTTGGTGCACATACATACATTTGTATGTATATTTGTATAAGGCACCTAACAAGACTCGCCAAAACATGCTGCAAGTTGTCAAAGTCGCTGCTGCAGCCATAACCGAATTGGCACATTGCGCCATAGAGTGGCAACACAATCAATGGACTAGACAGAAGCAACAACAATTGCAACAAATGCGAAAATTAATAATAAACTAATTCGAAACGAAAATCATACAACTATTAAAATGAATTAATTAACGGTAAAGAATGTGTTCATGCCCAAACGAGTACTACTGGACAAAAACACAACAACAGCAATAATGTCAGCGATTTATTGAAAAGTATTTATGTTGCGCTTAGTTAGTATGCCGTTTAGTCGCGGCGATTAGTGTTAAGCGCATGACAGAAATGAAAATAATAAAACTATAAATAAGTGTAAGTGTTAAATACATTTTAAAGTTAATAGCGTTGCGCCAAATACTTAAGCGAATCACACCAACTGTCACTACATTTATCACTCAATTAGATTACACTGACATAACGCGACGCAGTTGTGCGTACAAATGGAGCATGTGAGGTATATACATACATATATATGTATGCACATAAGGAGGTGAAAGGAAGAGGTCGTCAAATTTGCAAAACTTCGTCACTCATTCACCTCACTTACGGTGTAATCATACATAAAAAACTAAAATAGTTGTAAATTATTATTTGGTAATTATAAGAAGCTCCCGAATTTAAAATTGGAAGGAAACAGACCTCACCCCTTGGGAGCATATTTAATGAATTTAAATTTTTATCATGTCAAGTATCAATAATAATACTTAACAATTTAAGTTCACCTTTTTCCCGATGAAAGTCGTCGAAGCTTTATTAATGATTTGCTGACTACTTCGTTTTTACACAGTCAACTGCAATTGTTGAACTACTGGGTATATTCATGTGCATGTCTGTGTGCGAGCTCATTATAAGTGCCGTAAAGTGCAAGTGTGTCAACAAATAAGTAAATAAATATAAAACTAATAAAAAATATATTTCTGTATTTATTGGTTTTAGTTTTTGTAATGAAAATCGCATTCCTCCATCGACAAATATCAAGATAAATAGTTGGCAAGTGCATAATTATTGCATAATTAATTAAGTACATTCTAAAAATTAGCTGACTTATTAAGAGCAAAAGAAATACAAGTTTTTGTCCGGCGCAATTAGTTTAACATTTAGCATTTAATACAGAAATAAACTAAAAGATTTACAATAAATATGTAATTACACAACTTAAACACGTGCATATATACATCCATACACATTTATGACTATGATTAAGTGCTGCTCGAGATCTAATACCGGTTGCTATATTTTAAGGTCTGAAATCGAACTGAAAGCCATTCGGGCGCAATATTTCGCATACAATACACACAAATATTTTTTATTAGTTTTGCAAAATCGAACTGGTATCTGTAATATGCAATAATCATAACCGTTAAAATAATGGGGTTCAGTGGCGCAGCTGGGGGGAGAACAGTTTGGGGTAAGGTTACCCATTACCTAAGCAACACTTATTGCTTAACTATGGAAATATTTTTGTTATTGGTTTTTATAATTTTGCAAAGTGTTGCTCAAGAGATAGGATTCATGTATTTTGCGTTTCCCAAAACTAACCGAGATATATATGGTATTGGTTTATATAAAGTTAAAGCAAAAAACGACAAATTGAACCCAACCGATGTTTATGATTTCAGTACGCAACAAACGAGTACTCACCTTGCCGTCGGCAATAACATTAAATTTTATATAGTTGATAAGTGCTATGAGTTGCTATAAAGCTAGAAAACTATGAAAATCAACGATTTCGGCAGAGTTATTTGATCGACCGAGATAAGCGTATACAAGTATATTAAATAAAATAAACTCAACATCGTCTCGAGCAACACTTTATGAAGAGATCAATCGGTTGAATAGAAATCAATGCCTTGGGCAGTTACGTGTAAAGTCCAAACAAACAGCAGATTTACCTTTTTAGTGTAATGCAATGCTGCCATAACGGATTTGCCGAATTTTATGGGCTTGCAATATATTTTGTTTATATATTATGAGTTTTCAAGAAAAAAACATATCGTTTCTCTTCTGAACAAGCAAAAATAGAAAACATAACACACTCTTAACTCGGCCGATCAAGAGAACCGAACATAGTCAGACCGTGGATCGTGGATATACATACACATACATATAATACTATATGGAATATATTGTTGGTGTTGATATGGGATCTATTTGCCCTTTAAATCCGACTTATAGATTTAATTTTGATCTGAAAATACAACGTTGCACAGCAGCCTAGTGTTTTGTTGTGCTGTGCTAGCTGTAGGAATTGCTGAGTCCGATCTTCAATTAACAAAAATTTGCAGTGAAAAACGTTGGCACGAATAATTCTGAACATGATTATCCGTCAGATAAGGATAATCAATCAATACCTGAGAAGCAATGAGTGTCCTTATGTTTTATGTTTAGTGCCTCTCTTTCATGGTTTTGGTTGACCATAAACATGTTGGCCAAATTATCATATTATTATTATTTTATAATAATATCATTGAAAATTACAATAAGATCTGTTCAACAACGCAAACTCGAAACCGAATCCGTCTACATCTTCGTTACATATTCGCATTCTTTACTGGGTATTGCAGGTCCAAGCTGCACATGTTCACTATGGGCATGTCCTCTCAAATTGCCGGATTTGCGAGATGAAAACAGAATAACCACCTGACCCTAAATTAGATAACAACCTTATCTGCGTCTCTCGAGGCTTTACGTAATTGTTTTGAGAAATTATCTGTTACCGATCCTACTAAAAGCAAGTGCATAACTTAATTTTTGCCCAAGGCGAACTTTTGACTCGCGGCTTTTTCAAATTTCCCATCAATTTATAGCCAAGCTTTAATTTTCCAACACCACTTGTTTAATATTGCTGAAACTTAAGTACCTAATTAAATCGAAAGCGCTAATAATATTTTTCATTTTAATTCGAGTGATATCACAACAAATAAACTGGTCTCTTGAACATCCGTGTGGCAAGTTTTACCTGCGCCGGTGTGCTGCCAGAGTTTTGATTAAAAGAAAAGCAACAAGACTCGTAAAAAGTGCAGCAACAATGTCTATTTGACTACGCGCTTGTCGCCGTTGCCGCTTGCTGTTGTTTGCTGCTGCAGCAAGCAACGCCCTTTCGCAGCAACATTGTTGCACCGCTATTAGAATGATTATTGCCATTTAATGGTTAACACTAATGATATGCGACATGAAAATGAAAATAAAATGTAATCTAAAGAAAACGAAATGCGGCATCGGCAAGCGGTGAGCAGCATGCAGCAGCGTGCGGCAGCAATGAAAACCGTGAATGGTAATGCGATCATTTGGCAGCGCACGCACAGCAGTCTCTTGAATGCTCTTGCACCGTTGCGGGAATAAAATTCCTCAGCATTTATTTCCTGCCACACAGCCAACACCGCCGCTCATTCTTGCCACAATGCCACAATGCGTACGAGCGGCAACACTCGTAAAAGCGGCAGTTTTTAGTATTAACACGAAATTTTCTATGCTAAAATAACGCAATCAAACAAACAACAACAACAACGACAACAAAGCAGCTAACAATATTCGCATCGAAATAATTTTTCTTTTATTATTTGGCAACAATGTAGCAACGGAATTGCCGCGAGGATTGCCTGATTTTATGGGCTCATTGCATTGCCATTGGCTAGAAAGATTTTATATTAATTACTTTAATAGTGTGTGTGCGCGCATGTGTGTGTCCTGCAGCTTTTATGCCCAGCACCTTTTTATTTTTATACAAAGATCCTTAAAATTGCATTCACAAACACATACGTACACACATTTATGCGTTAATATTATGTATTTCTCTATATGTATATATGTATGTATGTATGACATGTGCGATTATGCATGTGTGTGTTACTTAGGAAAATAATATTTCCTTTCGCTTTAATTACTTGGGAGCCGCTGAGACACACATGTGTATGTAACTGTATGTATTTCCACTGGCTATGTGTATGCGTGTGTGCGCGCTCTGCTGCACTGCTTCGTCTGCATCTGGTTATTACTTTTTATTGACTTGGAAATGCAGTTTGATGTCGTAAAAAATTACATTGTATAAATTTTGATTATAAATATTACTCAAATGTGCTCACGTAAGCACACACGCACATACACACGTGCACACTTTTCTTGCTTATACAATGTTATTTTGATTGCTTTAAATATCTACGCTAATGCCGTCGTATACATTAAGTTCCTTGTAAATATATTTACATATATACTTATGTATATGTATGTGTGTGTGTGCCTGGATATGCAATACTTGCTGCAGTTTGTATGCTTGTGTGTGTGTGTTTAAAATAAGGACCTCATAAAGTCAGACATTTACTTCGTATAGTAATTAAGCAGGAAATATGACCCATAAAAATGTGATCTGCGAAGCAAGAGCCTTAGTTTTTCATTACTCCATCCGGTTATTTTGCTGGCTGTAATCATTGTTTAGTAGTATCTTTTTTCATTTGACTGAAGTTTTTATTAATATCGAATAATTTTGTAGGATTAGAAGAAAGTATCGTAGATAAGGCATATTGTGACTCATAATTGCATAAAGATGAGGTTAGGCTTGATTAGTGGCGACTGGTCCTCAGTCGGGCATTGCATACCTTAAAGAGCGTTATTTTACGAAACGATGGAAACCTTCATAGAAACTTTTACGGATTTGTCTTAAATCTGATTCCACTTGAATGGCTATCAAAATGATATCCCCATTTGTCCAACTTTTCCGTAAAGATCAATTACGATTGTAGAAGTTCCATCTCGAAAATTTCTGTCTTCATCTTCGGTATAAGGCAATTCAGTATAGCACTCAGAATCACTATTACCAATGCAATGTCTAATACTTGTATATTGAGATCAGTCAATTCTTCCTGACTTCATGTGATTAACCTGGATCAACTGTTCCAAGAGCAGACCGCAAAAGAACTCGTTCCAGCACACAGTCCAATAGTTATGAAACATTGGAGTCGTTCCTCACCAAGCCTTACAATTTTCTTTGATTTTGACCGGACTAACTTTGACAATCGTCTGCTGAGAAATAAAGCAACAACGCTCTCAAAACCTTCAAGATTACATTTCTAAATAAGCATCGGCATAAAGTTCTGTAATTCCATTTTTCAATAATTTACTAGAATGACTGTTCTCTGTGATCACAATCTAAATGCTTGGGTTCGTCCAGGAATACAAAATAACTCGCTGACTCGACTTATCGAATTATCCTCGAGTAATTTTTATTCGATCTAAGGGAGTAGCTCGGAAAAATTAAAATTTCATTAATGGCCGCAGGCCGAGTAGAGATTCTTATAAGCTTTATTTGTTGAACTCATCATGGTAAAAATATAGTCGTGGCGTTATTTCTTGCAGATAGGATTGTGAATTATTTTTTGTCCACAACTTTGTCTCAGTCGCGCGTCATGCTTCACTTTGCTCGATGTCGAATATCAAAAAATAACATTTATTGCCCCCTGCGGACGGCGTTTCGTTGGGCCCCTATGCAGCCATGCAAAAGGAATTACATAAAAATGGCGATTACAACAAAATCATGCATGCATCATGCAGTTTCATTTCCATTACAATTATTTAGTTACATTTGTTATTGTTGCTGCTGTTGTTGTTGTTTACTTTAAAATTCATTGCAACTGCCGCCATGCCATTTAACTGCCATTTTTTGTGCTGTTGTTTTAGCAATAAATGGAAGCAATAAAATGTGTAAGAAAAGCAGAAATGTGCAAGTGCAAGAAATGCCGTTACGCAAATGTGCATGTGTGTGTGTGTATTGGGCGCATGCAGAAGAAAGTTGGGCATGGCAGGCGTGGCGAACATATTTGCAGTGTGTTGCAGGCAGTGAATGCACTTCAACGGCGCCGCGCGGCCGTTGCGCGCTCTCGCTCTCGCTCTCCCTCTCGCTATGCCATTTGCTAACAACGTGCTCAATTTATGGCCGTAAACTAATTTAACTTTTATAAATTACGAAACACGCATAAACACAGTTTTATGTGAACTTTTTATGTGCGTTTCCAGGCGCGTGTGTGTGCGCGTGTTGTTGCAACATACGTACTAGAGTACAACTTTGTTGCACGGTGCTAGCCTGGCGGTCTGAGAAGTCATTCTGTCAGTCAAACATTGCCCTGGCCGCCCAACATACACGCTTTGGCCGCCAATGTACCCTGCCACGAGCGCGCGTCGGCATTTCATTGCTGTGGCTACTGGAGCTTTTGCTGTCGCCGCGTCATTGTTGCAACAGCTGCGGCGGCGGCCACATTTTCCAGATTCGGGTGGTCAGACCACACTGCGCGGCGGCCGGTAAGTAATGTGTGCGTGTCTCTATAAAATGATCTGTCCTCAGCTGTTTTCGTCGCTCGCGATTTTTAATATAGCCATACACACACACCCACACGCACATATACATTTATTCCTGTATGCAAACGTGTGCGCTTGTCTTTACATTTTACGGTGTTTTTTGCGGTCGAAGAAATTATGATTTTGTCACATTAACGACGGACATTACACACTCATTTGTCAAGTGTGGATTTTTAGCGAGAAATTTTACGCGCCTTCGTGGTGGCCAGCACTTCGGCTGGGGAAAGATTTGTGTGCGGACTTTACTTGGCGATAGCAACGAATGCTCTTGTGGCAAAATAAATTTGCGAATTCTTGTTGGTGAGTTTTCCACGACAGCTTGGCGGAATTTGTCATTGTTACTGTATATTTTTTCTTGTTTCTTCTAAGCGAGAGGCAAAGGAACACTTGCTAAAATAGTAGAAACTAAGATTATATTTTGTATGTTGGTACATACACCTATTGTAATGAGGTTTTTGAAAATATTTCTGGATTTCCGTAATGGCTTATCTTTCTCTTAGTTCTTAGCTGGAACTTGTATGAGGACTATGACAGATTTCAACTCATTTCGCTTCAGTCATTCAAAAGTTGATGCAAACCTATAATTAGAAGAGAGCAAGAGAGGCTATGAGGATTAAGGGTTTAGATTTTAACAGCATAAGCTTATGTAGACTCGAAATATTGGTAAACTTATGTCCGATTTCTATAATGACAGTCGCCCAGAGCGACAAAGATGTTCTACTTTAGGTTAGGTTAGGTCATACTGATCGGCTATCACGCCATACATAGACCTGGTCTTTAGTAATGCCAGATGGAGTTTCAGTTTAGTCTCGTCCTGATCCGCCTGCCAATGCTTTTGCAAATTTCGTTGTTTATAGTTTTTAGTGACTACCGTATCTCCTATACTTGTACCTTCTGTAAAGAGTACCATATCCGTTTCCAAGCGTAAACTCGCGTATTGCGTAAATGGGAAAATGCGCTCCGCTAAGCTTTAAGCGTCCAATCTACGGCCACCCCTAGACCACGGCTGTCCAATGAGATCCAACGCCACTTTTTGCGCGAGGATCAACACTAAGACCTAACCAGGTAATTAATAAGCTGACGGGTTGGCCAAAACAGAAGTAGCCAAAACGTAGAAACTTCCTTATCCAACTGGAAATACACTAACAGACTTGGCCAGATAAATGGAAAGTATTGTATGTTATGTATTGATTGACAGCCATAATAATGGGTCTTTGTACATCATTTGATATGAGTCATTGCCCTTGCTGTAAACTCAAGTATAAGCGGCAACCAGTCTCTAAATTCTCGACGGGTTTCGGCTCTGCCTCACAAGAAATAAAATACATTTTCAAGAGCCACCAAATCGAAAGACTTTACTGCTCGAATCTAAGATACATGTTCTACAAAACACACCAAAAGTTGAAGGTTTACCTATAGTGGATTAACCACATCTGGTACTGCGTTTAACTGTACATTTGTGTTGTCAGTTTCGGCTGTAATTGCTTTTGACGAGCGAGCGGAGAGTGACGAATCGAAGACGGCCAATATTTCATAAGCAGCCAGACTCTTATTCCAATCGGAAAAATATAAAGCAAATATTGAAATTGGAAAAATTGTGTTCCAATTAAGACAAATATTTAGCTATTACAATTTCATGCTTTAATTGATTCGTCGCCTTAACTGGTTGTCATAATAAATTTCTGATCGCTTATCGTTTCGACGGTTATTATTTGAGTATTGCAAACATTTTATGGCATACGATATATTATTTCTGTAAAACACCTGCCACTAAATAACCAATATAAGTAAATGGCATTCCAAAGAGCTAAGTGAACCGAAAATGCCGCTCACATTTTCATGACAAACTCAAAAATCATATTCGATGTGCCATATTCGACATAAACTCGTTGTAGTGCGGACATTTTTATAGCGGCCGAGTCATGATTTGACTTAAATAACTATTTATATCTTGTTTACATGTGTACCATGCGTAATAATTTAATATAACAACATAAACATTTTATTTTTTTATTTTATTTTCCGACTTTTTTAACTTGATGTGCGTGCATTCGCTGGTTTGTTGCACAAAGAAGTGCATTTGTACCTGTTTGTGGCGCAACCGATTTTCTTTAAGCGCACGTGTTACATATTAAATATGAATTTATTTACATATAAACATATGTATCAGTGCATAAGTGGGCGGGTGTGTCTGAGGCGTGTGTGTTTTTTTAAATGTCATCTTCATATATTCCGCATCAGCGCTCACTTTCCGTTTTGCTCGCATTTTTGTAATATTTTATTAATAGGTCGAACGTGTTTGGACCTCGACGTGAGTCGAGCTGTCTAACCACTCATATGTACGTACTTACAGTGCACTAATGTACTTATGAGCATTTTTTTATTTTGCTTATTAGTTTTATTCGTTTTCCATTTAATATTTATTTAAGTAAATTGTTTCTTCATTACAACAAACACATAATTACTTCTTAGTTTTACTCGTTTCGTTTCGTTTACTCGTATTACATACATACATATGTATGGTAATGCCTTGAATAGATATACATTTACATGGATAGATATGTTCGTTTGATGATTTTCGGGACCGCGTGTTTGATTTTTCCAGGAAGCTTTAATGTATCCAGCTCCGAATAATCGGTTAAATTTGTATTGCAGAATTTCGCCGTTTCATTAAGTCATGGCTCAAAGTTATACCATACACAACTAGGCTTAACCTTACACAAAGTCTTGAATATAATTTGTCAGATTTGGTTTTGAGATAAAAACTATACTACAATTTATGTTTTTAAAATTATGCTCCGCCGTTGAGGAAAATTACTAAATTTGCTTGAATGGTGAACAAACAGTCTTAATATCTATTAATCCAGATATGATTGCTTTATCTCCGAATTGGGAATATTTGTTCTAGAAAGTTGGCCAATGTTGAAAGCAAAGACCAATGGATCTTTAGTTTTGAAAAACAAAAATAGTGTAACAAAACCTAAAATGGGAGGGTTCATATGAGACTGTATCTCTTGTTCATGAATTCATAATTTATTTGTATGTCTTAAACAGGCAATATTAAATTTTGGCACGAAGTTTGTTACACCTGAAAGGAAACGTTGGTGGCAGGCTAAGACCATTTAGCCATATCCCATGTCTAGCAGTAATTACGCGCACAAGTCTCTCGGTTTTAGAGATATCGACCTGTTTTTCCTACATTTCCTTTTATCCTCAAGAAACTGCTCTTGAGTCGAAATCGTTGATATTCAAGCACCAAAGAATATGGATGCCATAGAAACTGATCGATTGATATCGGGCTATGCATGAAATCCCCGATTTCAAAATTAACACTTCTTTCATATGGGATATACTTATATATATAGTATAACATGTTATTTAACACACAGAGATAAAGAATATATTATTTCACGTCGAGATCTAAGGCCGTGCTTCAAATAACCCGGTTTCCGGGGTATCCATAGTTCACATGCGTCGAACTTCTTTCTGATTGATTGAATTTGGCAGAGTTTCGAGTCTCTTCCTCAAAATAAAGTACTGGTATAGAATAGTTTTTCATTTGACAAGATATTTTCACAAAAACACATTTCAAACCATTTTGCTTTAACTAGCTGCAAACATGGATCAAGACAGACATGAATTTATACTTTAAGAATACATACATATGTACTTATATAGCTATCTGGAGACAAAACAACTGATTTCGAAATAATACTTAAGTATATTCAGACCTATCGCAGTCTACAATAACTCTTTAAACCTACAACAAAAAAACTAACAGCCATTGTAATAAAATTGCTTAAAGACTTTCTAAGTAAGTAAGGTTGTATGTGAGCGTTGATTCATGAAAAGTAGAGCAGACTGTGGATTCTCAGGGCATAGTACACACCTTAAACTAATACCTGTTTGAAAAAAATGGGTCTGTCTGTGAATATGCCTGTTTGTATATTCATAAATGTCGGTATGTCGTTCGAGGAGCTCAAACATTTTATCCGGACAACAGCAAAACAGAAACAATAATAATAATTTACTTTCGGCATCATAAATAATGCAATATAATAAAAACAATATGCGCGGCAAGAGTAGAAAATATTTGCTACAACAAAACTAACCAACAACAACAATCACGAGCCAACAATAATAAGGTTAGCAGAAGCGTCAAAACGGAAAACACAGCGAGAATCAAATAAAAGTCGTACAAATAATGCGAACAACAACAATAATGATAATAACAAACTATAATAGCTGCAATAGCAACAACACTAAAGTTAAGCAAAATTGCAACTTCTTTGAGGCAGTCATTCGCCGCTACTGCTGTTCAGCCGGCGACGCTGTCGGAACTTTCAGCGTGCATCGGCAAAACTGGAGCGGGAACCGAGCAGGGCCGCGGATGGCGACGTCTGCGGCATCAGCGTTGGCGAACACGTTAGTCCGAAGTGGATTATGCTGCCGAAGATCATGATTGCGATAATTACGACATTTGTTGTTGTTGCTATTTGATGGGCGCCTCGCCTGAAGACAATGTTGCCGCCGCAAGAAACACATGGACGACGATTGCAGACGATTACGGACGATTACGACCGACGCTGATGACAATGGCGATTGCGATTGTGGCCAAAGAGACAAACTTGCAGCAAAACTAACTAAATGAATGGCAATTCTTAGTAGCCGCTTTTGGAGCCGATAGTTTGTTTTTCTGCTGCTGTTGCATGCATTTCGACTTTCCTCAGCCGAACTAACCTTGCCATATTGCTTGTAACCTCGCAGTTAATTTAACAGACTTGTCAGTTGATTGTGAGCATGTATGTGGGTATGTGTGTATAAATGACGCTGTGTCAATGTGGCAGTGTAACAGTAGTACGGATGGACGCGCCACATTGCGGTATGAATGTGGCGTGGTGACGGCAGCAAAACAGACAACTAACTGCACGGCTATTATGGGTAATCAAGTAATGCAGGAATTCAAAAATTATGTTTTATGCAGATTGGTGGATATTCAAACACGTGTAAATATGTACATATAGATATACATATGTATGTGCATACTTTGTACTGTAATATACACAAAAAGTATTTGTTTAGTTATGCCACTCATATTTCGATATGCACACCTAAATGCCTGTAAAATTGGCGCGCTAAAGACAAGCTAAATTATTTCATTAATGGAGGCGGTATCAAAGGCATGCTGTGACCTCGATTAACACTTTCGTAAGTGGTTCGTTGACGCCCAATACCGTAGGCACTCTATCGGTTTTCAATGAAACTATAATTTACCCCTAACTACTGTGCGTTTTTCAAGCCGAAATTGCTGCCACTAATCAATGATGTCGAGCCAGTTTGTGATAAGACCATTTTGGCAGCCCACGAATGGGAGATAACTGAAAATCTGACGATTTGGCACGAAGCGCATTCCTACAGTTGAATGAGAACGCTCGAATAATTCTACTACTAGATAGCTGGGATTATGGCCAGCGGTTAACTACCATTAGTTCTTGTGCTGCCGCTGGATCATTTTGGCCCAAAATGCGATGGCAAGAGGTTCAGGGAGCTCTTTACCCTCAGCAATGCTATCCTTTCCCTAGTAGTAGGACTCTAACTGGTCATTGCCCTATCGGTGTCCACGCGGTAAGGTTGAGAATCCTACTGGATTCTAGTTATAGAAGCAGCTAAAAAGAAGACGAGGTAAAGAGAAACATTTCAACACTTCCTTCATGACTATATTTCTCTTGTGAGATTAAGGATTAAGCCTAGCTCGGCGGATAGGATAGAAATAATACATCTAGATAAATTCGTATGGACCTGAAGTTACTTTATCGACTTATAAAATTCAATTGTAAGAGTTCTATTTTATGATTTCACAAAGGACTGTATGTACCATAGTAGTCCAAGTGCGACCTCATATTGACGATTTTTCTCAATTTTAGGCCAACAAATTTAAGAAAGAGTTAAATGTATCGAGTTAAAATGGGTTCTAGTCTCAAACGAACGTAAAAACGTATATCACTTGACAGATTAGACCTATGAGTATACTTTTTCTGAATGATTTATAAGATACAAATAAACCAGCAAAAAATACTGATATGTATGGGATAATATGTAAAATTGGTCGGAATTTCTTACAGTGGTTCGTGTTTCCAGAGCAGCAAAAGAGTAAAACTGAACTATTGTCAAATTCAAATATCAATTATGATAAAAAAATCCATAAAAAAAATACAAAAGCTGCGGCCTTAAATTATATATAATATTTTGTTTTGCTGACAAGGTTTCATCATGTCAAATGATTGTCTTTCTATAGTTCTCCAATATAACTATGTGTTGAAAGCACTAATAATGCATTGAACGATATAAAGCGATAAGTCTAGTTAGTCAAGCCCACATATATGAATCTATGTACCACACCTTCTTATCAGATATGGCTAACGTAAGTTTTAAAGTAGCATTAGCTTTTCGGTTTACCAATTCTTTCAGAAATTTGTGGATAGCAATAGTTCTTCGTCCTACCCAGAGAATACGAACAGCTTTACGCTAAAGCTATACTAGCATACAGTTGAGTACTGGGAACTATAAACGGTCAGTTACCATCTTAATTAATTCTTATTCGCTTTTGTATACTTTTTGATTATTCGGAAGTTCCTATTGTAATAAACTGCAAGATTTCTATGGATTTTACAAAACTTTTAGCAACACATTATAAACCTTGTGACTACAAAAACACTGGATGCCTATAGACCGTGGGATCCATGACGAAGTCAAAGAGGCACTTGTTCCCCAAAGAGGTTATCGGACTTAAGCGATATACATACTTACATTTGTGCATATGAATAATCTTAAGAAAAATCTGTAGTAATTCTAAGAATCATCCCCATTCAGATCTGATAGAGTACAAGTACTATGAGAGGTTTCGCTAATTCATTTGAGGTTACATATTCTTAAAGAGGCTTTAAAATTATGTTCATGGCAGCCAATCATCGCTTAATATACATATGTATGTATCTACGAACATTGTCTAGAAAACAGTAAGGTAATCTTTCAAGTACTTTCTTTTATCCCTTGAAAAGAGCTACAGAAAAAGGCTACTTCGCCATCTAAGCCCACAATGACGCGCCAATATCTTGTGTTACAACGTCGACTTCTGCGTGCCACTCCTCATGAGTGCCACACTTTTTGCGCATAAGAAGCCACCTTCCTTTCTCCACTTTAAACTTCAGCTTTAATTATTAAACATATACATACGTAAATTTGTATGTACATATGTAAGTATGTATGTAAGTACAGTGAAAAGTTCGTTGCGCCTTCCATGAACCTCTGCATTCTGCCTGGCCTTGCCGAGGAGGCCTCCCACCGCCGGCCCTCACCTCCTGCGGCCCGCACAAGCGCGTCGTTAAATTATTTTCTTCATACATACATATGTACATATATTATAAAAATGCAGAAATATAAAAATAAGCGACTTTTTGTTATTATAAGTTGTTATTGATGACTTTTCTGCTTCTCCCCACATCGGCAACAGCAACGGCAACTGCTGCAGCAGCGGCAGCAACATTAATATAAGTTATAGCAATAAGAATGATGGCAATAAGAACAACAACGTCGATTCAAATAAATAAATAAGCAGAAAACATTCCATTCGTCGTCATAAACTTCAATTCGAAAATCATTTCCTTTACTTTGCAGCTGTGGAGTTAAATAATAAAATAATATAAGAACGCACAAGGCAACAGTGGCTTGAAATTGTAGAAATATGAAGTATTTTTTTTAATCTCACATTTTTTGTTAAATTACAATTTAGTAAGGTATGCTGACCTAGTATTATAATAGAGTTGTGAGATGTCAGCTGAGAGAGTTCAGGGAATTTAGGTAGAGAGTATGCTTATGAATGGCGTCTTCGGTTTGAGTTAGAAGTCGAGCTGCTAAATTGGAAATATTCTCTGCATATTACTTTGTAATTAAAGTTAATTGATAGTCGACATAAAAATAATAATGATGCATAACTCGCCTGATCTTAGATGCGAAAGTTTAATAACAATTCAATTTGAGTTCATAGCTCAATGTAATATGCTTGCTATTTTAAGTTTAGTAGGTTTAAAACTCGAATAACGCAGTTATAAGAAAATATGATAACCTTTTTTTGAAGGAAAATCGTCTTTCGTGATATGATGAGAACATCCTAGAATGTATCTCATAATGACGGATCTTCTTAGCAGATCTTTGCACAGGGTAGGTTTAAAACGGAAAGAGATATCTTCAATTTCACAAAAAATATTTCAAAATTGTTTTGTGATCATACCATAAACAGGGTATTTTAAGTTTACCCCGGAGTTTGTAACATCTTGAAAGAATCGTCGGAGACTTTACACAAAATATATATATATCGAATCGCTATTAATTTTGTTAAAGAAAAACAAACAACATGTACCAATTTTGTCGTCTCTAATAAAACTGTCATCTCAATTGAAATATTGGCATCTCTGTTAAATAAAATGTGTATACCATTTTTGTCTCATCCTTTTTATCTCTGTCTTCTGTTTATTGTAAGAGCGAGTTCAGCAGAGCTCTCTGTTTCGCGTAGCCTCGGCGTGACAACGTGTTAGAAAGAGAGAAAGAGAGCAATCGCGGCAAATTCGATCAGTTGGGTTTCAGACAATGCTTGGATGATGCAATATTGGGCATTAGTTGCTGAGCGTCATAGAAGAGTGGTCACAAAATGTCACAGCCGAGGAAATGCACAACTCGCAGCAATATCTCAGAGGCGGCTTTAATAATGGATAGCCACAACCCCATTCCGACATATACTTATATATATATATATATGATCATTATGACGAGTCCCTCAGTTTGTGAGATAACGATTTAAAGTTTCGCATACGATTTTTATATCCTAAGAAGTTCCTTTTTTGTCAGAACAACTCTCATCAGATCACTACCGCATATAGCTACGAACAAATTGGCCGGTTAAAATCAAGTTCTTGTATGGACAACTTTTTTATTTTTATTGTAATTTTTTCTTTTAATTTTACAAAAAATTATTTTTGGCGTTATTTCGTACTGCTGCACCACTGTGCACGCATATTGCCCTTTGCGCGTCGTTAAGGAATATTATAAATTACTACAACAACAATAATGAAAGCAACAACAACAACGGCAGTCACTGCCCTGGCTGCACAAACACACAAAAGCAGGCCAATAAAAGACGCAAAGAAATGTACATATGTATGTGTGCGTACTCATTTATTACACATACACAAAAATATGAGCGTATGTACGTAAATAAATTTGAAATATTTATTTTATATTTTATTTGAAGCTAAATTAAAGAATATCTCCGTGCCGCTCCTCCCGCTGCCACGACTCCGTGCGTCACTTTGCTCGCCCGTGTGGCTGCAGCGAGTGAGTGTCTGCCTCCTGCGGAGCTCTTTCACTCATCTAAAGTGCCTGTGACTGCAGCCTCTATCCAGCCGTATGTCTGCATGTTTCTATAGAAGTGAGTTATTCTTGTTGTATTTGTTATTGGGCAGCCGCTGTTGCGGTTAAAGTTATTGGCGTTGTTCTTGTGGTTGTTCGCGGCGGCCGACAGAATTAGTCTTCTTTTGCCGCAGCTTCAATGTGTATTATTACACGAGGCGACAAAAGTTGCTAATTCTCGGGCGATTCTCTTTTGCTGTCGCCCATTACCTTCACACGAGCAACTTGTGTTGCGCAACTCTGTTCTTTCACTTTACTTTAACCCATTGTCTACTCTTTACTTTAACCCATTGTCGTTTCTTTTTCCTTATGGGTATTTGGGCCACTCTATCACATATATTAATCAGTTCTGACAATTAAGAAATACATTTTATTTATAATTCAAAATTAAAACAAAGATTATATGACAGACTTTCACATAAGTATGTACATATGTCACCCTTTTCGCTATCGTCTGAATCAATTTGTATGGCTTTCTCCATACATTTCAAAATATCTTTAATTAATTCGATACTCGTCATACTCCATTTTCTAAAATATTTATATTATATTATGTATATCTGTATACATATTTGCAAATTACTTGCCAAAAGATGAAATTAAATTTTTTAAATATATTCCAAATATTAATTTAAAAAAAATATACGCAAATGCAACTATGTACTACGAAAGAAAGAACACGAATGCCGAAAAACGTCGCAGCGAACTGCTACGAATGAGAACACAAAGCGAGTTGCTGAACACTGGAAACTCGGCGCGATTCTCCTCTCCTCGTCGCCCCCTCGCTTATAAACCAAGAGTTGCCGAGACAAAAGTTGCCGCGTGTAATAAGCGAGAATGTTTGCCCTTTTTTCTGCTTTCGTACTCAGTATCTTTGCAGTAGTTTAGTTGGTGTTGTTGTTTTTTCTTGTTCTATACATTTTATCGTTTCTTATATTATTTTTATTATTATGTTTTTGTGTTTTTTTGTTGGAAGTTTACACTTTGTTTGTTTTGTTGTAATTTTGTGGCACTTAGAAGGTCGCCTTGCCGCAGCGGGTGTAAAACTCCACGGCGCGAAGGACGCAACAATGGGGAAAAACAAGAAGAATAAATGCGAAGACGATAAAATATAATTTCGGCTTTATATTATTTTAATGATGAAAAATGTTGAAACTTTATTACGATCACATACAAAGTAAAAATAAAAAAACAAGAAAAAAACGAATCTAGAAAACACTTGCAAACGAAGCGAAAAAGTACCAAAGTGGTGATTTCGTGTTGGTTGTGTATTTGTGTGCTGAACGGTAAGTGCAGACAAACGACGTTGTGTTGGTGACTTGGTTGTGAAGGTAAGTCGGGGTGGGGAGAAGTTAAGCTGAGTCCGATTAGAGCTGCCATAAAGGCCAACTATAAAATAATTAGAATAATTGGAGGAAAGGCCAATTCGTTATCCTTCGCCTTTATGATATTCACTATCTAAATGTTGGACTTTAGTATATTTTATATTTGAACGGGATTCATGCACTTTAGAACCAGTCTAAGATCAAAGTTTATCATTCCTCTCTCTTGTGTGTTAAAACAACATTTAATTTAATTTAGCCATCGCAACGACTTGCAAAATACCTGCTATAAGAAATTGTATTGGTTCCATGAAAGAGACCGTAAATCTTTTTCGGATGTCAACTAAAGCAGGCACACTGCTCAAAAATCTTATTCTTGAATCCTTTCCAAACTCAAAGTATGTGAGGTTATTTAAATTCTGCGAAACACGTTGGGTAGAGCATTTAGAATCTCTTTCTTTATTTAACGATTTATTCCCATTGATCTGTACAGCGTTGGAAGAGCTTGATACTGAAAATTTAAGAAGTGATTTATCAAAGCCACATGCTTTGTTGACTGCAATCCAATCACCTCAATTTGTGATTGCTATGGCAATACTAAAGCCAATTTTTGCATTATCAAAACACATAAGCCTATGTTCGCAGCAAATAGACTGTGATTTGAGCAGCTGCGTTGCTGATGCAAATAATTTGTATGCTGAAGTTAGTGAAATGCGTAAGGATTCTGAACAATCGTTTAAACTAATTTTTGAATCAGTTAAAACAATAGCCACAGAATTAGATTTAGAAATCAAAATTCCGCGTTTGGTGAAACGGCAAACTAATCGCGACAATTATGAAGGCGAACCGGAAGAATATTACCGCAGATCAATTTATATACCGTTTTTAGATCATTTTTTGGACCAAATCAATGAGCGATTTTTAAAACAACGAGAGTTGCTTTCCAAAATTGAAAACATTTTGCCAAATAAATGCATAAATCTTGACGTTATTGAGATGCAGGAGACTGTTCGTGTTTTAGAAAAGCAATGGTCCGCTGATGTAGAAGATTCCGATGATTTCGTTGCTGAATTTAGAATGTGGAAAAGGTTAAAAATCTTTTCTTCAGATTATATTTTCTAACTAAAATTTTGAATATATTTTCAGGAACTGGTTAAATCAAACAAAGAGATCCAAAACTTTTTTAGACGCGTTGAATTGTTGCAATGCAAAAATTTTCAAAACAGTGCATCGTTTTTTAGAGATTGGAGCAACGATCCCTATATCTGTCGCTTCAAGTGAACGCTCGTTTTCCTCACTTCGCAGGCTTAAAACATATTTAAGAAATAAAACTGGAGAAGCACGCCTGAACGGAATGGCTCTCTTGAATATCCATAGAGATATAGACGTGACGGAGGAAGAGATTTTAAATTTTTTCCTGCGTTCGCCACTGCCAGTGACTGACTTTTTCCGTTTTCCATTTGTCTTTAATTCAATTCATGTGGCACCCATTTCTCACACTTTTGGATAATTTTAATAGCTTTCAAACGGTCTGGAGTTGTTTGTTGTGCTATTTAACATGGCTGCCATTTGCTCCTGACTCAAAGTATCATCTTCATCCAATATTGTTTGCAGTCGTTTTCAAACTTGTTTTTGGTCTTCCACGTTCTTCATTTCTCACCTCAAAGTCATTATCTCTGAACCGTTGAAACTATCTTTTGCATGTTGTTTTTGATAGAGCATGATCAACATATGCCTTGACAAGCTTTCGAAGCGACTCCTCTGCAGCACTCTTCTTCAAATGGAAACACAAATTAATGCTTTCCGCAAATCAACACTTTTCGGTACAAAATTTGACGTTTTCAATACGCTGACAATGATGTTGTTTGTTCAATGACTGCACGGTTATTGAATATGTTTGACAGATGTCATGCCAATCGAACAAAAAAAAAATTAAGGCACGGTCACAACAAATGTTCCCTATCAATATATTTGTATTTTATCGCTCACTTCATACCGGTACACCTGGTACAGAAAGGGGTCAAATATTTTGAAGCTTCAATGTACCGACCGACAATCTTTGACATACCAATAAAGCTGATAACACTTCTATCCTCTAACGGCACCGAACAATGTATCTTTAGTCTTCTCTTTGTTGAGATTGTCGACTCCTGAACATTGACAGCGAAATCTTCTTTGAATTTGTGTATCGTATGTCATCTTCTAAGAAACTTATCCATCAAATATGGTAATCGAATTCTCAGATTATTATACTTGTAGAATCTAACACGCTTAGAACTCTAAGAGTGAATGAGAAACTTTTAAACCTCAGAAAGTAACCACTATTCGGATTGAAATTTATATAGGAATCAACGCCCAATATCTCGATCTCTATAGGTGGACGTGTATGCAGAGAGCATATGTAGCTTGAATTGAAGAACAGCCCAACACAATCTCATATGATATCCAAGTATTTTTGATTTGTATGTAAGCTCTCATCTTAAAGCTCACAGCATAGTTTTCAGTCAAGGATAACCAACGAGCAAAGCCAAACTTCGTCTGTATCAAAATATTGTGTTTTGCAATAGACTTGGCAGAAGTAGGCTCTGAATTTCTCACGTTTAAAATGCAAAAGAGGAGTGATTTTAAGCTTAACATAAAAATATAATAGAGATAAATATCAGATCGGAAAGTAACCTCAATTTAGTCCAAATATTCAACAGATCTCAATACTAAAGGTCTTGATCTGGCGAAGTAGACTTGGTAACAGCATCAGCAGTACGATTACCGAATAAATACCTAGAGATAAGTGGTGAAAATGTTATTATCTGGGATCAGCATATCATTAAGAGGATTCTTTACTCTTCCAAATCAGCGGAACTTCAGGTGTATATTCGTCAGGTCTGTGAACCATTTTTTACGTGACACCTTCTAAAATCGCTTTCTTGACAGTTTAAAGGCGATTCCATACTCTTACATAGTAAAAAATCAAAAATATATTCTTTGGAACTTGGCAACTCTGTCTGCTGTATTAAATTGTAGCAAAATGTTCTTGCACGAATACATAAAACATAAAAGTTATGCTAAACTGCAATAAATAAAAGTAATAAGTTGTACGAACTGTGCGTCTGGCGGATGCCATAAAATACCGGAAAAATTTGTGCTGCAAAATAAGCATATAAAATATAAAGCACATACACACACATACAAACATACGAGTTATATACTATATATAATATTTTTATTACACTTATGCAGAGGTACAAACATACTTTGGCAAGAAACCGTAAATCTTACAAAGAGACGAGAATGAGAGCAAATGAAAGAATTGTGAGGAAAGAATTTCAGGAAGCTGCATGAAAATAAATTAGTTGTAATATTTTACAACAAAAATAACAAATAAATTAAAGTAATGAAACAAATCGCATGCATGCTAAAGATATACTCAAAACAATAACAAAAACAAGACGAAAAGTAAAGGTGTTAAAACTGACGATTAAATGTGGCTATATAAACAAGCCACACACACACATCTTTATGTATGTGTACGTACGTAACCTTATATTGTCTGAATATACACAAACATATATAAACATACACATAGCTTCCAAAGTGACGACGAAAAAGTAACAAGCGGTCGCCGATCTGATGTAATACGCGTACAAACTTGCATAGTTGCTTTGGAAGAACAGGTGCCAACAATGAGTGGCGAGCGCGGGGGCGCGCAGACATATCAATTGGGTAGCTTTCGAGCCTGGAGTGTGACCCCGGAGGCCCAACAATGATTGCCGACGGCATTGCAGCGAAGAGTCAAAGTCAATGTGCGGTATAGATACAAAGTATGAAGGCATGTGTGTATGTGGATATGGCTGAGTGAGTGGCATGGTGAGCGCACATTGCTTGTCACAAACATATGTGTACATACATATACCCTTGCCTTGTATGTGGGTAAGTAAATGTGGACACGTGGCTGTGGGACGCGTGCTCGCTTGGCTTTTCTTGGGGCAGGGCATGGCCGCACGATCGCGCCTTTAACGGCTGGTCGGACGGCCGACCGGCAGACAGACAGGCTGGCAGGCGAGCAATCACTCCAAGTAGCAGATTTTGTGCTAATTGCTCGCACACTGCCGGCAATAGCGTGATGGCTTGCGTTGTTGTTGTTGTTTTTGTTGCTGTAGATTTCGCATTGATTTCTGAGCAATAAGACGTCGCTAAATTTGCTGTAAATTCGATCAGGCCGCGCCGACTGCATGCTGCCGCCGCCACCAGATGTGGCTTTTGTCGTTGCATGCCACAGCGTGAGTGAGTGTCGGTCGCTCTGTGAGTGTTTGCGCGAATGTGTGAACGTTGTGCATTGTGTGCAGCCAACTGTCTGTACGCGGCGCGTTGTGCTGTCTTGACTGTCTGTCCGCTGCTGCTCAGCGGCTGCCACAAATTCTTTATGGCATTTTAGCAACATATTTTATGGGGTCTTTGGCTTGCAACGCCGCTGATCACGTGTTAGTGTGTGGGTTTGTGGATGCAACTGAACATCAAACGTATGTGCAACAACAAAGTTGCCGCAATACAAATAGTGAAGTGCACAGGCAATAAGAAAAGCAAATCAAGCAGCGGTTTTGTTGTTGATGAAGCGGCATAAACGCCTGTTGCAACACAGTTGATGTTGCTGCTATTGTCGTTGTTGTTGCAGGAAGATGTTGAAGGGAATTTTCATGCAAATAAATATTTACAATAAGTTGCGGCATTAATCATGCAGCGGCCGCGGAGTGAATTTGCCCAGTAGGGTCAGCCAGTGGCTGAATACTCATCTGTATGTGAGTGTGCGATCGGGAGTGTGTGTTGGTGGGAAAGCGTCGCGTCGGTTTCGCGATTGAAAAAGTGCATGCAGTGTTCTAACATATATTTGTATATTTGTCTAAGCGTATGCAAATTGAAATAAAAAGTGCCGATCGCAATCAAGTCAAAAATGTTAGGACGTCCGATCCAGAGTTCAAAGCGTTTGCGCTGCGCTGTGGCGCGCCATGAGGGGCTCGTGTCAATTTGCATGTTGCAAGCGCGCAATTTCTCTCTGCATTTGAAGTTTTAGTGGCGGCGCTGAAGTGCCGATCGCGATTGCGGCGCGCAGACAGGCGGAACAGCGCCGCTTGCTTGCTTCACCAGTTCACCATCGATCGATCTTCTTGCTGCCACATCAGGCACTAGAATTGAGCGAAATGAAAACAAACATACGCCATAATTACGCCGACACTACGAGATGACTGCGTCGGTTGCAGTATGACAGTGGCAGCGGCAGACTCCTTTAAAGCCGCCGCGATCAGTCAGTCATTCTCATTGATCGTGATTGTAAACACAACCAGATGAAGAGTGCGCCCATACTCACATATATGTACACATGACTGTGTGTGAGTTTGTGTGATGCGCGCGGCAGTCCGCGGCGAACAAAGGAAAACACACACACACTGAAAGCCGCGTGTGTTGCCGCCATAAAATCCGGATGAATTAAACATTAATAAAATCGGCGCAAAATAAATTAATTAAAAGCAAATTTGCGCGTTTACAAAAACAAAAATTGTAAATCGAAAGAAAATTTGCTACAACAAAGTCGCTGCTAAGTGTTTACAATTTATATATTTTATAAACACATCCGCGCATATGTATTGTATATACAAGTGTCAGGGCGTGTGTTTGCGCGGATGTGCGCGCGTCGGAAGGCCTTTAGTGCCCCTTTAATGAGTCGAGTGTGGCTTATACGCTTAGCGTTGGAGAATGTTGCGAATATTTTATGGTTTTATTATATGCCGCTTCCAATGGCTGCTCGGCTGACTGACAGCCCGCCTGGCTCAGCGGCCGTAGTGGCAGACTGGCAGGCGTTCCTGCTTGTCAGCGCTCAATCTTCAACCGACGCAAGTGCGCTGGTGCGTGACCACTTTGCCCAACGCGGCACATTCGGGGTTACATACATTTGTACGTCATTTGTACTTTATGAATATGTATCTATTCATAAATTTATCATTAAATATTCCTGAGAATTTCACTTGAAATTAATGTTTTCCTAATAAGTAATTAATTAGTAATTATTTTTAAGTCCATGTGAGAGTTGAGATATAGAAAAGTTTGCATTATTTTTAATTTTAAATAAAAATATGTGATTCCATAACATTTGTAACAATAACTGGTTTTATTTGTTAATATCAACATTGCCGATTATGAATAAGTTGAGCTCAGAATTGTTGTGATTTTTATATAACAGAAGTACGCTTTTAAAAGATCGCGTCTATTTCTTCCATTTCTCTATTCCAAAGTAAAGATGACGATTAAAACCAATTCGACGGTTATAGAACCCACCCATTTCGATATGGCAGCAACAAATTAATTACTCCTCTGTCTTGTACCTATCAAACAAGCAGTCACTATGAACAAAAAATATCCCAGAATTTTTATATTTTCAGTATATCCTAGACATTTAATAACAGAGGTGGGCTTGTGATTTCCAATTTCTTGAAAATTTATCAATATTGCAATATACATATGTATGTACTTATATATGCTGCGAAATTAAGTATGGCAGAAACGATAATAATTTCTTTGAATTACTCTGTTTTATATTTTAATCCGCAGGTGATTCAGGCCAAGAACATACTTGTATTTTATGTTTGACTTTACGGATATATATTTCTTTAACCGATTGTACAATGTGCTATATGTATAAATCAAACCTATCCTCAAATAGATCTGTTTCTTGGTTTTGAGCGAAATCAGCCAGCACACTGTAAGTGTTAGAGCAGCGTCCAAACAATCACGGCATGATATTAGATCTCATTATAGTCCTCATATAGGCATGTTGTACATAACGCTTCGAAGTCAAGCCAGTTTTCTTGAATTGAAAAATATAATTTTTTTCGATGATCCGACTTTAACGCCTTAAGTGGGGAGCCTGCTTTAAAAGCTTCAAAAGTGGATTTTTTTGGCTTAAATCTCTTTAAAAAATATCTAAGAATATGTCCCCAAAGTCATAGATGGGAATTTGAAATATTTTCGAAGCTAGAAGGGAAATAGTGACCGAGCAAAGATTTCGTATCCAAAAGATGTGTGAATGATATTTAAATATGTATATAACTATAAACCCTAGAAATTTCGTTTTAATCAATTATTTCTTTCCCTCCCAAATAAATCCTCAAAAAAAGATGGCTGAAATAATCAAAGTTTCGAAATTCGAACGCAATTTTTTTCTATTTTGCAGCCTAACTTCAAAGAAACTTAAAACCGGCAAATTTCAAATACAAATTTTTCATGAATTTTTATTTTTTTCCTGTTTTTGAAGTTGCATTTTATATAGTAAATACCGAATAACAATAATGTTATGTGTTAATAGAATTAGTTGTATTTTAATAATTGCTGATTAATTTTGACAAATTTTGGATTCACTTTATCTCGTAGCCGATCTCCACGAAGACCTCCGAAAAAGTGCCTGGCGGCGAGCAGAATTTATGTAGTAAATTTATATTAAATCCCAAAACAAAAAAAAATATTAATACAGTAAATTAATAATGAAATTTTCTTGATAAAATGACGGCTTCCCATAAAATAGTCGTTTTTTGTGAAAACATTCGAAATTATTATTATATCATAAAAATTATTCCTTCAATCCTTGACAAGTTCGTGTGAAAAGTTTTGGCTTGTCCAGCCGTTTCGGGGAAATTGTGCTCCTCGACTCCGAAAACAGCGTTTCGGGAAAAGTTCGTTTAAAGTTTTCGGAGCCGATTATACTAAGTTAAAAAATTCTTACAAATAGGATCATATGGTCGAAAGTATTTGCCGTATCAATTTCAAATCTTAAGAGAATAACTTTAAATAAATTTTTTTTTTTGGAATCCATAAATGGACGTAACCTCCTAAAGCAGGCGAGTTGCACCAAACGAAAACTGAAGTTAATAAATAAATGAAATAATTAAAAAAGAAAAATGTTTCAAATAATTGTATTGATATTTTAATCTCAATTAATGGGCACTAAATTTATCGAACGCACATATTTAATGGATGTCTTCATGTTATAATTATTTACATATGTATGTATATTCTCCTTGTTGTTGTGCCTTAACTAGTCCGTTTATTAACGAGTTTGCAGCCACGGCAGATCACATACATACATATGTATGTATGTATGCTGATGTTGAGACTGTGATTTTTGTTGTTGTGTTTTTGCGATAAGAGAAAACTGTAAATGCGACGAGTTGTTGCCAAATGCACCCGTTAATTTATTGCCAAAACGATAGAGAGTTGACTTTTATAAAAATGCTCACGACGGTTAAAATATATTAGTTATGTAATACATGTAATCAGCATACATATTTATAGATGCAATCACATGAAATTGCTATGCTTACAACTTTATTAAGTTGCCGCAAAAAAATGCGTAGAATTTTGCACGAGTCGTCGAACGCAACAGCCTTGCCACTTATCTTAAGCCGTGTTCAAATCAAAGCATAAACTTCAAAAACTCACTTCTAATTTAGCTTACCCGATCGCCAACTAAATATACAGACATACATACATAAACAACCAAAATTCATAAAATAAAAACGGAAAAATATCAGATCTCTACATCATAATTAATTGCTCGCAAAAACTGCTACTAGATTCAAATCAATTATATAAAATATTTTTTACAAATACAGAAAATAATATTATACAAAACAAGTAAAAAAACGTTTCAATTAAAATGCAAAAGAAAAAAATTTGACTCCGGTTGCATAATACCCTTCACGAGTATAAAAACAAGATTTTTATCGGTTGTTGTTGTTGTAGCGGCAGAAAGCAGTCCTGAAGTGATTTCAGGGAGTGCTGCCGAATTTACTTCCCTTGGCCGAACAATAGTCCAGGTCCCTTCCGGTTACGTAGACCTGACCCTCGTGGGAAAGAATTTTTGTCGGTCAGTTTGTATTAGAGCCAGCTCTAGTTATCCGATCCGAACTGTTTATTTGTAGATTGTACCGTTGCCTTGGACAAAAACTTAAACCGAATTTCTTGAAGATATCTCGTCAAATGAAATAGTTTACCATACAAGTACTCGTATATGATCGTTCAGTTTGTATATCAGCTATCGATGGTTGCGACAGCTGATCAGTTTCTTGGGGAGAAAAAGATAAGTCTAAAACTGAGGAACTATTTCCCGTATATATACACAGACAGACCGACAGACATTGCTAAATTGATTTAGTTCGTAAAGCTGATCTTTCAGGGTATACAACAAAAAAATGTGAAAATAAATACGCGAGACAACTTTACACAACTTTGCGAATCATGGAATGCCGACCTGCTGCATTGCAGTGGTAAATATTTGATTTATTGCAATAACAGCAACAACAACACAAACAGAAAAAAGCGGCAGCAGCAAGTGCCCGTATAAGACAGAACGGGCACGCACGGGCGAAGCAAGGAGCCAACGCTCAGGCAACAGCATCCGCAAATGCATTTATTAATACAGCAACAACAACAGCAAAAAATTAACAACAAGAATTCTCTGCTCAAATTAAAATAAATAAATAAATAAATGAATGAATGTATATATATATTATATAGTTGTGTGTGTACATATAAATGATAAATGGCAGGCGAAGAGAAATAAAACAGAAACACAACAAAAATGCGCGCACCGGAAATATAAATTAAAACTATAAATAAATAATTTTTTAATATGTATGCGCAAGTGTGCGTATGAGTGTGTGTGTGTTGCTGAACAACCAACCGAAGACCGAAATAAGATGAGTCAGTAGCAGATGCAGCCTCCGCGTACCTTTAACAGTCGTAGCACCTTTGGTTTGGCGCAGAGGCTTCAAAAAAGCGAAAGAAAGGAAAATAAAAACAAGTAAGGAAGGGCAAAGTTCGGGTGCAACCTAATGTTTGATACTCTGGCAACTTGCAAGAATCAAAGTCAGGGAAAAAATCTAAGATGTAAAACGTCAACCAGAGGATCGGAATCTAAGTAATTTATATATACATATGCACATAAGTATACTCAATATAACTCATCACTGACCGACATCTTCGGTCACTTTTTAAAAATGTTTTACCCAAAGGTACCCCTTGTAATCCTCTGCTCCTATCTTAATTTAGTGATTAGTTATGACACCTTATAGATTTTCGGTTAATGGCGTTTTGTGGGCGTGGCAGTGATTCGATTAAGATCTTTTGTACTAAAGAACCCGCATACCAAGTTTCATCAAGATCAATTTTTACTCAAGTTACAGCTTGAATGGACGGATGGACAGGCAGACAGACAGTCACCCGGATTTAATTTATATAAAGTATATTTATGTATATCGCTTAGCTTTAGGTAATGCATACAACCGTTAGGTGAACAAAAGTATTATACTCTGTTGGAACAGGTTGCAAGAGTAAAAAATAACTCAAAGAATGAAAGTAAGCCTGAAGTTGTGGCCATAAGATACTCCTTTATGAATGCACAGTAGGGCAGGGAAGTAAGGAGGAATACCGTTATATTTACGTTAACTGCGATTCGAGGAACACATATTATTGCTGGTGGTGAATACCAAGGTACCACTAGTGGTTGTATTTTGTCCATTGTTATCACGATCAGGCAACCACCGAAGAGTTCAAGTTAATAATACGGTTGATAAGCATTTAGAGCACAAAATTAGACCATAACTTCGTCTACTAGACCTGCTTTCATAAATTACCAGAGGACTCCGTCCACACTTTGCTGTGGCTAAGGTATACATATATTAATTACTAACTATTCAATTCAGTGAAATTGGACGTTGCATAATTGAGGTGGATTGAAATTACACTGAATAAAAATAGTTAAACAATTCCCCAGCGATGATTATATCATGTCATTATGAGATACATATATCTCTCAAAAATAGTTTCAAATGATTTAAAATACATCCATTTGTCTAAGAGTAACTGTTAATTGGCAATTAATTTCGCCAACTTCTACATTTTTAACCATTAATAATGCCGACTTGTTCAGTTTGAAGTAAACAAATATTTAAATGATTCTTATCAACATGAATTTCGAATAAACGCTTATGATTTGAGATATACTTTTTGTATTTATGAATTGTTCCTTGGTCATAAGTTTTCTCTCCACCCATTTTCAGCCAAATCGGTTCAGTCGTTCTTTAGTTATAAATAGTGTAACCACTTTACTTTATAGGTATGTATAGATTTTATTCCTATTTTTATACAAATGAACAGCTTGATGAGCTGCCTGTATATAACCGAACTAGTCCCTGAGCATACCGATCTGAAATCTTACAATTGTGATTGCTAGTTTTTAGAACAGAGGTAAGTAATTTTGTTTCGAGTTTTGGGTTAGTTAGACAGGCGATATTTTGGTTCATTAAAATACATCGATCTCAAGGAGATTTGATAAGTCGCTTTCTGAATCTTGTAAACTGTTCGAGGGGTCTTTGTTAAATGGATTGAATCTTATATACAAGAATGACTACAATTCTAGGAAATTTTGCAATAATCAGATATTTGTTAGGCGTCAAAGCCTCAGACCAACGTAAGCTTCCTTCTTATATGGGTTGTGCTTCGTCAGAATCAAGCATAAGCTCTTCGCAAGGTTTTAATGTACAATTACCATTGAATAGTAGAAACTGCCGCATGGGTTTTAAGTCAAAATAAAATATCGTTCTTCTTCATAAAACACATATGTATGTATATATCTTACTCAGATCTAGGAAAACAGTTCACGTCTGAGAAATATAATTTGGTAGATTGTTTAATCTACTTATGTTTAAACTATCACCAAAAAAAAAATAATGCCAGCCTTGAAATCCAATATGCAATCAGTCTTATCAGCAGGATCTACTTTGGAACGAAGTAAAATGCAGTTACAATGAATAAAAACGATTTGTCGAATATGCACCAGAACCGTGGCCATCGATGTTAGCCAAAGAGGAGTCTGCTGTAATAAGCAGACCCTTAGAACTGAGTAACAAGGTCAAACAAACCTGTGTACCTGTGAAATGTAGTATCATCTTTACCCTATTGGGAACTAAACTAAAACCTTTTCGGGCTATGATATTTTTAATCATAAAGGTGTTATTGTCATCTGTACATGACCAAAATTTTTAAATCTCTCAAAAAGCAAGGTTTACAAAGCAGTAAAAGCCTTGTCTAACTTGGATGGCTACAAAGGTTATTGGACTCAATTGGGTTGTTTGCTGATTAAGACCTTGGGTATAAACTTTATTTTTCCTTACTTAATGAGTAAATGGTCTTGAAATATTCAAAAGAGAGAGTCTGGGAATCAAATGGATATTTCAGGTATACACTTAAGATCAAAATTGACCTAGACTGAGCCATTTACCATAAAATGTGCGCGCAAATCGAATCGGTAAAGTGTTTTCAGCAATTTGGTACAAGCTTTTTAATGTTCGTATGAAGTTTGATATCCATATGTCAATTCGTGTGTGCGGCTGACGACTAAAGCAACGCCAAAAGTTTGATCTTGAATGTACTTCGGCCAACACGAACACTAAAAATATGTGAATGACGTCGACGGGCGTTGATGAAAAATATTGTCTTTAAGGAAATGAATAATTTCTATTGTTTTCAGAAAATAAATCTTCTGCAATCTTTAGTGTTGAAAAGCGTCGCTATTATGAGGTCAGGAAATGATTTATGCTTGCCTTTTTGTTCAGCCACAAAGGGAAAACTAATTTTTCTGTTAACACTTGCGTTGCTGTTATTTTCTTAATGATTCTTGATTGCAGAATTTCATAAGTATTATTTTTAGTTTACCAAATTCAATTAAATATTGAGTTATCCATCAATATAATTGACGATCGGGCTCTTTGTAAACACCTACCATCACAATTGATTAATATTAATTGCAATTAATGTTGCCAAAGCATTAAATTATAAAGAACTTGAATCAAATACATACATACATACATAGTACATACCAAATAGATAGACGAAAATAAATAAATAAGCGCAATAATGAAGCTAATAAAAATACCGACAATATGAGTATGGTGTATGCTTGTGTGAGTGTGTGTTGGTATTTGAGGCAGCCACAGCCTGGCCAAGTTGTTGATGAGTGCGCCGATGAGTCTCTAAACAATTCAAAAGAATTGTACCACAATTCCACAGAGACAGCAATAAGCTATTACAAATATATACATATATATTATATAAATATGTCTGTGTGTGTGTATTGGCAGTTATTGCAGATGTGGCTTAGATACGCGCACAAATGGACAGCGAGAATGCGCAGCTGCCAATGGTTTATAGCCTCATCGTACATACAGCTCTTACATATTTACACTCATAATAATAAATTTCTCAGAAGAAATAAACAAAAATTGATTAAATTAAAAAATGAAAACAACGGCAACTACCCAAACTATAAAGCAAAAATAAGAAAATTTAAAGAATTAAGAGCTGAGACGGATTAAACAAAATGAATTAAATAAATCAATTTGAGCAAAAGCAATAAAAATTGTGCAGATGTACGGAGCAAATAAACAAACATACAAATACACATGCGAATACATTTATACAAAGGAAAAGTCAGAAGACTCAGAAATTGTACTGCAGAGGAGGTGTGTTGCATGCGCTGCTCCTCATTGCGCTTAATGGGCGTATTTGGGTGTGTATGATTGTATGATTGTATATGTGTGTGAATGTGTTCATTGTTGTTGCCATTTGGCGCGCACATTTTGCATTACTAATTACTTTTATAGTTTCGCATGAAATTAAGAAATTAGAATTCCCAACCCAACTTAGACTTCACGCAACTCTGTTTTATGCACACATATACAAATACATATAGCACATATATACATACATATGTATATGTATATATATCGGGTATTCATTGCAATATAAATTTTCTACATTAAAAATATTACATACGTAAAGTCAGAAAGTTGTCTGAGGTCTACCACTAGTGAGCGCAGGGGGAAGGGCAACTACTGAAGATGTATCTGATTTTAAATATTTCGGCTGCACCGAAGCTATACTACACCTCACAAGTGCATTTTTTATACAATAGAAGGGTATAAAAAGATCGTTATTTTGAGTTCGATCTGAACAATGGTTCGAAGATTTTACCCTTGATTTTGATAATAATCCGTGACAAATTTAGTGGAGAAGTTTCTTCAAGAAGTTTTCCATATAAGGACTGTAGTTGGATCGGTCAATGTTTATGACAGTTATGTATGTAATATAGTCAGTGGATATTGGTGGTTCCGACATAACAGTTGCTTTTTGGGGAGAAAAAAACGTGTACAATTTTTTCACATACAGACGGACAGGGCTAAATCATTTATATTTTAATTTTATAGAGTATCCAAAGATTACATCAAGCTATTCCAAACTTCGTGGAAGACTCAATTTAGCCCTTTCAGGATATAAAATCAATCGGTATCTTCGGTCTAACCAATAATACCGTTAGCTGTTTTTTATTGATGTAGGTAAACAAGTAGAGCGCATAAGTCTGGTACATGAAAAAATATATTTCGTGATGCTCCTTCTTTGGCGTTCGCCACTTTTTTAACTTCGAAAATTCAATATACTTAATATTGAGAGTATAAGCATTCTGCTTTTTTAGACTGACGCGGTACTTAAACATACCGGGGAAAAAACATATTAAAGCAGACCAAACGAGAATCGCTATGCGCATTAAGGGCCATTCCCGAAATTGATATTAACACCTGTTTTGAGAAATGGAAAAAAAGTTGGCGCAAGTTTATTCGGCCAAAGGGGTTTAGTTAGGAGGGGACGACATAGATTTTGAAGAACAAATTAAGAATTGTACAATTGTGAACAAAGTTTTACTAGTTTTTGCTCATAGTACGTATAGTACATATTTTCTAGGTCTACGGTGATCGTGTTCTTAACGCACCAAATTTATACTCTGACTACAACAACCATCAAGTACCAACCATATGGCTTGTAGGGAAACCAGGCACTGTGATTTTCCATGTAGCAAGTTCTGATTAACCACGGCAAACAAAGAAAGTGATATTTATTATAATTTTGTGTAACTGACGTCTCGCACTTATCTGTAGTTTCGCATCTTGGTATCTTAATGCGGATGCGTATGTAGTTGTACACGTGCACATGCCCCGGAATATGGATCCTATTGCCGTGCATTAATATTCCCCAGTGCCAGGCGTTCAAATTAATTTTGTTTCTTTTATTATTTTTATAAATATCTGTTCGGCAACTCCACACTATGGTATTGTTGCTGTACTTGTTATTGCCCTGCAACATTCTAATCGGCTTTAGTTTGCCTTGCACAATTTATTTTATTTATTTCCATACTCCTAATGCGGCATAAATAATTTATGCATATAAATAACGCGCGATAGCTGATACCCGCTCGACTGCCTGGCAGCTCGAAGATGCAGCAGCAGCGGCCGGAGCAGCGGCTGTGAGCATTAGCAGCAATGGGCCGAAGTCATAAAGCAAAACCAGACCGCATATTCACTGGGTTCGCCGTGGTGGTGGTTGTGGCAATTGGCGGAGATGCTCTCCTGTGTGCCTCCAGCGGTTGATTGTCGACGCTGCCTTGTCGTTCACCTTTCTCAATGCGATCATTTGTGTGCGACCCCTGTTTAAAATCTTTTTATATCCTTCTTTAAATAAGTACATACTTACGAGAATAATATTTATTTGTTTTACATTATTCTTTTTGTTCGAAAATCCCATATCTCTTCTCTCTGCAAGCACGCATATGAGTTATACATATCTTTACTTTGCTGCAAATTTCCCGACATCTGTCTCATAAGGTACTATTACTGTTTGAAGTGTGTCGAATTAAAATACCTAAGTCAGTACACGGATGCACCATAGATTTATAAGTGTTCTGCCATGTTCGTAGTTCTTAAGGCAGAATTCTTGTGAAGATCTTGTTGGGTGATCAACCACATTTGACTTAAAAATGATAGATAAAATTATTGCCAGTTAAGAAATAATAATTAGCGTCGAATTCAAGACCCCTTTGGAAAAGAGTCTGACATTTTTATACTCTCGCAACATGTTGCTATAGAGCATAACAGTTTTGTTCACCTAAAACTAATCGAAATGGATACAACGTTATATACATACTTGTATGTATGTATATAGAAAAGATCAGGATGGCTGCCTGTCCGTGTAACCAGAGAGACTACAAAGTTTCATTTATTTTTGGAAATGAAAAATATAATTTGAAAAATACTAATAAGTAGAATAGAATACGTCAATCGCTTCTATGAGCTTTATAAATTACTAAAATACCCGTACACGCTTTACTGTGGGTGACCCATAGATAATACTACTACTACCATCTATATGCTTTCAATTAGTTAGATTATAACTATTTTAATGAGATAGAACATTTTTGTGTGTTAGTTTACAAAAAAATATACCATTAAAGCATTTTGTGTGTTAATACAGTATTGATTTTTTAGGGAAAATAGTGAAATAAAACCGAATTTTTGCGCCGGTGTGTAACAATAGAAATACGACGACAAGATTTCACCCTGGAGTCCTCTCGACAGACATTATAGTGGACTGCACATGAAGAACCTGTCTTCAAGCGTGGAAAGACGAAAGCCGGATGGCAAGGTTATGACATCACTCTTTTGGGATGCCCGTGGTATAATATTCATCGTCTGATTACTGAGCCAGTTAAATCCATTGCACTGTGCATTCGGTAGCAGTTCTATTCTACTATTCCAAAGATTTAGCAATTGTATTATTTTTGAGAAAGGATCAGTTTGAAATAGTACGCGTATACTTAATCGTTTCCGTTTGAATATTCCGCGCAAGAGAGCTCCGATAATACACGCTACCGATGGCTGCTAAATTAAAATTGTTGTAGGGAGAATCGTGGCCTCCAACGCATTATTTATAGCCACGCCCTCGCCGCAAACGCTACGACCCACAATTTTTAAATCTGTAATATCTTCGAAAATATTCATTTAAATCAGATGCTGTAAAGGACCACATAGATTTAATTTAACAATATAGATTTTTAAGGTATTAAATTGGATAACGAGTAATACTGTATTGATTAAAATCTCTTCGAAAATTAGCCATTATTTGTCGTACAAAGTAAATGATAAAAAAATGTTATTGTGGAATATCCATAAGAGATAGACATATACTGTCGTGGAGTTGTCTGTAGACGTTTTCAATGGGTAGGTTAGGTTAGGTTAGATGGCTGATCATAGATCGCACGTGGACTAGATGTAGTCCTTTGTGAAGCCATTGAAAATAGAACTCCCGTGTTCGGACTTAAAGATCGGCAAAACGCTTAGTAGCCAATACAAATTTGCAAAGGCGCTTAATTTCTACGCCCGCCAGTTCGGTGGGATGTCTGAAGGTATGCGGCGCGCCCCCAAGGGTCTAAATCTTGATCTTCCAAAAGCGGGGCAGTCAAGAAGGAAGTGCTGGCTAGTTTCTACCGCATCTTCTTCCAAGCAGTTTCTGCATGCGGCGTCTGGTAGAATTCCCAGTCTTATAGCATGTATCCCAATAGGGCAGTGGCCCGCCAACAGCCCCATCACTAACGAGAGGCTGGCCTTACTAAGTGCAAAGAGATCATTAGATCTCCTGCGATCTATATTGGACCAAAAGGCTTTTGCGACCGCGCAGGGACCACTGCTGGCCCAGCGTAGACCAAGTAGCCCCGAGGCCCAGCTATCCAAAAGTAGAGCACAGGAGGATGCGAGAGCACCGACCCGTCCCCATTCTACCGACAACGACTCTAGGGTGCCTTTTCTTGCTAGCTCATCAGCTTTGCAGTTACCTGCGATTCCGCTGTGGCACTCTTCGGCCAGCCTGAACGCACCGTGAATGAGTTCAAGGCTAGTATCGCCGCTCTGCTATTTGAGTGAATGGCCACTTCTCTGAAGGCAAATCTGCTGCCACCTTGATGGCTGCGACCTCAGCCTGGAAGGCACTGCAAAAGTTGGGAAGTCTGAAACTGGATTTAATGGAGAGCTCCCGATAGTAGACCCCTCCACCAACCTTCCCCCCAAGCTTTGACCCATCCGTAAAGAAGCTTATTGCTCCTCTCCTCCAACGGCTTCTTCCCTCCCAGACCTCTCTCGTCGGTATATGGGCAGTGAAGGATCCGCCGGAGTTCGATGGGTACAACACTTAGTACATTATTTTGTTAAATCTCGTAGGGTTCAGCCTGCGTTTGCAATGTTAGCGCCAAAAATTTAATCACATCACATTAGAAAACTAAAAAAAACAGTATTTTTCCACTATTTAATGAAAGTTTTTATACACATAAACCTTCCTCTTCAATCACTCTATCTATTAAAAAAAACACATCAAAATCTGTTACGTAGTTCTAAAGATTTAAGCATACAAAGAGACATAGGGACAGAAAAATCGACTTTCTTTTATACCATGTATTGATGTAACAATTACGATTTCTCTAAAAACAAGTAATTCCATTATTATCTGTAATGTAAAATCACAACAAATTTTATTAAAAATGCACGAGTATACTTTCTTTTATTTATAGCTATACATTTCATTCTGCTAAATTACAATCGCTCTCGACAAACTTGAATGGGCTTTCATTAAATTACCGCAAACGTATCTAATCACAAAACATATACTACTTTTCGCGCTAGACACCTTCGTCTCCGGTCCAAAGATAATTTTCGCATACAAATCTCCACATTAGCGACTCTCTGCGCAAGCCAATGCAGTTTTCAGGCATTTTTATTATTTACATTCCATAATTTAGTCAATTTATACTATTTGGTTAGTGCGTTTTTTAACAAATCATCAGTTGCGGCGCGGCGCGGCGCGGCGGTCGCTGGTGGCACAGCAATTCACGGGCATTACGAAATGTATTTTATAACCGCCAACAAACAGTTATAAAATTATTCACTTTATTCATCATCTTTTATACAATTTAATGGTGAATGTTTCTCTTCTCAATTTTCATAAAATATAAACAATAAGAAGAAGATGAAGAAGCGGCAGCAGCAGCCGACGGGCGAATGGATAACATGTGAAACAATTTCAAGTGTCAAGCTTTGCTGGGAAACAAGTGAAGATGCCAATACAACAACAACAGTGTGCGTATATGAATTTCAGCGATGAGTTGCGACCAAAGCAAAAACAAAAGCGAAGCAGGAAAACGTTTAGACAGCAAAAGCTGTGAGCTGTTGAGTGCGAGAAAAGTTTCGATGAGTGCGAGGAGACTGCATGCTGCAGCGTCGGTCCGTACCATGTGGCATTAGCGAGCATCGAACTGTCTGCTTTACCGGCGGCTGAATTCGGAGGGGAGCGGTGGGTTGTCGGCGGTGCTGCGGATCAACAGAGCGCTGCTCTTTTGGTGCTGATTTGAACTATATAAACTTACTTGCTACTGTTTTGCTACTATTGTTGTTGTTTTTATGGTAGTTGTTGTTGTTGCTTCTGATTAGTCGAAGTTTGCCATAGCGTTAATGAGTGTAATGAATTTTGCCGTTTTGGGTTAAGTGGATTGTTGACTTCCTTCCGCCTTGACAGACTAATTCAGTGATTTCGTCTTCCCTCAATATGATTGTACATGTCACTGCTAGACAATCACAACAATTATCTATGTGTTTAAGCCCTGGTTAAAGTTTATAATTGTGGCGATGGCTGAAAACTGTTGGAAGTCACCGATTCAAAGGAGTGGGTAATTGCCCACAAGTGAGTTGAGGTATATCTTCCATACCTTGCCACAGGTATTTACAGATATCCATAAAATTGTCCGGGACTGTCGTCTAAGGTTCAAGTACGGTAGCGGATTTTTTCGGATATTTCCAACACTTTTCTTGGTCCAAACGAAATAATTTTAAGAGATTACTTATATAAAATCCCCCCTCTGTCCTTTCACTATTCGATACAAATCATCGATTTAAACGGATTCTGTTGAAAGTTTTCTTAAAATGAAATTCTTTGAGCCCGAAGCTTTATTTCAGCTTTCTGAATAAGCTTTATGGGTCGCTGTACTTTGTTGTTGTGAAGAAGCAATGCTTTCTTCCACTATTTAAACCAGCTCTTACTTATTATTTCTACGGAATTTATCAATATTATGTATGTATTTAAAAAAAATAAGTTTTATTAATCTCTAAGAATATAGTTATGTGCATTCTTTAATGTTGAAGAGAATCGACAATTCAACTGTTGTCTCTCGTCAAAGGAGGGCTTTTCTTTTGCATACCCAATATTTGCTTTCTTCTTGGCTCGCAATTTTCAAGATGCAACTCTTCCGATGCTATTTCCTTACTGAACTTTTTCGTTGACTCGCTCAGTAATTATGGTCTTATGGAAATCTAAGCGGTTTTATAATATTATATAAGTTTCAACATTTCGTGACCAAACATCTCGGCGGTCGTAAATTCGACAAACTGAGATACATAGACGAAAACTTCAACAAGTTTGTGATAAACTCAAACCGTTCTGTCGATTTGTGAAAGTTTCATAATCAATTATATAGGAGTGTTAGGTATTACAACGGACAAGCATTCTAAGCTGCCCACGTAGGATCCCTGTTAACATCGGCTGATTAAACTATTGGGCTTTTGCCAATTTCTCTTCTGGCAGATTTAACTAGTTATTGAGGTTATGTCATTTAACTTTTCATTCATAAGCGATTCGTTTATACACCTGTTGTCTTTAGGCATCTTGCAAACTCAAGTCTTCTTGGAAAGTAAAATAAATTGTAATCTATAAAACGACTTCATGTGAGAAAAAAACTTTGATATCGGCATTTCTTTTGAAATCTTAGAACTCGATTTCGCTTAGAGGATTACAGAAGAAGCATAAATTCTTGTATCTGTGGTAATGATTGTTGTAGAAGTACCACATTTTTACAGTATCACGGGTTTTCACGTGCAAATTCTCGGATTACGGAGTTTTAATAAGACAGTCTGCTGTTTTTATTCGGCCGACAACTCGAATTTTTAGAAAATTTTACGTTTGTTCAAAAGCATTTTTCTTCGCCGAGGTCCACTAACATTTATCCATATTCAGCATGAACAAATGATTTAATAATTATTATTAATCGCTTGCATTTTTTTCTTTATTAAAAAGGAACTGAGGCAAACTTCTCCAACGTTAATGAGAGAAGTAAACAACGAATTCAGAAATCTTAAGCATAAAATGTAAAAACCCGCACAGCGACTTAAGCAGCACCCATGTGCCACAAAATGCATTAACATTGCCGCGGCAATGGCGATGCTGTGATCCGGTGCCCTTACCCGGGTTCTACGTCTAGTCTCCAGCTGTCGATGTGGCATTTGTTTGAATTCCAAAAAAAAATGAGAAAAATATACAAAAATATAAAATTAAACAAAAATAATAATAAATGTGTAAAGGAAAAATAAAATGATTAAAGGAGAGGAAGGGCTTAAGAACCAAAGAACATACAGCCAGAACGAAGAATTCGAGACAGACTCAAATATTGACAGATGAAGTGTATGCTTTGTGTTTGCGCTGCTCCGCTGACGGTCTTAAATACACATACATACATATGTATTTGCTTTGCTTGTTTGTATGTTTGTAAGTATATACATATGTGTGGGCATATGCTCTTAGTTGCATTCATTCAATATTCAATTTCGTTTGCCGCAGAGCGAGGATCAATTTCATTTTTTATAAGCAGATAAAAAGAAGATAAGTGTCAGTCAGTCAGTTAGACAAGAAGTCAGCGACGTTGTGCGCGCGCACACTCAGCAGCGTGTTGCTGCGGGCCGGGCAGCCGCGCTGACAATACCCGTACTTAGCAGCATCCGATGCACACACCAGCGCAGCGCGCGCAGGCACACACACACGCGCCTTTAATTGCAATCGAAATGCTCCTCAGTTTGCCGCCGCTTAACCTGCGCTTTTGTTTTGCGCTGTCCGCTTGGCTTCGTGATTAATTGCACTTTTATGTGAGTGTTATTTTTTTAAGTATTTATAATAATTTTTAATATTTTTTTCTTACCCCTCTTCTTCTGTGCTTGCCTGCCACACACTTACATATGCTTATATAAGTATGTAAATGTGTGTGTGCAGTTGCACTGCCTTGCTTGTGCGCGCCATTAGAGGTTTTGTTGCTTGTTGTGGCAGTTGATTTTTGTCGGTATTGTTTGGCTTGCAGTTCGTTGAACCGCTGCTGCGATCTTTTTTCTCGACACGATGCGATCAATTATGGATTTAAAAAACTAAGAAAAAAACTAACTAAAATAAATATTTTAAAAGCCATGCGGAAACCGATAAAAAATATACTCGCATTAATATGTGTTTGTGTATCGTATAAAGCAGATAAATATGTATTCTGTATATGTATGGTGGGAATAAGTCCTTTGGTCGGCTTATGTAGTATTAAAGTTCTTATAGCTATTGTATATACTTATGTAAATCGATTGATGTGTGGGATATACATATACGTACATAAGTATAATACATACATATGTTTGTACTCGTATGCACATATCGTCACCTGATATGCAAAGTAACGTATCATCAAAAAATTCGAAATTGAGTGTCTTATTGATTACGCTTCACTACTTCAAATTACATACATAATATTACATAAGTTCAACATTATCAGGTTCTGCGGTCAGATATAAACCTGTTTCAACCAATATTAAAATTTTGTTTCACTCATGTTCCATTTTATTTCGTGTTTCATTCATGCCACTGTAAATTTCCGAAAATGTTGTTACGTTATTTTGCATTTCAGGTGACGATATATACTTTTTTCTCAAAAGGGCTCAGCGATTACTCCTATATTCGGAATGAAATATAAAGGTAGTGGAAAGAGTTATACAATACTTATGTATATAAAAAACCGGATAAACCCGAACAATAAATTGATTTTGGTCGGTCAGTAGTTTGAATGGCAGCTATATCCTATGGTGATCTGACATCGGTGGTTCAAAAAAATGATCAGCTTATTGAGGAACAAATGATGTTTAAAAAATTTCAATATATTAAAATAATTAGGGACTATGTCGTGTATATGGCCGGGAAATACCTAAAGGTGTGAAATGTCAACCAGATTGTCAAAATATTCAGCATGAGATTTGCTAGAAAAACCATAATCATTACATGGTGTATATGGGAGCTGGGGTAGTATCGACCCGATTTTGCCCCATTAACTATTAACTATTATCATTCCTCATACTACAAAAATATTCCCAAAGTACCTCACACACAATCCGCAATCATAAGGAGTAAAGTCACCCGGGAGTTCGCAAATCTATTTTTTTTGATAAACAGAGATATTATTATAAGGAAAATATTCTCTCTGAATTTCAATTGCATATCCCATACAGTGGCCGATATTTTGATATTATTCGTGATCAGTTTTATTCTGTTATTATAATTACTTTTTACTTTATGAAGTGGAAGGTAAAAGAGTCAAATGGAGTTTACAATTTAGTTATTTGGGAAGTAAGCGTGGTTGTAGTACAATTTCATAGGAATATGAGAATCGTGACTAAATCGTATTTTTAAAAATAATGGAATGAAAGCAAAATAATAGTGTATGTTACATGGAGCTCCTGCCGAATTATTAAAAGAAAAATCACATTTAGATATCACAGTAGTTACGTTATCGCATAAAAGAAAACCCATCGGGAAGACTTCTTTACTCCTTTCTAAATATGCATAGATAAGACCAACAACACTCTCTTTCTTCTAAACTTAATTACAGTGCTCAAGCCTTTAAAAATAGCTTCCAATATAGGCTCAATAGGACGTTAAAAGTTCTAGCCTCTCAGCATATTTTTATAAATAAATCACATATTTGAAAGGTCCGGCAATAATGATTCAGAATATATTCGAGTACAAGATACAGAAACCTTCATGACTGTGAGTATTTGTAGTTTTTGACCGTGGACCTACCTGCCCATCAATTTTTCATTAAATGCCATGTGTTGTAAGGCCCAGATAAGTATAAGAACAATTTAAAACTTTTCACCCGACATATTTTTGATCTTATGAAAAATTTATCAGAGGTATACTTGCTCTAATAAGTGCCGCACCAGTTAACGCACAAAATCCTTAGGAACTGAGTTTCCATCTGCGTTTCGCTGCTGAATCGCAACAAAATCGATCCATTGGAACTGGAAACAGTTGGTTATAGGTGATAAAAAGTGGATCATTTACGACAACGAAAAGTGAAAACTGGCGTGTTCGAATCGCGGTAAACCGGTTGACAAAGCCAAGGTCGAAGGTCAAAAAGGTTTTGCCTTGTTTTTGGTGAGAATGGCAGGAATTATCTACTATGATATACTCCCTTACTGTCAAACTCTGAACTCGGACCTCAGCTGTCAACCATTGGACCGTCTAAAAAAAGCAATTGGCCATAAGTCTTCATTTAAGACAGCCCCAAAGCAACACACATCGGTAGTGACTCACCAAATGCTTCGGCAGCTTGGATGGGAGGTTCTTATGCATTCGCCTTGTAGTGCAGACCTGGCCCCAAGGTATTATTGCTTCTTCCTGTCTACGGCGAATTGCTGATGAAAAAGTCGCATCAAGAGAAGCTTGTAAACATCGCTGCTGCGACAAGGGTTATTTTATATATAAGCTTGTCAAGATATACGTGAAGTAAAGCACCGATTATAATAATCAGCTAGTCGATAAGTATGTAACATCGAGGGGGGAGAGCCAAGTGTAATATTTAAAAAGCAAAGCAAAAAATCAATTCGGCGATCAACAACATCAAGTTGGCAGCGAAGAAAAATTCCATAAAGTTGTATAAATTGATTGTTGATGGAAAACTTCGGTTGAATGTTGCTAAGTAAATATAAAAATATTTATATAACCTTATTTGTGTTCACTGTCGATGTATACCACTTACTCTGTTACAACTAAATTATTAAAAATTACTTTAATGAATAAACGAATGAGCAGTGAGCGTAGATACAAAGTGATGCAGCGAAAAACCCCTTAGGAAAATAAACAGCCGAAATTTATCCAAAAGCCGTTCTTAAGAATGCAACAAGTTGGATTCAGCATTGCTCTCTCCGCCCATTTCTTCCCAACTAGCAACGCTGCCCTTGATTGTCTTAACCTTTGAGAGCAATCGGCCTTAATCCAACAAACTAGAACAAAGCCTTAAATATACATTTTCTATGTTTTAAAGAAAGTAGGGTCAAGACAAAGGCGAAGTAGTGAATCGAACATTACTACGCGAAGCTGTTGTAACCTAGTGTAATTTTTAATGATTTCCCTACAAGGATACATTTTAATATAAGGTGCTTGAGAGAATGTATGAGTTAGCGATCACAAGATCTTGATGCCTCAAGCATTAATACCGCTGTGGTGGCTAAAACGCAATGCCGATTAGTGTCACATTAGTGACGTCACCTGAAGCGACATGAACTGAGCAACGATCTGTGAGTAAAAAATTAATTTCAACGGTGCTTATATGCGCGGCGTTGACGTGTGGTTACCGCGAATACGCGAGCAAAAAAATCAGAATAAAACGTGACTTTCAGTGAGCGATCGCTTAAATCATTATACTGAAATTTGAATTAATCACTTGGACGTCGAGTTCACAACTAATGTGTAGGTGGTTGTGATTGTGGCAACACCCGTAAGCAGTTAGATAAGTGGAGCTAAACATGAATTACTTTAGTGAATGAAATTACTTAATGGACTCACCCGTTCTTCCTCGCGTATCATTTCCGCAATTCCCGGTTTTATTTCTAGATCATCGGCCAGTGAGGAAGTGTGATGATGTGGGGCATGCGTCGGCGGTGGAGCACTACCGTGTGGCATGCCCATCGCTCCCAAGTCCATTTGTGCAGCTACAGCGGCCGCCATTGCAGCCGCTTGAGAGCCCAGCGCAAAACGCGAGTCACTAGCGCCACCACCCTGCTCTGAACGACCGCTCACACCACTACTACCCACGGGTGTAGCTGTGAGTTGGCCACTGATCAAGCTGGACGGGTGTGTAGGCGTCGCCGCTGATGAGGCAGGCGATGCGCGATGTGAGTGTAGGAGATGCGATTGTTGTGACTGGGCTTGTCCGGGAAGATGTGATTGCTGTTGCTGTTGTTGTTGTTGCTGGTGATGCGCTTGTTGCTGTGACTGTTGATGTGACAAATGCGTAGCGACACCAGGTGGTGTGCGCATGGGACGCAAGAGAGAAGGTGCCGGTGTCGTAGACGGTGAGGGCAGGTCTAAGTGAGCGGCGGTCTCGAGCAAGGAAGGTGTTAGACGTGATGTACTACGTACGCTTGATTGCGTTGTGCTAGAGGGAGCTGTGCCAGCAGCTGATGTGGTTTGAGGCGGTGTTATTATTGTACAATCACGATCACGTTCTCGCTCGCGTTCACGTTCTCGCTCCCGTTCGCGTTCAGCTCGTTCGGCCGCAATGAGACCACTTAAGGGACTTGGTGGCGGATTGAAGATCATGTCAGCTGATGGCCAACGTCGTTTGCGTACATGACGTGATTGTTGTTGCTGTAGTTGCTGCTGCGAAGCTTGCTGCTGTTGTTGTGGCAAGAGTAGAGGAGATAGCCGTAACTCTAGATTGCTACTGCCTCCGAGAATATCGCCACTGGTGCTGCTGCCGCTAGTTGCTGTACTAAAATCCCAATCATTGCGACCTAAGCGCAACTTTTTCTCAGCGTCTAGGAAAGCTAACGGCTCCTCTGATTCGGTAAGCGGATCATGATAATCCTTACGTTCACGTTTCGAGGCTGGAGATCCACCATCTCCGCCTCTCTTTGGTGAACACGATTTGGATGGAGAATGCAGTTCTTTCAGTAAACGTTCCGCGGCCGCTTCTTCTGCGGACACACTACCCGCGCTAACATCCGCCAGTCCACGTACCTTCAACATTTCAGCGATACGCAAAAGCGGACCAATCTGATCTTGACTAACATTGATCTCACCACGATACATGAATTCGACGATCGCCTTCAAATCGGACCAGTTGACATCACGCATAATAACAATGGGATGCTGGCACGGTGTGTCCGAAAACAACATCTGAAAATAGGGCGAGCACGCGGAAAGTATCATTTTGTGCGCCTTAATCGAACGTCCATCGCAAGCCAAAGTCACATCGACAAACGATTCGCTTTGCAAGAGCTGATCGAAGACGCTTGTCAGATTGCTTTGGTAATTGTTCCAACGCAGACAAAATTGTTGCGGCACAGTTGCCGTCGAGCCAGTTGACGAATGCGGTGAGATGGCTTGAGCCGCCCCAACAGCACTAGTGCCACTGGGTGATATGACACGTGTTCCAATGTTCTCACCACCAGGTGTTGGCGTGTGTGCAGTGGTCGAGCATGCGGGTGGTATTGGCGACTCCTCACGTAACAGCGGAGTGCAGCGGCCTGCTTTAGACTCGTGTTCGCGTGCCGCTAAACTGTCGTCACCTTGTTCGCCACAGGTTGCCGAGTGTGTAGGTGCTGTCGGAGGCGGCGGTGTAAGTGGACTGCCAAGAAAGCTTGGCAATACGGAAGCGGGTCGTGGCGGCGGTGGTTGTGGAGACGCGGGCGATGAAACCGATGAAGTCGATGAGGTGCGTGCAGCGAGATTGGCACGCTGCCGTGACAACATTGGACTTGAGAGCAGCGAACGAAAAGGCGATGAAGTTGTCGCATTATCGGCGGCGCTCAGCGGTCGTAGGCCGCCTCCTTGCGGTGGCGGTGAGTTAGACGTCATTTTACCTGCTGTCGCTCGGTGGTTAATCAATGATCACTGTGTGTTTATTTTGGTTACGGTAGCGGCGGTTAGACTTGTTGGCTGACTAAAATTTGCATTCTTTATTCAAAATTTAAATTGTAAGAATGTAGTCATATTAGCAATGAGTTTTTTTGTTCATTAACTAATTGTATACACATTTTCCTTACATTCTTATTTGTTTATACATTTTCATCTGAGTAAAATATTTTTTCTCACTTAAAAGATACATAGTTTTGCATATTTGTATAGGTTAGCAATAAAAAAGTTATAATACATAGAATATTTTTTATTTGTTTGATACAGTCTGTCAAGTAAGAGCGTGGTCGACTTTACCGACAGTTAATGAAAGATTTCGCTCTAATTCCTTTGCGAGCTGATAGAGGGGAGTTTGTCCTTGATGCATTGTCAACAAAGGTTCAGTTGTCGTTGATCTTTTGAAAGAGAATCACGTTAAACGCCATGAGTGCTAAGTACGCGTCGCGCTACGAAGCTGTGTTCCTTTGCATCCACCCGAAAGTTCCCAAAACGTCGCAATCAGTGAAACAAAAAAGATGAAAGAAGAATAGTGAATCTGTTTTCCTGGAACCCTGCCTTAACACTGCGGCAATGACAAGCCAAATTAATGGCAAAAGGTTTAGATATATCCTACGAAACAATCCGATATATTCATACTGATGGTCTAAAATGGAGCAACACAATGAAAAGCCTCTGTTGACTGAAAAACTTGTGACAAAGCGACTCGTATGAGAATATTGATGGAGATTTTGAAAATGTCATTTTTACTGATAAATGTTCTATATGGACACGTTCTGTCTCCTCGCGAGCCTGGTCAACTTCCACCAATAGGCTTGTTCAGTGGGCCGTAAAACATGGAATAAAGGTGCACCTTTGGGGCTGCTTCTCAAAGCAGGGATTCGGTACTTTGTACCTCTTTACTGACAACCTAAATGCCGAGAAAATGATAAAATTATACAAAACGGCTTTACTGTTATCTGCCAAACGATGGTTCATCAGAAAAAATTAAGATTGGATTCTGCAGGAGGACGACGGTCCTAAACACCGCAGCAAGCTCTGTACTCATTGGAAAACTCAATCTGACATCGTTACATTGGATTGGCCGTCGTCTTGTCGCCCGATGCAAACCCTATCGAAAATGTGTGAGCATATTTAAGTATTAAGCAGAAGCTTCGTGGAAGACGCACATACACTTTGAAGCAGTTGTCTTACGGAATTCATGAGATCTGGAGATCTTTGCCACTGGAATACGCCGTCAAATTAGCACGCCAGTGGTGACTGGACATATTATTGACCAAATTGCATCATTGTTTGTAATGTGTACAATGTATATATAAATATGAAAGTTTCATAAAATATTTTTTTTTTATAAATTAACACGACCACGCTCTTACTTGACAGACTGTAAGTTTGATAGTTTTTGAAAAAATGATTTGTTGTGGGATCTGTTGCTGACTTCAATTTATACTTAAAGGCCAGATAAAATTGTAGTTGGCAGAGAACCTTGAAACTGTCATAAATCTCCTTCGGGGTTTTATTTCTCTTTCCGCTATTACATCTGGATATATGAAAATATGAGAGCGGAAGTATTTCACTCTAGATCTGGCAAAGGCAAGTTACTCGCTGCTCCAAGCATATTTCCGTTCATATTCTTGATGATCAATGTGTTCTGTGCAATACTTCGTGTAATTGTTAGGGTTTGATATTACTCAATATTAAATATATACAATATATATATACAATTTTTTTATCCTTGCAACCAGTAGCTACAGAGTATTATAGTTTTGTTCTCCTAACGGTTGTATGTATCACCTAAAACTAAGCGAGATGGATAGAGGGTTATGCATAATTTATCAGAATGACGAGAAAAGTATAAGTCCGGATGACTGTCTGTCTGTCCGTCCGTCCATCCGTGCAAGCTGTAACTTGAATAAAAATTGAAATATCTTGCTGAAACTTGGTATGTGAGTTTCCTAGGACAAAAGAATTTACAAGTTCGTAGTTGAACGTAATCGGAGCACTGCCATGCCCACAAATCGACATTGACCGCAGACCTAGAAAGTGCCATAACGAAGCACTAAAATAAGATATAAAACTGTACTCCCTTGCAAGGGATTTTAGCAAGGGGCACCTTTGGACAAAAAATTTTGAAAAAGTCAATAACTAATTACGCCAGAGACATTAAATTTTACTTCCGAGATGGTATAACATTATTAATACAACTTTGCACTAATAATTCCTTTAGTGTTTGCCACCTTATGACCAAAAATTGCTCAACCATCAAAGTACCAAGGAGTTGAGCCCCACTATCTATGGTTGACTTTTAATCGAAAGTATTGGTCAATGAATTGAAATTCAGGGATAATACTCCTCTGACGATGACAGACGAATGTCTGTATGCCAAAAATAGGTTGAATTACGTAAATACTTCCTGTAGCCCCCAAATACCTAAGATAAAGATTTTCGAACTTCCTGGTGACTTTGTACCGCATATATCGGCCAATATGTGATTTATCTCCATGAAAATGAGATAGCATATTTTTACTCAAAGCAGTGTATAGATAAATTTTAGTGAAAACTTGTCCCAGCCACTATATAATTTTATATCCGGATTTTCGAACATCCGGCTGACTTTACTCTATATGTTTGCTTTTGAGGTATATACTATTCTATATTTTAAGTTGCAAAATCGGTTTCTCAATATATTAAAGAACGAATCGGTAGTTATTCCACATATTTATAAACTGTCCATGATCCAATAAATTGGATTTCAACCTACATTTAAAGAAAAGATCGGGAAATCGGACAGAATTGCTAGGTTTTATATTCCCCGACTGCCATAAATCAATGTTAGCTAATTTTTTTCATTTAATGTATATCAAAAATCTGTTAATCTGAACTGAAAACAGAAAAAATATTTTTAACGGTTTGATCTGACATGCCGACGGCCTTACCACACATTTTTTTATATTTGCAAAAGAAACGTTAGTATAATGAAACTCACAAATGTCTAAATTCTCTTCCTAAATGAAAATATAGTGCGTTCCAAAAACTAATCTCACGGATCGGGAAGATGACTTAATCCGACATATTAACTTTGGCGGAAGAAGGTGATAACTTATCACAAATATTTAAGAATTTTGTATTTCAGATTAGGCAAATTTGCTTAAGTCAAGAATTGACCTATTTGGTACAAAATGGTTTCTGCCCAATGATCATAACTCATAATATTCCTTTAAATATAACTCCAAAAAGTGTTATTTGCTATAACCAACACAATTTTGGTAGACTTTTGATTTAAATCTTTTGTTAAATGAACCTCTTGATCAATTTTGACGTTATAGGAAATGACCACTCTTTATACATAATTTTTTATTTGGTGAAAATGTTTAATTAGAAAATAGTACTTTAAAGCACTAAATATCGTTAGTAACATTTTATTAGAAAAAAATTCTATTTTTTCCTGAGTTTTTTGCACATTTGCTCTCGAAAAATTGCTACTAATATGAATGGAATTAGAAGATGGAATTCAAAGTAAGTTTCTAAAAGAGAAAAATTCAAAACGTTTACATTATGTATCTCGAGAACTTAACTAAATTATTTCCATGAGGAAACCTCCACCAATTGCCTATTTACGGTAAAGTAAAGCTATGTCCTAATTGGGGCCATAGATATTTTCATTGTTTTTTCGGTAATTTATTTTAAAGCGAGTTGTGTAAAAGGATTATCATAAATGGGTAAATAATCGATCTTTCGTTACCAAACATTCATAGTGTTGAAAACAAATTTTAACAGGATATCTTAATGTTCATTAAAGTAAAAGATTGCACTGGTGGTCGGCGACGAACAGAGCAACATCCCTCGTTGTGTTGTCATCCTGACCATCTTAGATTGTAGTTGTATTCATAAATATATCTATCTATAAGTTTTAAGTGGTAAACAACGGTTGGAACCGATATTCTCGAAAAATGCAGAACAGAATTTCGTTATTTCCGGCCGGAAAATGGTTTTGATCGTGCTTCTTTAAACTTTTTATTGACAATGGTTGTGATAAGCTTTCCTTAATAAGACCAATTGCGTTAGTCATACTACATACTTTGATTATTAATGATTACTTTGGTTAGTAATAAAAAATTGTGAACCCCTAGCATTATTGCATACAAATCGTTTTATCGATTTTGTTTTTAAATATTTTTTTCAATTATTTCATTCTTTATTCTTATTTTGTTTCCTTTGCTGTTTTTTTTCTATATACGTATGTATGTATTTCTTCAACTCCGACATTGTTCATTACTTTTTCCAAACTATGACACCCTTCACCTGAGCAGGCAGCAGCGCACATACACACAAAGAACGATATGAGTTCATATATTAAATTATTAGTTCGTATGTGTGCATCAGTGAGTATGTATAGGTGTTTGAACGGAAGCAGGCTTTCGAAAGTTTTGCGTGTGAATGTATGTGTGAGCGCGTTCCGCTTTTAATTCTAACATTGCGTATTTTTGCTCATCGCATATATACACACACACACACATACATGTATATCATTACTTATTATAATACACTTGCATGCTAATGCATAACATAATAGGGCTTGTGCGTATGTGTGCGCGTCTGTGTTGGTGCCACACATGCATAATGCAAAAATGTACCGGAAAACGCGCGATTACGCCATAGACACAGGCACACATACGCACACACGCTCACTTTGATTTCACGTTTTTTGTTTTGTTCCGTTTCTTTCCGACAAACAAACGCCGGCACACAACCAATGCGTTGTATATTTATTAATGTTGTATTGTCACTAATACACAACAAATAGTATTTGTGTAACTTTTTCGTATTTTTCGTAACGCGCGCGTTGTAAAATTTGTTACTCGCGTGTGGCGCTCATTTCAACTGCACGCCAACGCAACGCAACGTAAACACAACACAGCACAGCGCGGCACATCGCCACTCAACTCTACTCAGTTCGTTGGCAATGCGAAACTCGGCGCGACGCGACTCGCTGCGAATGTGGCCGGCAACGCTAGCTTGTTGGCTTGTTGGCTTGCTGGCTGGCTGGCTGCTTGGCTCTTTGGCTAGTTCGCTGGCAGGCCGGCTGGTGACAGCCAGCGAGGCGAGCAGTGCTAGCGGCAAATGGGTACTAAGCTGTTTCTTGTTATTGCTACTGTCTTGCGCTTCTTTTTTTACTGTTTTGAATATAATTGTTATTTGTTTTGTTATTGCTGCTATTACTTTTCGCTTTGTTTGATTGGCGGTTGATGACGTAGCTCAGTGTGGTGTTTGGCGCTTGGCCACCGCAGCCGCGCGTTGGCGAGCGGCAAGCGTGGCGGCTGCGACGACGCGCGAATTTTCCGCACACGACGTTTTTTCACTTTTACCGTAAGCCGGTATGCATGTGCGTGTGTGCGCGCGCCTGAGCGCCTATGTGTTGTGTGTGTTAGTGTACGGAAGTGTATGTGTGTGTGTGGGTGCTTTCGGTATCGTGTCAGCCGTCTAACGTGAGTGTTGTATGTCGTGTGCGTTTTGATGTGTGGGTATTTTATGGCCGTGTGTTGAAGTGACGTTCAACAACAAAGTCTTCTCAGCACGACCGTCTGAATTAGACTGAAATCGTTTCGCACATTTTGTTACGGAAAAACTAAACTGAACTCAACTGAACCAAACTGAATGCCACTGAAATCGCAACAACTTTGACTGGGGGAAATTTTCGCTGTCTGTTGCTGTTGTCTGCGCGCCACGGCCGCACTACAAGCACGAGCACAAGCACAAGCACCGGCACTACAAGCACGTAAGTAAGCAAGCAAGTAAGTCGGCACATTTACATATGTATGTACATAACTGCAAATATTGTACCTCCGACTTGCCTTAAACCGTTTCGTAGTTCCTGCCACTACAGCTACTGTTGCTATTGCCGCTGCCGCTGCCGCTGCCGTTGCCACTCTTATCGCCGTTTGTTCTTACCATGCGCCCTGTTGTTCTTGTTGTCGTTTCAGTTTCGGCTGACGCTTCTCTTGTTGTTGGTGTTCCTGTCGTGGGGAGACGCTAAAAAGCCCAAATCGAATCGAGGCGAGACGACAAGGCGCGCAGCACCGCCGACAGCATGGCAGTGGCAGCATTGTGGCACTCAGCCACCGTTGCACTAAAGCTCTAAAGTAGTTGGCTGCCGTCGCCTGCTTCTGCGGCTGCCACATTTCACTTACGTCTAATTGCGCTTGCTTGTGAGTGGCCGCGTATGCGCGCACTCCTCCAACGGCCAGCACTCGGGCAAGCAGCCATCCAGGAAAGCCTCTGCACCACCTGAGCACCCCTGGGTATGTGTGTGCGCTTTTGCACTATCCACACTGAGTAACAAATGCTGCCTGTCCTCGTAGTCGTTATCGTCGTCGTCGTCGCCGTGGTATCGTTGTAGTAGTTTTCGAGTAACTGCACACTCGTAAGTGTTGCACTCGACGACGTCGTTTCAATGTGCTCTATCCGTGTTTGGCCGAGTCGTTGGTCGTTGTTTTCGTGTTACACTAGCGTCGGCAATGCGTTGCTGGCAACGTTTGTAGTTGTTATGAGTTGTCGGTGACTCTACAACATCATCGGCGTCGTCGTCGTAGTTGTCGTCGTCGTCGGCATCATCGTCGTCGGTGTTCTCCGCATTGGCGTCGTCGAAGTCATTGATGTCGTCATCGTTATCGTCGTTGCTGTCATTGTCTTTGTTGCAATCATTCTAGTTGCGCCTACTTTTGCTTTGATGTTGTTATTGTTTCAGCATTTTGGTGGGCATTAGCGTAAACGGCGAAGTTTTGCGCGTTTACCGACGGCTTTCACATATGCCTCGTTGTCAGAACAAAAACAACGTCAACATCTAAATGCAACTAATAGCGCTGAGTTTCGAGTGAGCAGCGGGCTTATTGGTCACTGCTACTGCAACTGACTACTCTGATAATTCGAAAAAAAAACATTTTTAAGGCATTAGAAGTCATATTTTGGCATTGAAAACCCCTTTCACTGAAAAAGATGTCGAAAAATGGAAGAAAACGTTGTCTTATTGGCGACAGAAGAAGTCAGTTTGTTGCGTCCATTTTTGAAACCTCAGAAAATCTTAAATTATCAGTTCATTTATAAGTCGGATTCATATAGATCAGAAATCCACAAAAATAGAGCTTGAGAAGATGGTAAATCCCTGCGCATAACTTTCATTAGACTATCTCTTTATATAAGGAGAACAAGTTTGGAAACATAATTTTGACTTTCGTACCGATACAGTTAGATGTGTCGAAACAAACCTTTTGAAAATGTTATATAATAATTTTTAATCTGATCTTGATAAAGCAATGGTTCTAACACAGTAAAGTGTATTTAGCGAAATATTTCTTCATAATTTGTCTTTCTTAAAGCTTTTAGACATCATCTAATATAAGCGATCATAAGTCAAGTATTAACTCGTGAAGTTGGCTATCTTAGTATCCACTACCTTCTCTGATTCTTCCGTTATCAGCGATGTTCTTTAAAACGAACCTTTGCAATTCAGTAGGAATTTCAATATTGTCGAGTGTGTTGAAACGAAACGCTCTATGTGTATCTTACAGCACTACTAGTTAACAGAGTTTATATTCCTAATAAGAATTGCTTCCAGGTCTCGCCTCGAAATATGGCTCAATAACCTCCTTTTTTCTGACGTATCAAATTCAAGAAAGACAGAGTCAGCAACTGAAATATTTTAGCAGCAAAAGTTTTTGCCCAAATTTTAAGATAGGCGCTGAGAGGACATTACACACATGGCGCGTGAGTGCAACGACACCTTTCCCCACAATCTGAGGAAAGAAACCCGCTGAGAATGCAGCAGCAAACACCCGCACTCACACTTTTGCATAAAGTGCAGCGGCAGCGCCATATTTTAGCTTTTAGGCCTCTCTAGTTTACTGGCAATAAAAACGCACTGTTTTTGTAGTTGCAACAGCCACACTAGTATGCAACTTAGTACAATAACAACGACGATAGCAATGAATACAGCTAACATTTAGGCGACGTGAAGGGTTGCACTGCCACCCGCCACTGGCATTAAGATACAACCGCGACGTCGTCGCTAGTCATACAAGGTGCCGCTTCGCTGTTGTTGTCTCCTTGTTGCAACAACATACCTAAACTACATGTACGTTACGCATATTGGCAGCGTAGGTCTAAAACGCGTACACACCGCGTGACGTTGTCTAGGCGCGCGTTCTTGATTGGTGGCGCGGTAAGAGCCTGCTCGTAGAACGCGCCCGCGCGCTGCATCCATTTAGCATTTGCGGCCATAACAGCAATAAAATTAGTTTGTAGTTTCCGGACTCAACTACATGCAAAGAGTGTAAGCTAAGCCCAATGCAAACGCGAAGTTTTGTCTAAAATGTGCGCCTACGATGAACGTCGTTGCATTCGCTTTGTTCTCAAACTCACGGTGGTTCAGTGATTTCAGCTGTAACGGCGGCGCACACGCATACAAACGCAGCCAAATATGCGCGCATTTCCTGTGCGAGCGAACGAGGCTTTTTCCCGTCTAAAGGAATGCATGCGCGCACACACATACACCTTTATACGTGCGTCCCGCTGCAGCGCAACAGTCAATGTCTACATGTGTGCAGCGTGCACCCGTGCAGGCGCCCTCTCACGATAACCCACCATCCACCCAGCCATGTGCATTCTACGCGCATCGACACGACGTGATTGCAACCCTGCCATGGTTGTGCCTCCTTCAACGATGCTACTAACTAATCGTCACTCAACAACGCCATCTCTAAGTACAGCAAAAAACAACAAAATTGCGTATGCGTTAGCTCAAAACTAGCGCCGTCCTCGCGTTCACTCGAAATCACCACAACTCCTGTGTGTTGTTGTTTTGTTTTTCTACTGTCGAAAATGTTCCGACTTTTTGGTGTGCTCTCCTCTTTTTTGAGGGAGCGTCTGTGTTCTTGTATGCCTCGCGCCCGCTGGACTCCTAACGTGCGTTTCTAACTTGTGCCCAAAAACAATAACGTATAATAGAAGGGAGCCCCACTAACCAGCATTTGTTTTTGTGTCCAGCCAATTTTCGTTGCTTCTCGGTTGCTGTTCTCATTGTTTCTGCTGTTGCGTTGCATTTATTGCATGGTACGCTTTGGCGCTCCTATTTTTCTTAAACCTCTCAACCCCAGCCCATCGGTTCCGTTGCATTTTCATTTTTAACTGCACATTTCCACATATGTATGTCTGTTTTAGATTTCATTTTCGGCACCTAGTATCGCATTTTTTATAGGCACAAGGTTTGTTGCGGATCTGCTGAGAAAGCGGTGGGGTAACTTTATTTGAGAGTTGGAGTTAGGAGGCCCATCGTGGAGAGTATTGGAGTTAGAACAGAACAGAATTAGTTTTAGAAAACTTGATATTGAAAAGAAATGTATCGTATGCATATTGGTATCAAATCAGGGTATAATACAAGGAAAAGCTATGATAATTAAAATCGCTGCTTATGGTCGCTTAATATATTCTTCGGATCCCTTTTGATTCAAGTTAAAATTCTTGGTCGACTAGTAAAGTCATTAAGATTTATTTCACCGATCGAATTGATTTACGCAGTAATTGATCTATATGTATATTGACATATATATCTGAACAGAATGATCTTCTTCCACCATCAATCTTTCGATCAATCGTTAAATTAAACTATAATATATTTTTTTATAACGTTTTAAATAATTTGTCGGAATTCTATCTACTTATAGTATATATTCAAAGGTACGTACCTGCAAATATAAATGAATAAATATATTCTGAATTCGTCTTTATCTTTACGCGAAATGCTCTCTAAATTGCCGCTAAATATTCTCACTATCTGACAGCATGAGATTAGCTCTGTCTAACTATCCATATCACCTAACAATGTATTTGTTTATAAACAGATAAGCCTAAACATTAGCCTATTGTCTGTAAATTTATTTATAGATCTATTTCTTCATTCCACGAATTTTCTGAAATTAGAACGGGCTGTTGTATATTCAAAAAAGATGAGACCTCTATATATTTGAGATTGGAGTGATGTCGTAAAACCTTTCTGAATTTAAATTGCTGACCATGATAACTTCTTAACCTTATCAGTCTTTCGGAGTTGTAACTTCGATAACATTACCAATAGCCAAAAAATAATATATGAAGGTCACTAAAAAATCCTACATCAACTTGCCTACATTTGTGAGAAACATATCAGATCATTGAATGATCTCCCTTTATTTGGGCTGCCTAAAAGTATTTCAGGACCCTTCAGTTATTAGAGTTCTTCGGTATATACAAAACATATTAAAAAATAAAAACCCCAAAAATACCTTGCGGGGGTACCAATACTATATATAGAACCCAGATATGTCGATTTTTCCTAATATCGAGTCCTCGTATAACGACAGTTTTCACAACCCTCGTGCGCTCTATTTCCACAAATTTCTTATAGTATTTACCAAAATTGTGTCGTAACTCTCTTATGACCCAACCACCCACCTCATATATCCCCAACTTTTTCAACTCACGAGCTCCCTAACGGACAATCAATGCACAGCCTTTGAGCTAACGCATCAGAGTGTGCCCCTGCGTCGGCAGAACACACTTTTACAAATCGTAAGAAAAATGCAATGAGCATTCATTTTTCCAATTGCCTGCGTTCGTATTTCCGAAGCAATGCACACACATATATATACGTATATGTGAAAGCGTGTATATGTTTGCTCTCTGATGCGACCGTTTTGATAATTGGCGCTGTTTGGCGAATGGTGCTGCTTTCGTTGCAGCGGCATACGCCATCATGGGCTCATTACAACAGGCGCTCACTCACACAAGCGTACGATGCGAGCGCGCTCACCTACTCGCCAAGCGCAGCCGGTTGTGGGCAGCGGCTGTTGCAGCAGGTAAACAAAACAAACCCAAACAATTTGTGTTAATGCGAGAGTCGCTAGTGGAACGTTTGGCAGTGAAACGCGTTCGATTGCGACAACACATGTGCTCTGAATTCTCAATGAGTAATTGCTTTATATGCGCTCTCTTCGTGTTTTTATGGGTGATTTGTGCTTGGCACTTACACTAAACGTTTTAACTAAGAGAGCGACTTGCTATTCTTTGCATTTTTTTCGAACTCTCGCATAGCGCTTTGCGTGTTTTTCGTGGCAACAGCTGAACCCCATTAAAACTGTGGCCCATCAGCTTGCTTATATTATAGTGTAAGTGTTTGGTGTGCGTTGGGAGCATGTTGCCGCTCTTTGAGTTAGCGCTCATTTAGAAATTTGCTGCTATTACCCTTTGTTTCGAGCAAATCAACAACAAAACGTCGAAAAGCCGGCATCTCAATTCGACTCTTAAGTTAGCGAACTTCGATTTGCTCTTAGTTTTCATTGCTAACCTTTTTATAGAGCCCAGATAGAGTCCAGTCGCGCTTACATTGAAGACGACGTACTTACACTAAGCGCGCTAGTGGTCTCTTACCATCATCCTATAAGCTTTAGATGAATATGCTTGCATGTGAATGTTTATGTGTGTGTGCATATAAAATTTTGCATTTTATTTTTGTTGTTGTTGTTGTGCAAGTAATAATTATAATGCAAATAAGTATATGCAAAAGCCCCGGCGTACGCGCCTCCTCTTCGTTATGCCCACCCATTCGCGTTGCCACTACAACAACTACACACATGCACCCGTGTGGAATCATACACTTACAGTTAGGGGCTTGTGATACATGACCACTGATATTTAAAATATTGTGTATATCATATGAAAACTAATAGCGGCAAAAGCAACAACTAAATAGCAGACAACATGCAGTTGGCAGATTGATTATAAAAATATCAACTATATTTTATTCCTCCACACGCTCGGCTGGCAAGCGCTGAAAAAATAGGTGAGCAAGTGAGATCGACGCTGAGGCGAGAGCAATGCGAATATATAATTGTACGTTTGCGAAAATATGCGCAAAGGTGTGCATATACTACATGTGGATACGTACACACATATATATAATCTCATATATGTATGTGTTAGTGTACATATTCGCAATTATTTAGTTGCACTTATGCAATGCGTGCAGTGTTGTTGTTACAGTTTTATTGTTTTCCTGGTTTCTATTGTAATTTTTACACACACCTACGCAGGCATCAATGAATAAGCATGTATATATGTATGTACATACATATGTATATTTATATAAATAGAAAGGCATTTGAAATAAAGATGGGTTTGTTGTTTTTGCAATTGCCTAACTAATAGGCGTATTCGTTTCACCATTGTTGTTGTTGTTTAGTTTTTATTTATGTATATGTAAATTAAAAAACAAATATATTTCATAATTGGTCACATTTCAGGCGCTTCAGTTACAATTAAGACGGCACCACCCACACAAGGCGTTGTTATTGGCCACAGAGTTTTATGTAAAAACATGGATTTACATACATACTTATATATAATATATTCCTTATACACAAAAGGAGTTTATAAATAAAATATTTTTGCATTAGTAAAAAAGTGGTTTCCTTAAATCTTCTTTTTGCGGCATATACATACAAACTACAGTATATCTAAGAAATTTAGTTTATACAGTATAAAGACAAACGGAAGTTCGAAAACCTCATACTGAACTTACATATCACTCAATTTAATAGAACATGGATGAAGAAGAACCCGCATCAACAATCTGCTGATACAATGCTATCGTTAGCTCTAAGGCGGCTCAAAAGCAATAAGTATATGCAGAGGGGCGATGGATTACCCAAGGCACTGTTTAAAGCCGGCAGCGAGATGCTGAAGAGATGCATGTTTCAGCAGCTAAGCATGATTTGATGAAAATATCACATTTCCGTTGATTTCAAAGCCTCTTTACAACATTGGCAGGAGCTGCCTATTCGATGCCACGTCTAATTTAGTATGAAAAACTCATACGGTACTGCTGAATGACATGAAGCACAACCATCAGTTCCGTCAAGTTCGTGAAAGATCAAGTTTTTTGGAGCCGTCCAAATATATCATATACTTAATGCATTGATTGTATTTGCAACGGTCTCTGAGTCTGTCTCTAAATTTACCGTGGCTGGAACCATTTGTAGAGTATTTTCGAGATATGGACTTTTCGGAAGGAGTTAATTTACCGCATCCACTGATAACACAATTATCTAATTTTTCTATAGTGTCGTCATCTTGTTATCGATTTAAAAAACCAATGGACCTTCTATCATCCCGAATTTCGTCACAAATGAACACAACTTCTTTATAGAAATTGTTATCCGTTGGAAACTGCTCGAAGGTCGTGCAGTTTTATTTAGTCGACGAAATAAGTGGCCATAAAAGAAGGTGAAAGGTGAAAGTTAAACAGTTAAAGATGTGCGAAATTTTTTTCCGCTCTCTCTCGTTGGCAAGCAACGACAAACTTTGGGACGTATTTTGTAAAAAAAATTATTAGTTAAGTTAAATACCTATATATATGTATATATATTCTATGCTTGTGACATATTTAAAACTTGGAATTTGCGATGAAAAGAAAATTGTTTATTATCGAACTAAGCCCAATACTATTCCACACAACAAAGCCGCCAAGAATGCTTTGTATGGCCTCACATATCTATATGTGTATGTAAATTTATTTTCTTAATATATTATGTATTTTGTACTTTCAGTATATATGTACATACATACATACATATACATACGTATGTTTACGTATTGCCACATATTTTTTGTCTGATTCGAATGTCGCCGCCTGACTAGCATCATTAATATTGTAACGAGATGTTATATGCAAAACACATATCCCAACCAAATTGCATTAGCAACAATAACAACATTATTGGCACAAGTAGATAAATAAAATCGGCATAAACGCTGATGCAACGGGTACTTCACAACACACCGCCACCCACATGCAAAATCTGCCGGCGGAGGAGTGGCAGCGCAAGTAAGCCTAACTCGAAGGGTCAAAAGATCCCTTATAGAAATGAAAACTCGCATAAAAGCGTCTGCAATGCCAAGCCATGCTATGCTATGTTATGCGCTGCGCCGCACTAAGGGGATAAGCAAGGTGCGGAATATGACGAAAATCGCCAGCGTATGTCGCATTTGCTCCCCTAAGCTAAGCTGTGGCAACTATGAATACTGTGCGGCATTCCTTTGCAAACAAAAGTACACTTTCATATGTATGCGTGTGTGTGTGTGTGTGTGTGCAGCCATAAGCCCCAATGTCCTTTTTACATTGCATTCGCATGCAACAGCAGTCGTCGTATGGTGACTAACGGTGAAAAGTGTCGTTAAGCCTATTTAGCTGGATATGAGTGAGTGTGTGATTGGGTGAGAGAGATGGTGTGTGGGGCAGCTTTGAGAATATTGCATTAACCAAATGTTGCGCTGGTCTATACATGTCAACGAAGCAATGGAGGAGCGGAGGCTTTTGGAATTGCGAGATGTATAAAAAGCAAAGTGGAATAAATGCACAAATAACGCGACAATAAAATATCACCAAAGCGCAGACATGGCGAGATGAAGTGCAATAACCAGGGGGGTGGCGCAGTGCCAGCAAAGATGCACCCGAATGCATGTGTGTGCGTTGTTTTGCATATTGCATGGTCGCGTAAATTGGCTAAGCAAGTGCGCTTTCATGCTCACCCAAAAGTGCACTTCACAGGCGTTAGCTGGAAAATATCTAACGGTTGAGAACATAAATGTCGCGTCCTGATACAGCGGGAAAATATGTTTATGCAGATACACACACACATCTTTAGTATATTTACTCGTGCGTTGGCAGAGTGTTGGACGCAACTCAAAGTGTGCATGTGTAATGGTGCACCCTGTAATTTTGTTAAGAGGTGGTAATTGACAAATGGTCCACATGAGGGTGGAGTTGAATATGGTTTCTTATCTGACTTATTAAATGTATTCCAGTTGGAAGAAATACAATTTTTTACTGCAATATGACCTACGAAAAATAAATCCCTGTAGTTTCAGTTTATTTGTAGTATTAAATTCTTTTTAAACCCCGACACAAATATACCCGATAAGTTTGACACAAAGTTTGTAATATTTCGAAGGAAACCTCTGAGACCCTATGAAACATATGTATATTAATGACCAGCATGATGAGCTGAGTCAATTTAGCCAGTCCGTTTGTCTGTATATAACCGTGTTGAGATATTGATCTGAAATTTTGAACACGTTCGCAACAATGCAATCTCCAAAGGAATTGCTCATACCGGACTTCGATAGCACATAGCTGCCATACAAACTTAACGATAGAAATCTAATCCTAGTTAGGGGTATTTGGTATAAGTACAATTTAACGTTTTTTTCCAGTTTTTTTTATCAAGATAACGACTATCTCTGAATTTAAATGATCTTTAAAAATCTGTTTCAAATTGTTTTAAGCCTAAAACAGTTTCACAATTCAAAACTAAATCCTTTAGTGTTTTCTAAACAGCAAACATTGGTCAGTAATATGTACGCAGGAGATCCACTGAACTACTTGCTCCTAGTAATATGTATCTCGCCGCAATCGTAGAATGCTCTTCAGGCGGTAAGGCTAAAAATCGTATCGGACGCAAATTGTCAAAGTTGTATGGAAGAAGGTGAGATGGAAAGATCTTGTCAGTTAAGCTTTCGCCGAACCAGAAGAGATAATCCACGATGAGTCACTTACAGGTTTTGCTGATTTTTTCGAGTCTTTATGAACAATTTTTAGAGCTTTTAATCTGGTCTTTTATCTGACTTCAACTAACCTAACCTAAACAGAAACCAATAACATAATATTCTTTTCCAGATGAGCTTAAAACCTTTTGAAAATTAATAAAAGTTTTCACGTCTTCTTATCTTAATTATTTTCAGAATTTCTATATGTATTCATACATATGTGTGAGATTGTTCACCTAACGGTTTTTTGTAACACCCAAGCTAATTGAAATAGATGTAGGGTAGTAGATCAAAATGATTAGAGAGACGAGAAAATTTCAATGCCAGTCTTTTCGTGCGAACTGAGATATCTTGATGACTTTACTTGGTAGCCTCTATAGTATTGGACTCGGATGAGTTTGGACCAAAAGTGTGTACACAAAACTGTGTCATTCGAAAGGTATTTAGTAATATAAATTAGTCATCCACCTCAGTAGAGTGTACTATAATTAGTTGACCGTGACCGTGAAAAAGATGTGGATTTGGTGAAAAGTTAAACAACGAAGAGCAAACCTTTTAATCTTTGTCGAAATGTCTCATAAATTATTTCACCATTTTTCCTCAACGCTCTCTTACGCACACTTCATATCACATAAGAGTGTCACAAGTCTACCAGTCTTAGATTACTCTAAACCAACGAACGAGTTTTTCGAAAATTCGGTGTGAAATATTGATTGAATTCAATTTTGAAAATAATTAATAATACTTCGATTGAATTCGAGTTAGGTTTAAAATTATATTTTCTATATGTTTCGATTAAAGAATATTGAAGCGAGTAACTTCAGCCTCCAAGTACCATGCATGACAGCCGAAGTATGGCGTGACGGGTGCTGTGCTCGCCAACGAATGTATTCGACATAAAGGTGCATATTTTTTGTTGTTCCATTGCAATCAGCGCGTACAGTAATAAGAGAATAGAATTTCTAACGTTAATAACAACAATAGAAACAATAAAATAACAGCAAAATCGACAGCATACAATACGCTGGAGAGCTTCGACAGCTTGGAGACGAAGGCGTATGCAAGTATGCGTCCATATGTAAGCTCATGACAGCCTCGGCAAGTTCGTCTGCAAGCTTTCGATTAGCGAAAATATGTCTGCATGTGTAGAGTCTTAAAAAAGAGGTACATAGAGGCCACTGGTCGGTCGGTGTAATGTCGATGAGCAGCTTCGTAGACAATGGACCACAGCAATTGGTGCTGATGATGGTGCAGCGGTGAATGTGAGCGCGTGAGTGATTGCTCATTGTTGGCCCGAGAGTCGTGGTGGCACCGAGTGGGAGTCCATGGCCTCCAACGGCAGTAAAGTTTCTGCATTTTATACAACAATTTATGTGTTTAGCGGGTGACGATGACGACGTGCAGACGAAATGATGATGACCAGTGGTATTGAAGGAGACCAAGCAGCTGTTGTGAGTGTCGATGGGGAGCGTCTGCACACAAACGGTGAGTAGAAGTGATGCAAATGCGCGTAGATAGCGGGGTGGAGTTGGTCAATAGCAGGGCTGGCTACACCATAAGGGGTATCCACCACCGCCATCATCGTCGGCATCGTCATCGCTATCGTAGACCAAAGTAAGCGATCGATGGAGTTGAATGTTAAGCGGGAAGGGTGTCGTGTAGCATGCAACTGCGGGTGGGAGAGTGCAATGAAGGTGACCAAACGTTAAAAACGACATTTGAGCAGCGTCACGCCGGCTTGTGTGTGTATACATGTGAGTGTGGTTAACGGTGTTGTGTGAAAAGGATTTTCAACTAGAAATATTGCGAAGAACGACAACGGAAGCATTTGCATTGGAAGCGTTAGCCGGCCTACCAACTTTAGATACACAAACAAAACATCTATATATATAAATGTGTGTATGTGTGTGCGCATATGCGTTTGTGCTTAGATATCTATTTGTATTATGCACATTCACATGCAACCCTCATGTCTCGCTGTGTTCACAAACGCAGACACACAGCCAAATATACGAACAACATCAATAGCTTTGCAACAGCAGATGTACGTACACAACAAAAATGCAAATATTCAAAAACGTAAAATGCGAACATTGCATCCAGACGCAGCAGCAGGAACGGCAGCGGGCGACATCGCGCCATTCAAGGCGTTCGTCGCGTTCGTGGCACTGACGACGCTGTGGGTGTATGCGCGATGGGGCTAACTGATTCTGAATTGCTGAGCCAGTGGTAAGGGCGCCGTCAAATAGAATCTATTGGAGAAAACGCACATGATTATATATATATATATATAGACAGAGAATTTGCTGGTTCATCGCGCGCTCGCATCCATTTATTATAACTGTACATGTGCGAGTGGAACGAGTTCTTAGAATGCGCTAAGCAAGAGGCGCAGCAATCACCATCTGTGGTCAGCACCCACTGTATTGCCGGTATATCCGTATATACATACATATGTATATGTGATGCTGCGAGGGTAGAAAAAAAGTAAGGCGCAGCTTTCGCGAGTTCGCTCAAAATCGCTTCCTTTTGAAATTCTCAGTTAACGCTTAAACGACATTAGTATCTTGTTTGCCCAGCTAAGTTTTAAGCAAGTCGGATTTCGTCCTATCGGTGTACCATTGGCGGTGACGCTACAATTGAATGCAGCAATTCCTCGGAGCGATAAAAATTTACGAGAGCAAATTACTGATTCTGGATCAAACCTCCGGAAACCTTATGAAAGCTTCGGATTCGGGACATTAAAAGTAAGAGAACTGGGATAAAATAATTTATATACCTACAGTCCACAACTTTGTGTACTTACTAATGGCCTGAGCTTAGTGCGGTGCATCCGAAATCGGACAGACGAAGTCTAAGAAACTAATTCGGCACGTCGCCACAACAGTCGGGCTTGCATAATCGGAAAGAACACGAATTTTTTTCCGGTTACAGACTGTCAACTCCCATAAAAATTACGTTAAGCATAGTTTTTGCCCACAACAACAAAAGACAAACCAATTCGAATTATACAATAAGTTTTGCAAGTAGATACCCATTTAACCTCGTCCCCGTAGGTCATTTCGCTTGTACTTCCTTTAAACACTGGAGACTTGAAGACTGGTGGCTCTGCCCAAATAACTTTTGATTTATTTTACTCGGCCTAAAGTCTTAATTTATATGAACCTCGTTTCGAAAGCTTTAAGCCTAACTCCAAGAAAAATATTATATAAGAATTCAGCCAAAAATTCATGACAGGCTCTAGGCGCTTTGTCAATATGCGACGGTCTTTTTGACGCATACCTACTAGTTCTGCGCATTCCAACGGAAATGCGTCTCCAGCTATTCAAGTGGGTTTATTCGTGGCCTCACGAAAAATTAGTCTATTTACATAGCCCAATCTGACATATTGATTCAGCGAAACTTACTATGTTGGGTCACAAGTGTCTGTGTAAAGCTGAAGGTTATATATGTGCCAATTCGTATATGAGGGCTGTAACTGAATTCTACATTCATAAAGACCGCGGCTCAAGCCAAAGAAATTATTTACTATTTGGTATTTTTGTTGTTTTAGCAATATTTTTATTTAAATAATAAGGTTTTATAAAAACTTTAATTTGACCTTTCAACAAATTCAAAAATATCTTCTCACATTTCAGCATACTAAGCTTTTTTGCTCCACTGTACTACACCTAAGACACGCTGCAAGTGGATCCTCGCCCTTCCTGCCACCAATTGCTTTTTCTATTGCTGCAAACTTTTTATTGTAGACTAACATTGTTGTAGTAGTTGATTTTCCATTGGCTTTAATGTTTGCTGCCGATTACAAATACGCCTAACAACTGACGACGACTACGAAACAGCCAGCCGACCACGACTGCAACGGCCGCAAAGAACACGACGATGGCGACTGCGGCCGCACGCATTTTTCTTGTTGTACCCACTACAGAGCATACGAGTACATCGAAGTCGCCGGAGGGGTTGCGCGGTGCGTATACGTGATGAGGGGTGCCGAAACTGCCGATACCACCAACAGCAAGTGGCATTGTCGATGGACGCGAACCGGCACTGACGGCGTTGGCGACTAATGAAATTGGCGTTCTTTTAGAAAACGAAGCTGTAGGCATCGATGTTGCCATAGCTTCGGCTGAAACTTTGCCATTTCTGTTATTGATAGATACAAATGAAAGTGTGCGCGTGGTTAAGCACACACACACAACCATCTGCATGCTTGCACACACATATGTAAGAGCTTGTAAGCGAGTGTGTGAGTAGCTGGTGCTTACGCTGGTGTATGCAAGTTGTTGCTTGAAGGGTTTCAGACTTCCTCTGCGATTTGGCGGTAGCGGCATTGCCGTCGAGCGAAATTTCTAAACGCGAAACTGTACACGGCGTGTCACTCGTTCGCCTGACCACAGAGGCACAGACGTTGCGCACCCCTCCACACACGTATATGAGTGTGTAATGCATGCGTTGTTAGCATAGCAATAGTTTTTCCTTCCAATGCTGTCGTCGTTGTTGCTGCCATTTTGGGTGCAAGAATTTTGCAACATCACATATTCAAAGCGCCCCACGAGTGTTGGGGAGAGGCGGTGTAGTGCTTTTTCGCCCGAGTTTCAAATCTTTCTGCACTTGACTGCAACAAATGCAGATGCAAGTCTAGCACAATCGAAGCCCTCGAAAGGTGTTGGCCGAAGGGGCCATCAAATTGGATTTCTCGACTATGGCGTCTGTTAAATTTAGGCATAAACGGGCGTCCCGCCATGCCACATCACCACAACCAAGTTGCAAAAGCGGATGAGTACCTCTGTGTGTAACGGGTTCCACTCCTAAATGGAAGGACGCATACACTCCCTCACACCCATATATGCTCGCAAGTACACACACACTACACGCTTCCTTTGGCTCGCATTGCAAAAATCGCTGCGGGTGTTGCAGCTGGTACGTTACGTTACGTAGGCGCATTGTGTTCGCGTGCCCATTAGTTCCTGCAGAGTTTTCGCTTCGTTGGTCCGTTGCTTAGGCCCTGTTGAGGCTCATAGCCGAATATTTTTCAGCCATTTTATTTTCTTTCACTGAGGAAATGTCTCAGCCAAATTCTATTCGTTAGCTTTTGCAACTATTGCAAATACAAAGCGCACACACACACGCGCATGTCGCTTAGTTTTTCAGCGCATTTTTTACCGTTAGCTTAATCCCGCTTTCCGTATAAACATATTCCGTTTGCGTTGGGATTGATACTTCACCACCACATCCACGCAATTCCTTTTATTGCCACGCGGCTCAAAATTTTGTTTCGTTCGCCGGTTTTTGACGGAATCGCAGAGAAAGAAAAGACAATCAATTTTAGGGCTGCATAAAAAACTTCCTCTGTGCATAGTAAATTTCATTGGAGGCGAGGTTTTCGAAATGCATTTTTTCTTCATCATAAATCCTTTTCATAAGCTTCATTTGTAACTGTGATGTATTGCTTTGTGTTCCTCCTACATTTTTAGAATGTTGGTATGAAATTTTGTTTTCGAAGAATCGTCGAATTGCTGTGCAAAGTTTCGAAAAACATCGATTGCATCTACAAATTTGATTCTTATTACTGCGGTTACTCTTAGGGGTTGCAAATGTTCCCTTTTGTAGGAATAAAAGTTTAATCGGCGGATAAAATCCAAGACCAACAAAAAAAATAATTTTGTATTGGGATGAGACTCACTTGAAAAGAAAAATAAAATGACAAGAATCAAAGAAAGAATTATTTACGGCCTGCCTGGTGTAAACGAAAATGACACTTTTTGGATTATCGCGAAAATATTCTATATCCAGTTATTCCGACTGACAAAGAACATCGTCTTATTGCCACTTTTCTGTTCAACGTAGAGAAGCCCACAGAGAAATGTATAGTAAAATTTAAAATGGTTCGAGGCGAGCTCCACGAGTATAATTGCTTTGAAAAAGATTCCAAGAAAGGGAATCGCTTTTCAGTGCATGTAAAAGAAGAGAACTTTGTGATAGAGAAGTCAGCAAAATAGTATTTAGATATTACAGCCGAATTGAATATAAGTCTTCCGTATTGCACTAGTTATTGTCAAATATTAAATATCTCCTTAAGACATAAAAAGATATTACTTAAAGGTTATAGATTAGGTTTTTGTCGATCGGAAGGAGTTTATTCATGCTAAATGAATTCAAAAAAAGTTTTTTTAACGGTGAATTCATGAATAATTCATTCATTTAATTAAAAAAAAATCAGGCTTGGGCTGATTTGAGATTTTCCTCTTCGTTCGCTTACTGCTTACATTGGCGAGTACTGAATCGAAAGCCTTCAAAGCTGGAGTGTTTCTTTCCATTCGGACAACATGACCTAGCCAGCGAAAACTTGTAGCGCCGACTCGTCAGATGTTGCCATCTTCCATGCCCATATAGCAGGACGGAAATAATGAGAGACTTATAGGGATTGGTCTTTGTTCAAGAGGACTCTACTTTTCAACTCCCTACCCAGACCAAAGTAGGACCTTTTGGCAAGAGTGATTCCGCGTTGGATTTCAAGGCTTATGTTGTTGTTGGTTCTAATTTAGACGAAATTATCTACGACTTCAAAGTTTTGAGTGTCAACAGTGACGTGTGAAACAAGCCGAGTATACGATGACTATCTGTTTGATGACAGGAGATATTTCGTCTTGCCCTCGTTCACTGCCAAATTGTTCGCTTCTTTGTCTAACTTGGAGAAAGCGAAACTAACGGCGCGGTTGTTGAGACCAATGATATCGATGTCATCGGCGCACACCAGCAGCTATACACTCTTATAGAAAACCAAATCTTGCAAAGAAACTAATGCATGCATCTTGTCAGTTCTTCGCTGCCGTATTTGAACAGCTTGGCCGGTAATCCATCGGGCCCTGCCGCTTTGTTGTTCTTCACCCTGGTAGTTACTACTCTAACCTCATCATACTCGGACCAGGGAACATCTATTTCGTCGTCATCGATTGGGGAATCACGTTCACCATCTCCAGATGTTACACTTTCATTGCCGTTCACCATACTGGAGAAGTGTTCCCTTCATAACTTCACGTTGGATACTACAGGAGTAAATAAATCCGTTAGTCGCCTCATCTTCGGTCGTGTTGTGGTCCAGCGCGACATTACGAGATGCTGTCCGCTTTCCCTCAACTGCAACACGACAGTCCTCATCATCACAGTTACACATTACTAAGAGTAGGTAGGAGTTTTAATTCGTATTTTGCAAAGATATTTTCTTTATGTTTTCAAATTTCCAACGACTTCTTGGATTAAAAATGTAGATTAATCCGAGCTGCAAAGAGTACTTGCAAGTATTTACTTTCAGGCATACAGAAAAAGCGAGAAGCGACAAACACCGTAATCGGCAATATAGGAAATATTGGTATATACATAAATATAGGCAATACGAATATACATATCCACATATGTATGTACATTAGGGTGGCCCTTAGTTGTATGGAGGAAAAAAAAATTTCTGGATTCTCGATCTCACCCCCTAGAAATATGCGAATAGCCCAAAAACTAGTATATACAAAGTTTTGGGTCAATCAAAAAAGGTTTAGAGGTTGCGCAAGGAGCTTGAAATCCTGAAAAATTAAGAATTTTTGCCATTTTTTGTCTCAGACTTCCATATTTCAAAGCCACACTATCCCTTACTGGTTTTCCATACCGTAATAAGATCTGCATTTTATTACCTTTCTAAAATTACCACAATCTTAAAAATCGGTCGATTGATGATAGAGTTACAGAAATACAAATATGAAAGTAAATTAAATGTGTTGCACGTGCATTCTCAAGCGTCGCATGCTTGTGATATACCGTTATAACGGTTCTAATGTCATTAAAATTTATATTCTGTATTGCTAAAAGCTAGTGTGCTAACGTAGTCGCAAAAGTGAGTACAGAGAAATCGTGGCGTGTAGACAATTTAATTTGCAAAATATTATAAAAATGAGTGAATATAATTTTCGGTCGAAAATTTACTTAATTGGAACGTCAAGCTCTCAAATTCTTGGTGCAAAACTACCATCAAATAAACAAGTGTTATCAGTTTTTTTTTCATAATCATAACATAGTGAAATTATCAATTCGTAAGAGTGCTAGATTGACTATAAAAGAAGTGTCCGTATCTTGGGAAAAAGCAAGAATTCCAATTAGAGATGAAAAACACTGCATTGACAAGTTAGAAAATATGCATAGAGAATGACAAGCTATTGGAAAAAGTAAAAATCGGTCTAGTGAAAAGCAAAAACAAAAGTGAAATGTTAGATGATTTATTTGATATTGCTCATGCTAATGCATTACAACTAATTAAAATTGACACCGACAAAAAGTTTTTGATAAATCAACGAAAAAAGGGGCGACCAGGATGTTTTGGTGTTGTTGATACCAAAACTGCCCAGAAAGATAAAAGAAAGGCAGCGATTTTAGAAGAACAAATGAGAAGAAAGATACGAGTGGTAGACAATATGGAAAACGAAATTGAGGCAATTAACACTGAAGGTATGTATTTGAATGAAACTGTAATTTGAATGGGGTGACATTTATATATTTGTAGCAGGAGAATTGTCTTCAGACAGTGATGATGTGCATACAAGTTTAGAAAATGAGATGGAAGAAGATTCTCATCCATCATGCTCCACTTCCATCAAAAATCGAGGAACGAAGTACGTCTTCACTGAAAGAGTTGTATCTGCCCTAGACAAATGCAAAGTTAGTGATCGTTCAGCAATGCATATTGTCACTGCCGTTGCCTCAAGGTAAGTCGTGTACGGATTAGATCATTGAATCGCGGTATTCGGGTAATAAAACTCTCAAACAAATTTTCTTACATATGTAAAGGGTGATTTTTTAAGAGCTTGATAACTTTTTAAAAAAAAAAAACGCATAAAATTTGCAAAATCTCATCGGTTCTTTATTTGAAACGTTAGATTGGTTCATGACATTTACTTTTTGAAGATAATTTCATTTAAATGTTGACCGCGGCTGCGTCTTAGGTGGTCCATTCGGAAAGTCCAATTTTGGGCAACTTTTTCGAGCATTTCGGCCGGAATAGCCCGAATTTCTTCGGAAATGTTGTCTTCCAAAGCTGGAATAGTTGCTGGCTTATTTCTGTAGACTTTAGACTTGACGTAGCCCCACAAAAAATAGTCTAAAGGCGTTAAATCGCATGATCTTGGTGGCCAACTTACGGGTCCATTTCTTGAGATGAATTGTTGTCCGAAGTTTTCCCTCAAAATGGCCATAGAATCGCGAGCTGTGTGGCATGTAGCGCCATCTTGTTGAAACCACATGTCAACCAAGTTCAGTTCTTCCATTTTTGGCAACAAAAAGTTTGTTAGCATCGAACGATAGCGATCGCCATTCACCGTAACGTTGCGTCCAACAGCATCTTTGAAAAAATACGGTCCAATGATTCCACCAGCGTACAAACCACACCCAACAGTGCATTTTTCGGGATGCATGGGCAGTTCTTGAACGGCTTCTGGTTGCTCTTCACCCCAAATGCGGCAATTTTGCTTATTTACGTAGCCATTCAACCAGAAATGAGCCTCATCGCTGAACAAAACTCGCGCGCGAAACACATTTCGAACCGAACACTGATTTTGGTAATAAAATTCAATGATTTGCAAGCGTTGCTCGTTAGTAAGTCTATTCATGATGAAATGTCAAAGCATACTGAGCATCTTTCTCTTTGACACCATGTCTGAAATCCCACGTGATCTGTCAAATACTAATGCAAGAAAATCCTAACCTCAAAAAAATCACCCGTTATATCCCTTGAAATTTTTTATTTTAAAAAATATACATTACATTTATGTATATTGCACTTCAATGAACAAATTTTGGATGGTACATTTTTTTAAATAGATACACTGTGGCACTTTGCATTGGGATGGAAAACTCCTTCCGGAAATAACAGGTCGAGAAAAGGTGGAACGACTTCCAGTTCTTGTTACTGACAGGAATGGCGAACACTTAATAGGGGCTCCAAAACCATATGCTGCCATGGGCTCAGAAATAGCTGATACGCTGTACGAACTGGTATTTGAATGGGACTTGAAGGATCATATTGTGGCCTGTTGTTTTTATACGACATCGACTAACATGGGCTATTACGCTGCAACGTTGTTAGAAAAAAAAATTGAGCGAAAGCTTTTGTATCTACCTTGTCGGCATCATATATATGAAATATTGCTGAGAGGGGTTTTCGAGTGTTATTTTCCCGTAAATACTAGTAAAGACGTCCAATTGTTTCGCCGGTTTGAAGAGAATTGGGAAAATATTGATAAAAACAATTTTAAAGACTTGCTACACAACAATCAATTAAAATTACGTTTGAATGATAACGTAGATACTATTTTAAATTTTTGTAAGGAAGAGATGAAAAAGAAAATAGTTAGAGATGACTATAGGGAATTATTGGAATTGACGTCTATATGTCTAGGAGCAAATTACGGCATAAAATTTCGTGTACCAGGTCTCACTCATCATACGCGGTGGATGTCTAAGGCATTATATTGCTTAAAGATCTATTTATTTCGTGAACAGTTCAAACTAACGGAATATGAAGAGAATTCGTTAGCAAGTATATGCGCATTTATTATAAGATTCTACGTTAAGCGTGGTTTAACTGCACCAATCCGTCTAAAGCACCTCTTCAAGACTTATCTTTTATTAAAGAAATTCACGAGTATAGAAATGTTAATAAAAAAATCTCTGAAATTGCAATAAAAAAATTTTGTAAACACTTCTGGTACCTGTCTGAAGAATGTATTGCATTAACATTATTCGACGATGACGTTTCTTATACCATGAAACAAAATATTGTGGAAAAAATTAAAAACATCGACAACTGCGACAAGGAAACGGAAAATTTAAAGAGGGTACACGTAAGATCCAGTGAAATCAATGAATTTATAAGAAAAGTTTGGGATTTCATCTCAATTTCTGCAGGTAGATCCACTTTATTGGAGGGATACAGAAGAACGTGGAGTAAAACTTATGGAAGAATATAATAGAATGCTAACAAATGACGAACAAGAAAAACAATATTTATTACAAGTTGTAACTGATTATAAAAAACAATTTGATTCACATAATAAATCATCTTTAATTATATTATAAGAAATAATATTATATTTTTTATTATTACAAGTTAATTTACCTTTCGCACATAACAAATGAAGTAGGGTAGACTAAATTTAAGAAAATGTAAAAATTCGTAATTTTTCAGGATTTCAAGCTCCTTGCGCAACCTCTAAATCTTTTTTTATTGACCTAAAACTTTGTATATACTAGTTTTTTGGCTATTCTCATATTTCTAGGGGGTGCGATCGAGAATCGGAATACTTTGGAAAATAAGGGCCACCCTAATGTACATATATAATACTTAAATAAGAAGCGGAACGCCAGCGAAGCGCTGAAATAATTGTCATCTACGATTACGGCGAAATAATTAAAAATCGCGGCTAATTAACATCGAAAAATGTGAATTAAAAATGTAGTCTGCATTATTTGCTTTTGTTGTTGTGTTTCTTTATCAACATCACGATATTATTACGAGTACGCTTCTATTGTTGCTCATATTCCAGTTGTTGGCGCTCGAAGGGGCAAAGGGGTGAAGCAGAGTGATGAAAGAATGATGCTTCTGCGGCATATTCCCGACTCGCTGACTCACTGCAGCGTCACAAAATGGCGCAGCGCAAACAAGGAATTCTCATTAAGACAAGTTAAGAAAATGTTTATTGTTGTTGTTCTTATATTTTTCTTTGTTCACTTGTCTTTTAATTGCGAGTATGACTAGCTGTTGCTGCTTGTTATTGTCCCCAGCTTAAATAATAATTAATAATAAACACAAAATCAGGTATTTTGAAGGTGGGGAATTGGGCGGGGATGAAAAAGAGATGGGAGAACGAATAAATGCTTGACATTCCATGAAATGAGAACAAGAGAGTTTAATCGAAATAAAGTTGAGAAAATGATGGTGATTAAAAATCTCCAGATTATGGGAAGCGATAGTAAATATTGGCATCAATGAGTCAACGAACTGTGTTTGTAACTAGATAAAATGGTTTTTGCTTATAATCAATATTTCTTGTGCTCTCAGAATTGCATGAACGAGTTTACCTATTTTTATCAGTCTATCTGCACAGCAGCTATATGCTATAGTTTTGTTTGTCCGAACTGATCGAATCGTTTGAAGATTTAAGCGCTGCCTTGAGCAATAATCTATGTTAAATTTCATAAAAATAATTTCCCAATAAAACAATTTCCATATAAAGACTCGATTTTGATATGTCAGCTTGTAAGGCAGCTATATGCTATAGTAGTCCAAATATCGGCGGTTTCGACAAATCAGCAACCTCTTAGAGAGAGAGAACAATTTCAGATCAATTTCTCAAAAACTCAGACGGACATGTCTAAACCGATTCAGTATATTTCACCGACGATTTATATGTATGTATATATAATGGCATCGCGAATAAATGCAAATGGCACAAAACAGTTAATGAGGGTAGTGAAGTTATCGAAAACTTGCCTCATGTGAGTTGTTCACCTTTGTTTTTGACTGACACGAAACGAGAGACCGCCGCTTTGGGGACGCACAATGAGTACATTGAGGATATTATTAGTCATTTAATAAAGCTTTGGTATGATTGTACTGTTTCGAAAGGTGTTTATTTTGACGGGGATAATAAAGATTTGTATTAAAAGACTTAGAAATGTTGGTAGGTCAGACACGCTTAAATCTAACGATGGAAAGCATTTCTTGATACCTTAAATCAAAAATAAATCACATTCGAAAGCCACAAAGAGACGATGAGAAGTCGTTTACTTCCCGCCCCTCCCGGAAAAGTATATTTGTTGGAGAACTTAATTCCATCCACAGTTAAAAGGTAGAACATTTTCATGCAACAAGGGCAAAATATCGCCGCCATATGCAGAATCTGTTTATGCAACATAAAAAACAAAACATTTCACGCACACACACATGTATAACGGGTGACTTACTTTTTGCAACGCAGTCAAAATACAATCCCCATCGCCCTCACCAGTCCTACACTCACATTTTTGGAATCACTGATATGTGAATGCATCAAACATTGACTGCCGAACATCATTAGCATCGATATAGACCAGACGCCACAACAACGACGAGACGCGACGCAACGCGAAGCGCCATCACTGTGCAACATCATGCAGTTCAGCGGCCGCGCTGCCGCTGCAGCTGCAGCTGCAATTGTGCGACACGCACGTAAAAAGAGTGCATCGGTGGCAAGTGGCGAGTGGCGCCGCGGTGGCAGCTTAAGCGCGTGCCGCACATGGCAAAAAAGAGAAGCGCCCAAAAAACAAAACCGGCAACGAAAACTCGAAAAACCCAAATCTAAAGGTGAGAACACAACTGCGGGGGCAAAGCGACTGCATGGGTGCGTGCCGCCGCAATTGATTGTTGCATCACGGCATGTGTGGCACGCTGAATTGCATAGACAGTTACCGGCCACATCCAATGTGTCTATGTTTGAGCTTCCGTGTGCTTATGTACCACATAACAAACACATATGTATGAGTATGTGTGGCAAGTAAATATATGGCAGTTATGTGTGCGTCATGTACGCATGGATGTGTATGGATAAGCGCGTCAAGGTCATCACGCGAAATTATGCCACAAATACCGATGCGCTTCCACTATGGACATAGACGCCAATATCGCACCTATACAACATACGCGGCGCACACCCTAAAAATGCCGCACACACAGGGCCATATATACGTGCGATATATACATTACATAGGCAGATGGAGAGGTGTGGGTCGCGAGTGTGTTTTGGTCATTGCACAGCTGCAAGTGCACTCGCGAGTTGTTGCAACGACGCCACGGCACGTTGCATGCGCGGTCACAGTTGTTCCAATTTTGAGCCGGTAAAAAAGAACACAATCGCGTTGTATTTAGCCGTTTTTTACTGCCCTGCCACATGCTTGTTGCATGCTGCTGATTGGCTCTTTTGTGGCTACAACTCGCTTGTTTGTCGGTTTGTCCACTTGTTGTTGTTGTAACTGTCATTTTTTTTGGCTTTGCAGTTTTTCATTGCATTTCGATTTTCGCAACATTTCATCCGTGGGCAACTCACACCGAGTGCCCACGAGAGAGTGAGTGAGTGCCGTTGCATGATGCGGATTGCAAGTAGCAGTTGACCGCACAAGTGGCAGCAAAATAATGGCTGCACTCGAGCGCTGTTGTTGTGTCGCCTTACAACAACAACGCACCGTACTGGCTATTTGGGTGCCACAGCCGGCCAGAGAGTGCGGTAGGGGAGTTGAGCTGGGCCCAGTACGGTGTCCTTCAAATCGCTGCAGCCATGAATTTTTGCATTTTTCGCGCACTTCTTTTTTCACACCGCCAATTGACAGTTATTGACAGTGTGAGACTCGTTATGTGCCGCCCTGCTGCACTTTTGACACAGCCAAGCTCGCTCCCACGCGGCTGCCGTGCAGTTGCAACAACGACAAAACCAGTACAACTTCACGCCACTTCAGTGCAACACTTTATAGCTCGTGTGTAGCTGCATTTAGTGGCTGATGCTTGTCTGTTCATTTGCGCTATCACATCGATGTGCTGACATATGCACTGATTGCAACGATTATTAGGGATTTTCAGCCAAATTGACTGCACTCGAACGCGAAGTGGCAAAATACACACTCACACGTGCACCATCCATTTACACGTCCACAATGCAGTGAATTGGAAATGTGTGCAGCGTGCTGTATATACATATATCGATAGGCGCACATAAGTGGCCGGAAAAATGCTGAATTTCACATCATAAATTGCATACGCACATACAAATCCATCTCTAAGAATGAATTTATAAATACAAATATTAAGAAATCATATATAAAGTATGGTTTAGTGGATGAAACAGGATGGAGATCCGAATCCCGTAAAGAAGGACCACACATGGTGAGTGTGTTGTGAGTGAAAAAACTAAATCACACCGTCGACAAACTGATTGGACCTTACCTTACCATACCTTCGATCAGTGTGGCTTTAGGCTTTTAGAAGATCCACGCACACATGTCTTGGCTCGCACGCCACTCTTGACAGTCATAGCTTTGAAGTTGAAGATAATTTTGTATATCTTGAAACCAGCATCAGCACCTACAACAATATCAGCCTTGAAATACAAGGCAGAATCACTCTTGCCAACAGGCAAGTTACTGAAAAGTAAAGTCCTCTCTCGACGAACAAATATCAAACTCTACTAGCCCCTCATCATGACATGGACAATGACATCATCTGATGAGCGGAATTTGAGGAAGATTTTCGGACATTTGCTCATTGGCAACGGATGGACGAGCACCCTCCAGCTTCGAAGATGTTCGCTTTAATACCCGTCGGTGGAAGCAGCGGAAGAGGAAGACCTCCACTCCGTTGAAGAAATCAGAAGGACGAGGTGGCTGCATATGATAAATAAATGCAAGTTATTAGCTTTCGCTCCGATAAACTGATCTCTTTTAAGATTACATTAGGTTCTTCATCAAAAAGACTCCATATCTCAACATATGGTCTGATGAACATAGAAGCGACGCTTTACTGGTTTATCGGGCTGTGACTGCAGTTCCCTTGCCCACCAGTGGTTTTCTTTGGCATGGTTTCATTTAAGCTAGGCAAATACCAGTACTTGCGCGTCGCAAACTATTTCGGAACCGAAATAAAATAAATTCTCTAATCATTGTGATCCTAACCGTACCTTTCTGCGTTACTAGGGTTCAATAGCCACTTGCTTTAATTTGAGGATTTATCAGGTTGGTCAGGTTTCATATATCATTTTTTGCATTTATTATTGTGATAAAAGATCCATCCAGTTGCAACTCGATATAAAAACGACTTTGTTGCGCTTAAGCAGCAACTCTCACATACAACATCGTAGTAGTATAGTATTCTTTTGTTTGGTTGCAGTTTCTTAACAAAAATCAAGTGACGGACACCTAGGGGCTTGAAGCAACAGTTTCTACTATAGTATCAATATATAGAAATAATCAACACAATGACCGCAAGGATCGACAGGGTCTGTGGAACGAAAGGGTGGGTCAAGTGCAGGCAATTTGATGCCATAATGCGCTGGCGATTGGCATTGCAATATATGCAACAATTAGTTGCAAATAAAAAAATAATAAAAACAACTTCAAATAACTAAACATGTGAGATTGCAACGCTGTATGCTTTCGTTTTATCAGATATAACAAATAGCATAAATCGTGTGTGAGTGTGTGTGTGTATCGTGTAGATATCATGCTGTCCTGCGGCCTATTGACTCGATGATGATTGGTGGCATTGAAAACCACAGCGTGCAGCAACAATTTACGGCTACAATCACGCTTCAAATTGCAGGCGATTAAGTGAGCAACAAATACAACAACAAACACACACAAACATGTATGTATTATGTATGGCTGCATATGATAATATTTATACGCAACATAGAAGGAAATAAACGCAGCGAATCAATGCAAATGTAGAGGTTGAGTTGTGTGTGTGTGTGTGTGTGTGAGTTTCAGAAATGCTGGAAGAAGGGAGTATAACAAACGTGGCTACTGCAAACACCTGTGGCACTGAAAAGTCGATAAAAAGTTTAGTTGTTAACCCACACACACGCACACACACACAAACAACGTTGAAACACACATTGATAGCCAATGCGAGAGTTTTCCATTGGGACACGTGTGAATGCACCTACAGAGACGCTTATATGTATGTGTGCATGCCTGCACGAAGTTTGGCATAATCGTGTGCCGACGCGTGTTGCATGCATTTGGAAGCGTCAACTTAATAAAAAGCGACCAAAGGGTGTGAACAATGCGAACATCGATAACAACAACAACAACAACAACAAGTAGTAGTAACATCAACAGCGTGTGCACTTTCATTTTCGCTTTCATTGGAGCGCGAACCAGTAAAAAAAAATAAAAATACAACAACAACAAAGTGGTACAATCATTCGCCTGTACGTGTGTGTGTGCGTGCTTGCGTTGATTTCACACAAAAACCGCAGCGGATGTGGCTGAGGCTGCAAAAAATGTGGCGCTGTGACATTGCCACGTGTACTTGCAACACCCAAAGGCAAACGATGCAGTTTCAATTGAAGTTTCAATTGCAGTTGCAGTTGCATGCACGCACACAAACACACAAAGAACAAAGCACAACACACAACAGCAACAACAAGCAAGCGTAAAGTGGAAAAAATTGCAACAACAATGCAAATACTCTCATTCGGCTGTTAAATGCAATGGAAAGATTTTTGTTTGCACTTTTTTGTTGCAACACGGGAGCAGATGTTGTTGCTGTAGTTGTTTGCTTGCACCTCACGCAGTGATGCAACTGTTGCATCCACTGGCGCCACGCAAACACTCTTACTCGTAATTTTTGCAGAATTTCATGTTTTGTTTTTGTAATTTTCTTTTCAATTTTCGTGGCGCAAAAAGTGCAAAGCAGAAATAAAGCAACAAAAAGCGGTGAGTTGGCCTGCAGTTGCATGAATGAATTTACGACAGCAACAGCAACGGCAACAAATGTGGCAAAAGCTATGAATGAAAGCCAACAACAACAGCAGTGTGAAGCGCAGAGGTGGCGAAAATCGGCGTGTTGCATATTTTGTGCAACAACAAAGCCAACAGCATTGGCAGTCAAAGCGAAAAGCACAACCACAACTCAGACAACAACAAATCGCGAAAAGTGCGCGTGCTTTGTGGCATAAATGACGGGCGCCGCATTAGGAGTATTGGTATTGATGTGTACAATAACAACAACAACAGCACTCACATGTAGCATGCGATGTTGCGACACGTCCCATTTGGTGGCATAATCCCGACGGATGCACTGCACTGTCGGCAGCGTGGCGATGCAACGCAGCGCAAGGCGTGGGGCACGATGGTTAATTGCAGTGCATGCAACGCCAATAAAAACTGGGTTTTGGTGGCAAATAAAGAGAGATTGCGCGAGCGTATGCACGAGAGCCAACGAAGGTGCATATTTGGTTGGGGGCAAGGGAAGTGGCGGGGGTACAGGGTGTGCAGTAGGTGTGAGCGTTGCTGCAAACGCTTGCACAGCTGCTGTTTCAATGTCACACAAAACGGCGTAAACAATGCGCCGCCGAATAGATCACGTTTGATATGTTGGCGCAATAACAAAAATATGGCCGAATTACAAAAACATAGTCAACAAAGCGCATGATAACCAGTTTAAGCGCCTGTGCCACATTTCAGCACCTCATCAATAACATCGGCTCCGACAGCAACAACAAAAACAAATGACATCACAACACGCCACCTATGGCACTTAGTCGGAAAAGTGGGGAAAAAAATAACAACAAAAACAGCAACAACACAAGCAAATACGGCATGTAACTGTCAGTTTGACTACAGTTCGGTCATTTCGGACATGCATGCAACATAAATAAAAGTGAGCGTGGCAAACACTCAATAGTGTGCACCTACAGCCGCCTGCATGCATGGAAGTATGTGTGTGTGTGTTTGGTGGTGCTTGTTTGATGGCAGCAAGCGTCGCGGCATGCGTGACGCCACCCACTCTATCAAAGTGCGCTGACAGCGTTTGGACAGCGCGCGCGTGCCCCATATTCATCTAAATGCAGCACACCGAGAAGTCAGACTGAGAGCGAATTGCAGGTGCTTTGTAGTGCAACATGGATTACAACAACCACTAAAGGTTCGTAGCTAGTGGGTCAATCAATTTGTAACGCATAATTATTAGCTTTTCCGCTCTTTTTTTACAATTTGTTTAGTTTGCTGTTTTGCCACTCATTTTCACACCTCTTCCGCGGCCATATCAACAGGTGGAGGTAAAAAATGAGAAGTTAACACAACGGAGTTTCCGCATATGTGTGAGTGTATGCGTACTAAGTTTGTTGGCTATTGTTGTTGCATTGTGCTTTATTTTGTTGATGCATTCGGCTTAGTAATAAAAGCCGCAAACAGGGGCAAAGTGGGACAGTTGAAGTAATGCATATAATTTAAACAAATATAAGTATTTTTTTAGAAAAAATAACTAATAAAAAATAAATTTTTTCCTAATAAAATTTTCAAGAACCTATGAGAAAAAATCAAATAAACAGTACATTTGTTGTTTGGTGGTTGTAATGTCTGATATCAGATTCTGAGCTAATCTCCTGGCAGTTACCAACAAAATGGCTGCCCGCACCCTCTAAGCACAAAAGAATATCTCCCATGAACTCATATATAGAAATTTTGAAACTGATTCATCACAAAAACAAAGGAAAGTGCGTCAAAAAGCAAAAACTATTTCTGAAAAATCCACTTCTCAAGCGGCTAGTAGTTCAAATTGCCACGCATTGCTGTTTGAAATTTCTCCACCAGAAAAGGTTAATAATAGGGAAACGTTCACTATCCGTATAACTCCAAAATAGAAACCAATTTTTGTGTACTTATAACGTAAGTAATATTATCGGCATGTTAACTACGATTGAAAAAGCTGCGAGTAAATCACCCTTGTGCCAATGGACGAGGTACTGCTCTGCTGTGTTCCTTGATGTCCGCCAAGCATTTGACAAAGCCTGGCATTTAGGCCTATTATTTAAATTAAAACAATAACTATCAATGTCTTATCATTTCCTGCTAAAGTCTTACCTGCACAATCGGAAATTCTACGTTAGATGTCGAAATGCAGAGTCGCATTTGAGACCTGTTTACTTACTGTTACTTTTTTTTTACGGCAGACCTTCCAGTGATCAACAATGCAATTGAATGCTCTATGCATCAACACCGAAAAGTCCGTACAAATTGTATATATATACCCTCCAGCACAAAAATTGCTCTTAAGTGGCTTTACATGGGCAATATGTTTGTGCAAAATATTTGGGGATTACAACTGGTAAGAGGCGCTGTTGACAAGATCACGTAAAAATAAAAAGAATTCAGCCAAGATTAAAGCTGGCGCAGCTATACTGACTCTTTAGGTCAAGATGCCGCCTGAGCTTGAAGAATCTTAATGACGTTCACTGTAAGGGAAACAAACGAACAATTTAGCAAGTGTTACCTCTTCCGTTTGGAGCATCATGGAAATATATTTGCTAATCAACTGCTGGGCAATACTTAACACCGTAGGAAATTGAGAAAACAGCACTTGATCTCCCCTTTCGATTTAATTAATGTATACAATTTTATTATATTTTATTTATTTTTATACTCTTGCAACCTGTTGCTACAGACATCGCTTATGCGATTATAGCGGAGTTAACAACAGCGCCCCAGTCGTTTCTTCTTTTTGCAATGAGAGATTCCAAGCGAAGCCAGGACCTTCACCACCTGGTCCTTCCTACGGGGTGGAGGTCTTCCTCTTCCTCTGCTTCCCCCGGCGGATACTGCGTCCAACACTGTCAGAGCTGGAGTGTTTTCGTTCGTTCGGACAACATGACCTAGCCCGCGCAGCCGGTGTCTTTCAATTCGCTGGACTATGTCAATGTTGTCGGATATCTCATACAGCTCATCATTCCATCGAATGCGATATTCGCCGTAATCAACGCGCAAAGGACCATAAATCTTTCGCAGAACTTTTCTCTCGAAAACTCGCAACTTCGACTCATCCGTTGTTGACATCGTCCAAGCCTCTGCACCATATAGTAGGACGGGAATAATGAGTGACTTATAGAGTTTGGTTTTCGTTCGTCGAGAGAGGACTTTACTTCTTAATTGCCTAGTTGGCAAGAGTTATCCTGCGTTGGATTTTCAGGCTGATATTGTCGTTGGTGTTAATGCTGATTACAAGATAGACGAAATTATCTACAACTTCAAAGTTATGACTGTCAACAGTGACGTGGGAGCCAAGTCGCGAGTGCGACGACTGTTTGTTTGATGACAGGAGATATTTCGTTTTGCCTTCGTTCACTGCCAGACCCATTTTTGATCAAGCAGACTTCGATTAATTTTATATTTCTTTGTGCAAACCACTGCTTGCTATCAATTTGTGAATTGAGAGAAAACTATTTGCTTCAATAAATTAACATGCATATATCAAAAATCTATGCACTTATGTATAAAACTATAAAATACATAAATAAATAGACATATACTTGTATATAAGAAATCTTCTTCGTGGTTTTGGCTGATATTCCTTTCAAATGACTTCTTCAAAGAGAACATAATTGTTAAGGGCTTGATTTGACATCCTATTTTGGTATTTAAAAACATTTTAAGGTGTTTTTTGAAAAAGTGAGATATACATATGTATTTATTTTGCGCGCTCTGAATTTTTAATCTATATGTAAATGTCCGTTATCATACCAATTTCATTTTCTGACATTTTTACCTTTCACAAGTGGCAACTGTACCCAGGGAAGAAAAATGTTTTTTGGACTTTTTTTGACGATTTCATTTCCAGGCGACGAATAATTCAATTAATGTTCAAATATTGAACCAATGCATACAAATTAAATACATTCGCACAAACCACACATATATGTTCAATATGTACATCTATTACACATATAGACAGCACATACATATATTTAACAGCACGTATTGGCAGACAAAACTTGGTAGCCCCATTTTCTGGATTTATAATTTATAGAATTCCATTAATTCGTAACTCACGTTGCAGATTTGTGAAGCACAAATACAAGTAAAGGTGGGTATGCATAGATTACTATACTTTCAATTGTATGTGTCGTAGAAGTTTTTTATTTTTATTACAGTGGCACATTTGATGTATTTAATACGGCAAAAAAAAATAATTTAATGTACATACATATACGAGTATGTATGAATATTGAAAAATCGCAAAAGGGTTGTATGTATGTATGTAATTTGTTAAAAATAGATACTCATTTTTATTAGCGCTTCTGAGGCATACAAGCCAAAATGGACTTCACTTTCGGCGAATTAAAGAATTTCAGTTTTAGTTTATTTTTGAAGCGGCATTCGATATATTGTTGGACAGTTTCGACATCATATTCATAACCTCACGCCGCGGCGTCAGTGATACTTTGATGAATATGTGAACCTCAGCTACGTTGTTAAGTACTATATAATATATTCTTTTTCGACTTCTACTTTTTTCACAGAAAATTCAGATCCTTCGTACGAGCTGACCCAGTTCATACCCAAAACATTAACCAAAATCTATTGAGTCGATGTTAAGGATGTGAAGATGTTAAGAGCCCTTGTAACTTCCCTAGTGCTAACAGGACGATTTTTTGTCTTTTACTATATTTTCTATATTATACAGAGGTAGATGGCATGAGGAAAATTTTCGATGGCTGGACGATCTTCGCCGAAAGCTTTGTGCTTCTCCAATACTTATGTTCGCGATAGAATGGACTCTTCAAAACACTTCTGCAACATTTTCAATAATTCCATAGTCTCGATTATATTGGAAATGCCACATTTCAAGCAAACACGTGTTCCACTTTTTCCTGTGGCAAAAATGTGCCTGAACCTGTACCAATCTAGGAAAACCTTTTGTATCGAATACATTTGCGTGCGCTGTTTGTATAGAACAATCCGGGTCAAATTTGATTAGATATATATATATATTTATATATATATATATATATTTATGTAATATTTATGTAATGTAATAATTTCCATGAGGCCCTTTAACTGCATAAACTTCTAAATCACAGCCGACTCTAAGCTATAGTCACGCACCCGGTTTTACATCTGAACCAAGAAGTGTTAAGTCGCCAGTTTCTTAAAATTATAGCCGAAATATTTCCTGCCGTTACGAAAACAACAACAGAAAACTGAATATCGAGAATGCTAACGAGAGAATGCTGTATCCACTGCGAAATCGCACAGCTGTAAATATGTAAATATGACAAGTTTATTTGCTTTAATTCTGATGTCCAAAAATATTAACTTATTCCCCTTTATACTGATATATTTTTTGTTATTTTTGGTGATTTCTATTTTATTTATTTGCTTGTTGTTGTTTTTCGTATTGCACAGCATCAAAGGCAGACAGTTTTGACAAGTCGAAATAGACGCGCCAAAGGGCGCTATACCTTGTAGTAAAATGTCCCGGGTATAGGTAAGTGCTTGCAACAGACGGCAGTTAGTAAGTTAGCAGCGAGAAACGCGCCGAAGAGCGTTTTACGAACGCGCACAGAACAGTCACCTTAAATGCCACCTAACGGCCAATGTTAATGGCTTTTGGTCGAGCACATAGATATATAGAAATGCTTAGCTATAATACATACACACACATAAGTATCTATGCATGTGTGCATCAAATGGGAAACTTTCGATATTTTATTTAGTATAGTCTGCCACACGCTTAACGAATCGCGAGCTACTCACTGCAGTGGGTGGCACTTGGCAAGTGCTTAGACTCAGGCGCGCACATACACATCCACGTTGAAATATAAACGAATACTCGCCTCACTCTTCCTAGTGCTGCATACAAGTGTCCTTGCTACTCCCTGAGCTGCGGTGGATGACATGCAGCGCTTTGGCTAGTTACTCCACTCTACTTGCCACATGCGCCAGGCGAAATTTCAAATTCATTTGAACGAAAAAACGCATCTGAAAGATATTCGTTCGGCACAAACGACAGATGAAATAATAAAATCAGCAAATAAAATGCAAAAATCCACGCGCGCACACACGCACACATACATGTGGCAAAAGCGACGCGCCGCGTCAGCCGAACGCGTATGTAAATTTCAAGACCAGCGAATGGCTAGTAAATTTTTGTTTTAATTTCCTATATTTTGCATATTATTTTGTGCGACAAGCGCAATAATTTTTGCTCTATTTTCTTGCACGCGAGGAGTGGCGCTTGGTCCATGTGGCAATGTCAGCCACCATGCCACCATGTGTTGCTCACACACATGAGTGGTGTTGCCCTCACCGCTTAGCACTTGCGTCTAAAATATGCCATTTAGAAGTGCAAGTCAGGTGGAGGGGCGGGTAGTCAGCGCATTGGCACGAGTTTGAAGCGGTGAGCAGTGCAGAGGGGGTGAGCGCTTTGTTGAGAGCGCTATGGCTTAAATCTGTATTGTAGGGCAGTGAAGGTGAATTTCTCTCGTCCAGAGAGCGGTGTGGTCCATGGGGCTGGCCAATTTTTTATCAAAGCCATTTGACTGCAACCAAATGTAATTCGAAGCGTCAGACAGCGCAAAAGCCCACCAACTAATGTTTGCTTTTACACGCCTTGTTGTTATTGTTACCACTCGCACTGATACCGTGGTACGCCTGCACCTTGTAGTCGTGGCGCTTGCTGTTGTTGTTGTAACAGCTTCTATCAAATGGCCAAAGCGAAATATCAAAAATGTGCGCAAAACAAAACTTAAAGTAAATTTTTTGATTTGTTCGATTTTGCAAAGGAAAAAATTATTCGCGATTTTTTCAACGCGCTTGCCAGCACATATGTACGTGCAACACATTGCCGGCAAGTTGTAGCGCCTGTCAAAGTGAGCTAGTGTATTGTGTTGCTGGCTTAGGCTGTCCTTGACGAAGCTATTGCAACATGCAAAGTGCCTCTGTAAGGCTCCCCTTCGCGCTTGTATGCGTACAACAACAAAAACAATTTCGAGAGCCAACGGTTTTGGTGGTTTTTCTAATAAAAGCAGATTTTGAAAAAATACGGAAAAACTGCAGACGAACTAGGCGCGAACGATGTGCTGCACAGAATTTGGAAAATACCAAATAAACGCCTAAATGTATGTTACAGATACTCCAGCATAAGCGCATACACATTCGCGCTTGACGGTGGCTCGAGTGTGGTACATGTCAGGCGCGCGTCGATATGTTGCAACAACAAGCACACATAAACACATAAAAAACAACAACAAAACTGAAAACCATACAAATACAGCGAAATAATGCAAATATTGATGGCGTAACTGTTGTTTTCGAAGGCGTCTGCAGGGTGGCTGTTGTTAGCAGAGTTTTCGTTCTTACTGTTGTTGGTTTTGTTTAGATGTCTCCTCCCACACTGCGAGCTTATACACTTTCTCTTCTTCTTCTACCTCATCGCATTGTAAGTTCTTGCAAAAAATTGTCCAAGCTTAGGGTGTGCGCAACAGCCTAGTAGCCGCAACAGCAGCCAAGCCGCGACGCCTAAAAACACACCACACACATACCACGTTACGCTGCGGCATTCTTTCACTCTGTTGTAACTGTTGTTTTCTTTTTGTTTCTGTATGCATCTAGTGTGTGTCAAGTGCAGAAGTTGCTACTATTTGGCAAATGTGGCAAGTGGTAGTTGTGGTGTTGGTGTCATTCGTTGCTTCTCAGTAAGTGAACAGAAGGGTCCCATTGCCATTTTATCCAAAATGCTTCCGCAGCGAAGCAAACCCGCTCAACCTTACCCGACTGCTAAATCGTCTGTGTGCAACTGATACCCACTTTTGTTGTTTTTGCAACAAAAGTTCGAAATAGTCATGTTAGTTTTTTATAATTTTCTTTTAGTGTAAAAAATGCGCACACATACATATATACCTGTATACTATACTCGGTTTTAGGATTTTCAGCCATCAAATACATGCCTTATGCCTCAGAGAAACTGTTGTGGATGTTGCTGTAGTCAATATTTGATTAAATTTTTTATACTCAATACACATCTATTGTTTTTCAAAATATTATACATTAAGATTTATATTTGCATACGTTTGAAATAATTCTCGGAGCATTTTCGCCACTCTGATTGAAGTATGTCCAATTTTGAATGCATCAACCGCCTCTTCAGCTGTCAAAAAACGTTGACCTCTTAGTTTATTTATATTCGTACGGAAATAAAAAGAGGTCATTCAGCGCCAAGTCAAGACCTTACGGTGGATTACTCATCACATCGATGTTTTAAGTGCCCGAAAATGAAGTTGTTTTAATAGAAGTGTGAGAGCTCGGATTGTTGCGGTGAAGAGTGGTTGGTTTTATTGATTTCTTGAGAGACAACTGGCAAACAAATGGTTATGTACCACTCATAATTTACTGTTCTGCGCTGTTCAAATGATGTGGTTTTGCCATGTTCAGTTGTTCTAAAACAGAACACCATTTGCTTGGAGGTGCTTCGTGCGCAAACTACTATTGTTGGATTCGGCTTATTTTGAAACACCCATGCAGTCGTCTGCTTTTTATTTTCGGAATCAATAGGTCACATGACGATCGTGCAATATTAGTTTGTGCAAAGCAACAACAGTTTTCGGAGCAGGAACTGATTTTAGATCATTTCTCACGAAATTCCTCTTGGAGTGATCCGATAATCGATATACAACCGATATACACTGGTACTTGATGAATCTTCATCGTCAAAATCGAATCGAAAATGTTCGCGGTTTTATTCAGTTTTTTGGCTGAGATGAATACTTCAAGTTACTGTAATCAACACAAGTAGCGAACGCATGTCATAACGTTCTGAGTATGTGTAACATTAAAAATGTCAAACTTTGCGATCAAGTTATCAGTTGCCAGATTGCAACTCTAGGCTTGCCAAATCCCGAAATTTAAAAATCAACTTATGTATTAAAATTTTATTTTTCAAAAAATTGTATTAAGTATATATGTACGTATTTTGCCTTTCAAATGGTTCATAGGGATCAGAGATAGCTCAGCATAATACATACATCCATTTTCAAAAGAGATGCAAATGATTGGATTTTAGTGATGCTAGAGAAATATTCATATCTATTTCGAGAGATCATAGCCGAGGTAAAGAGAGGCTTAGAAATTGTGTTAATCAGCTGAAGCCATTAGGATATCCAACAGTGGGTTTTGATTTAGAAATAAAGAAAGTGTTACAAGAGTTTTTCGATTGGGAAAAAATTACAAAATAGTTTTCTTTTAAAAATAGATGAAGTCAATAAGAAATGTATACGATGAAAGAATTGTGATCTTATATGCTCTCTCCATTTCTATAAGTAAGTTATTTATACATAAACGTTTAACAATTTCAGAGAAGTATATTTAGAGTGGCATTGTACATACTTTCTTGGAAACAAACCCAGAGTTTTCTGCTATTTTGATGATGACCGCTGGGGTGTTCTTGACATTTGTCAATAGATGGAGGTCCGCATGTTTTAATATGTTCCTGAATAAGAAATAGATTGCTGAGAAGCTTGCCCTACTGCATTTTCGATTGGTCCAACCAATACACCTCAGTTGTCATAAAGCAAATGCCTAACTAAATTCTGCTAAAAAGGACTTCCAGCCCCCTATATATTAATTGATTTGATTATATGCACCTTCGGAGAAAAAATATTTTTACAGTTTTTACTTCGGTTCTTAATTATCGGATGGTGAGTCCCGGATTTATTATAAAACATTGGTCTACTCTATTATCATAGTATTCCAGCTAGCAATTTTTATTACATCAATATTCATATTACTAAATAGAGAGGTTTTTATATTATATAACCTAATGGTATATTTTTATTTACCTCATCGTATTACGGATCTTATTCCACTCGGTGGCTTTTCCGACCCTTTAGGGCAATTTAAAAATAAATCTATTTAAAACGTTCAAAGACTTTTTTCGAAACGCAAGGATTTCGGAATAAAAAGTAAGCATTGAAAACAATGTTTTCATTACTTCCTACTATCCAAACAGGTATTTAAATCTAACAATATGCCCGGCAGCGTTATGAAGATAGATTTTATTCCGAATAAAGAAACGAGCAATCTCTTAACCTAACAATGCAATTAATAAATTATACTGGCTATTCAACTACAGTGTTGCATTGCGAAAGCAGTAACAATTTGATCATTACGAAGAAATAATCACAATAGCTTTGCAACAAAGCGAGTGATGTGGCAACAATCGGCCGCAATGTGGAGGAAGCGAATGAAGACAATCGAGTAATAATTACAAGTTTCGCAAACGAAGATATTCGCAGATTCGAAAATAGTTAAGGCAAAAAATTATATAAATTTATTAGAAAAGAAAAATCAAAATGCGAAAAGTATTGCGGAAAATGCAAAATGAAAAGATCGCCAAATAGAGATAGTGAAGGTCCATTGCGGAGCGTTTCCTGTACAGCGAAAAAAATGTAAAACAATTAGATAGAAATATGTAAGTAGGAAAATACAAATATACAAGCAAAATTTAAATACAGACAAATCAAATTGACCTAAAAGGGAATGTCAGGTTGTATTGTGTGTAAAAGTGTCTCATGCCCGGTAGGGAATCGCCATTAGTTTAAATTGGTTAGGACCGTGAAACAACACTTCGCTGGAAGACATTATATTCCATTTGGTTCGAGGAAATCTAACAAACCTCTTTACCCTCTACTATCCTTGCAGGATTGTTTGACGTTTTTAAAATCCTTCATTTTTCTAAGGAATTACCAGACGCTCCCCAAAGAGAGTTTCCATAAAAAGTTTATTCCCTACTTTATTCAAAGATTTACATAAATACTTGTATGATGTGTTCCTGCCCATCTTCTCGCCGCCTTTTATTAGGTATTTCTGTTGAGCTCAAACAAGCGGAATTTAGCTTTGTTCTTCTTTAAGGCTTAGCGTTCTCTGTCATTTCTGAAGGCAATTTAAAATGATAGTTGACATCTCCGTGGCTGCAGCTCTACTTGGATGTCTGCTTATAGTATATTTACCATTCTGACGGCGTTGATTTCAGATTTTTTTATTTTTTCGCAGGCTATAGGCATTTTCACTTAAAAGACTCCGCTAAAATTCGGCAAACGGAAAGAGATGAAGATATTCACTTAGATAAAAAAAATTTAGCCCATTTTGATCCGTATGCATACATTGAGTTCAAGTCCCGCATTACATATAGCCGTCAGGGCCTTACAGAGGGAAATGGCAGTTGAAAGCATGTCTAGATGCTTATCTTTGGAAGAGTGAAGTCTAGCCTTTTATTAAATGGTGAGGTATCATCCTGAAGCTTGGCATCTCTCTCTTCACTTTGCTTCCAATAGCCAAAACCTTATCTGAAAACGGTAACGAATGCGATTCTGCCGATTTTAAAGCCAATTAATCAAAAATGTCTCCAAATTTTTCCTACAGACCCCCAACTAGATGAGCAGAAGCGTGGGTACCGTCAACCAACCGCTTGAACCAACAAAAAATGCTCGAGCAATAAAAGAAACAAAACGCGTTGCAGCAAATGGTAGCCGAAGACAAAGCCTAAAGAGATCTTTACGGCATTTTGAAAGCGCTGAAGACGAAGACGTTACGAGCCCATAAAACAATTACCAAACAGCATTTCCTCGAACATATTTATTAAACCTGTCCATGAGGAAAATGGGTTGGCAGTAATAAGAGAACCAACAACAATAAAAACAAAAACAACAACCGGAGCGTTTTTGACATACTAAAGAATGGAGACTAGCAAACCGAGTCGAAAAAAATACCATGCAACGGTTGCACCAATAAAACAACAACTTTAGCAAGCAGTAAACCAAGCAGTGGACGGACAAGCGGACAGACGGCCGGACTGATAGAGAGATAGACATACAGCACATATTATACTCGCATTATGAGCTGCCACTACAAGCGGCAAGCACCAGCACAACACCGCCACCGCAGATTGCCACTGTAATTGCGGTAACTGCAATTGTAGCACCATGCGAACACACACACACACGCACTCACGTAAACATACTCGTGCAAACTCAATTGCCGTCTGCAGCGAGGCGCGCAATAGGCAAATGAAGCGCTGTGTGGCAGCATGCGGCGCTAAGGGACTTACGTGCCGAGTTTCTGCAACATTGGTTTTCTTTAGTGAAGACATTACAAGCGCCAAGGAGACCAAGCGCCGCGTCGAACTGCAACGCGCGCCGCCTGCCTGCTGCTGTGGTTGCATGGAGGGAAGGCCTTTCAGCTTACTGGCATTCATGTTGTTGTTGTTTTTTGTATGGTTTTTGTTGCTGTTGGTAAGACGGTAGCCGCATGTTTGCAATTTTTTGCGCTTGTTGCCGCGGCTACTGCATTTGGCTTGTAATTGCAACGCTTGCCGCTGCTTGCGCGTGTTGTTGTTGCTGTTCACAAAAGCATGTCGTTCCGCCTGGTGCAGTTGTTGCTTTTGTTGCGCATGGGCGTCTGCACGTTGCTTGCACGTTTTCGTGTTCATCGTGGGCGATACAAAAACGCTTTGCCGCCGCCGCACCGCGCCGCATCGCTCGCTACTTGCAACAGCACAGTTTTCTTACATTCACCGCACATATGCCCTGATGACGGGGCAAATTGTGTGGCAGTGGTAAAGACAAAACGATTGCCTGGACAAACAAGCGGACAGATAGGTAGCCGCACAAACACACATACCGAGCATGCCGCACCGCAGACAAATGTTTTGAAGTCGGCAACTTGTGGCATTTATGAGCAGCATCGTGTGGCGGCATGACGACGCATGCGCACACAAGCCTACATACCTCTTCTTGTACATTTGTGAGTGTATTTGCGCTCGTCTTAAGACAGCGCCAAGCAGTGGCAAGCAGAGTTGCAAGAAAGCCGAATTAAATTCTGCATATCGACCGTCCTATGTACGAGCATGTTGGAGTTGACGACAGCTTCTTGTATACGCGGTGAATTACTGGCAATTGTTGCAAACATGCAGCATGCAACAAGTAGCAGTAAACAATCACACAGACAGCCACACACAGTTGCCTTAGTGTACATGCAACCTAATCGTTGCGTTATGGAAACAATTGAATCTGTACAGCCGCAGTACAGCAATAAAAGCAACACCAACAAACAATATGCAACCAAATGTGGCAGCAACAGTTTGTCAATAATCTGCCGCATGCATGTGCAACACAATGCAACCGCACACAAGTTTTGCATATAATGCGCTCCACAAACACAAAAAACACCAGCATACAGCAGCTATTAACAACAATAACAACAGCATACTTTATATCAAAACACACTAAAAATTTAACAAACAAAAAAGCTGCACTTTTTGCAACTGCCGCTTGCAACATGAACGCTTCTTCCGCAAAGTAATAACTTTAGGCACATTTACAGCGGCTACCGCGCTCTGCTGCCCCTCGCTCTCGACGTGCCGCAACATAGCGCCACTCGGTGGTGCGTTGGTGGCTGCTGGCAGTGCTGTGGCAGGGAGCGCGGCGCTCTGTCGGCAAGCCACATGCAAAATATGTGTAATTGTTTAAAAATTTGCCCATTGTTTCGCGCATGATTTGTTGATTTTCATATTTGTTGCTGCCGCTGCACTGCCACTGCATTGCCGCGCATTGCTTTGCCGACCATATTAACATTGCCGCTACTGTTGTTGTTGCCGCCGCCGTTGTTAATGCCTTTGTTTTGTGTGTTGTCAACTGTTTTGCATGCCACAGCAGCGTTGTTGCTTTAGTTGTTGTTATTGTTGCAGTGGCGCTTTTATGTAATTTTCATATTATGGGCAATTGTCATATGTTGTACATTTTTATCGTTTATGTTATTATTTCTGTATAAGGCGCTATTCGTGCAACAGCATGCCTTATTGCTTGCTGACTAGTCGCCGGTTCGTTCGTCGGTCCGTCTGTCCGTGCGCTGGCATATTGCGAGTGTCACTCTTGCTGGGGTCCCATCTTTGGCTTGTACGAGGGATAGACCTCATGTGCAGAAAATATTTAATGGAGAATCCCTTAAGCATTTGTTTGAGCATTTATTCTCGACGCAACATTCTTAACACCCAATTTCCAAAAATTTTACATGTTACATATCCCTTGTTAATCTGAAAATTATCATAACTAGAAAACAAACATTTTAATTAAACATATGTAGAGAAGACCACTCCGCCTCCATTCAACACTTCAGAGCAAAACATTACCATCTGATTAAAATTGATTCGGACTTACCTCTGTTTTGTAATACTTCAGGTCTTTTGGTACATGTTAGTATTGACACACTTCATAAATTCAGAAAATAATCGATATATTTAAAAAAATGTGATTTCGGCTACTACAAATACAATCATAATCCCTTAAATACTGCAACACCATAGGTAGCCCACGTAAATGTTTAAACACTCACAAGTTGTGCTATTTGCATAATACTAACTTACTTACTGCTTATGACTTGCCTAAATTTATTAAACATTAATGCGAAATAAAACGCAAATTTTATGGTAAGGTTTTTTCACGATTCGGCGGATAACGTTGATGCAACTTGGTCTTTGTCTTCTTTGCATTGATGGGTTGAATAACAAAATGCAAATAATTGCTGGTTAGGGTTGCAAGTTGTATAAATATTTCAGATATTAATCTAAAATTTAGGTGTGATTGCGAGAATTTTGAAAGTCTTATCTAACGGTAGTCAACAATTATTATTTTTATTACAGGGTGAATGAACATTTAAAATCAAATAAAAATAAAAGAGTCATTCCCTTAAAATCAGGAAGTTAAATCGACTTTCTTCTGGGTAAGTATTTCACCAATTTATCGCGACGTAGCTAAGAGGATTGTGTCACAGATGTGAAGTTGGATATTCGAAAAAATATAATATTTATATATAAAATATAATTCAAAAGTTCTGGGTCCGATCTCTGGTATCGCTATGAATGTGGTTAAGTAGCTTCAAAACTGTATTTGGTACAGTTAGTGACAGTGAATGAATGATAATATATTTTTGGACCGTTGACTGTGCATCGAAGAGAAGAGCTCTGTTTTGAAATTAAGGTAAACATAATAATGTTCTAAGATCTTAGCTAAAGAACTCTCTCTCTAACGTATTTATATTGACACCTTTCTATATATTGGTTTGCTAACAGAAATAGGCAAAACACCGGTAATACTATTGATCCACAGTTCGATTATTTAACAAATATGTTTAAATACGTTGATGTATACTATTGGCACTATGTAATATATTTGGAATAATTTTACCTGACATTTCTAAAACGAACGTTCACGTAGCTACTAAATGTGGTATGGTATTTCTTATACCAGCTATATGTATAACCGCCCAACAGAAAACGTTTTTGAATTCAAAAGCTGACATTATTGTTGGTGTTCATGCTGGTTCCAAGATAGACGAAATTATCTACAACTTCGAAGTTATGATTGACAGGAGATATATCTCTTGCAGCTGTACTGAGAGCTTGAACTGTCTTGTTGCAGCCAAAATACGCTCACGCCTCTGTATAACAAAAAAGGCACGTCAACTACTCGTAATACAAGAAAGCTTCGACGTCGAGAAGCTGCAATCACAACAGACAGCCGAACGATTTTTATACGACTCACCCTCTAAGAATATAAGGAGACTGTGCCGTCCCACATTTGGCTGCAACAAGATAGTGGTCCAAGTCGATGTTAAGACCAAGGGGCGTACGCACGTCTAGAACACAATATAATCGATCTGGTTGGTGGCTTTTCGATCGGAAGACAGCTAGGTAGCTTCTACTTGGTGTAAGACCGGAAGTCGTGAGTGGCTCGAGCCGTATGTAAAAGAATCGTTTCTGACCACTTCCAAGTGAATGGTGCTCAGAGAACTTTCTTAACTTGCGTGAACTTCTACTTCTCCGTCATCTAAAAGTCCAAAAGTCGAATTAAGGTTACCAAAAAGGAAAAATATATACATATTTGCCTTTTAGCTGTATACTGTAGTGGTCCAATATAAGAGGTTCCCACAAACAAGCAACTTTTTGAAGAGAAAAGAAGGTAGGCCGAATTTCAGATCGATACCTCAAAACTGAGAGCCTAGTTCGCGTATATACAGATAAACGAACAGACAGACAGATAGACGGTCAACGACTCAGCTCGTAACGCCGATCAGTTATATATACGTGTACTTTATAGGTCCCCGACCTTACAAACTATACGAACCATAGTCAGTTTCATTAAACGTTCTAAAAAACCGTGTGATGTATACCCATTCAAATTTTCTTCTAAACACTCTCTAAATAGAAGTCGGTGATTTCAACAGAATCGGCGTTATCGCTTAGGGGTCTCGAAAAAGCAGTCGACCACAAATAATGAGTTCAATATTTCGGGCATGCAGGTGTCTACATCAGAACGCATAAGCAAACATACTTACATGGACGCCGATTTTAGAACATACTCTCGATAGTGACTCGCCGGTAATTAGACTGAGGCGACAGAAAATTCAGCTGAAACGCTTCGTTAGCAAAAACTTCCCTCACGGCAGTTGAGATACGCAGCGCAGCGTTGTGCGTGCGTGGGCGGGAGGGAGGTGTGTGCGGTGCAATGAAATTCGGCAGAGCAACAGACGATAATTGAAAATTGCAACTCACCACTCACTAAATATATATTGTGGTCAATGCAGTTGATGCAATCAATGCTTCTCGACGCTGAAAACTATTTTTCTTGTTGTCCGCAATGCATTCGCAATGTTGTTGCATGTTATATGTTGCATGCTGCAATTGTGTATAATTTCTGTTTTGCTGCTATATCAGTTTTTGTTGTTATGCGCACCGTGCAGCGGCAATTTAGTTAAACAAACGCACTTTGAAAACGAAATCAGTTGCAACGAAAGCAGCTTCTAAAGGTATATTTTAGGTTTGCTGCATTTTTGTTGTATATTTGTTCCATTGCCCGGGCAACGTCGATAGGATGTGGTGCACATCCCTCGGAGCTGTTCGAAAGCTCAGCGACGCAACCAAAATGAAATTACTGCTAGATGCTGTGGCGGGATGTGGGCTGGGGTGGCAAATACATAATGTGTTGCACCCAATGATGCAACTCGAAAACCGGTAGCCCCACAAAAACAACCTAACATACACATATACACCTATTTAGGCCACCATTTATGTGTATATGAGTGTGAGTGCATGTGCCTCCATATAAATATATTTGTCTGAGCTGCGCAGCATTTGAATTTCGAGATTTGTGCGTGAGTAATGCCACACACACGCACACGCTTACACATGTGCGTGAATGTGTGCGCATTTAAGCACCTATGCGTAGTCGACATTAGACGTAGCCGGCCTAGGGCAGCAATGGTGCAACAAAACTTTGCAATGTCTCATATTTATTTAAACAGCAGTCGAAATTGAATGCAACGTTTTCATGCAACACACAACAACACTGTGCCAGCAGAACAACGGAAAGTAACCATTATTGCATCTCTATATGTGTATGCGTGCTCCTAATTTGCTGGTGTGTGTGTGTAGGCTTCAACGAATGCCGCTGACTGCTGCCGCCATTGGAGATGATTTTCGCTTTTTGATTGTAAAACAATGCCCGTTGCTGCCACACAGGCCTGGTCCTGGACCTTTGCGCCTAAGACCATCACTCTGTAACGGGAACGGCCACAGCCTAGTCGATTCCTTGCAATCATTATGCGCCACATGGGTGTCGGTAGGTGGTCGCCACATACTTTGAAATACATTCGGCCCGCACTCTATCAGCCTCTTCCTTTACTCTCTTGCCTTCACTAAAATACCGTTACGTTTATTCACATTTTTGGCATCCATATTTGTGGTTTGATTTTTTGTTGTTTGTGTCCTTTTCATTTAATGTTTATCTGCAGGATATTCCGTACATTTGATTTCGATTTATGTTTCCAATAACAACAACAAGCACATGATGCTTTTTCAATTAGTTGCTGGTTATTGTGTTCGTTATTAGCCTAAAAAATTTTCAAATCAACAAATTTTGAAAGTCGCATTTCAAAAACGCAGTTAGATGTTATAGTTGTGTACATACTCGTATATGCAGATAAATAGAGGCCAAAATCTAAATGTGAAAGATATGAAGCAAAAAGCCGTATGAACCGCATTCTAATGTTAATTTGAAAGATTTTACAGAGGGCTATTTTTTATAAAGAATGAAAGAAATAAATGCGATTACTCTTTATCAACTCCCACAATAAATTGTCAATGTGACGTCTTTCTTCAGGGCTTAATCCTTCACGCAAGTTTCAGAAATTGTTACAATCGAGCAAAAACCAAACATTCTCTCCGTATAACGATTTTGTAGTGAAATTAGCTTGTTTGGCTATATAATCCGAGAGATGATCCACTTCAGCTCATTCAAAATAAGAAAGAACTAAAACTGGTCTTTGTGTTTTGTACATCGACCTTAACGATTGATCGAAGAAAGCAAAAATGTTAGCGCCTCGAAATACACACCGCAGCTAGCGTGTGTATCGGATTCTTCTCTGTAAAGAGGGATGCATTAGTTTGTGTCATCTTCATAAGCTACCGAAAACAAATTCTTACATTCTCCCGAAGTTTAGGTTAAAGGCGGTAAAGTCCGATCTTACAGATGGCCTCATGACTAACTACAAACTAAGATAAGAGGCATATTATTAGACTGTTTATAACGAACTTTCAGCGCTGCTGGCATATACATATGTACACACATATGTATGTACATATGTGTGCATTCTGAATTTGGACAGACCCCAACCAATGTTTTATCTCTTATGAACAGGGTCACAACAATGTCAATGTGATTGCTTTGCATGTTTGAATTGCCTTCATCAAATCGACGCTGCAGCTACATACCGCCAACGGAGCATGCGAAAAATTTACCTTTTTTCTTGTTTTGTTTTTGCATTATGACAACAACGTGCAACTGCAGCCAACTCATCAACACTGTATGTATATGCATGAGTAAGTATGTATGTGTGCGGTGTGCGTGTATATTATTTATTTTTCACACCTGCAAACTTGCGGCGGCCAGCAGCGCCTTGACCAATGCAGTTAAAATTAGAATTGTTTGTTTAACAAAAGCAAATGTGATGTGCGATGCGAAAATTGACAAAAATGACAAATGCAGCTGTGGCACATTGGAAGCCTCTGTCAATCCACACCAGCACACACATACACACGGGCAGTCGTAAGTGGTTGCTTATATTTAGTTTATGTGTGTGTGGGCATAAGCGGTGCGAGAGCGCTGTGCTCTGTATGGCACGTGGGTGTAGATTTTGTTAATTTGAATTTGTAAGCAATGCTATTAACGCACACGCGCACACACACGACCATACTCACTTGCAGATGCTGCATGGATGCAATTTTCGTTCGCAGCGCAATTATGTATGTAGTTGCTTTCCGCTTTCCTCAATTTTCACATAAATTCGTTTGCCATTTTTATTAATTGCCGAACACTTCGGCCAAAGCAAAGTAAAATAAATAATTTATGGCCGATTTCGCAGTGATTTTCAAGAAAATTAGCTTGGCACCTGACACACACACTCACTACTATACCACAAGGGTAGTCTCGCTCACCTCTCGGCCATTCACCGGGCAGAAATTCGAATCGAATGAGAAGGAAGCTGGAGAATCACTGGGTCAAGTGTGTCGAGTTGAAAGGAGACTTTGTTGAAAATAAATCTATTTCCAAAATTTTCGTTTTTTTTTATTGGACCACCCTCGTACCATGACTCCATAAAGAAGTTGAAGAATCACGGTATTAAGTCTATGGAGTTAGAAGAAGAACTTGCTGAGAAATACTTAGTTCAAACTTGTCTTTGTTTTGTAAACTAAATATTGGTTGGACCTCCCTAGTATACGCATACTTCCTCTTTCCAGCGCTCGTCTCTAAAATTTTACGATTTTCCTTAATTCAATTAATATTCTTGTGTGTTGCTTTTCATTTCCCAACATGTTTCGGGGCCGCTTATTTTCTTTGATCTCGTTGATTTTTGTTGTTTTTGTTCATTATATTCTTTATACTCTGGCAACATGTTACTTAGTTTAGAATTGCGTTTAACGGTTGTGTAATACCTAAAACAAAATTGTACGTCGACAAAATACCGCTAAAGAGATATATAGTTTAAAACCTTAATAAGTTACAGTCAGCCATACGAAGGAAGGGCATTCGTAGCCTTAAGTTTTGAATAATCGAACGTTACCACGCTCTTTAATAGACCTTAAGTCAAATGATAGGTCAATTGCAAAGTAAAACAAATTTTTGGCAAAGTTCGTTCTTTTATTCAACAGGTTCAAGGTTGACACACTGATTATAGTGACCCACCAACTGCTCGAAAACATTTTTTTTGTTGTACGATTTGTCGTTTGCTACAAATAGACCTCAGTTTCGGCAATCACCTTTTCATTGCAAAAATTTCTTTCCAACCAGCCTTCGATCTGAGAAAAGAGAACCCAGGCTGTACAAATTTCTCATACCCAAATATTCGAGAATGATGTGGTGTACAAAATCAGTTGATATCTTCAGAGCAGCTGCCATCTCGAACAGCTTCACTTTACAGTCAGCCAACATTGCTTTTTGATTTTTTCGTCGATAACAATCTCTTTGGGTATCCACTGAGTTCCGGTGCTCATTTCACCATATCTGAATTTAGCATACCAATCCTTCTTGGTTGATTTTTCTATGACAGTGTCTAGAAAATCGTCATCAGCAAAAATTTTTGCTTCAACTGTATTTCTTCAAATGTATATTTTATAAAAACGCGGGATTCCTTTTTAACACAATAACAAAAGCAGATGAATTCAAAATGAGATAATTCACAAACTAATACTCCGACAGCTTTCAAATTTATGCACGCGTCTTTTGAAGGCTACATCTAATCAAAATCGTTTTGTGTGAGTTACAAGTACATATGTATGTATATCATATATTCGGATATACCCGATTTTAGCGCTCCCTTACTTCCTTCTTATTTTTGTTGTTGCATACTTTCTCGCAGTTATTCCATTTGAAATTTGTGTATTTTATTTGTGCAGACATTGTTGTAGTTGTATGTTTTCCTTTCCGCTTTGATTATAAATAAATAAAAGTACAATTTTCGCTTGAAGATTTTAGTGAGCTACAACAACAGTAACAACCAACGCAAGTAGGTGAACACCACATCAAAATAGATATAAACAAATTGTACACGATTATTAATTTCTGGCATTTTGTTGTGTTTTCTTTCCTCTTTTCCTTTTAATTTTTTATTAGCCATTTGTTTATATTATTATATTCTCGCGGGGTGCATGTGTGTGTGTTTTCCGTTCGTGTGCATTTGTGCATGCAACGCTGGCAACTTGATTGACTTTCATCAAAAGCATTGCAGCGGAATGAGCAGCTGAGGAAATCTATTTACGAATCCTCCATTAAAAACTCAATGCATACATATTTGAATTGCATAAAGAGGCAAAAACATCTTTAATTTTGAAATAAGAAATACATATTTTAACCAAATTACAGTCGCCATACTTTGTACATGGGACCTAGGGCGAGCAAAAGGGCGGTGTTACTTCTATGAAATTTCATTTTAGTAGTTCAACTATACTTCTAGATCAGTACGAGGTAGGGAACCCTTGAAAGCACATGGAAAACAATGACCACAAAATGCTACTTTGATTCCATACCTAGCAACCCTACATACCCTAATATTACGGGTAAGCTAAAAGGCTTTGAATTGAGGGAGCTTACGCTAAAGTAAGCTTTAAAGAAAAAAAAAGGATTTTTTGTGGTTTTTTCCAAATATACTCTTGATTTATTTGGAAATATTTCGTTACAAATAATCTTAAAGGAGTTGTCTTAGATCCATTTCTGCTGCTATACCTCGTAAAATTGATAGGGGTATAATTGAACCGCTTCTATCTACTTTTTTGCATTACCATATATTATTAAGCGATGACCTCTAATTTTCATTAAGGTACCTCACCATTACCAATATTTAGTAAAGTCAACCGCATATTTGAAAAGCCTGATATACATACATACATACATATGTTATATTAGGGGCAATGCAAATTTTTACTTCTATAAGAGTCTACAGCTGCTGGCGTATGTTGATAATATTGACATTATTGGTCCTAACAACCGCGCCGTTAATTCTGCTTTCTCCAGAATGGATAAGGCAGCGAAGCAAACGGGTCTGGTGGTGAAGGAGGGCAGAATGAAATATCTCCTGTCATCAAACAAACAATCGTCGCACTCGCGACTTGGCTCTCACGTCACTGTTGACAGTCATAAGTGTGGGCCAAGTTATTATCGGACCTCATCCACTTTTACAATTTTGGTAGGGAAGCTTAAGGAATTTGACCTGAGTGAACTTTTCTATTATAACTTGAATGATTTGTGAGAAATGTACATTATAGAGCTGAGCCAAACCCATTTTTTCAAAACCTTTTGTCCACAGATTTTACTCCGATTGCCTACGTCAAATGACAGTTATAAATCTTAACTAAGTGTTTAGTTATGCTTTATAAGCTTTCATTTAATGGCGTTTTTTGGGGGTGCCGTTTTGTGGAGGTGCCCACCACGAACTAATTTTTTGCCAAGGAACGCAATGGTTAAGACAGACAGACATTCACCCGAACTTCACATTTGACTCAAATTTGTTGCAAACCGGACTTCATAGCTTTTTCTTAAAAAGGAAGTTTAATTGCGCACTAAATACTTAGGTAAATACGTAACGGTATCAGTGATGTTGACAGAAGTCATATACACACATATGTACATGTATAGGTACATGTTCATATGTATAAAATGTACAAGATTGGAAGCGCGCATATAACTATTTCATTATATTTACATACATACATACATGTAATTGCTTCTAGTTATCTTCAGCAACGGTACTTTGAGCATTGCATAATTTAACTGCTTGACGAACATATTAGAGAAAAGACAAAACAAAAGCAAATTAGTTCCAATTGAAATGAAGAGATAGCAACCGCCTGCTGTACATTCTTGATTTGTTGTAAAAAATACTAGAAAATATGCAAGTATGCGTTGTTATTGTTGTTATTGTTGTTGTGTAAATTAATTTCGTTTTATAAATTGTTATTGACATGTTACCTCAAAGCTGATATCATTTACACGTCTCCGCAAGCTGTCAACACACACCCACACACATCGACACATGGCCCATTTCCGAAGCGTCTGAGCGTTGAAAACATTTGCGTTGCTGTTGTTGTGTTGTGTTGCTTTTGCTTTTGTATTATTCTTTTCTTTAATAACGTTTTTCTTACAGAATATATAAATAAAAGGAAATCACCAAATGTAAACAAATTCCCATAGATCACAAGATCGTCTTTTATCACTGCCGCCAAAGCGACAACAACAACAAACGCAGCCAAGAATCACACACCCGCAACATGACGAGTACTAACTACAAGTTAATTTGTTCTCACGCGCCTGCCCCGCCGCCCTTGGCGTTGGCCGATCGCTATGCCTTTCATATTTTTGTTTAAATAACATTTCGTCTTCGTTTAATTTCCATTCAAGACTAAAAAATAAACAAGGCATTTAAAGAAATCATTGTTAGTGATAATTTTAATGAAGAGCGGGCAGGGGCACGGTGCGCGCCGTGTGGCAGGCGGCCAGTCATATCGCCATGGAACGTGTGGTGTGCGTGTTGACTGGGTGTTGCAAGTTCGTCTTTTTGATGTTTGATGTTTTATCGTGAGTTACTTCGTAGAGTTTTGTAAGCACTTGTGCCGTTAGATGACAGATCTTGTGTGCTCTGAATTGAGGCTTTGATAAATTAAACAGATGTGACGTAAAAATAAGATATGATATTCTTACCGGAAGTCATTGTATTAATAAATAAATGTATTATTGCAGGGTTTGCCAAGCTATTATTAAGAATTGGTACCCGTTATACCTTTCCGAAATATTTTTCCAAGATTTGACAGCAAGAAATGGTCACAGAGAACTGGATATAGATAATATATGTAGTAGTCAAGAAAGTATAAGTTTTCTTTAGTGTGCAATTTTATCCTATGAATGTACGAACTGAACGAGTCGATGAACTCCTTCTAATCAATCTCCTTGGGTTCAATTTTATTCAAAGAAATGCAGTACGGAATGTTTAATGGTTCCTGGCATATAATTAAATGATTTATAAAGGCGGTATATCTTGTGCAAATCTTCGATTGAGACTGACATACTTTTCTCTTTGAAAATTTGGCGTAAACTCGAATAACTAAAGGAAAAGGAAGTCTTCCTCCTTTACTACTGTCCCCCGTTAGTACCATCTTGGAAGTTGCCAAAAACCTTCTACTCAAAACTTTTGACAGAAAATACGTATTTTGAGAAGGCTTTCAGTCCTAAAAATGAGTGTAATAGTTCTAGAAGAACATTTTTTTTAATTATTAAGGATTCTTTGAGATCACCTGCTTGTCTCTCTGCTCAAGGCGCATTTAAAAAGCATACAAGATTACTCAAAGTTAAATTAATACGTTCTCATGTACTCACAACCCTCTAAAATATTTAATTTCGATGTAGTAAAATCATTGACACATACTTTCGACCGTTGTTCATAAATTGGCAGAATTAAGAAAAATAAAATTTAAAATCTTAAAGTGTAATGCATTGCTCATGAACCATGAACTGTAGGTCCTCAGTCAGGCAGTTTTTGTTATAGAAAAGACGCTCGCCAAAACTTCAAGTAGAAACATCGGCTTAAGCATAATTACCTTAAATACTAGATTCTGGGAGGAGCCCTGGTTAATGCAACTTCTGCTTTTTAATTCGATGAATTACTTTTTGACGTTATAAAGAGTGTTTTTGGACATGTGAATTTCAAGAAGAAAAAACGCAAGGGTTTGCTATTATACATACATATGTATGTATTTTAAAAAATTAGTTGTTTCGTTTGGTGTATGGCATGTAGCGCCATCTTGTTGAAACCAAAGGCCGTCGATATTAACGTACTTATTCAGATGTGAAAAAGTTTTTTATCTTAACACTATAACCCTATTGATTGTAGTATTATGTCCGGCTTCATTTTTGACAAAATGTACAAACCACTCCCAGCACACCAAACTGCGAATTTTTGAGGCTGTGATATCTCAACAATGGCTTTTGAACTATTATCCGTCCAAATGCGACAATTTTGTTTATTAATCTATCCATTCAAAGAAAAGTGAGCTTCAGGCCGTAAGAAATAATCATAAGTCCGTAAACCAAAATCATCGGAAAAAGCTAACATAAATTGGAGAAGCACAGCTCCAATTGCTGCGTATGTTGGCGAGAAGCCTGGTCCAAACCAAATCATTATTTTCGGAATAAGTCCGTTCATTATGAAATACCAACTCCGACCGACCAACTGGCTATTTCCACCGAACGTTCTATGGTACGTTACGCATGGTATAGATACTTTTTCGTATCCTAATGTCAATCTAAGCAATTTTATCCCACGACGGATGGGCCTTTATAATCGAAGCGGTCTTTAATTTTTTTTCGACCAAAGACTACCCTGTTACATCAACAAAAACAATAAAATGTCTAATATTATACTAGCCATATTGACACAGTTCAGCGCGAAAATAATTGACCAAGAGATAAGAAAATGGTGAATTTCCTGGAGTAATTTCAATAGAAATACGTTCATGTCTTCTTCTTCATCTCGTCAGGACTCAGTTCTGTAGCCTTGGAGGCTTATATGTCTTTGATATATGTAAGTATTATTAGATTGATTATGTACTAAAATCGAATGTATAACGGCAATATCGCTGACTAAACTATTTTCATTGAATGTCAAAAATTAAAAATGCCAAATGAATCACTTTTTTATGTTTGAGATAAATTGTGACATTAGTTGTAGCAATTTATAAGTGTGACTAGTTTCCATTATGTCTTGATATCCTTAGACTTAATGCTACGAGTATGGAGTGAAACCAGAATAGTCAAACCAGCTTTTCCTGCTGCCGATGGCGCCATGGCCAAAGCTTGAAGCTGAGAAGTGTCCTCAATTTTAATGGCATCTCTGGCAATCTGTGTCAGTGTTTGTGTTGGCGTGAGTTTCGTTGTATGTGCATCTAAACTTTAAATGACTAACTGCAAATAAATAAAACTGATGTGTTGAATACATAACAAATAGCAATTGTAACTTTGCCACCACATTTGAAGGAAATCGTACACGACAGAGTGCCACATTGGCAAGTGTCGACCAATAGAGACACTATCGTGCAACTTAAGGTGTCGCAAATAAACATATCGATGTCATTGTGCTACTTTTTTATTTCGCAATAAAATACACAACGAAATTAGAATTGCAACATCATTAAGCGAAGCTGTCTAAATAAATAACAAAATGATAAAGTGACAGACACAAGGTGCTCAACACACCGTTTACGCTTCGTACCTGCCACACATACAATGTCACAGCAACAGAAGAAGTGAAGAAATGCGATACAAAGAAACGCACAACAAAAGAAGCTTAAAGAGAAAAAGTCAGGCGAAACCTGCCTGAAAGCGCAACTTCCTCTTTGACGTAGCGTAGACGCCGACGTCGACGGCGACGGCGACGGCGACAATGAAGCTGAGCAACTGAGGAAACTAATAAAATATATGTATATAAAAAGTGCAAAACAAGAAATTCTACAGCAACAAACACGGCATTTAGCCGGCATTAAGTAGTAAGATCGCATAAAAAGCACAACAAACACGTCAGCAACAACAGTCGCCGCACATCATCAGCATCTGCCGCGGCAATCAACTCAGCAGGAAAGCAAATAAACTAACTCAACCGTATAAAAATAATAGTTAATGTATAAATTTAATGACAACTCGTTTATTAAAAATTTTATTTTATTTCTGCAACATTGTTGCCAACACAAACACTGCCATACATTGTTGCATCGCAGAGCATGGTGTACTGAAAGCGGAAGGGAAAGCTGTGTGAAGCTGCTGTGGAAGAGATGCACATGTGACTTTAGAACAGTGGTGCGAGCATTACGATTTTATGCTTCATCGATGCTTAAGTACAATTAAGCGAAGAATAATTTGAAGAATTTCTAGGTAGTGATAGTAAGAGCTTGGATACCACCATTTCAAAGTCACAAATATTCGCTTTTACCGAACGAAAACTACTTAAGGGTATACACATATGTACATACATATCTTAAGAATGCACAAAAGAAAGAAATCAAACATTCTTGGAGTTACACGTGATCTTCGACGGCGCTAAAAAATGTTGCTGCTGTGATTCCGGCCTTTGAGTTGTTAGGAATCAAAAAAAGTGTGCGCGCATCTACTGGATTCGGAAGAGGGCGTTCTTAGCTGACGAATGAGTGGCTGGTCAGTTGTCTCCGAGCACCTGAAAAGTAGGCGGCCGATTGGAAGTTGCACTACGAAAACGCCCCGGTTCATAGCGCCTTTCATTTGAACAGCATATTAAGACCGCCATCCCAACGCTTCCGCAGCCGTTCTACAGCCAAAATGTGGTCCGGAATTTTTTGTTGCCTTGCCTGAAAAGGCATCCAAACTGGATGCACCTCGGCTCTCAAGGCTATTCCGGAGATTCCTTTCGTGACGCCTTCAATGCTTTGAAATCGCGCTGGCAGCGCTACATCGACGCAGAAGGAGCCTATTGGTTCAATAAACTTTTTTTAAATCAACTCAGGCCTATTACAATCCTCATATAATAAAGCGGCTGACTTTACTTCACATAATTGGTAATACTCGTAGTATGTACCTTAAACTCAAGGAAAAGTTTACTAGTATTTGGCATATTAATAGAAGGTAGTATTGGCAAAAATAGATAAAGTCAGCTCCCTTATACTACATACAATGACTTTCGATTTTCTAACAAACCGTTTGTCGATTATGTCGGTAAGTGTGTGTGTTATATATGTATACATATATATGTATACTTATAAAATGTGGCGTAAAAGTAATCCTCCTATCAGAAGATACTATAAATTTTGCAATTGACCTCTAATGTCAGTTCTGTTTTGAAATTTTTATCGTGTGGTTAACGGTTTGCACCTTGAGGATTTTGTTTCTTGCAAGTTGCATGGGTATAAAATGACCAGTTGCACCCGCAGTTTACAAATTGGAATATCGCCGATTTATTTCAAATGATGTCAAACTGCAGCTTTTGCAGAACGCGCACTAGCACCTCACTGATCGTACGGAAGAAGACCAAAATTTTACATACATACATATGTGTACAATATGGTACGTGTCACAGAGAATATTTTGAAAGTTCGAAAATTCAGAAATAAGTTCAAGAAACCTAATTGGCAGCGGTGTTTCGAAAAAATGCTCAGACTGGCCTTAATCCAATATTTTAACCAGAGTAAAAAATATTATACTATATAACTTCTCGAATCTCACCACTGTGCAATTTACAACACATTGTTATTGTTTCAAATCAAGCACATGTGTATACTCCTATGAACTTAGAACTAAAAAGCCTTTCTGAGCGTTCATTTACCTCTGGAGCCCGCAGATGAGTTAAGATTATTGAGATTATTATTGAATTTATTGAAATAATATTTTACGCCTCAGGTAAGCCGGCAACACAGTGGGTAGTTAATATGCAATTATTTGTGTTTACATGCATGTACCAAATACACAGCCATGCATACACACACATCTGTATATGTAGAAATAGTGGAGCGCACTTGCGGCGACTGGAAGTTGCAATGTTGCAAGCTATTAAGCAGCCCTGCGGCCATTGCGCACAGTAGTTGCGATTTAATTCTAAAAAATGCGTGTAAAATAAACTAAAAAATTACTAGGAAACAAAATAAAAAATACAACAACACATAGCAAAAACAAATAGTGCAAATAAGAATAAGCAATCAAAGTAATAATCATAAAATGTTAATGATGTGGCCAATGGCGGCAGCACAGCTCCGCGGCGGCAGCAGCCAGTCAACCCACAGCCAACGACGGCGCGGAATGTCTGTATGTAGTGCCATGCAGCACAGCTGAATCTTGCGCAACGACTCCGGTGCATGCAGCACGCCACTATGCAGGTTGCAGGCAGCGGCAGCAGGCAGCAGCTGCTCGCGCATTTTATGCGTCATTTCAACATTTTTATTATATTATAAAATTTTTTTGCTCGTCATAGTCTCGCTACTCGCTCATTGCGTATTTACAGCATTTGTGCTTTTTATAGTCGCTCGCTGAGATGCATTGAGATGCATGCACCTAGCCGCGCGCTTTTTCGGTAGTTTGTGCAACATTGTTGCCGCGTAACGTGTGTTTTCTACTTTATTTAATTTTGCTACGATTAGTTTGGCTTTTATTGCGGTTTTGCTGATAATGCAGATAAAGGTGTAAAGGTTCATTTAACCGTGCACATACACGCACACACACATAAACACAGCATAATGTGTATGGGGACATGCAGCAGGTCCGGTTAAGTTAATGACTTGCATGCTAGTAAAAGGCGAAATAATTATTAGCCCATATAAATTCGGATTAAGTTACTACTTTCGTGTGATTACATAAAAAGTTGCAAAATATTATCCTTTATTTCGCAGTTATTTCCAAACATTCGCGTATACGATTAGGACCTCAGTTTTTGTGATGCAATTACTTGAAAGCATTTGTTTATTTCTTTATTTTTCTCTATGGATTAAATTTTGGAAACTTAACGCTTATTGTTTCGTCTTCTTAAACGCTAAAAGTTAACCCCTATTAAAAATATAGTTCAGGTGAAAGCGTAGTTACCGTAACCGCTGGGTCTATTTCCTGATATTATTCTCAAAACACTGTATGTAGGTCTGAAAGTAAATACACGTAAATGCACGAAGTGTCTTTTGGCTTTTTATGAACCGATGTGTGCGCTTTCGGGAATGTTCTTAATAGAGTCACACTAGGGAGTGCCACAAAATCCCCAAAAAAAAAATCCCCAAACACATAATCCCCAAAATCAAAATCCCCAAAATTAAAATCCCCTAACACGAAATCCCCACATTTTTTTGAGGCAGTGTCACAAAATCCCCATTTTTTTATTTTTATTAAATATTATTAGAGATCATATAAAAAATAATAGAACCGCTCTTTAGTTGAGTTTTAATTCGTGGTTACATATCGCTCATTTGCTGCAAGACCGGCATAAATCAAAAAACGTGATTTTTGAGTTAATGCTGCAGAATTGTTCGTTATATCATACTTCATGTTGAGTGGAAAATTCATATGAATACCTCTTATATGCTCCGCTTGAGAAGAGGTGTAAGGTTGGAGTCACCGTTTAAACGCGTTTTCTGGAAAATCGATTTTTTTGACTTATGCCGGTTTTGCAGCAAATGAGCGATATATGTGTACCCATATATGACAATATATAGATATAGTCGAGAACGCATGACGGATTTAGAGAAAAAAAATAATTATTTCATCAATTTAGCGACTAAAAAGCTAAAAAAAAATAGTATTTAAAAAAGCGGCCCAGACCCGGATTTGAACCCAATGACAGCTGCAGAGGACAAGGAAACTTTGGTTTTCAACAGCACTGTTATCGAGTAGAAAACAAAAGAATATAGAAAATCAGAGCATAATATAACATTGTCATCCGATATATGTATGTACATACATATGTATGACTTAAAATACAAATAGTACCGTTACCTTTTCTATAATTATTTTACCATATGCATTTTTTCATATTATTTATCACATTACGTGTAATTAATTGTGATTAAAATTGTATAGTTATATTTTTGATTAAATATCGTGTTAAAAAATATTTAAATTTAAAGAAAATGGAAGTCGTCGTTACTGTGTCAAACAAAGGAAGTAATAATATAATAATAATATTTTTGGATGGTTTTGATTACCATTTTCATTCCAAAAAGGAAAAGAAGAAAGAGTTCCGCTGGTTGTGTGTGTAAAAGTGCTGTTGTGACAAAAGAAAATAGTGGCGATCATGAAATACAACGCGCTCCTACTGCCCACAATCATGATCCAAAGGCCCATAAACATAAAATATCTCGTGAACTTCAATTTAGATATAATATTGGGTATAGAGATCCCTTTTTCTGTGTGAAATACATTGAAATTAAATATAATTTAGGTAAATGTGAAGGTAGTACATTAAATATTTAGCCTCAGCGATCCATCGTACATTATACACTCGTAGACGGTTACCCTTTGAATTCCAATCGAATCGGCTTCCTATTATTATACCCTGAACAGGATATATTAAGTTTGTCACGAAGTTTGAAACACCCAGAAGGAATCGTCGGAGACCGTATAAAGTATATACATATATAAATGATCAGTATGTCGAGCTGAGTCGATTTAGCCATGTCCGTCTGCCTGTCCATCTGTCCGTCTGTCTGTCGGTATATATACGAACTAGTCCCTCAGTTTTTAAGATATCGTTTTGTAATTTTGCAAACGTCATTTTATCTTCAAGAAGCTGCTCATTTGTCGGAACGGCCGATATCGGACCACTATAACATATAGCTGCCATACAAACTGAACGATCGGAATCAAATGCTTGTATGGAAAATTTTCACATTTGACAAGATATATTCACGAAATTTGATATATATTATTTTCTAAGGCAACAATGTAATCTCTAAAAAACGTGTTCAGAACGGATTACTATAGCATATAGCTTCCTTACAAACTGAACACATATGTAGTTACTAACAGAATTGCACCTGTGAAGGGTATTTAGCTTCGGTGCAACCGAAGTTAACGTTTTTTCTTGTTTTATATTAACTTCTTTTGAAAGCGGTCTTAAAGTCCGCATCATCAACGTTTGATGTTCGCCTTTGCTAGCGATCGTCACAAATTATATATGTAGGGATGTACTATATTCTAAGAAACAGTAGAAAAAACGGACTTCACCTGACAAACCTACTCCCAAGTAAGCCAAGAAAGACTGTCCTGTTTACCGGAAAACTTATTGCCACAACGTTCTGAAATTTACAAACTGTAACTAAGATGAAAACCATATGGAATTCTTGATCGGATCCGATACCGAATTGCGGAATAAAACGTTCAATTTTCAAAGAGAAGTGTCTCCCTCCACCATGACGAGGCACCACCTCATACCGCTTTACATTTTGATGTTGTATGCAAAACATATCGGCGTAAGAAAATAATAATAAAAAAATATAAAAAAAAAAAACAAATGTTAAGTCACAAAATTCAAAAATTTTGGTATTTATTTCTGCATATCATAATCTCAGAAAAAATATTTTTCTTAATGACCTACACACTCTAACACGTTAGCCCACCGTTTAGTGAATAAGATCGTTAAAACACGAACAGTAATGAGAGAACATTAAGCTGATGTAGAGAGATAAGTGGTTCCACTACTGCATTATAGGCAATAAGTGAACCGATTAGTTTAACATACTCATACACCAGGAGAAAGAAATGCTGCAAAAGTCAAAGAAAATATTTTTTAATCCAACTAGTTTCTCAATATTCGAGATATCGATCTGAAATTTTGCACATGTTCTTTTTCTCCAAATAAGTTGCTCATTTGTTGGATCCGCTGATATTAGACCACTTCAGCGTATAGCTGTCATGCAAACTGATCCATCAAATATATATTCTCGTATGTAAAACTTTTTTGTTTCACAAACTATTTTCATAAATTTTGGCATGGAGAATTGTCTTAAGCAGTGACAAACTATTTTCTTTGAGAAGATGTCTCCATGAATTTTGGCAAGTAAGTAATATTCAATACATACATAGCAAAATCTCTGAAGATCCTGTTTATATCGGACTACTATAGCAAAAGCTACGGGAAAACATATGTTTAAAGTATATTCAATTCATTTGGACGCAATCCAGTCTTTTGAGTATTTTTACGATTTGTTTTCAGTGTATGATTTATTGTGTTATGTTATGTTAGCTGTGTACAGCAAACAACTTTCTACTGTTATAAAAACTAAACGTTTACTTGTAAGCCATTAAAATGTTGTCGCCAATTTTCGATAACGCTATTAAACTAACAGCGAATGTTTCAATTATTTTTAACATATTTGCCATACATATGTATGTATGTATATGAAATATGTACATATGTACATATGTATCTCTGCAAAGTGTGGTAATGACTGTTTGGGGCTTATCGAAGCACGAATTGCTAAGTGCTTGTGTCCAAAACGGCTCAAAAGCCGCACACGCTAATAGGAAAAGTGTCGCTTGTGGCAGCTACAAATTTTCCTGCTCTAAAAGTGATAAGTTTTCAATAAAAACATATGTATATATGTACATATGTATACATATATGCTGTTTATATATTTCACGGCAGTGTATGGTTGAAGGTACATTTGAACGATTCTCCACTCACAATCACTCAAGTAAATTAAATAAAACTTCTGCGTCTATTAAAGCATTGCAACGGCCCATAGATATGTCAAACAAGCAGTTTAAAATAATTTTTTTTGCGTAAACATTTACATATAAGTATTAATAATTGCAAAATGTCTAGCCACAAACATTATTGAGTATTAGTTTATATGTGTGTGCGCGTCTCCACAAAAGCCTATATAAATTAGAAGCCAAACGAAGCGATTACAAGCAAATCAATTTGTTTATTTAGCAAAGCTTGCAACAATGTTGCCACGCACCAGCAATATACATATTTATGTGAAGATACAAATATATACACATAAATATATGTACGTATATGCCTTCAACTGGCACTATCGGTTTGACTGGTAGGCGATCAGCGACAGCCACAACGCCGACATCGTCAACGATAATTGTAACTGTTTATATACATAAGTACTTACTACATGTAAGTATGTGTGTATGTGCGTGTGTACGTGTGTGCGCCCAGACACGTTTTCCGTAATTTCTTGAAGTTTGAAGAATTTAAAGTTTATACAATATTTTAAATATATAAACACAACAGCAACATGAGAAATTCATGCCTGATGTTTGCAATATCAATAAGCAACAATGTTGCAAGCACTTACTTGGAGGTAGCCAGGCATGCTGCATGAATTTGTCTGGCTGTCGTCATTCAAAGCCGGTTGACGGAATTGTTTACTGACCATCGTAGATGTGTCCTCAAGCAAATATTAATAAGTCTTCTTGCGTTTGTGTATGTGTGTGTGTGTGCAAACGAAGGCCATTGAAGAAATGTTTCTTGGTACGTACGTGAGGATGTGACGCTGGTAGGTTGCAAAAAGCACTAATGGAGTTTGTTTTTTAAACACCTCTTGAATGTGTAAGTAATTTTTATGCAACACATTTATGTCAAAGTAAATATTCGTTCAATACTCTAGCTACATTGAAAGTACTCTCGCCAGTCACTTGCTAAGGCACAAACACAGTCGTTTATATACATACATGCATATAAATATGAAGATGACACTTCGGAAATATATGTATGTACTATATTTGTGTAGGTCCAACAGGAACTTTATTTACCAAAGTGTCTAAACAGGAATCGTGAGCCATTAGAATGGACTATTAAACTAAATACAACACATCACTCATTTAACCGGCCTTACGACGGTTTCAGTGATGAGATAGTGCCGCATTCGCCACATGCCTGTTCGCTCGGCCAACTCATTAAAGTAGTTAAGAGGGGCATCCCATGTGGTGGCCTGTTTTCTAGGGATTTTTAGCAGTAGATCTATTACTCGGGAGCGTGATTACTATCATGTGACTCTTATAGCAAGGAACTCAAGATTAATGAAGGAATGTCTACACTCCCCTCTGATATGGAGTTAATATGTGATTAAACTGGTTTGGGTGCCTGGCCGTAATGATATTGCAGAAAACTGTAAGACTGGAGAGCTCGCAAGGTCAGGTACTGCACTCTCACTCACTGCTAAATGGGGACTGAGTTCCGCTGGTTTCTTCCGTTTCACTACTAGATAATTAGACCTCAGACCAGTTTAACAAACGTTGGTCAACTACTAGCAGCTGTGCGCAAAAATCTTCTGGCCCAGGGAGATCTTGGCCTTCAGTAAAATTCATCTTTCAATGGTTGTATGAATTCTAACTGAACATCAGGGCATTGTCAGATAAAAGTTATACCAACCTTGATCTCATTATTTTAGACATCCAGGCAAAATATTGGAAATAGAAATAAGGAAAATAAGAACTTTTGTGAAAGGTTCAAGACGTTCAAGATTTTTTTCTTATCTGACTTCACAAAGTCTGTATACAGCAGTCTAAGTGTCATCCCCTGTCCTCTTGGGGGACCAGCCATCAAACTGAATAGAAAGTAAAATCATCATCGTCGTATATAATTTTGTAAAATAATTCACCAAGCTTGCCTTCTAATACACCATGGGCAATAGAAACCAACGAAAAGATTTGGCTCTGGCAACAATTAGTTTTAGGCTACCGTTGAAGTAAATTTTAGAACACTTTTCTTGAAAAAAACAATCGCTCGCTAGTCGCCCGCTTGTCTGAGTTATTCAAACAAGTTAGGACGGAGTTCACTTCTTGCTGTCACTTCCAATCCTCATATGTCCCAGTATTTAAATCGAATCTATATATCATACATCAAGAGATATTACTGTTGTGTAAAACCTATGGTAAAGAGATACTTAATTGATAAAAATCAGTTCAGAGATTCCTGACGATGTTCTCTCTACTATTGGATAAACTAATCGAACCTTGTGCAAAAACGAATAAGCGCCATTTTCGGTCCAAAGTCAACTAAAGATACAGGAGTCCACATATTCGGTACCAAGGCGTTTGAACAGTTTTTGTCGAATTTGTGCAATTTCTGGTCATAAGGGGGCATACTTTAAAATAATTGTTAGTGCAAAATTTCATTCCTTTATACATATTTATTAATTATTTCTTAATTTTCGTACACTAGAGTTGATTTAAAATTGTGTTATATGAAAAGTAAGTGTGGCTGTAGTTCGATTTCGCCCATTTTTGTACTTAGGAATATAAGAATAATGCTGCGCACTAAACTTAGTCGAAATCGATCGGTCATATCCGGAGTCATGGGAAGTAGCGGGGTGGTTGTAGCTTAAGTGATCTGAGTGATATGTACATTAAACTTTTGAGGGGACGGGATCACGCCGTACAACCGTTAGGTGAACAAAACTATTATACTCTGTAGGAACATTTTCCACGAATATAAAGATGGCGAAGTTTCAATACCTGTTAAAACTGGTAACGACGAAAAATCGTATACGGATTGAAAAAACTTCCCACAAAAAACACAGTTTGATCATAGAGAATTATTCACATAAAAATTGTTGTGATTATGTGGTTTCAAAGAAATAAAAATATGATTTCCTAACCTTCTTACTCACTTCCTTGTGAGAGTGCATTTAGGAAATAAACTAAATTTTGTATGCCCCTAAAGTGGATCTAAACTTATGAGCTATAAATATCATATCGACATTGAACAGCGCCAGATAAGATCTGCAACACAGCAGTTCAGTTATTAATGTGCATAAATTAGGTTAAAATAGTTCATAAGTAATATGTTTATGGCGGAAGAAGAGCAGACACGCTGGCAGAACGAGAATTTATCGAAATCAAATGTGTAAGTAAAATACGCAAATTTATATTATAATAAGTATGCGAGCGCTGCAAGTGAACTCGCCAATACAAGAGTTCACAGTTAGAGCGTTGCATGCCACCAACACTGCAACAACTTTGCCAAGTGCACTCTCCGCTGGAGACAGCGAGCGATCTGGCGCATTGAAAACGTGTTTGTGTGTGTAGTTAGAAATGAAATGGAAAAGTATAAAAAATAAATTAGATATGAAAGCGAAAGAATTCCATGAATTGATGAATACCAACCAGCCACAAGCTGTGCCATTGCCCAACCGCCGGAATGGGGACGGAAATGAGGCCCGCAACGGTCGGCCAAGAGAAATGAATTAAAACCCAATTCTTACGACTCATTAACACGTACCGTATGCGTCCGGTCAATGGACGGCCCAACGGACAGACGGCGGCGACGGACGCAAAAACTACCAGACGTTCTCGGCGTGCGTTTATTTGCTCACAAGCACACACATGCGCACACTGTACAAACTTATAAGTGTATCATTAAGTAAATAAGTAAGCAACGTTTGGCTGCAGCAAAATAAAGCAAACGAAGTGGCAAACGGCAAACGGCAAACGGCAAAGTGAAGCAAACTCGTCTGCTTTACAATAAAATATTTTATTTAATGTCTTGGCGATCGGTTGTTGGTTGTTGTTGGTCTCGCGGGCTCATGGCTTGCAGCTCATTTGCTTACTGCTGGCGAATTGCAATGTGTTGTTTACATTACTTGTTGCAACTTTTTGATTGCAGTTCTTACTTTGTGATAATCGTGCTGTCGATCAGCGCGCACGCACACACACACACACACACACTAGCTTATAAATACAAATTCCTTATAAATAACTGCATAATATGTATGTCTGCATGTGCACTTGCAACATCTGCAACTTAGCAATCTGCACAACCGATGATTGGCGCGAACAGCATTCACTCGAGAAGTACACATATCTGCCACAACCACGCACGCAAAAGCACATACACACATATGAGTAAATATACACACATACGTGTTTTTGTAATCAACCGAGAGGAAATCGTGCGAATTTGCAATTTAATATTAAAAAACAATAATAATAAGCCCTGCTGCAGGGCAAACAACTGCAACATTGTAAGTGCAATGACATTAGTGGAATTGTTGTAAGCGCAAATGATCCCCGCAATATTAAAATTCAATAATATGAGTGGTAAACTGCGAAAGAAATGGACAACAGTCTTGAATATAATTACAAAAAAATCACGAAAGTCGTTGCAAGTACATAACGGAGTACATACTATTTGAAACGCAATTTAACTATTTCTTCGAAATTCGTTCGGTAAACATTCTAACCATAGTGATATAAGACATATAGCAAAGTCAATGTTGTGGAATTCTGAATATACATTTCTTGGACATACATATATTTTCAGAACCTCATATTACTACTCTATGCCTACCATCACTAGGGTCGGAAATTTTATTGAAGCAACATCAATTCTGTGAATTCTAATTCGATATGAAAAAGTTTCTTGCAGGATGCATTAACCGTTATAGGATGAGTCAGAGCTTATATGACTCACCTTTGTCATAAAGTCTCTTATTTCTTGAAATATCTACTAAACCGATTTCAAATCATGTAGTCTTTACCTTCAAGTGAAGATTTGTATACTCTTGCAACATGTTCCTACAGCTTATAATAATTTTGATCTCCTAACGGTTGTATATATCACCTAAGACTAAGATATAGATATAGAACTACAACCACAGCTACCTCCCTTCTAACACAATTTTCAATTCCATCTCATTTTTTCCTTTCTCGTGTAGAAATCAAGAAACAATCAATATAACGAGATAAAACTTTTAACAAACAATGCCTCCCCCTTATGAATCAAAAATGTTTAAGTCTACTGAAAACTGTTCAAACTGCTTGGTTCCGATTATTTGGACCTCAGTATCTATAGTTGACTTTTTACTGCAAATATCGGTCAATATGTGAGATATATGTATAATTGAAATTCAGGGATTGGGTTGAATCAGGCCAATACTTCCTTTGCTCCCATATACCCAATTCAACAATTTTCGAACTACCAGGCGGGTTTATACCGCATATATTGGCCAACACGTGAGTTATCTCAATGAATATGAGATAGCATGTTTTACTGAAAATAGTCCATGGTGGTGCTTTAAATGGAGAAAACTTGACCTAGGCCCCATATAATAATCATATAACATCCGGGTGACTACTCTATATGATTAGTGATGGTATGTGAGGTATCTTAATGAGTTTCAGGGACGATTTTATTAGTATGTGTATGTAGTATTGGCATAAATTGCTAAGATCGGGTCGATACTATCCCCAATTCCCATATACTAGATAATGGTTTTCGTTTTCATAACAAACTTTATGTCGAATTTAAATTATATCAACTGTAAAATACACAACACAAAAAAATTATTATTCCAAAATTTATTATCCAAAATCTTATTCATTCGATCATTACCTGACGGTACACGTAATATTGGTTAGTCGAAAAAGTGTTTTCGTATTTCTCCAATGCTATCAATCACATTGTGTCATACCATATAGTGTTGGAAAGGTGAGATTTTATTGCAATAAATGTAATCGAACAATTTCTGGAGCAAATGGTAAAAGGAGACGAAAAGTATATCAAATCCGACAATAATGTGCAAAAAAGATCATGGTCCAAGCGTGGTGAAGCTCAACAAATGGTCGCAAAGGATTGATGCCTCAAAACGTTATGTTGAGTGTTTGGATCTACTATGAGCAGCTCCAGCTTGGTCGAACGATTGATTCTACATTTTACTGTCAACAACTGATGCGATTGAAGCAAGCAATTGAAAAAACGACCAGAACAGATCAACAGAAAGAGCTTAATTTTCCATCATGACAACGCTAGACCACACACATCTGCAAGAAATGGGAGAGCTTGGCCCTGACCTCGCACCATCGGACTACCATTTGTTTCGGTCAATGCAGAACTCCCTTAATGGAGTAAAGTTGGCTTCAAATAAAGCCTCTGAAAATTACTTGTCGCCGTTTTTCGCCGAGAAATCAGAAAAGTTTTCCACTGATGGAAAAATGTCTCTAGCGGAAAAATGGCAAAAAGTAGTCTACCAAAATGGTACATATTTGGTTCATTAAAGTTCATTACAAATATAATTTAAAAAAATAAGTTGAAGTTTGATCAGAAATACGAAAAGACTTTTTCGACTACCCAATATGAAACTCCTTCAGTGAAAAATATGCTCTTGTCTTTCCACGACTTTTTTGTAATTTCTTTACATATTTAGAAAATATAAAGATAAATTTATAACCATTTCTGTATTACAATATTGTACCAGAATCAAGTGGCCTCTCGGTGTAATTTATGCATCGAACGAGTTGTCTATTTGAATACCAACCGTCCGGAAAGCGAAATACTACCAATGTGCGCGGTATAAAATCAATATCGGGTATACTGCCATGACTATTCTCCACTACAATTAGCTCCACCTCTGAAACCGGTTGAGCATCCAGGGAATGTATGCTACGCAAATGCAATAAATATTATTACATTTAATTACTTTTTTAAAATTATAGAATAACTTGTATACATACATATGTATATATGTAGATGGTAATTTCGAAAACTCCTGAATATCTACTTGCCACATTGTAGGTCCATGAGAGAACCTCAAACACATCACCGGCAGTCATCCAATCAGTTAGAGGGTGACGTTTTCTGCATATACTAAAAAGAAGAAGAACCAACTAAGCAACAGCACGAAAAAATGAGAACAAAAAAGCGCTGATGGAAAGAGCCACAGTAAGCGAATGTAACTATGTAGAATGCCGACAGCTGTAACAACAACGCAAGTAGGACCACCCTGCGCAGCATGGCGAAAAAATACAAAAATTCAGAGAAATTCAAATTCTCAGGGCAAGTAGTTGCTGGATTGTTGCAGAACGTGGAAAATAGTGGAGCTTTCATTGCCAGGATAACCAAAACTTATATGCACACACACATACATACATATATCGTGTTGCTTCGTGAACCCGCATATACTCGCACTACTTGCCAATGCCAACAAAGCAACCGCCTATGCGTATACAAACACACGCGCACACTTATAGAATATGTACATATGTATGTACATAAAAACGAGTGCAAGACATGGTCAACATGCCGGTTTGTTTCGCCGCACATCGTGGGCCAACGCCATGTCCAATGGTCAATAAGACTGCGCTGTTGGACTGCATGTATAGCGAAAGCCAAAAACAAAAGAGTTGTAGAAGCCGTTGGATAAATCGCTACATGCACACACACACACACACAAACACAGAAGCCACACGCACAGCAGGCAAGCAGGCGGGCAGCGAAAGAAATGTGCGCCGGCAAGGAGTGGAAGAAAGTGGTGAAAATGCGTCGGGGCACCAACATCAACGTCAAAGTGCTCGTCCACATCCACGGCCAGGTCCACGTCAATGTCAGGCAACAACAGTCGGACGGCGAATGAAACGCCACTACAAACGCCGACAAACAAGCGAAGCGCGCCAGAAGAAGCGAAATAGGTGCGTTCCCAGCGATGGCGTTGTCGTTGGCATCGCTCGTCCTTTGGCGTGGCCTGCTTGCGCCAGCAACAAATATTGTAGCCTAGGCGAAGGCGCAATATTTTCTCTTACTCGTCGTTTGCTTGCAACTTTTCAACATACACACAGAGCGCAAATAATCGCATAATATACATATATGAACGTACTCGTATGCGTATTGGTGTGTGAGGGTGCGCCTAACCGCCCTCTCGTATTGCTCGTATGCTCGCATAGTGGCCGTTTGCCGAGGTGCTGCGGCGCATTGTGGTTGTGGCACCGTGTCGGCCAGTCAGGTCGTCCAGCAGCCAGCGCAGCGCGCCGGCTAAGTGGAGTCGGCTTGAATGCTGGTCGGAGCTCAATTTCTAATTCGAAAGGATGTTCGTTAAATGCAAATGCAAAGTAAACACATACTGGTCCATGTGTGCATACAAATGTCGGCTAAAAAATATACGCATACACTTGCGAGCATCTGCCGAGCAGGCGCTCACACAAACACACACACACAGATGCACACGCAGTTGCACGCATTTCGTAGTCCGGTCATTATTTGTCGATGGCGTCGTTACTGAATTCTCTGCATTGCATTTTCCGCTAAATTTTCTATATATTATCGGGGTACCGTTTTTGCCTATATATGCATGTTGCACGTATGTACATATGTATGTGGGCATGTTATGTATGCAAGCTATTTGCGAACGACGTTGTTGCAGTGGTCTCCTCTGAATCGTTTCTGCTTTTTATAAGCATTGCAGTTTTACTGCGGATGAAGCAGATTTTTTGTTGTAGTGCTCCTAACACTGCATACCATTTTCAGGAGCGAACCCCATCAGATATGAGTACGCATATACATATACATATATTGATACGTGTTTTTATTTTTCTCAGCGGAGTTTATATTCTAAAACAGTACTTCTTGATTAGGGATCTTTAATGATCAATTTAAGATGAATAGGACTGTTAGATTTTCGATGACTTTTTTGACACCAGAAATGAGTCACTGCATGCCGAAGGCTCTCGTCGAAACAAGAGATTCACCTCATAATCGCAGCAAAAATATTTCGTTCAAAATTTATAATATTATCATTTAATTTTGTCATAATTGGTGTTGTTGTTTATTTTATATAATTAAAACTTTTTCCACAAAAAGTGTTAGATTTTCTGCCGAGCTAACGGTCGATTGATTTTCTGTTAAAGATTCGACTACTGTGCCTTAGTATCTTATTTTAATAATAAGTCAGGTTCAGGCATTTCAACCTTACCAAAAGCTGGACAGTTGAGAAGAAAATTTCTGGCTGTTTCCACCTCACCTTTTTCCATATATTGTATGTAGTTTGAGGTCATATTGCGTTCCACTTTTAACCAGAAGAACGACACCGCCGTACAAGTTTCGATTTTGACCAATCCATAGATCCGGCGCTAGAGCGCAAGAGAGAGATCACCAAAGGGCCTCTAGGAAGCTCCTTGGCTTTAATAATTAATCATAAAATTAGCATTTCAGAATATTAGTTGGAATATTAGTTTATAAGATAACAAAATTATATTAGCGAATACATCAGTGGGATCCCAGGCGAAAAGGATATTGTTATTAGATGTCTGCAGTTTCATTTCACAAAGTTACAACTCCAATATGAAACCGTTTCGGTTTACGATGAAATATTTAATATTCTAACTAATATTATTTCGTACTCTATTCTTAGAATTTCCGACACGAAGACCTCATAGTACGAAGTTTTAAGATTTGTAAAAGCAAGCCTTAACATAGATATATTATATGTAAGCTCTGTAGAATTTTAAAATCTGTGATTTTTACATTGATCTCGAAGAGACTAAACAATTTTATTGTTTGAATTCGGCACTTAGTAATTCTTTATTCGTTACTCGCACCCTATATGAACAGAAATATGTCCCCTCCGCTAAGAACGAATTTGGCGACTTACATACATACATACATACATACACATACGCAACGAAATGGCTGTCTCTCAGCTGGTTCGTATCTGCATAGTTCCAAGTAAAAGATGGCTTTGATAAATCGCAATATTCTAGGATCAGAGATTGCAATGGAATTTGGAATTGGAAAGAGTTCGAGAAGCAGTATTAGCGGATATGGGCAATTTTCCTTTGCGCATTCACATCCGCGATTCGGTCAGCGATTGAATTTGCATTGCGTGCACCAAGGCTGGTCAGAGAAAAACTTTGCTATTGAATTTCTCATTTCCTTTTGTCTGTAACTTTTCTTCTCAGAATTATGCATATACATATGTATAAGATAAGATGTTGCAACGGGTTTCCCAGTGGGGATAATATGATTTCTAAGTGTCGTTTCGGCCATTTCAAATATCTCATGAACCGTACATTTTTTTTCAATTGTCAAAATTGTTTACAATTTCATCATGAAAAGATATAGAACGTCTACAAATTATTCAGTTTTATTATCGAAATAATCGAATAAAAACCATCAGAATACTTGTCATTGGTTTTTAGCAGTAAACCAAGCATTAGAAGTCAATATTGAACGTGCTGTTCATGACATAATAATTTAGTGGAAAAATTCCTCGAAAATTTGGTTCATCGAATTCACACTGTAAAAAAAAGTTGTGGATGCCATTTGAATGATGTTATAAGCAGAACGTAATTGTATCCATTTACTTGACATTAAATAAAAAACATCAGAATTTCCTTAACAATTAATATGTAGGTTTTTGAAAATAAATCGTATCACTCATATTGGAAAACCCTATATAGCAGGGATGCGAACTTTATGTATGGAAAAGCTTACGATTTCTGAGTAAATTTGAAATGCCAAACAATTTGTTTTGGGAAAATCTAAGTGAATTTAATACTTTTAACTCAGTATGGGGATACCATAATTATATTTCCTTAGAAGGATATTTCCATGTTTTATCTAGGTGCTGCTTTCAAAGATCCCACAAAAAATATTAAAACTGTCAAGAAAAATATATTGCCTAGCTAGCGTGAGTAACTTTTTAAATGGTCTTTATAATATATATGTAAGTATTTAACTATCTATATAAGTTCGCTATATATTTTATAATCTACTCATCTATTTTAAGGACTACTCTAAAATATTAAAGTAAACTTTGGTATTCAGTTTGTCGACGCATGGCCTTAAGCAAATGTTTATGTATATACACACAATGGACTAATGACACATGAACGGATAATGGGCAGGCAAACGGAAGCGGATGCTTGTCGACAGGAATTGCTCAAGCTGCGGCTGATTCGAGTGTGTCAAGAAGCCAGTTTCATTGACAAAGTTTACAGGCAGGACTTGAAAACTTTTTTCAGCAATAAAAGAAGTGAGTGAGAGAAAAGTAATATGCGTTTACCTATCGAATGGACGCTGGGATTGTTAAACACTGTTATATTACCATATGAGCTGCCCCCAAAAGTTGAACGTTTCAGTTTTATTTGATTTTGTTTTGAAAAAAAGAATGGAAAATTCAAAAGTTTCGGAAATTGAATAATATCGAGTCGCAAAACAAATCATGATATAAACAATAAAGCAGAGAAGACTTCACTATTTTTAGGTGTCATCTGCTTTAGACAGATACGGATGAATATATTCGAAAACACGTGATTTGATATATCGTTTAGTGATTAAGTTCGAATACATTTGGGCTCAGCGCACCCTTAAGTAACAGGTCTTTTAAAATCGGAGTCAAGAAGATATGATATTAAAGAAAATAACAAGAAATGAAAATGAAAAGTTCTTCTTGTATACTGACTTTATGGAAATTAATCCTTTGCGACATTCTAAATCTTTTCTTACAAGCATATCCTCGAAATAGTGCATCACATTTATCTGAACCCTGAAAAAACCAAGTCGCTTCCAGTGCGAATCCTCTAACTGATTTTGATTTAACTCTAGATTTACCGTCAACCGTCAAATTCAATTCAACCAATTAAAGAAGAACTAAGTTCGGAAATAACTGAACATTTTATACTCTTTAAAGCCAAGGAAGTACTTTCAAGTGCATACGGTTTGTTAGTTATATGGGGCCTAGGGTGAGCTTACACCCAACTTTACTCATTTTATGCACAAATAAGCTCCGTTATATTAGGCCACATAACCCATTTGTAGCACACCGACAAACTACTATCATGAAAGGACTCCCTATGAATTGCAATTATATATCTCACATATTGACCAAAATTTTCGGTAAAAAGTCAACTATAAGCACAGGGTCCTTATAATCAGTCTCTAGGGGCTTGAACAGTTTTGGATTGATTTACACAACTTTTAGTCATAAGCTGGCACACCTCAAGTGCACTATTCGTGCAAATTTTAATCCTAACATAATAATTCATTCTTGATTTTATGTCGGAAAATGAAAATTTCAAATGAGATTAAAAACTGTGTTATATGGGAAATAGATGTGGCTGTGTTCCGATTTCGACCATTCACACAGTAACATAAGAATGTCAAAGGAATTTCAAGTACCGAATTCGGTCTCGAGGTATGGGGTTTCACCTAAAATGGGCGGTGCCACGCCCTTCGACAAAAATAAAATGCCGCGACTGAGCTTTGTCGCGTCTGTCTGTCACAACAATAGTGGAAAGTTTCCTATCTGTGGTCGTAAACTCAATGAGCAGAGACAAATTTACGTACGCTTCGATCCAATGATCTGAAAGATTACAAGCAGATAAGTTTGCGCTGAATAAATCGGTTTTATAAATCAATTTGACAGGCGCAGTGGAAATACTCGTAGAAATATAAAACAATCGTAAACCAAGAGTCAAAATAGATTATTCTTTGGTGAAACGCCTCTCAATCAAATCATTGAAATGCAATATATGACTTGTTTTTGTTTCGTTGTTACCACTTGCATATTTTATCAGTCATATAATGATTTATAGACTGCCTATTCAGTATAAGATGATCTTTTCTTCCAATAGATTAGGTTATGTTAAATGATCGATGCTAATGGGGATTCCATTTAGACAGCTTAGAACGCCAGTCCATTGTGATGCCTAAAACTTCTATCGATCAAAAAGACCTTCATACCTTCATTAGCAGAGCGCTTTGAGTCGACCACAAATTTTTTGAGACAGCCAATGTCAGGTTCGGTTATGCCTCCTGGTTCGCCGAAGGTATAACTGCCGAGATGCTTCAGCCTCAGTCTTTCAAAGTGGGGACAATGGAGGAGAAGGTGCTTGGTTGTATCTATCTGACATAATTCCTACGACTGCGGCAGGATGCATTTTGCTAATGACAAGCAGTTAAGTAGATCTCCTACTCTTGACCAGAAGGATCTCGCAGTCGACACAGGAACACCTATAAGTTTTTATAAGAATTTTGATTAGGTAAATAATATGGCATATCTTAAGGCGTTGCGACGTGTGTCAGTTACAAAGTCTTGGATGACATGGGGAAAATATTACAATATAGTTTCAAAAATTTATGAAAACTTGTCTCTCATTAATATTTTTTTAATTCCAGACTTATTAATCTGTACTCACACATATTACGTAATTGTACGTATAAACCGAAAAGTTAATACATACGAAGACATACAAATATATTTTTGTTAAATACACTTGCGTAAGTTAGCGAATTCCAAATCTTCCTCTGAATGCATACATATGTACATATAACCCAACCATATAAGGTGCTCCAAGCCAAAGAGCGTGAAACTTCTAAAATTCAGCATTCGCAATTTCGTGCGGCTCGCTGTCGGTCGGCTGCCATTACCAGAAACCATTGACACGAAACTACAACAAAAACCGTCGTGCACATTAAGTTTTGAGATCATTGCCTAGTGGTTGAAGAGCCTACAATACGCCCTCCACCAACCTCGCACCACTAAACATGCGTGCGCCTATTGTATTTGGATTGGTGTGCGTAACAATTTTCACTTCAATATAAAATGCAATACAATATTCGATGGGTTTGCATATGCATAAGCACACATACATCCATACTAATAAAATTCTAGCTGTATTGTAGAATGCTACGCACTTTTGGCAGAAGTATTGGTAAATATATGCAACCCGCTTCATCTACGCTCCCCGCATACTTATTTGCTTTTATGCACATACATATATGTATGTGTGTGTGTGTGTGCGTTCGCATTGGGTCGCATTGGATGCATTCGACTGTCAAAGAGAAATTGGGTGCGAGCGCAAATGCGTTCGTTGAATTTTCTATTGCCGCATTTTCTGTTTCTACAACAACAACAAGCACGCACACACACACCTACTAGAAGACCCACAGAAAAGCACAAAAACTTCAAATGCACCAACCGCTCCGACAGCCGACTGCTAAAGTTCAGGACATCAGTTCAAGCCAACGGCCGAACACAATTTTCGAGTTTGCCACTCGCCCAAGTTTGGGGGGTATGCGGTGTCCGATTCGTTGCTGTAGGCGCCTTATGGGCATCGCATTGCCGGTACGGTGCCGGCCTCTTCGTAATGTTTGTTGTGCATGTGGATGGCGTATAGGTGGCGGCACTGGACATGGCGGTGCCGTTGGAGCTAAAGGAGCTCCCCTCAACTGTTCGCTGGTGGCAGTCTACGTTTCAACGATGGGGTTGTGCGGCCAGTATACCTGATTATAGGCGCACAACAACTCGCCGACTCCACCACCCTTTATTGTGGGCAACGTTTTGTGATTTATTTTTAATTGAAATTCTAGAATGCGTGCAAAATTGCATGGAAAGTGTCTGCCTAGTCGGTTCTGTAGTACACCAGCCCGGATCCCAGCCCCGGCCATCGTACGCTACAGAGGTCCTGTAGTTCGCACAACGTCGTGCATGCGCTCGCTCGCTGGACCACTCGGTTTCACGACACAAACACTTACTTACACGAACAACGGGAGTGCACTCAAAAATAGGCCTGCGAGGCTTCTGGGCTCAAATTGCGTATTCGCCGCACTGCAAAGTTGTGTGCCTATGCGTGTGTGTGTGCGTGTGTGGGTGCGAGTAGGCGCGTATTTGTTGCCTAGTACGCACTTGGAAACGTGATAAGTTCACAGCAACATTCATGCTTCTTATAGTAGTTGCTGTTCAACTTGTTAGTATTGTTGTTGTTGTTACCATTGCATATTTTCCATCTCTGTGCGTAAAGAACGATTTCCATACACCAATTTCTAAATTTCTACATATGTTTATGCGTTTTATTTGTGTGTGTTTGTGTATGCGCATGTGTGGGGCCACCGACAACGGCCGTTCCGCTGGTAGTTGCAACAACAACATTAACGAGGCAAAAGTGGAATTAATTTTGTTTTCGAAATGTTTGCTTGCAGGCGAAAATGCTGCATATTTGCAGATAATAATTAAGTACGTCAGCGAGACGAACGAATGGTGTTCGCGCAGCAGCTCAGCCACCAAAGCGGAACACCATCCTTTCACCGTCGCCCAATATTGCCTGCAAAAACCCACACACATGTACACGCACGATACATAGTTTGTAGTTGCATTAAGTTTTCGTATACAAATACAAAAACCCATTTAGCTGACGCCGAGCTGTGGCGAGGGGCCGTGTTGCAATCCTGGTTTTTGTTGCAGATTTTGCGTTTGTTAAGTTTTTGTTTTGCTGCTTTGGCAAATTTGTAGAATTTTCCAATCGCGCCGTCTTTTTAATTCGACTTTCATTTCAAATGTTTTCGAGTTTGCTCTTCGTTTATTGTTTGCACTTAAACACGTTTCGAGCACAATACTGTCCCCATCTCGGACTTCTTTCACAAAATGTTTGCAAACCCTTTATTTGGACGGTGTCAATCAGTTTATTTGTCTTATCGTAGAATCTAGCTATTTCGGAACAGACGATGTTTCAATCCCATTTCAATTATATATAGACATTTTAATTTATAGAGCTTACTCACTTGTAAATCTGGGGTTTATTAGATACTCTTGAACTAAGTCAGATGCGGTAACTGATCCGTGTGAAAAGATCTCAGGATCACAGCTATTGATGGAGTCCCTCCGAGAAAATTGGTTTAAGGGCTCAATAAAGTCATAGCGTCTGTGTTGGAGTAATCGCCAGATGGCGTTGTGCCGCTTGATTTAGAGCCTACCACGTAAAAATGTATCTCCAATAACAGAAATACGAAAGCGAAGCACAGAAAACTCAAAACCAACGAGATCAGAAAATACTTGTAGCATTCAAAAGTACCGGTCTCTGGAAGATCTTTCAAGCTCTATGGTGGCAATGCGCTGGTTAGACTTTGGCGTTCATGTGGAAGATGATACTCCTGAAAAAAGTTCCTTCGATATGGAAGCCCTGCGTGGATAGGGAATTCATTGCATTTAATATGCGAATATATAACTCAAGCATCAATAATCCAATCGAAGCAGAACTTAGCCATTGTGAATCGATCCATTTTTCTAACGTCCCCAATGTACTGCCAAATCCAAATTGTAGCCATAAACAATGTATATTACGAGTATACATACCATATATTTGTTATCATTTTTAGACCGTCGACAGCTGCGTAGAAAAGCTCTTTAGTATGTTAAATGATAAAGTTCGATTATCCTAAGAATTATATTGGAATTTTTCCATTACCAATACATACTGATACATATGGAAGATGGAGACTTCATTGACCTATTTTGTATTTCTTTATATTTGGGAAATCCAATTTTAGCAGTAATACAAATTGAATAATCAAAATCAAGTCCTTGTGTGGAAACCTTTTTTATTTAAGTCAGAAAAAAATTCGTCGCAAGACCATTTGTTCTGCGCAACAGGGGTCGAACATTTACCTGAAAATTAGAAAAATATCGTGAAAACTAAAGCAAATATATATGGATATCATATCTTCAAGCACCACTGCACTCTATCCAATCACTTGCTATTTATGTAAGTACTGAATTGACTGATTTGCTTAGACGAGATATATATATTACATTGCCCCAACACCGTTACATTCATAGATAAATGAATTCAAAGCAAAATCTGAACGAGTAGTTTATGATGAAATTGTGTAGAAAATATGGAGAAGAAGAGAAAATAAAACTTAAATTTATGGAGTAAATTGCCCATTTTATGCGCTTTGTTGTTTGTTCTTCTCGCACATTTGAACTTGCATGATTTATTGATAAAGTGATTGAAGTGGCTAAATCGAATAAATTTGTTCAGAAGAAGAAGAACAGAAGAAAAAAAGTAAATAAGCAATTAAGATGTTCCTTGTGTATAATTTTTCTTATAAAAAAATCGAAGTTATTTCTCTTTTTCTCCTTTTGCCTTGAGCAGAGAATATTTAGAATGCCGCGAGGTTCTTAACACGGAGACCCTATGAAGTGTATACATGTATAAATGGTCAGCATGAGGAGCTGAGTCGATTTAGCCATGTCCGTCTATACATACGCGAACTAGTTCCTCAATTTTTGAGTAACCCATTTGAAAAATTTACAACGCCATTTATGCGCTGAACGGGTGCGATGGAAGGCAAAGACTTATGTATACGAGTAGGTCGAACTTGGCGTCTTTAACGCCAGGATGGACAAAAAAAGTATCTTTGGCACAAGGGTCGATAAATTCAGCATTCATGATGAAATAAATGGCCAATGGCTTTAGTCTGATCGATTTTGCCAGGGACCGAAATATGGTCGTCTGTAGTACTAGATTCCAGTATTGGAAAATTCATCAAGCTACCTGGCTGCCTCCGCATCGAAATGTCACCAACCAGATCGATAATGTTGTGATAGTCGGAGAATGGAGTCATGTGTAGAAGTTCACGCAAGTGAGGAAAGTTCTCTGATTGCCATTCACTTGGGAGTGGCCAGAAACGATTCTTTTACATATGACTCAAGCAGCTCACGACTTCCGGTCTTTGACCAAGTATCCTCTGGGTAGCCTAAGAACATCCGTTTGAAGGCAAGCTAAAGTTAGAAGGCGAAACATCCCCTGCATAGGGTTGTGCGCTGGGTTTGGGACCCGCCACCTAAAAAACACCCCCAATGAAAAGGAAAAAACAGTCTCGGATGAGAGACCCCCCTTTTGATGACGACCGTGGCAAACGAAATAAGGACTATGATTTGAGGGCATGCACCAGGAATGGCCAGTCCCTTAATTGGGAAGGTGCCGCTGCCCAGCTGGTAGATGTCCTCGTAAAGATAAAGGCTGACATCACCGCCATCCAAGAAATGCGATGGACGGGACAAGGACAGAGACGAGTAAAAAAAAGTCCTTGTGGCATTTACTACAGTGGCCATATAAAGGAGCGCAAGTTTGGTGTTGGATTCGTGGTGGGCGAGAGACTCCGTCGCCGAATACTATCATTCACTCCGGAGAATGAACGTCTAGCCAAAATCCGCATCAAAGCGAGGTTCTTCAACATATCACTGATTTGCGCCAACACCCCGACGGAAGAGAAGGACGATGTGACCAAAGATGCCTTTTATGAGTGCTTGGAGCGCACTTATGAGAGATGCCCCCGCCACGATGTTAAAATCGTGCTTGGCGACTTCAACGCCAGGGTGGGCAAAAAAGGTATCTTTGGCACTACGGTCGGTAAATTCAGCCTCCACGTGGAAACATCCCCAAATGGGTTGAGGCTGATCGACTTCGCCGGGGCCCGAAATATGGTTATCTGTAGTACTAGATTCCAGCATAAGGAGATACAACAAGCTACCTGGCTATCTCCGGATCGAAAAACCACCAACCAGATCGATCATGTTGTGATAGACGGAAGACACGTCTCCAGTGTTTTAGATATGCGTGCGCTCCGAGGTCCTAACCTCGACTCGGACCACTATATTGTTGTAGCCAAAATTCGCACCCCCCTCTGTGCAGCTAAAAACGCACGCCAACAAACTCAACGAAGGTTCGACGTCGAGAAGCTGCAATCACAACAGACAGCCGAAAGAGTTTCCACTCGGCTTGCACTCCTGCTCTCTGAGAGCACTCGTCACAACTCGGTATAAGGCAACTGTGGGACGGCATTTCAAACTCCTTACGTACAGCTGCAACCGAAACCATTGGTTTTCGGAAAGTGCAAAAGAACAGCTGGTGCGACGAGGAGTGCCGTGTCGCAGCGGAGAGAAAACAGGCTGCCTACCTCGCAACGTTACGATCGACCACAACATGTGCGGGATGGGATAGATACCGAGAGTTGAAGAGGGAATCGAGACGCATTTGCAGACAGAAGAAGAAAGAGGCCGAAATGTGTGAGTACGAACAGCTTGATAAGCTGGCCGACAGGGGTAATGCTCGAAAATTCTTCGAAAAAATGCGGCGGCTTACAGAAGGTTTTAAGACCGGAGCATACTCCTGTAAAACCCCCAAAGGTGATCTAGCCACCGATGCCCAGAGCATACTTAGATTATGGAGGGAACACTTCTCCAGCCTGCTGAATGGCTGTGAACACATAACACCAGGAGAAGGCGAACCCGATTCCCCAATCGATGACGTGGAGCAGACGTTCCATTACCCGGCCATGAAGAAGTTCGAATAGCAGTTGCCCGCCTGAAGAACAACAAAGCGGCAGGGGCCGACGGATTACCGGCCGAGATATTCAAACACGGCGGCGAAGAACTGATAAGGAGCATGCATCAGCTTCTTTGCAAAATATGGTCGGATGAAAGCATGCCCAACGATTGGAATTTAAGTGTGCATAAAAAAGGAGACCCCACAATCTGCGCCAACTACCGTGGGATAAGCCTCCTCAACATCGCGTACAACGTTCTATGGAGCGTATTGTGTGAAAGATTAAAGCCCACCGTCAACAAACTGATTGGACCTTATCAGTGTGACTTTAGACTTGGAAAATCAACAACTGACCAGATATTCACCATGCGCCATCTTGGAAAGACCCGTGAAAAGAGAATCGACACTCACCACCTCTTCGTTGAGCAAAGCTGCTTTTGACACCACGAAAAGGAGCTGCCTTTATGCCGCGATGTCTGAATTTGGTATCCTCGCAACTAATGCGGCTGTGTAAACTGGCGTTGAACAAAAGTTAAAGCTCCATCAGGATCAGGACCTCTCCAAACCGATCAATACCAAACGAGGTTTCAGACAAGGCGACTCCCTATCGTGCGACTTTTTCAATCTGCTGCTGGAGAAAATTATTAGAGCTGCAGAACTGAATCGAGCAGGTACAATCTTTTATAAGAGTGTACAGCTGCTGGCGTATGCCGATGATATTATCGGTCTCAACACCCGCGCCATTAGTTCTGCTTTCTCCAGACTGAACAAGGAAGCAACGCAAATGGGTCTGGCAGTGAACGTGGGCAAGACGAAATATCTCCTTTCATCAAACAAACAGTCGTCGCACCTTGGCTCTCACGTCACTGTTGACAGTCATAACTTTGAAGTGGTAGATAACTTCGTCTATCTTGGAACCAGCGTAAACACCACCAACAATGTCAGCCTGGAAATCCAACGCAGGATTACTCTTGCCAACAGGTGCTACTTCGGACTGAGTAGGCAATTGAAAAGTAAAGTCCTCTCTCGACGAACAAAAACCAAACTCTATAAGTCGCTCATAATTCCCGTCCTGCTATATAGTGCAGAGGATTGGACGATGACAACAACCGATGAGTCGACGTTGCGAGTTTTTGAGAGAAAGGTTCTGCGAAAGATTTATGGTCTTTTGCACGGCGAATATCGCATTGGATGGAACGATGAGCTGTACGAGATATACGACAACATTGACATAATTCAGCGAATTAAAAGACAGCGCTACGCTGGCTAGGTCATGACGTCCGAATAACTGAAAACACTCCAGCTCTGAAAGCATTCGACACAGTAGTAGGAGCAAGTGGAGAAAGACCTGGCCTCGCTTGGAATATCCAAGTGGCGCCACGTAGCGAAGAGAAGAAACGACTGGCGCGCTGTTGTTGACTCGGCTATAATCGCGTAGGCGGTGTCTACGCCAGTAAAGAAGAAAGAAGAAGAATTCGGAAGACACGTCTCCAGTATTTTAGACGGCATTTCAAACTCCTTGCGTATTGGTGCAAACTAAAGCATTGGTTTTCTAAAAAGGGAAAAGAACAGCTTAAACGATGAGGAGTGCCGTGTTGCTGTACAAAGAAAACAGACTGCCTACCTCGCAACGTTACAATCGACCACAACACATGCGGGATGGGCTAGATACCGAGAGTTGAAGAGGGAAACGAAACGCATTTGCAGACCCAAAAATGATGAACCCGATAACCCAATCGAGGCCGATGAAGTAGACGTTCCATTGGCCGACTATGAAGAAGTTCGAATATCCTGAAGAACAACAAAGCAACGGAGGCGTATGACTTGCCTACCGAGGTATTCACGTATGGCGAAGAATTGATAGAGCTTGTATCAGCTTCTTTATAGAATATAGTCACACGATAGCATGACCCACGATTGGAGTTTAAGTGTGACCTGCCCAATCCACAAAAAGTGAGAGCTCATAATCAGTACCAACTGCCGTGGAATAAGTCTCCTCAACGTCGCATATTAGGTTCTATCAAGCGTACTGTGTGAAGGATTAAAGCCCACCGTCAATGAACTGATTGACCCTGTCAGTGGGGCCTTAGGCCTGATCAGCAAGTGTTTTTGACAGCACAAGAAAGTGCTGGCTTTATGTCGCTATGTCGGAGATCTGGAAAACCCTCTACGAGCCGTTTGATACCAAATAAGGTTTCAGACAAAGCGACTACCTACCTTGTGCCTTCTTCTACCCATAACCTTCATCTATAAGAGTGTACAACTGCTGGCGTGGTTGGACAAAGAAACGAAGTAAGGTGCTACTTCGTACTGAGTAAGCAATTGAGAGTCCTCGCTCGAAGACCAAATTCTACAAGTCTCTTATCATCCCCGTCCTGCTATATGATGCAGAGGCATGGACGAAGACAACACCTAACGAGTCGGCGCTACGAGTTTTCGAGAGAAAAGTTCTGTGAAAGGTTTGTGGTCCTTTGAGCATTGGCAACGGCAAATACTTCCGACGATGGAATGAGGTTTACGAGATACTTATATGAAGGATGGCCATAGTTCAGCGAATTAAGAGGCAGCGGCAGCACATTTTCGGGATCCGCCGATATCGAACCACTATAAGATATTCTTTTATTTGAAAAGGTATCTTTACGAAATTTAATAAAGATTCCTTTTCAAAGCAATGGCATAATATCAGAAAGAAATTGCTTCAAAAAAATGCTAATTATACTTGCTTATATACAGTCTTACTTCCATTCCTGATTTTTAATGAATGGTCTGAGAACAGATTACTCGAGCTTTCTCAAGAAGATTTAATATGTATAATGTTGAAACACTCTGCGCAGAGATTTTAGACCACTTCTTAGTACGGTCGGAGTCTTTTGGGAGCTTCTGGAATCGAATCCACTAAAATGAGAGTAAGGATTGAGATTGAGGCTAAGGACCAATTTTCTCTTTCCTAATTTACAAATTCATATTCCTTACTTGAAAAAGAAAATTAATAATTGTCACAAATATTATAGAAACCACAACCTTTAATATATGAATTGCAACAACATATGCTTAAAGACGTACATATTATAACATTTATGTAGATACTTTGCAGCAAAACAATTTTCTATTTTTTGCTCAACAATGTCCTCTCTGTCGCCCGCAGCTCCCGCTGTATTGCATCATTCTCGACGGACCAATCCGGCAACGAAAGGCTGCCCACGACGTGTCTTTGCATTTTTTTCGCAGCAAATCACATTTTCCGGATAAAAACAATCACACATACACATACGTGCACTTCTATATGTATATTTGTAGAATAAATACATCCTTTCAATTTTTTTCGCCACGTCAAATACATGTCCTACTCTGAAGGATACGCTGGTTCGGGTTGTTGTAAAGCTGGAAATATCGCCAAATCTCAGCACAGAATTCTAAACGGAATACAAAATATAGAAACAACAGTTTTTCTGCAACAACATCGAGACCATAAACTCGTTCAAGCTCATAGTTTTTCATTGATTTTCTTTTGATTTTTCCGCATCAAAGTATCAAATATTTTTTCCCAGCACATATCACGTATTTTGCTGCCGCCTGCCGCCGAGCCATTTTCTTGTCTCTGACGTTTGACATTTTACCGTTTTTTTTCTTGTTTGCAGTTAGAATTTTTCAATATGCCTACAAAGGAGCGTACGAAAATTAGTGCCGCTTAAGTGGTGAATAAAGATATGAGAATGAAAATTTAACTATCCACTATATCACAAAGCTGCAGCCCCCCATTAGCGCCTAAGCCGTTTTCCTCAGTATGAACATTATAGCTGGCATGCTTACCTCTCTACAAAAAAGTATCCGTCGAACGGTGAATTGATGTGTGAAATGCTTTCCTTTGACATTACATAAACTCATTCCTTCGAGCTTTTAACTAGTTATATCCATACGCGACGAACATATTTTCCTTTCGGCAGTTAGTTTTCTTTTGCGCTGGAGTTTATGGACCGTTAATTCTACGGTGTGGGCGAGCTCTTTTACTTCTCAGGTGCCACGATGGGCACCTGTATCAATCTTGTTCCTTTTTTCTACTTTAGCGCTTTTTTAACATTGCCGAACAAAATGGCTTTTATGCCATGCAATGACAGATAACGGCAACACGCTTCACTTGCTAATAGAAATACAGTACCGTAAAAGTGATTGGTAAGAGTGCGCTTTTAAGCACAAAAGCGTTATTATTTGATTTTGACGTGTAAGTAACAAGTAGTTAAAGACTTCTATCACACAACATTCGCGGCTCCAACGCCGTTTTGAGCCGATATTGAACGGCTAGATCATTTGAAGCACCATTGTTAATAGATGGTATGCTGAATTCAATCGGGGTCGTGGATCACTCCAAGAGGGATTTCGTGAAGGTCGCCCAAATTCAATTGTTGTCCCGGAAATTATGGACGCTGTCCGTAAACTGATATTGCAAAATCGTAGCATGACTTATGATGAGATTACATTACAATAGATTCAATATTGCATGAGCCCTATAAACTATGTATATAACTATAAAAAGATTATTATATAAATATTAAAAAAAAAAAAAAAAACAGATAAGGAAGGGCTAAGTTCGAGTGTAACCTAAGATTTTATATAGTTGAAACTTGCAAGAACCAAAGCCAAGGAAATACCTAATGATTAACCAGAGGATAAGAATCCAGGCAACTTTAAATATTCATACACAGACCGACATATTCAGCATAAGGTTTGTTGGAAAAACGAAAATCATTATACATATGTATTACATGAAAGTTGGGGTAGGATCGGCCCGTTTTTTCTACTAACTATTATCATGCTTCCTGGGTTTCATTAAGTACCTCACATACAATTACCAATCACATGGAGTAAAGTCAGCCCGACATTCGAAAACCCTGATATTAGTTATATATGAGGTAGGTCTAGTTTCCGCCTAATTTAACTACTATTAGGCACAAAGATACATTGTTATGAATAAAACAAGCTCTCTAATTTTTTTGGGATAACACAAATATGTATTACTGATATATGCGGTACAAAGTCACCTGAAAGTTTGAAAATCTGTCCATTAGGTATATGAGAGCTAAGGGAAGTATTGACCCGATTCAAGACATTTTGATACACAGGGTAATTATTGACGTCCATCTACGAACTCGTAAGAACCCACATACCAAGTTTCATCAACATATTTTGACACAGGTTACAGCTTACACGAACGAACTTACGAAAACAGACCACGACAATGACATCAACAATGACATCGACCTTTTGAGTCGTATGGTCCTAACTTGGTAAATTCTTTTTATTCCGTACTTAAAGAACCAACTTAGAGGTTAACGTTTTTTGACACCTGAAGAGGCAGTGTATGCTTTGAAGAGGAAGGCGATACCTATAAGACACTCGTACAAGCAACCCTCGCATATGTATAAAATATTGGGTGAAGACAAGCAAGCATATAAGGAGCAGCTGGTATATGCAGCTTGGAGCTTTTACGGCCCACATTAATGTTAGCATCTAGCAGCAAAAACAGTTTTTATTATGAGAGAGTAATCCGTATTAGGATTATAAAGATTATTTTAAGGTAAACAGTAAGTTCTCGTATCTACCCAATACTGCAGTCTTCTGAAATTGTATCGAATTAAACTCAAAATGTGCCGACAATAAGACATATACATATTTACATTTACAGATAGCCTGGCGGCTTTGTAATCACTAAAGTTTTTTAGGATCTCATCAAAAATAGTGAAAAATAGTGACATAAACTCTCATCACCACTGTGATGAGCAGGCACCCACCAAAACAAGTAATATATGTGTATACCCCTAGCCACTTGTAGATATTTAATGTATAAACATATTATAAATATAGCTGATTCTGGGAGGAATTGTTCCTTGAGTTGCTCAACAAACAGACAAACGTGGTATGGATAGAATATGGGCCGTACATGCCTATTAAAATTTAAATAAGAAATGATATAAAATCTCTAGACGGAGTCCTACAAGTCAGGTGTCTGGTTGAAAAACATGACTATTGTCGAAGCAATCAGAAGATAGATGAAGACGAAATTATAAAACATCTTCTATGCGAATGCAAAGCTTTATAAATGAAAATAATTGAAAGAAGTGGCCGAGGATTTCTTGGTAATGTCTCAGAAATAAAACTTTTCCTACTGATGAACTTCAACAGGAGCTCAGGCTGGTTCATAGAGTAGATTTTAGTCCTCGTGGTTTCACAATGGTCTCCAAAAGGCCTAGGGCCGCCGTCAGACACCCACTTTACCTATATACCTATCTCATCCCTATTGAATTTGGAAACACTCTCGCTACCACAAACTAAGTGCTTACATTTGAACCACTCGCGTAAAATATGAGACGTGCGGCCTATTGCTGAACGAACGAACGGTTTACGTAGTTGTCTCGTATGCAAAAGGTGTCGCAAACTAAAATTTAATTAGAAATGCAACCATGACAAAACTTTATTGCCAACGGTGCCAGCTACAGAAAGTACAAAATGCAATAAGAGATGCAGCTGCAACAAAATCACCGCCGGGGCGAGGGCCAACGGGGCCAATAGGAGACAGCAATGCACAGGACTTGAATTACCCTTGCCAGTCGCTTGGTTACGAACGTAAAAAGATTTTTCAAATGCAATGACGGGTGGTGATTTCTGGACATGCATGCATATTGAAGTAGGGAACCACACACGAGCACAAGAGCAATCGAGCACACACACGAGCTGACACGAGCCTACCAAAGCAATGCTGTCGATTCGTAGAAATAAAGCAAAACTTATAAATTGCATCACTACAACAACAAGACTCTAGTAATGTGTGTATGTTGTGCGTTAGTGGCAGACTGACGCTGGTGCAACGACGAAAGGTGCAGCTGCAACAAAGGAGTATACAGCTCGGACAAATGGTTGTGGGACGCCAGTTTCTCTACGCACAATGGAGAGCGATAAAATCAGGCGGAAATTTCTAGAGTGGACGTCACATACACACATGCATGTTATTCAACAACGACACCTACACCGACTTGAGCAACGTTGGTGGCCCTTACTATGAAAAACTTCGTCGGCGAACGACGACATTACCGTTGAAATGCTGATATTAGCAACTGACCGCCAAGCTGGCAGTCGCCACAGCAACAAAGGCGCTCCAGCACGTCGGCGGTCGGTGGCGACTAAGCGGAACAATGGCGCCGTCAGGACGGCCGCACAATTCATTGCGATGAGAAATGCATCTTCGAACGATTTGGCGCTGAGATGCAACGTCGAGGCCAACTACCGTTATTTAGATTTTCAACACATGCACACAAAGCCACACGCATGTTGCAGGAAAAGTAGACACGAAGAGCCGGGCAAAAATTTGATTTCCGGCCTAAAACATCGACAGCCATTCACATACTTTTATAGGTTTATATGTGCCAATGTGTGAATGTGTGTGTGTAGTAAGCACGTAAGCTCACGGTGTCCGCCTCGCCGGGTTGCTAGGCGCAGTTTTAGCTGCAAATTCGCCTCTGCTGACCATGCATTTAAGACTGCAACGAAGGACCCTCAACCACAGGCGCAGCAGCAACAATGGCGCTGACATTCGCCACGGGGCGGACGATACCACACAACAACAACAAGTCGAATGCAGTTCTCGTTGGATTTGAAATTTCTGAGAAGAACGCAAAGGTAGAAATAAGCCGGCAGAAAAAAATTATACCGTTGATGAAAGCCACGAAACGCAATTGCAGCTACAGCAAACAATTTATAGGCGAGAAAAGTGATGACAGCAACGAAATAGTAGTGTGCAGCCGAAAAGAGAGTGGCGCAACATTGCTTGCAAGTTCTAGCGAGGCGACGTTGACGAAAGGAGCCAACCAACGAGCAAAAAATTGTAGTTACATCAGTGTATTTTGCTATTGTTGTTGTTGTTGTGCGTTTTTCATTTTTGGAACACCGTGTGCACTATGAATTGCATAGCCAAAGCATTTCTCATCTGCATATAAAGGATAGACATGAACACACACACACACTGGCGACCTCATAGAATTACAGGAGTACTGTACGAAGAATAATTACTCGGTGCGGCGGTTATGCGTACTTCTACTCGTTACCTTGCTACATACATAGATATGTATATGCGTTGCTGGTGCGCCTCAAAATCAGCTTTCGTTTTATTTTCAACTTTTACAACAACAACAGCAAGTCGCAAGGAAATGGCATTCAATAAGCTGGTGTAGCCGTAAAACAATGCACGAGCGAGAATATAATGCCGGTTGTAAAGGCTGAGTGGCATTAGTCGTCTTGTTGCATGGTGGCCAGTGCCAATCTGAAACCCCCCAGCACCTCCTTCGATTGCAACGGCAAGCCAAATATTTCCGATAGTCATTGCGGCGTACAAAGCAAAGCATTTTTTGTGTTGTGTTGGTTCAAACCATACAACAATGGCAACAAATCGAAACTAAGAAACAACTTGACCACATTAATCATCTATGCAACGAGTGAAGAGGTGCATATGTGTGTGTGTGTTGCTGCGTTCGATTCTCATTATTGGGCTCAGTGCAATTGAGTAATGCAGTTTTGTTTTTCCTTTTCTCTGATACATAATAATTTGTAGGTGGAGAGTAATGCAATAAAATGCTCTTCAATCGGGTTTTTACTGTTTCAAGCAAGTTGAATAAGGGACGATCCGACGAAACTGCTCCCTGTGACAGATCTCTGCTGCCGAACACATATAATACTTTTTTCATGCCTTTGATCTTGTCTGGAATAATGATAACAATTGAAGACACAGCTCTTGGTTGGAAAATTCAGCAAAAGAAAAATGTAATTTTACCCATTATTCCATAAATTTTAGTTCGGAAAATAAAAATGTATTCAGCGCCAGCTAGAATAGGGGAGTGACAGCACGATCAAGTTTCTAATTAAGATTATATTATATGTATTTCTTATCTGTGTATGTAGATCTTCATTTAAGTACTCGATTTCAAATTAGCAAAAACCTGGCGTCAATCCTCGCTTGGCTACTATTTGCGCCGGCTCACCACAACCGTTTTCAGTTCACACTGTCGTAAGTGACTCCTTTTTGTTTATCATTAACCATCTGCTTCCGAAATAGATCGATATTCTTGAAACTCAAAAGTGATCTGCCAATTGAAATGCTCTTTATCTGTTCCCAACGTTTGTTTATTTCACATCAAAGTCACCGGAACATATTCGACGTAACCGAAATTGTCCGTGAAATGCTCTCATCGTATCAGGACCATCGTAAGACCTAACAATTCTCAGACAAGCAATCACAAAACTGTCTGAGAGGTTTTTTATGCTAAGTATTGCAACATGTTGCTACAGTGTATAATAGTTTTGTTCACCTAACGGTTTTTTCACCTAAAAATAATCGAGTTAGATATTGGGTTACATTTATATATACTATATAAATGATCAGGATGATGAGACGAATTGAAATTCGAATGACTGTCTGTCTGTACGACTTGGCAAGCGATAAATTAAGGGGTTAGGGGTAATTAGAATTTTCAAAAAATTGTTTGTTTTTATGCATTTTAGTTAAGTGTAATATCTTAAAAATATTCTCTGAAAACTTCACGTTGATCCGATAATTAGTTTTTGAGTTATTCGACAAATATCAAAGAGAGCACGCGCAGTTCAAAGCAAAAAGTCAAACTTTAAACGCGTTTTTCTTAAAACTATGTTTTTTGAACTGGTGACAACTGTAACTCGAAAACCGCTCAGTAGATTTTAATGAAATTTATACAGCTTTTAGAATACGTAATAAACTCTGTCCTGATCGCAGGACTTTTTTTTTCAAAAATTTCGATTTTTTAAGACCAATTAACTGTTGATTTTTCCCAAAAAATTTAGAAAAAAATTTCCTGAGGCCGCCATTTTATTAATTTTTGAAAAAAAAATAAAATCCTTCGATCAGGCCCAGGATTATCTATTTATAAAACTAATTTTTTTTTTCAGATTGATTTTAGATGACTCTCCGAGGAACTGCGTCAACACACACAAATATAACTTTGAAAATTAATTTTTTTTTTTGAAATTTTCGTGACTTTAAGTAAACACTTTCTATAAAAATGCCATACTACATACTACATTTGTAAAATAACATGATTTAATAGAAAAAAAATACTGAAAATTCTAATTTTTTCGTGCCTTTGAAGTGAAACTTGGTTTCTTGGCAAAAGAATGAGGACGAGTCTTAGATAGGCATAATTGGATTACCACGCTCACAGAAAAACCTCATTAAACGATAATCGTCATAATTAATCACTAAATTACCCACAGAGAATCACAGCAGCAAGAGAGACCTGTGGGCTAAAATTGTCGCAAAATTGTGCGTAGACCCAAAAATAAATCCTAAATCCTTTTACACCTAGGAACTACTCGTACTAACGACTGATCAGCAGCCAATGTCGAGTGTACAGTAAATCAGTTCTGTGCCATTATCGCTGTCATGTTATGGGAGTGATACCCACTTCTATAAACGGGGGCAATTTTTATCTGAAAAAAGACTGCAATTCGACGGAAACCGAAAATGTATGTTGTCTCCTCCCTTTGACTCCCGGCAATACACACAATATATATTAATAACAGCCGCTTTCGTCAATATAAATATAAGAATAAAATATAGTTTTATGAAGAGATTACATAATGCAGTCGTTAATTTTCAGTTACAACTCAAAGAAAGCAGTTCTTTGCTTTCTGATCTCCATTTCTCTACCAGTTACGAGCAAAACATTACCAATGTTCGTATTATGCAAGAGCCAATAAATCAAAAACAATATTTTTTACTTCCTGTTGATCAGAGTTCAGTCACTTTTAGCAAACTCTGTTGCAACTGATGAATTTCAACTGCCAAATTACGTACCTTCGGTTAGTCTGTTAACTGCTTTTTACCAATTAATTATATTTTATTATACCAACGACTTGGCGAAACTCTCATTTTTACCAACGAACTTCCGCCTCGGCCAATTATGTGCTTTTTAAAATCAGTGCAATGCATTTCGAATTCGCACCAAGCCGCCGACAACTGGCGAGTGCATGCAGCTTCCCGAGTCCAACTCCGCCTCGAGTTCGAGTGAGATGTGGCATTGCGTTCTTTTTATTATTTCGCTTATTTGATATATCGTGTTATTATGTCTTTTATGTTTTCTTTGTATATTTTTTGTGCCACTTTCACATAAGCAGGTGTGTGTGTGTGTGTATGTGACTCCAATTGCACTTTCGGCGATTTGCTTGCGATTACTTCTTGCCACTGAATACTTTGTGCGGCCGCTTTTCAACCAACTCAAACGCTGTGCTGTTGGCAATGTTGCTGCAACAATTGCTGCTTCATCAATTTGTTGCATTATGACTGTAATTACGAGAAATTTTCTTCATTTATGAGAAAATAAATCGGATTGGAATTATGGCCGCGTTCAGTTTGTATTCTTTCGTTTGAATAGAAAAACCGTAAATGCACAAGTTAGTATGCATTTCGATGTGTATGTATGTATATGTGTATATCCGTGTGTAAATGCAAGAATGCGTTGAAGCTGCTGGCACTTGAATGTGTGGCCAGTTGGTTCGTTGCAAATAAATAAGTTGCGATTTGCGAATTGCCCATAAATGCTTCAACGCAGCTCTCTCATATTCTCCGAAATGTTTATACTTATAAAATTGGTCAATTAATTAAGAACATAAAATTTTGTGTAAGAAATATAATGGTCGGTAATAATGGTGATGCCATGCAATCGGTGAAATTTAATTATCGACGCAATATGGCAACTTATATTTGGTTATTACATATCTTAGAGAAAAGAAAAGAGTGATAGAATTATATTTGTAGAAATTTTAGCGCACTTTTAGGAAGCAGCTTTTCGAATTATACCAGTGCTCCAAGTAAGCTAGCAAAAATTTTCCACATGCCTTTTTCCCACTAAGCTGCTCATTTGTCGAAACCGCAGAAACAGATCTGTCAATCTTATGTTCTTTTATGGAAAACTTTTTAATTTTACATTTCGCTACAATATCCGACCATATTGTTCAAATCGCACCACTATAACTTTTAGCTGATATTCAAAATGATCGATCAAAATTAGAATAAAAAGGGTTTATACCCTTTTATGCCATAGATATATTTAAGCTACGAAGTCAACCGGATGTTTGAAATTTTTATATAATTTTTTAAATTTTCTTACATGAAGTATATGGGGGTTAGGGAATATTCTGATCAGATTTTATACAGTTGTGATATTACGACATATCGTCACCAAAAAAAGAAGCTGTGTGAATTTCATTAAGAATCCTCACAGCTTGTGCAATATTTATATGTATATATAAGGTATAAAGTCAACTCGACCTTTGAAGGTTCGTAAATTAGGTATTTGGGGCCTATCAGAAGTATTGCTATATAGATTATTTCAACCATTTTAAGCCAGAAGCTCAAAAATATTTGTACTGGGTATATTTAAACAAGAGGGTACATTGCTGTAAGCAAAATAATCTCTTCGAATTCCAATATTAATCCTCACAGATTGACCGATATGTTCGTTAAAAAAATCAGCCAAGTGCACTCAGGTCCATATGTTTAAGGTCTGTGTCCTTGAAATATTATAGTCCGAATGCGACACTTTTTGTGCGAAAGAAACACCTAGCTTAAAGTGTAAGGAAAAGACAGAATTTTAATGTTTGTGTTTCAGCACTGGGAGACCTGCGACTTTGACAAACACCGACAATGTGACTCGTGTGCGCAATGCTTTTTAGACCGTCGACTAAGTATTCGCTTAATTGCCCAGATGTTAAATTTATCGCAATATGTCCACGAAGACAGTCCCAAAAGTGCTCACTGACGACCAGAAATTGCGGCGAGTGGAAGTGTGCCAAAAAACATTTTAACAATCGCGCATGTGTCCCCCAATTTTTGAATAACATATTTACAGGTGACAAGTCATGGATCTTTGAGTATAATCCCCAGACAAAGATGCAATATTCCGAGTTTTAAGACGACAGAAGGGATCCCAGCAGCATACATCTCGCCTCTCAAGGCTATTCTGGAGAATGCCTTCGAGACACATTCAATGCTTGGAAATCGCGCTGGCAGCGCTGCATTTAGTAGTTTAGTTTTTAAATAATTGTAACGATTGGTTCAATAAATACATTTTAATCGACTCAGTCCTTTTACTTTCGGGACAAACCTTGTATATGGGAAGTAGGCCTATGCAAGGGTGCCATAAGTTTTCAATTAATATTGTATCATTCGCTTTACAATTTAGTTGTGAATATTTCGAATATATTTTCGTAAACCCTTAGGATACTTATGCCTTTTACGGAAAATACGGAAATTTATTTGTTTTCAAACTTTGGCGAATCGTACAAAGAACTGGCATTGAAAATTCTTATATTGTTTTAGTGACATATATCCGACGCTACAACATTTAAAAAAATAATCAAAATGTAAAGAATATTCTTCTATTCGTTCTCGACATGCTAAGCTCGTCGTGCTAAGCTATTCTGGCGTCATGTTCCTTCTATAGTTAGAACTATTATAAAATCGCTTGCAAGAATCTTTTTAATACTTTTCTTAGTAGTCGAAGTTTATAGCTGATTTGAAATTTTGGAATTCATTAAGCGTGTGATATACAAATCTGTCAGTTAGTTCAGAAAAGGTTTCAAGGAATATATCGATTAACTGCATTTTTTTCTTTTTAGAATTAAAGTTATGTTTAGGAAGATTCCAGAATTTCACGACACTTTATATCAATTTGCAAATAAGATGGCGATAATATGTATTAACAGTTCACCTACACTTTGGTTTGACATTTTCCTAACTAGGCGGCCAACTGTATATAGAACCTTTACCAGCTTATTACAGCAAGCTGTGAAATGTGTCAATTTGGACAGATATAATCAAAGGCTAGGTGAGGATTTTTCATAAATCTATTTGACAAAGCCGTTGAAGCCCGTGTTCGTTGACCCGTTAAACTGCTTCTCTTAAATTCTCTTTTCTTCTGCCTCAGATCAATACATTTGTAAACATGCATGGAAAAAAGGAGTTCCCATGATCAACGGACATAGCTGCGAACTTGTATGTATGAGTGTAAACGTACATTCTGACCAAAGTTTAATTTGCCGTATTATTATGGCTTCTGCGGCTGCCATTGCTCAACATCAGAGGCAATCAATTTACTGCAATCTTTACATTTTTTGCGGCACAACGCCAATTATTCATTTTTTAGCATAATTCTTGGATAATGTATTTTTATTTCGATGATGTAAATGTGATGCACTTAGAAAGCTACCTATACTTACCACACTCCTATACTCAGTTATATATACACAACAACACCAATAAAAGAATTTCGCAAAAGCAATAAAACGGCGAAAAAATCAAGTTATGATGAGGGGTTTGCAAGACTCTCAGGGTTTTTGGCCTGAAAACATTATAATCAACGAATTGCAAGCAAAAGCCGGTGCAGAGCTTCGATAAACCACTCGGCGGCTATATGCAAAACCGATCTGTGCACACCTACATTGGTATGTGTAGGTATCTAATAAACAAATACCAAGGCAAATTTGTAAAACATATTTATAGTGGAAAAATATAAAAAGGTCGCCATACATAAGCACATTTCAAGCCAACTTATGTACTTATGTATGTAATAAGAATATACATAAGCGATCAGTGTGTACATATATCTATGTATTAAAGAATTGCTAAATAAGCAAGTGATGAAAAAGCTGCTACTGACACACGGTAGTTGCTACTGGGCGCTCCTTACCGGCGCAATTGACTGTCATACTTAAATACATACATACACACAAAGAAGCATTTGTTGTAAACTACCACTGTGATCGTTAAGATCACGAAAAACAATTCAAAATTAATGGTAATAAGCAGTTTGTTGAGTACTGCCTACGAAATTACTGCGTACAACAGAAGCCGTCTGTGCAACATGCGCGCAAAAACCCATGCACGTATTCACATATACACATGCCAGTATATAGCTAGGAATGCCTGTAGGAAAATTAAATAATAAGTAAATTTTTCTTGAATGACACCTAAAACTAAAGGAAGGGCTTCAATACAGCTTTTTGCACGGTCCAAAAGCATGTCGAACGAGTGTTTTAGCTTGTTGGCCGATATGGCCGCCAGTATGCCGGCGCAAGCCTTTTGAATGGCCTCTACGTCTGCATAACGCTTTCCTTTCATGGGCACGCTACCATATCAGGTGAATAAGGGGAGTGATTAACGGTTAAAATGTGATTTTTGGTCAAATAATCGTCCTTCGAATGTTGGTTACTGAGCAATTTTTGGTCGTTAGTCAATTTGTGCGGAACAGACCGTGCACACGCCTTTCGTAAGCCCAAATGTTCGGTCAAAATGCGATAAATCGAAATTAAGATATCTCAAATATCTAATCATAAACGGGCTTATATTGCCCTTAAGTTGGTTCATCTTGCGCCCAAAATAAAATGGACCATAGCTCATTATTGAAATACGAAGTCAATACTTTTATAATAAAAATCAGAGCAATACTTCCCTTAGCCCCACAAATATAACCTCTTGCGTAAAGTAGACGAAATCAGGGATTATTTTCTCTAGTTTAATATAATGTTTCGTATCAATTGAAAGAAAGAACTTGCCCGCCTTTATTCTTTTCAAATTGCGAGAGTATAAAAAAAGTTCGGTTGCATCCGGACTTAGACCTTCCTTGTCTTTATATAACAGTTTATATTTTTGTTTGCAAAAACTAATCTTTAAATTTAAACAAGAATTTTGTATTAATATCAATTACAAAATTACTTCACCTTCATTGTTTTAAAACTCTTTCCTACAGGGTATATTATATACACATAACGTTTTAAACACGCATCTTGCCGTGAAATACAACTTATTACGCTTTGCATTACGATCGATGAGCAGGCTGCTTAGTATTATTGTTTTTGCAGTGTGGAATCACTGGTGTGGCCCTGCATGATCGATAGCACGCAGCCATACTCAAACACACAAACACATACATACATACATGTATGTGCGTATATAATGGCACTTGGCATATGCTGCCACTTACTCATCAAACGGTAGTTGCCGGCGCATGCAGCAAGTTGTTGTCAGTTGATGACCTGATCGATCACTCTGCCATGCCACGGCGGGTCCAACAACAGACCAACAGACCATTTATGCATACATACATACAAACAAGCGCTCAACCGCGAGGAATCACTAATTTGCCAAGCTTCATCACCAGCTTTACAAGAAGCTACTGGGTTTTTGTGTTTTACCTTTTGTTTTTGTTTTTGCTCCGGCATTTTTATCCCACCTTCGTGCTGTTGCTCTGCCTCACCTTCGCAATTGAGCCGCGCTTGGAGCTTAACACACAGCCGTCCAAAGTCACATGCCCAACAATCACCGGTGTATGCTCTCTCTCTTTCCAACTTCTTCTACTCGCCGCTTGTGGTCGCGTTTCGCTGCCTTCTACTTATCTTAATGCCAAAGGGTGCCTATTTTTTGAGCTTTTGCTGCACGCCTTGCTGTTTTGTAGCTCTTTGCATGCCTCAATCGCTCAGTCACTTAGTTTTTGTGTGTGTCTTTTGCACTGGGTTTTGTTGTCCGTCTGCCTCAATCATATTTTCAGCAAATTATTATAATATATTATTATTCGTGTTGTTGCTACTACTTTTTGTTGGCGTATATCAATTATTGTTGATGATGGGTATGCTGGCTTTGTCTGTAAGTGTGTAGTATGTACATATGTATGTGTATGGGAGTATGCAAAGTTGTGCTTTGTTTTGCAAACGAAATTCGCAGAATTTTATTATCATTTCTTGACTTTTATTTTCTATGCTATATTTACTTGATCAACTTTATTTTTCCTTTTTTTCTTTCCATCCCCACCAAAAACATCATTTATGAGCTGTTCGCCAATCTTACATACGTAAAAAATTTCTATTCTATTAACTCGAAGTGCAGATGTACAAGGCTTAATATAAAGAGCATTTTATTATTACTATTTTCTTTAACTTCTTACCATCTATATAAATTAAGTATTTCTTGTGTGCGCCAACTATTTATATTTTAATAATATATTTACACAATATTTAACGTAAGTGACATTTCCTCTTATAATTGGTGCGGCTTTGTAAATGCATTCCAAATGCCTTTTTTATAGGTTAAATTGCCAATGAAAACCAAAAAAAATGTTAACTTCGGTTGCGCCAAAGCTACAAGAGCTTGATTTTGATCGGTCAGTTTGTATGACAGCTATACGTTATAGTGATTCGATCTGAAAAATTTGTTCGGAGATGCATCCATTGCCTTAGGCAATAATCCATGCCAAATATCTTGAAGATAACACGTCAAATTAAAAGGTTTTCCACATGTCAAACGAAATGTCACCAACCATTCGAAAAAACTTATACGAACCGTCAGTCAATCTGTTTTCCTTTAGATTCTTTTGAGAATTCACTTTCAAAGAATCAGGATAGTGTGTTCTTTTGAGTTATATATCGTTAGAGAGTGGCATAATAATTCTTCACAAAAGAAAAAAGTGCAAGACCATCTTACATTTGTGAGTGGAATTGTTAGTTCAAGATTGTACCTCTAGAGCTTTCAGCTTATTTGAACCACTGATATAGTTTGCTGAATTCGTTACTATCTAACTTTCGGCGGATCGAAGGCAATTAGTTAAACCGTGGAAGGTCTACTTTATCGCAAACACCAGTATTTGTGTGGCACAAAGGACCTTATCATCGCTTATGGATCAATATATGTTGGTTAATCCTTTCGGTGTGGAGCATGTCAATGCCAGATACATGACAAAATACATTTAAAATCGTGAAAGTGATAGCAAGGTTAGATCATTCTTAACTTCTGGCAATAATGTTTACAGGGTTTGTCCGGACATGCATTAAAGTGACCCCCAATTTTTGAATAACGTAATCACAGACCAACAAAAAAAATTTTGCCAAAGACCTATAAAAAGTGTACTGAAAATTTAGTTAGCCGTTGGTGTGCTGGTATTGACTCAGGATTATATTTTGCGATCGATGATAAAAGTGTTTGTTAAAATTCGTGATCATGTAGTTTGTTCTCAGTCCGGGTCAAATTTCGTCAGTTTTTAGTAAGCATACGTTTTCACAAACGTAGTTGAATAATTTCTACAAATTGTTTTAGAAATGTCAGCCGGTTCGCTATATCCTTCTAGCGTGTGCTGACGTGCAATGGACGTGCAGCGCTGCTGGCACTATTCCGGCTTGGCATGTAAACTAGTTTCTAGAGTAAATCTTGGTCAGGCGTTTGAACAGGACAGAGGTACGTAAACATTTTCCTTTTCCCAATAACTTGCATTGCACACGACACTGAAAGAGAGGATATATCTACTTTTGACATTGCTAATGGGCTCGAAGGGCTTAGTCGGGTCCGACAAGACGTCGCAGCCGCAGGGAACTTTTTTGTTTTCTTGCCTGAAAAAGCCGATGAAAGGCAAGCATTTTGAGGCAACAGAGGGGATCAGCATGCAAATCAGCTCTCAAGACTATTCCGCAGAATGCCTTCCGAGATGCCTTCAATACTTGAAAATCGCGCTGGTGGTGCATCGACGCAGAAGGAGCGTATTTTGAAAGTTTTTAAATAATTGTAACGACTGGTTCAATAATTTTTTTTAAATCGATTCAGTCCTATTACTTTCCGGACAAAACCCTATATTCTGTCGGCGAAAAAGACTAGGTTGTCGGCAAAAATCGGGAAAGGCTTAGCTATAAGTACAACCGGAAGAAGGAGGATGAGGAAAGGTTGGCTAGGGCTATGGAAAAAATGAAGGAAGGCCGAGCGTACCATGCGTCACGGCCACAATTCATATTCACGAATCAGGTAGTCGCAAACGGAATCTAGACAAGAATGACAGCCAGAAACGAAAAAGCGGTGCCGACTGAACGACCGAGGAAAAACTTCTTTGACAGGGTAGTACTTTGTGTGCTAATAACTTATGTAATAATTTACGATGCACACCACGATTTTTTTAACCAAAGTAGCTCATGAATAAATTCTATTCTACAGCATCACATAATTATTTAGAGAAACAGAATAGAAAAGTTTGATATTTAATTACTAATTATCCTAACTTAGATTTCAATACATTTTTCCAACCACCAATTATTTTCTGCAAAATCTACTCTTATAGTTATGGTTTGCAACAGGACAATACACGAGAATGCTTCATTAAGCACAGCACGGTCTAAGAAAAACAAAATAATTTTATTAATTTCTTTGTTTTCGATAAAACACATTCAATTTAGCACACAAATACTGTCGGCTTTCAATTATCAAATGCGCACGCACACATATACACGTACATCGAGTCAATTTACGCTCCTTCTGATACATTTAAAGTATTCATTTTCTATTTTATATGCCACTGCTAAGCTGCATGCAAATACAATATTATTGTGTGCAACAAAACGGTAACAGCAGAAGTAGCAGCTACCTCTAAATGCATAGAATTGAAGAAGAGCCATCATGGCAACTGTAACTACACACTATTTATAAACAACGCTGGCACTGCCATGCATATATAAATGAATACACACACACATATACATGCAAATGAGCACGAAATCGGGCAACGGTGAAGCGAGCATGAAGCGAGGCATGCACCTGATTGCACACCCAGCATATATTTTAATTAAAAATTCAATTTTAATCAATGCATTAGCAAAATGTCTCACTACCTGGTAGCTAGCACCACTACAATCACACACACATATATGTATATCCACATATATTCATATAAATCCATATCGGAGAGCAACTGTACCCACAGCAAGCAAGCACATGAATATAATGTTGTATGTGTGCGTGTATGTGTTCGTACGGTGTGTACTTATTGAATCCTTGAAGCGGCGGCAGCCAAGCGCTTGATAACTGAAATTAGAAATTGAAAAAATAAATAAATTACATACAAGTGAAATAAAATGAAATAACAGAAAAATCCAAAAGAACACTTCAACTCAAGTTTCCAATTGCTCGCCAGCGCCGTGGCCAACCAGCACGCCACCCACCAGTCACCAGCCACCAGCTCATATGCATATGCTTTCATGCAGGAGCGTTTGTGTGTGTGAAGTGGCAGCGCCTGGGTAACGGCAGCGGGAGACAAAGAAAATAGTTGGAGGAAAAAAATGATATTGGAAAATTCTATAGAACTCTGCTGCAGCGTTAGAACGCCAAGCTCAAGTTGGAGTGAGCTTAGACGAGATGGACGCGCCGCATTCGAACTGCAAGTAGAGTATCGATGCGGCCAACGCTGCGTATGAGTGCTCCAATCGAATAATCGCTCGAAGTGTGTGTGGTTGTGGAGTTTTTGAAACACATATATATATAACATAAATACATGTAACACAATGAAGCTCCCATATATACTCCTAGGTGCACGTATAACTTCTGCGTTGCAAATATTACATATATGTGTCTGTGCAAGTGTGTGTTTGCGCTATGTATCCATAAAGTGTGTGTTGCATTTTTATTATAACTGAAAAACGTTGATAACTCCGCCTATTTCTATTCCTATTCCAGCTCCCATTTTCTCTGACGTACCTACTAACCGAAGGGTGCTTCAAGGATACGACTGCGACTACGCCATAGCTGTTGTTTTGCAATTTTCATCTCACATCTGCTTGTTGTTGCTGCTTGCTGGTCTTCGTCGTCTATGCATGCGAAGTTATAGCAGCAACGTTTGCGATTCGATTCAATTTAATATGCATGCATACAATGGCACACAGCACAGCATCGCAGGGCAGAGCTTAGCCCGCACTGCGCTATCGGTAGGGGCCGCTTTGTCGTTGGAGTAATGGCGACTTTCTATGTTGTACTCGTGTGTTGCCAACATTTTTTCCAGCCGCATCGTCAATGGCCTCCATCAACTTTGCCTTTAACTTTGCCTTCGTTTGCGCCAGAAACCGTACGTGGCTCTCGTCAATACGAAAAATATTTATGCGGTTGTGTGTGCAGGTCTGTTATCGGTGCTTGTGTCTGTTTTAGGCCTGGCTGGCTGCAAAGCCGCTTGGTAGCAATCGCAGGGATTTGATATGAGCTTGTAACCCCTTTGGAAACCATCTTCTTTGTGAATAAAGATTATGTAAGTTTTAGTAACAATTTAAGGAATGTAGAAATACATGGCAAAACCGTAAACGCAATATATTGACAATTATGATATAGATAATATATCATATAATATATTTATTTATATTAACTTTTACAATTTATTCGGAAACCCCAACCATGTCTGTACGTAATTTCATATCAAAACAGAGTTTTCCACGCAAGAACTTGATTTGAATCGGTTAGTTCGTATTACAGCCATATGCTATTGACGTCCGATCTGAACAAGTTGTTCGGAGACTCATGAAGATGTGTTATCAATTGATCGATTGAATAGTTTTGATCGATCAGTTTAGGTCCGATATCAGTAATTCCGACAAGTGAGTATCTTCTGGGCGAGAAAAGGACGTGTGCGATATTTCAGTTCAATACTGCGTATATACTGGCGAACGGCCAGCATAATATACTATTATATCTAATTGACAAGAAGACTAAATGAACAATCAATTATGTATTAAGTCACAAAAAAAAAATTTCCGTTTGAAAACTCCAGACTCTCCTAACCTTTTCAGATATTTGTTTCTTACAGGGCATACGAAAATTTATGTGAATCCGCATTTATTAATGTCCTCCTAAATTTGAAATCTGCGTATCCATTTTTCAGTTGGGTTTTGGATCCTACATGTACATATATAATACTTCTATGTAAATATTTTTTGTGGTACGCATACTTACTAACACTCTCTACGAAGACATACGAGTACACATTTCAAAGAGATTTTTCGTGACTCTGTCAATTTCACGATTGATTACATAGAACTGCTTAATGTAAGTCTTTTATTCATGTCATAAATTTACGTAGAAATATCCCTCCATAGACTTTTAAGGTTGAAGACGTTGCAATGTGCATACACTGGCCCACAACTCTCTTAATAGTGCTTCATATTATGTTTGATATCTCTCTAACGAAATTAGTACGACGGTTCAATTGAAAGGCCTTATGCTTATATAGAAAACTTTTGAAGATTCATATGTTAGCTTAATAATCAACTGTCTAAAATATTCATTAGGGTGCAATTCTCAACCCTCAAGCAGCCTTCATAAGGTTTAATCAAAAATTAGTGAGGAAATAGTACTCTAGAAGAAATGACACAGCTGCTGGGACCCGCCGATAACCTATTGGTCCTCGGATCTTTGGTCCATTCCGTTCAAACTGTAGTCAGAGGAACTTTGAAGCAGTGAAATCGAATGCAAAAAAGAGAGAGTTAAGTTGAAATTGTCCTCTGAACAAATTGTACTCGAACTGGTCCAGATAGACTGTGTCGATAACAATAAACACATATTTATAGATTGGCATAACCTTTTTATGTTCAAGTTCGGTAGAAAATTTTCAATCAGGGTCGCGAATCAATGAAAATTGTGAAGATGTGTTTGGAAGAGTTCAAAATATTTGACTCTCGGGAACGGTTTCTGTTCCAGCATTTTCCGTATTTAAGTAAACTTCAAGGGTGATAAATATTCGCCCCCAAAAAGAGGGAAATTCCTTTATATCCACTTCTTCCAATAATCAATAACTGTCAAACTTCTCTTTCTGAAGGTTAGGGCTTACTAAAAATCATATGAATTTAATTCTATATGTCAGCCCCCTTTTCAAATCACCTGTTACTCGTCGTAAGTTTTCGACTCAAATCTCTTCAATAAAATATTTAAAATTATGGCAACCTCATTTTTCCAACATCAGATATCCATGATCACGTGTTGGATATAATTCGGTGATTTTGCATAAGAAATCATATTCGATCCGAAGAGTAGGTAGTTATAAGTAATCTAAACATACAGAGTTTTTAAAGGCGCTTAAGACTATTCCGCGAAAACTACACCAAAAAAGCCACGAAATTATGCTTTTATATTATATGTATATGTATCTATGGTAAATACAATTACACATTTAAATATAACATATCCGAAACAAGATCAACTTTTCCGCCAAACATCTGCTTCTATCACTACGCTCAGCGAACACAAAATCCTCACACACACATACCCATTTTAGCGGGATACACAAATATGCTTGCACATTGACGTAGACAAAAATACCTTCTTAGTATACCATAAGTGTGTCACAAAATCATAACAACCTCAAACAACCTTGAGGAATTCCCTACGACGCAACACAAGCACACACCCACAATGCAAGCAACAGTCAAACACTTGGATATTTGCCACCCGGGCGTATGAGTAACACATTCGACAGGGCAAGCAGACACGCTCACACATTCAAAGCCTTAAGTGTTCGCACTGTTCTTGCTATTTTTGTTGTGCTACTGTAGAGTGCTGAAGGTTAGTGTGAGCCCGTCTGGCCAACTGTCTGCTGCCAAGACTTGCCATTGTTGGCACATTTAACTTCATTTCCTAGCCTTAACTAAGTATGCCATTGCTGCTGAGTCAGCCATCGCCCAAACAGCTGCTTCATCTTGCCTTTGCTTTTCTTATGCTGTTGCATGTGCGCGTGTGTGTGCGAATGCTGTCTGCCTCAGCAGACGCCGAAGCTCTTGGCTTTTGCCAAATGTGGCATGAATGAATGACAGCATGAATGGAGCATGCTCGCATTGCCTAGTCAAGCCAAGCAACCGACTAACTAACGCACACATCAGTCCATAAGCAGAAGCATGTGTACATATGTATGTGCAACAAACAACTGCTGCAACAACAAGTACGGCAAACGTCTGCTAAAGCCAACGATGTTTAGGAAACCCCAGTCATAGCACTCAAGAAAATGCTACCAGCACAACTACAACTACAGCACACATATGTATGTATACGCATATATATGTAGTATGTGCGTAAATAGAGTTTACTGGCTTCGTGCTGGAGTTCATATGAGGAATTCTCCCATTTCTGGGTGACCGTAATGCTATTTCTTATGAGGGTACGAAGTGGGTAGTTTTCTGAACGAGTGTGTGTGTATGCACACACAAATTTTGCAGACGACTTATTGTGTTAACACAAATCGTAACAATAACAACAAGAACAAAAACTTAAATGTATGAAAATTGCAATAAATACCTTGCAACTGCTTGCAGCATAAGTACTTATGTTAGCAGTATTTGCACAACTCACACACACACACATGAATATTTGTCTGTATGTAAGCGCATGTGTTTGGTGCACAAAAGCCACTTGAAATTTCTCACTTTCACTTTTCATACCACGTTCCATATTTTACAAATTATCTCTGGTAATTTCTCAGCACTGAAGATGCAGCAACAACAATAAGAACAAGAATAGCAGCAGCGGCAGCAGACAGCCAACAGACAAGCTCTGTGGCCAGACAATTGTAAGTGCTATTCTTATGTGCACATGTGCCAGCTTATACACTTGTACGTTTACTCATATGTTGTAGTTGTTCTTGCTGTATGTGTAAGTGTGTGCATTCAACTTGCAATTCTCGACATTCTTCTCATATCCTTGCCCTCAAGCTGCCGAAAAAGGGCAGTGCACAGCTCACCCATGCCCACACGAAGCCTTAGACGACTTCGCCTGAGAAGTTCAATAAGTCAAGTGGAGAATTGTTTGTGTGTTAGTCATATATGTGTGTGTGTGTCAGTAATAGGAATAACTGCAGGTAGTTGGAGTGCGTTGTTTAGTCGGTTTGATGTGTTTGTGAACTTGCATCACCACAACGGTGAAGAAGTCTTGTGTGCACTGGTTATTTCTCTCGCATTCATCCATGGAAATTATTTGCTTATTTTTGTGTCCAGAAATTAAATGAAATGCATGATGTTTATCATGGGAAATCACACAGATTGTAGAAATAGTTTGTTTTTTATAGTCTTCAAAAAAGTGATGTTACAGAACCTTTTTTCTAAAATATTTATCTTAAAATAGTTATTTATAAAATTTTGTGTCTAAAAAACTTTTCTCTACCCGAAATAAAAATTTGGTTCAAACCACCTCAAGGTGGTTTTCTCCATTTCTCAGCAAACCGATGTCAATCAGTTTATTTCTTAAAGACCTTCCAAGGTGTTAATCAATCAATTACACGATCTCGGAGCCCACGATGACCGATAATGCGCTCACAAAAATTTGTTTCTATAAATTGATTGTTTCGTTGGCTTTATGGCATGTGGCGCCGTCTAGTTGGAACCAAAGGTCCACGAAAGGGTCACTAATTCCGGCTGTTTAGTATTCCCCACTGACTGTAATAATCATATTGGCTGACTGTAGCATAATGATTGGGATTCATAAAAAATAGAACAATGATTCCCTGTGCTCCATTCAATAAACAGTGAGCTTTATCGCTGAACAAATCAAAGCAAAGCTCTAACCCTTCCGGGATCGGTAAATTAAAAACAAAAAATATTTTTTTTTCAAGCTACTTTTTCAAACACGTATTAATTTTTATAAAGTCATGAAAACGAACGAACTACTGTTGTTTGGTTTAAAAAGTATAGGAAAATTTTTTTCTGAAAGAGGGTTATTAGACATCCTGGGAATAATATGTTCTGAATATAGTTTCGATATCGCTGTAATACCCTGAAAAGTATGTAACGGGTGATTTTTTTGAGGTTAGGATTTTCATGCATTAGTATTTGACAGATCACGTGGGATTTCAGACATGGTGTCAAAGAGAAAGATGCTCAGTATGCTTTGACATTTCATCATGAATAGACTTACTAACGAGCAACGCTTGCAAATCATTGAATTTTATTACCAAAATCAGTGTTCGGTTCGAAATGTGTTTCGCGCGCGTGTTTTGTTCAGCGATGAGGCTCATTTCTGGTTGAATGGCTACGTAAATAAGCAAAATTGCCGCATTTGGGGTGAAGAGCAACCAGAAGCCGTTCAAGAACTGCCCATGCATCCCGAAAAATGCACTGTTTGGTGTGGTTTGTACGCTGGTGGAATCATTGGACCGTATTTTTTCAAAGATGCTGTTGGACGCAACGTTACGGTGAATGGCGATCGCTATCGTTCGATGCTAACAAACTTTTTGTTGCCAAAAATGGAAGAACTGAACTTGGTTGACATGTGGTTTCAACAAGATGGCGCTACATGCCACACAGCTCGCGATTCTATGGCCATTTTGAGGGAAAACTTCGGACAACAATTCATCTCAAGAAATGGACCCGTAAGTTGGCCACCAAGATCATGCGATTTAACGCCTTTAGACTATTTTTTGTGGGGCTACGTCAAGTCTAAAGTCTACAGAAATAAGCCAGCAACTATTCCAGCTTTGGAAGACAACATTTCCGAAGAAATTCGGGCTATTCCGGCCGAAATGCTCGAAAAAGTTGCCCAAAATTGGACTTTCCGAATGGACCACCTAAGACGCAGCCGCGGTCAACATTTAAATGAAATTATCTTCAAAAAGTAAATGTCATGAACCAATCTAACGTTTCAAATAAAGAACCGATGAGATTTTGCAAATTTTATGCGTTTTTTTTTTAAAAAAAGTTATCAAGCTCTTAAAAAATCACCCTTTATTAAGTTTGCCAGGAAGTTTGTAGTTAGTGTAGAAAACGTTAGTGGTCAGATGACGAGCTGAGTCAAATTAGCTACTTATGTCTGCCTGTAAGTTTCGCTGTCCATCTGTCCTCTGTCTGTCTCTATATATGCGAACTAGTCGCTCAGTTTTTCAGTCCATTTGTCCGAACCGACTGTATCGAACTTCTATAGCATACAATTGCCATTCAAACTAAAAGATCGGAATCAAGACCTTGAATGGAAAACTTTTTTATTAAGGCCCAAAAGTTTATGAAGTACACCTAAAAAATTGTGGGAAAATTGCGAAATAAGTGATAATCTAGTACTATTTCTTCTCCTTCTTCGTTCTTCTTCAAGCTCTGATCAATACGGAGGTGTTATGATCAATTATCAAACAAGCAATTCAAATGTGATTCTTTCAAAGTTTTTGGTTTTCAGCGAATTTCGATCCCACACCTTGAATCGCTTATAAAATATACATACTAGGATTGTACAGATCATAATCAAAAATAAAATAAGAGAAGAATATTATAAATAATCGTATTTATTCTAAGCTTACAACATTCATCTCAATTTAAAAATTATTACACAAATCTTCCGGCTAGTGTGAAATTTACTCCGTATTTTAGGCCGGCAACACGTACTCACATATTCAGTTAAGCCCTTGGCACATGAGCTCGAGAGCTCAAGTGGTGCATGTCTTTTACGAAATCGTACATATGTGCCCACGTCACCCTTTGTGTGTATGGTTGTGTACTTCGGTGTGCTTCCAGAAATATTTGAGTCCTCCTGTCCGCCCCACTGGGTTGCATTGCTGTCACTGGCTTGTTGCTTGTCTTGCGTCTGCTATATCTTTGTGGTGTTGAGCTGTTAAGTGGCAGTAAGCAATTGTTTTCTTTCAACAATAACAACGCCAACAATAATCTCATGCCATTCTCTGTATGTATGTATGTATATATATACATAAATATATTTTAAACGAGCATGTTTTTCAAAGGAGCCGGCTGGCTATTAAAAAGCCACAATTACAATGCTTTAAACGAATTGCCCAACAAAGTTGTCAGGGCGTTGAGCATGACCTTGAAAACTATTGTAACGGCAAACCCACTCACACAAATGCATTTGTGAATGCCGAACTGCGACGATACGTCTATTTACATATTTGTGCGGTTGTGTGTATGTGTAAGCATCTCATGTCCAGTGTCTTCACATTTCTGTGGCGACTTTGCGATCCGATGTGCAGGCCAACGGTCACAGCAGCAATTATCACACAGTGCTTCGCTTAAACGGTAAAATAATGGTTAGAATACCTACATACAAGTGACCTTGTGTATATGTGAAAGCATTGATTCCCTTTATATAAGCTCCGTTTGTATGTATATCCGTCTTTCACTCATCGCATCTCACTGCACATTCTCGAGACTCGTTGCGCTCTTCTTCTTCTTAATTGGCGTAGACACCGCTTACGCGATTATAGCCGAGTTAACAACCGCGCGCCAGTCGTTTCTTCTTTTCGCTACGTGGCGCCAATTGGATATTCCAAGCGAAGCCAGGTCCTTCTCCACTTGGTCCTTCCAACGGAGTGGAGGTCTTCCTCTTCCTCTGCTTCCCCCGGCGGGTACTGCGTCGAATACTTTCAGAGCTGGAGTGTTTTCATCCATCCGGACAACATGACCTAGCCAGCGTAGCCGCTGTCTTTTAATTCGCTGAACTATGTCAATGTCGTCGTATATCTCGTACAGCTCATCGTTCCATCGAATGCGATATTCGCCGTGGCCAACGCGCAAAGGACCATAAATCTTTCGCAGAATTTTTCTCTCGAAAACTCGCAACGTCGACTCATCCGCTGTTGACATCGTCCAAGCCTCTGCACCATATAGCAGGACGGGGATTATGAGAGACTTATAGAGTTTGGTTTTTGTCTGTCGAGAGAGGACTTTGCTTCTCAATTGCCTACTCAGTCCGAAGTAGCACCTGTTGGCAAGAGTTATCCTGCGTTGGATTTCTAGGCTGACATTGTTGGTGGTGTTTACGCTGGTTCCAAGATAGACGAAATTATCTACAACTTCAAAGTTATGACTGTCAACAGTGACGTGAGTGCCAAGTCGCGAGTGCGACGACTGTTTGTTTGATGACAGGAGATATTTCGCTGCGCTCACACTAATTTATTTGCCGTTAGCAAATTTCGTAAGATTTGCCTTGATTGTTGTTCTTCTTATTATCCTTAGCATCCTCTACCAAGCTTCATGAATTCTCCACTGCCACTATCTTGACGTTTGCAATATGCCACACTCGCCCATTCATTCACTCACGCACACATTTGCATATCCGAACTCTGCTTGTCAGACGTTTGTGGCGACAAACCGATTTAACACCGGACAAGAAGTAGCGTCAAATGAAGTTTACCAAACGGAGAAACCACAATGGAGATTACTCACTCACACGTACGCACATACACACATGCAGTTAGTTTTGTCTCACAATAGACTTGAATAGAAGCAACAAATGGTTGTCCGTATAATTTAACGGGTTCTACGATATGCATAATGCCTTGCTTCGCTTTCGCTTGCTTTCGTCATTATCCGCCGCTACTTCTTTGTTGCCTTGATGCTGTTACGCAAAAGTTGGCTGCCTTCCTTGCTAGTGCTGGCTGGTTAGTGGCGAAAGTCAAGCGGTCTAGTCAACGGTCTCATTCAATTTACACTTGCCACAGCTGCACAATCTCAACTTTGTCTTCACGCAAGGCGCTTTGCCATTGTTTTCACCGCTTGTGCGTTGCATTCTCTGGCAGTTGAATGCCTGCTTGAACTACAGGGCCTCTATTATATAAATGATAAGTGGAGATGTGTATATGTGTACAGGAATTATAAAAAAATGTATTTTGCTTCCTCTGGAAAAAATATGATATCTGTATAATAAGTCATTTACGGTTTAGTATCTTTAAAGTCAGCATTAGTCTCTTCTAATAGTGAACTTTTGGCAGTGGAACCAGACCAAACTGAGAATAAAATCAAGAAAAAAGTTAAATGCGGCTACATCAAAGCTATAATACCATTCATCAATTTTTTATAGTGCAAAAGGGATATTTGTATACCTATATTTGATCTTAATTTTATATTGTCAAATTTTATGGCAGCTATATGTTATAGTGATCCGATACCAGCGGTTCCGAAAAATGAGAAACTTCTTCATACGAAGAGGACAGGTGGATAATTTCAGTTCGATATCTTGAAAACTAATGGATTAATTCGTGTATATGCATACGGAAGGACAAACGGTCATGTAAATTTCGTGATAGATTACGATGTGCCTCTTAAAAAACCGAAGTCTGGTAGGCTAATTAGCAACGCATAGACCAGTTTCACTCTTTAGCGATACTTCTGTGACTTGGCACCCAGTAGAAATTGAGTTGCTTGTTCCTGACAACAGCCTCCATTGCCATATTGCTAGACAAGAATTTTTGATTGATATGCGAAACGATGATTGATTTTTGGCTGTCTATGTGGATGCTTTTTCAAGAGTTACCTTCTTAATTTTTATAGGCTAAGACAGTGCTGATCTTTCATTCTTTATTCCAAAGTAGTTTTCTGTTCAAGACTCCTCCAAGGCGAGAACGAGATGGTGCGAACTTATCTTCCCGTTCAAATCTTTTTTTCAAAAGTGCGGATTAACACAGTTTCTTAATTTGGAAAAATTCTTTAATCTTGTACTCTCAGTATCCAGTCTATTTAACGGATTCTACTGATATTAATTGATTTCGTATAAAAACTTTTTGTACTTCCACCACAGAGAAATAAGTATGATGGAATATAAATATAATGGAATAAATTAATTTTTCATACTTCATATCTATTCGATCGTCAATATTCATTATACCAGATAAGAAGTCCCTAAATCTTCTATATCGGAAGTCTGACTCAGCGCTTTCCGAATTGCTTGAAGATCTTCTGACAGGAGAGTGTTCGTTATTCGCTGATTTTCCTCAATGCAATCAACAAGCAAACATCCTTATCAACAATATCTTTTGTCTTCAGTAAATTAATAACCAAAAAAACATATACTTCCCTCGAGCGTGTCACACCCGTCACATAATATTTGTGTATAAAAATTCTTTCACTAATTTTGGTTAGCCGCAATAAATATGTACACAATTTTCTGCTCAGCCCAAAAATAAATAAATCAGAGCAACTGAACTCTATACCTGTATATGTGTACATACTAGTGACTGATATAAATTTATATTTTCATATGTTTGTATGCAGATATTTGTGCACGAAGCTACAAAGGACTTCAACATTCTGACGGCATGCCGTGGCGTATGAGCAACCTCAGTCAATAGTAAATTGCTGGCATTAAAAGCGCTACCACAAGACAAAGTGGTAAACAAAAGCGAGATAAAAAGCGCACGAACATCAACAGCTTATCGCTGTTGGCAATTGTAACTTATTTTTCCGCCAACTTTGTCGGTTGAACAGTTGAAATGGCAGTGCTTGCCGGCAATGCCAACCATCAACGACGACAGCCCAAAGCACAAAAAAGTTATTGAATACAAGGTGACGGAGACAAGACAGAAACATAAATTGTTTGCGGCACGCCACTTCATATAAGCATATGTTTGTTTTTATGTGTGCAGCGTGTTTAATGGTAAAGCATTGTGTGACAAATTAGCTATCAAATTTGGTAAATGCCGGATTAAGCTTTAGACAAACCATAACCGTGGTTGCAAAAGATATATTGGTGTTTATTATTTCCTTTTTGGTGTAATCGGTATTTTTATTTTTTAAATGGAAGGAAATTCGCCGTGGGTTTTTGCATTACTTAACAGCAGTCGGTTACGTTAGTACTTCAAAAAATACTCGAAATAAATATTTATATCTTACTTACTACTTAAGGGTCAATATGTAGCAGCATCAATGTGTGTGAAGATATTTCAGAACTGAACGCTTGCAGATATGATCATTAATTATAAATATTTTTTGCTTGTTTAGCCCACTAATTAAATAGATCTCACGTAAGAAAGCTTGTGTGAAGGTGAGAGGCTATTCCATGTCGTTATATACTTACCTAAGTGTTTCTAGCTTGGTTTGTTAACTTTGTCTACATTAGGTTAAAGCGGAGCATTGATGACATGCAAGGAAAAAGTTCCCACAATTGTTAAGTCTTTACTGAAATTTAATGGCACACAAAGAATTTATTGTTTTACTATAGGAAATCAAAGATTTCGACGAAGAAAAAGCTTGGCGACTGTTTAAAAGTAAACAGGTATTTTGGCTTGAGAACTTTCATTTATAAAATAGGGGTTGCTTTGTTAAAATAAAGTGGAAAATAAACAGTTCTGTAATTTTAATCTCTCACTTAAATTTTAAGGTTATATTAATAAGTGGTTAATACAAACCTTTTCCATTACCGACAACATTTGTATATAATTGTTTTCCGTAAGACTAGGAACTTTTCGGAGACCATATAAACCGTTTTAACCCTTACAACTCCTCCCATTTCCTTCCTTGACCTTACTTCCGTCCTCAAATCTGATCAAACAGCTGGCAAGCACCTTATTAAAAATTCTGTATACGACTTTAAGGCTTTTTAAAGATTTTTAAAGCTTTTTAGTTGAATGCCCAAACTACTGTTAATATTTAATTTACCAAATTTTTGCGCTTCGAATCTGCAAACATGTGGCAAAAGTTTAAAAGTTTTTTGTTCAGTTTTGTATTCAAGTATCAAACCAAACGGTCCATAAGCTATATTTAGATCGCTTTAGCATTTACTGTGATATAGTTGGTATACTGCAAGCATGTCATTTTGTTGCGCCACCCAAATAAGTTGCAGCCGTTGCTTTTCACCATCGTGGTTAAGTAATATCACTTCAGGATACCAATTTCTGTTGCTTTAAATATACTAGCACACGTCAAATTTGAGCAGAAAAATTACAGAAAGTGCAAACAAATAGAGGGAGAGAGAAAGCGAGAAGAAGGGTGAAAAAGTACAACAAATGGAAGTTTCATATTTTATAATCTTAAACACTTGTATATAATGACAACTCTCTTACTGCTTTCCCAGTGTTTCTGACTAAGGTCAATTACAAATTAACTATACTCACCGCACATACGTGTTTATGTGTATGTATATGATTGGCCAAGTTGAAATAAAACACAAATAATTAATTTATTTTATATTCACGATTAACTAAAAATATTTATTCACGTCATTGCATCAGCGCATGCACGTTTTGTTGACTTATTCCTCCATATCCATCATATTACAGTAATTATTACATGGGATTACACTGTAGCATGTATGTATGATTTTATGTTTGTTGTATATAATTCTACAATACGCATTACAGCTTACTTTATGCCTATATAACTGGTAAATACAATGTAAAGTAGTTACACATATCAAATTCATTATTTATGTATATGTATGTGTGTGTATGTGTTTCTATGTGTACTTAAAGCAAACACAACAATAGCGAAGCAAAAATAAATCTTCATCAAATATTTTTAATTTTTCCATTACACATTTCCTTCTGGAATTTTTATAGTTATCGCATGTGTGGGTATGTATGTGTGTAGGGAAACACAAGCAATTTTTTCTGCAAGTTATGCATGAGTATGCAAAATGCATTTGTGTGTTTGGACTCATAACTACTGAACAGCGCTGCGCTTGCTTGCAAGATTATATCATTTCTTAATTTTATATAATTTATAGTAAATTTACTTTTTAGCTTACTTTTAGTTTATTTTTTACAGTTTATATCTTAATTTGTACATTATTTACAATTAAATAATAATTTTACCAGCAGCCAACTAAGACTTAGCAAACTTGTTTTCATTTTATTTTATTTCAAATTATTTTATTATTAAAAAAAGGCATTTGCAAAATGGAAGTCGGGTAAAATATATTTATAATTTTGTGTAATTTTTTCCGGTTTAATGCAATATTTTTAATATTTTTTTTAAATCAACTTACTTATTTTTCGTAATATTTTTAATATACTTATTTGTTTTTAACATTTTTTATTTTCTTTTCAATTATTTCACTTACTAAATTTATTTTAGTGTCAATTTTTTTTTAATATTTTTAACACATACATACACACTAAATTCTTAGCTATTAAATACATTGCTGACACTTAGACACCTATTCGTACATTTAAAAATGCTCAAGTCTATGATTTGCGAAAACTTTGTTTTATAAATACATACTTTTCCCTTACTATTACTATTTTAATTACATAATAATTTTTATAATTACACAAAATTTTTTAATGCATAATAATTTTTTTTAATTAATTATTTTTATATATTACTGCTTTATTAATACAAAACGCGCATTTGAAGGAGAAATGCGGCCAAGCGAATAAATAAATGTACAACGAGTTTATGTATACATGTGTATTACAACGAGATCCTATGCATGTAAGGAAATAAATCAAACTAAAAATTCAGAAATTAGCATTAGCTAGTCGCTAAGCTGCTACTCTCTATTACTTGCTCATTTTCTTCAAAGTCACTGGAAACTGTTTGTCTCTCTAACCGCAGTCAACATAAAACTTTTAACTACAAATCCTACATATTTTCTTAGCATACTTAGCTGCTTAGCTGCGCTACACACCAACCCGCTCGCTTACAGCTTCAGCACTAGCCTACGACTAAGCGATAACTTAAAATAAGGCTTACTTATTCGCATATAGCAACTACGATATATACTTAGACTTATCTGCAAATTTTTCATGAAATATAGACATGTATACGTGTGTTTGTATCTACGCTTGTATATGTAATTTAGTATACCTAAAACCTACGCACTAACCTATATACGTTGGGGTTAAATAGCAGTCAAAAAATTGTATTCTTAAAGAATTCCTACTTCCTCCAAATGTCCATAAATATTTATATCATATATATGTGTGTGTGTGTGTTTTAGTATGTGCATATACTATATGGCATACAACTACTAAACTATATTATTGCCTTACCCTGCCCTGGGATACTACACAACTGCCCGCTAACGCTTTCACTCTTCGGACGCTTCGACGCATCCGCGCGCTCACTCACACACAGCTCAATCTTCGTGTGGCACTTCGGCGCTCGCTTGATGCTCCAGCTTTATCTTCATAAGCGGCGATTCGCGAGTGGGCGGATAGGCGGCGCCAGCACCAGCAGCACTTTCAGCATTGCCAAAGAATTCACTGGGGAAGAAGTCTTCGAAGCGCGGACTCTTATTCACCGATTTCTGCAGCAAACCATTGGCGATTGCTTCGAAATCGATGCCAGGCGGTAGCGTTTCGGCGAAACGTTTATTGAACGCGTAATTGGTGGCGTGCTCTTTGTTCTTATAGTGTGCGTAAGCTGCCGCCGCCGAATCGGCCGCCGCAGTCGCTGTGGCCGGCATCTTTTGGGTACTGCCGCTGGACGCGCCAATGGAGCCGCGCGATTGATTGCCATATTGGCGCGCTTGCATGGCCTCCTTTAGTTCACGTTCGCGTTCTCTCTCGCGCTCACGTTCGCGCTCACGCTCTCTGGCATAACCGGCGCCGCTCTGATGCATTTGACTGGCGCGCGTTGCTGCTTGCGCTGGCATCACATTCAAACCGGGTATACCCATTAGGCCGCCGAGCGCGCTCAGATCGGGCATGTTGTCGGAGGTGCGTCGTGCGTCGGCGTGTTGTTTGGCATTCGCCGCCGATACTTGATCTTCAATTTCCGAACGTTGTAGATAGGCTGGCGATTTGTACATGTTCATTGTTTGCGAAATGGGCGATTGCTGTTGTTGTGACATAATTTGGCGGCGCAGTGTTTCGGTCATCGTGGAAAGTGGGCTGGGCGAGTCGGGCGGTGCGAGTGCGGCATTCTGTGCGGCCAACTTGGCGGCGTTATGATAACCATTGGCGGCAGCGGCTGCTACTGCTGCATTACCAGCGGCGCCGAAAGGGGAGCCCTGTGAAGTACAGAAAAAAGTAACCGAAAATCAATGATTTAGCTATTTTCTATTTTGGAATTATTTTTATAAAAATATTTACAGTTTTTTTCAAATAACTTAAAACTTACCGCTTGCATTTGTCCATTGGCGTACACATGTGCTAGATCCTCTTTAATTTCACGATAATCTCTGAATACAACCGCTTTGATAACCGAACGTATGAGCTCCTCGGGCCACATGCCGAGCAAGATGCGTTGTGGGCGTCCGCGTGCTTTCGGACGTGGATCGGTGCCGCCATCCAGGGAGGGTCCCAACATATTATGCACGCGATTTGCATATAAAACGAAAGTGGGGTAGGGTATATCATATTTGCGTGCTGCTTGCGATAGCGAGAGACCCTCTTTCAATACGCTGAATATGGCTTCGGCCATTGCCTCAGGGCGCCACGACTTTAGGGGACCGCGTTCACGAAACCGCAATTGTTGCACAAGGTTTTGCTGATTCGTATTCCAACATTTTTGCCACATCGATTGCAACTGATACTGATAGCTGTCTGCTGAGACAATGCAGTGGGAAGGAGAAGAGAAATTCGGAATTTGAAATGTCGAAAAATATGGATTTCTTGTGATAATTGCTACAGTTTGATAACTATTCAAACAGAATTACTTAAAAAAATAAACGAAAATAACTTTATGGTTTTTGTGAATAATTTAAAAGAAAAATCGTATTTAATTTTGGTTCAATTTTTATTAAAAAATATTATCAATGCTTTTAACTAACCGGTTACGGAAGATGTCGACGCTGCGCCCATCCAAGGATGTCCACTTTCAATCATTTTAGCCTGCAAAGAAATGTTAAGATATGTTTAGAATTTTTTGCTTACCAAAGATTTATAATATTGTAGATATATATTTTTTATAGAGAACTATTACAAATATGAAATATTACTTATTTGGTTAAGCATTTTCTTCTCGATTTTAGAATTTTTTGTACGGGGTTAAAAATTTATATAATAGTTTGTCAAAAAAGTCTTGCGGTATTGTTATTGAATTTTCAATTGTTCATAAAATTTGTTACAATAATGCGATTCAAGTCAGGTATGCGCCGTTTTGTTTGATGACGCGTTCCCAACGAGATGCCAACTTCAAAATGCCCCTCTCATAGAAGCTCGCTTCCCTATTGGCAAAAAACTCGGAGAGCCAATTTTCACAGGACTCTCTTGTAGCCAACTTCAGACTACCAAGCGCGTTCGCCATGGATAGAAACAGATGGTAATCACTTGGTGCGAGATCCGGACTATATGGTGGATGCAAAAGAACCTCCCATCCGAGCTCCCGGAGCTTCTGGCGCGTCACTAAAGATGTGTGTGGCCTGGCGTTGTCCTGATGGAAGACAATTCGGCCTCTGTTGATCAAAGGTGGCCTCTTCTGCAGGAGTGCTGCTTTTAAGCGGTCCAGTTGTTGGCAGTACAGGTCCGAATTGAGCATTTGGCCATAGGGGAGCAACTCATCGTGGATTATTCCCTGCCAATCCCACCAAACACACAGAAGAACCTTCCTGGCCGTCAATCCAGGCCGCTTCACCGCTTTTCGACCACGACCGTTTGCGCCTTACGTTATCGTAAGTGACCCACTTTTCATCGCCAGTCACCATACGCTTCAAAAACGGGTCGGTTTTATTGCGATTCAGAGGAGATTCGGATGCGTCGTTACGGTCAAGATGTTTTTTTGCGTCAATTCGTGGCACCCATACATCGAGCTTCTTAGTGACTCCAAGCTTCTTCAAATGGTTTATAACGGTTTGATGACTCATGCCCAGCTCTTGAGCGATGCTACAGCTGCTACTATGCCGGTATATTTCGACCAATTTAGCGATTTTATCGCAATTTGCGACGACACGCCTTCCGGAGCGCGGCGCATCTTCGACCACCTCTACACCATAAAAAAAACGTTGAAACCAATCAAACACGTGTTAGCGTGAAATGAGCTTTCCAAAAAGGTATAGCATGACCCGATGCGACGAATAAAACTAGAACTACGCGCTCTCAGCGCCAACTAGCGAAAATACCGCAAGACTTTTTTGACAACCTATTATTAAATATATATGTATGTAAATGATCTGAATAACGAGCTGAGTACATTAGTCATCACAGTCCATCTGAAAATATAAGGACTAGTCTTTCAGTTTTTGAAATATCAATCTGTAATTATGCAATCTTATTTGTTGGAATCGCCAATATCGGAGCTGCCTGACTGATCAAAATCAAGTTCTTATATGGAAAACTTTTTTTTTTTTTGGCAAGATGTCTCCACGAATTTTCACATGGATTATTGTTCAAGGCTACTGTATAATCTTCGAATAAATATATGGTGAAATTAAATTTTGAAAAATTACAAAATATGTACATCCCTCCAAAATATTGCAAAAATATTGTATGAACCGAAGGTTCATTTTCTCAGGAATCGGTAACTGAGTCGAGTGGCTGCAACATGTCAATTTCAAAATACAAAAGCAGCCAATGACCAGAACCCTTGGTCAACCGAATTGACATCCCAAGAACATTTTCTTTTAAGCTATCCTTTTAACAAAGTTTATCACTCAACCCTGCTGCTCTCGAAGTATTATAGAAGCGAGTCTGCTTAGAAGTATACGTATATTTTAAGATAAATTAACAAAATTTATCTCATTTTTCAAATTTTTAGTCATCGTTTGCTGAGTGCAAAGATACCGTATATTCAAAACAAAATTAAAATTACAATTGCTCCAAACTTTTAGATATGAAAACTGCAAAAAAAAATCAAAAATACAGCTTAAGTAAATAATAAATAAAATTTTAATGCAACTATGGTGCCACATATTAATGAAACAACAACAAAAACAGCAAAATGCTTGTAGAAATGAAACCACAACAACACTTACGCCTGCTGCCTATATTTTTTCAGGCTACCGTGGGAGCGTCATCTTGTTTTGTAAACGGCTGCCATAAAGCAAAGTAGCATGCCCCAACAAAAACACACGAGCCACATATTGACCTTTTCAAACAAAAGGACATGTGTCTACGTGTATGGCAGGCGCTGTACTCAACTAGGCGCAGCGCTCATCTCAGCTGCTCAACGGTGTTCGACCTTTGCTGCCTTCGTAGTTGTAAAGTGTAGTTTGTAGCTTGTTTAGACTCGTTCGCGCGCTTGCCATAAAAATGTTTCCGACTTCTATTTCAATTATTCATATACTTTATGGCTTTTTTACAAAGCGCCAATGGTATGCACGCACACACACGCGCGCGCTCGGCAAGTTTGGCGAGTATGTGTGTTAACATATGCGGCTTGGTGGATTTGAATATGAACAGTTGGCGCTTTGTGGCAAGCAAGGATATTCCAGGGGTTTTATACAAAACATACAAGCGTGTGTGTGTATCTGTGTGTTAGCGTGAGTACTTTTAAGCATGTTTACACGCTGTAAACGAGACGTGCTACAGCTGCTTCCACACGCCTAATTTCAAATATTTAACGCAACATTTCTCAGCCTCCTAGCGAAAAATAAAGATGCATGAAAAATGTTTGCTTATTTGCTTATGTGTGTGCTAACATTTTGCACACTTATGTAGCAATTTCGGCTTAAAAAACGCACATAATTTCTTTTCAATGAAATATGTATGGCAAGCACGTGATCATGTTTATGCTTAAATTAAACAACAACAAAAAAGCGTAAATATTTTCGCTTGTCTATATTTATGCGCTCAGGAACTCAGAGTAGGCAGCAGCGCGCAGGCGAAATTGCTAAAAAAGAACAAAAAAACAAAAACTCTGTTGAAGCATATGCAAAAAGTGAGCGCTCCTCGGTACTAAGCGCGGAATAACGGCTACAAAGTCGAAAGCGGGTTTTGAACTCGAGGCATGCATGAAAAAATGGCCGCCCCATTGGTCAGGCGCGCGAAGGCGTCACTAGCCGGCCATGCAGCGCAGTTTATTGCTTTCCTTTGCAGACATTTCGTTGCATATTTAACGTCGGCACGAAACGAACATCAATTTGTTGCCGCCACAAAAAGCAGTCAACAATGTAATAAAGTAGTAAAGCAACTAAACTATTATACCTATTTGTCTGTATGTGTATGTGTGAACATGCAACACACCAACACCGCCTCACACAGTTTTTATGCGCCACCTGCCACGCTGGAAATCCTTTTTGTATTTTTTGCGCGCCTTCCTCATTTTGCTTTGGCTTATCCTGCGAGAATAGAGATTTATTTAAAGAGGAATTAGTCGATTCCTTGCTAAGCCATTTCCGTTTCTACACTTTAGTATGCACTTTTTTGCTAAATTATAATTCTTTTCGTTTCGTTGCACCGCCTGTATGCAAATGTTGCACGTTTATTAATAAATTTCACAGCAAATAGCATTGCCTCAAATACACGACGCGAAAACACGAAACAATTGAGTCGTGAGCATAACAATGATTCTTGTTAAATTCGCTTCGGCTTTTTTATAATAAAAGCGTATAACAAACGTTCGCTCGCGGCGCTTAACTCGGCTTTCACAACACGCTTAGCATTTAGCCGAACGGAAATGCAGGCTTTTAGGCGCTAACACCGGCTGCGCAAACGGCCCGCATTTGTTGTTGCTTTTCTCCATTTAATCTTTGCTGGTTTCTTGCTTGCCAAGATGGCTGGCTTACATGGGACTTGCGGCAGCGGATGTGAATTTTAATAGCACTTAAAACTTCCGTTATTCACAGAAAATAAAGGAGCCCAACAAAATGGGCTGCAGCCGACATTCGGCTTGGCCGCTATTTTGCAATGCTAAACTGAGCGTGTAGACCAATTGTATTATGTCAGAAAAAAATATATAAGCCACCCTATCTATGTGCTTAAATCTTATACATTATTGTCTTAAGTGTCTATTTATTCATTAATTATAATACAATGTAACCGACACACGCAAATGTAATTTAAGTTTCTTGTTTGCCGTTATGTTTTCCGCAGTCGAAAAAGTTTAGCTTTGTACTTCCAAACCGCTTCGCTGCACTTTTTTCAAGAGAATGTTTGCGTAAGTGATGAAAGCTTTAAGGCTTTAAGCACTTATAGTTCTTGAGCTTTCACGAAGCTTTGCGTAACATGAATTTCCAATAATATTTTTTTGAAACCATTATTAAATGGAATTTGACTTCTGCATTGAATATAGCTTTCACACTATTTTCATTAAAATATATTTGAAGCAGCTTTTTAACATTATGAATTTTTAACAACATTTCCTTGGACACAAATAGATTTCCAAATTTCACTTTTACATATGTGTTGTATGAAGCTTTTGCCCCTTTTTTTATTAAATTATGTACGTACATCATAAAATATTTAGTCACTAATTGAGCTTGCGATTTCACAAAGCTTTGTGTAACTTTTAAATTTGAAGAAAAAGACTCATCGGATAATATTACGTTTAAAAACTTGACTTTTATACAGTATACATTATATGTTGTCGTAAATAATTGAAGATCCACTTAACTCAAATGGAATTAATTTTGTTGCCTTATTTTAGTATTAGCTATCATGCAGTGGTTTCCAAAGCTCTCAACTGAGATTTAAGCAAATTCAATAATTTAACCCTATAATAATAATAATAATAATAATAGTAACCCTTTCTTTGAATAATATTTTAATCCTTAGGAAAAGCCATTCTTCAGCGGTTTCTTCGAAAGCTCTCCGATAAGACTTGAGTAAAACTATTATATTAGCTATTTGAAAGATATGGTTAGCTGGCAGCGCTTTTGACTCATAAAAAGCTCCGGCGGTTTCTTCGAAAGCTCTCAGTAGAGCTTTCAGTAAAATTAATGCGCAATTTTGAAATTTATGATGAGCTGGTAACCCTTTTATTAAATATTTCTTGAAATTTTACAAAAAGCTATTCTTCAGTGATTGCTACGGAAGTACTCAGCTGAGCTTTAGGTAAAATTAAAACTAATTAATAAATTTCAAAATATTAAAGAATCAATTCATGATGATTTTAAGTCCAAAAACAATTACGACTTGTCTCTAAAGCTTATAGAATATCAGTTTACCTAAGCTTCCCTATTGATGGCAACCCCGAAGCTTAAGTAATGAAAGACTCATAACATACTTAAACTTCTGCATCATTATCTTTTTCACGCTACCGACTCACTACCGACTTCTTTTTTACACGCTTACATTTAAAGCATCATAAATAAATATTATATTGCCTTAATTTTGCATTCCGTTATATACACAGTATCACTTTAATTAAATAAAATTAAATTTCATTGAACTTGATCATTCATTTCCGTTATCCATAAGTGCATCAGCCGTTCGATCTGCCAAAAAGTTTCGACAGCGTACCGCGTTCCGTTGCAAATTCTTGCTTGCTACACGCCGCATACCTCTTGAGTCCCATTCGCCTTACTTAGCACACATACACACACACACTTGCATAAAAAGAATATTAATGTATGCAATCTTAATTTATTTCATTGCGAACTATCACTTCCCCTCCCAGCGCCTACATCGTCCACATGAACACCCACAGAACGGCCATGCCGCAAGACTGCAAAGTCTTGGAAACTACAAAAGTTGGGTGCGGCGACGTTTAAATTAATTATTTATTATGCGATACGGTTCTTCTTATAAAATTAATGAATGGAATGAGCTCAACAGCAAACAATATAAAATGACTCTACAATGTTGAAACAGTGAAACGGGAATGACAAAGAAATGGAGCAATGTAGAATGTATGCAAAGAGAGTATGAGAGAGAGAATGAGCTCAAGGTGCATTGATATTCGTGCTGGTAGTTCGACTGTGACCAACTACTCGTGCTTATATAGGCAAGATAACGTTGTTGCTGCGCTGAATGTACTGACGCCATTGAAGAAAATGCCGCTAAAACTATCAGGCGGACATGAAAGTCAGCTAGAATGAAAATCAGCAGAAAAAATGAGTACTATAACCATTGAGGATTGAAATGATTGTACCTACATACGTACATATACATATGTGTATTTATATACCATATATAAATGAATGAAGTATGTAGCCTAAGCGAAAGTTCAAAAACTCGGAGTGAAGGAATAGAAATATATGAAAAATTTGTTGTTTTACGTGAGCGCAAGACTGGGCAGACAGCAAGTAAGGAAAGTGAGCGATGAAGTCGGCGGCGAAAACTCAGATACTACCACAGATACCTAAATGTGGATGGGAATGAAGTTATTTTACAAAGGCACGGTGTCGAATAGGAAGAGGATACTTATTTTCTACACATAAATATGCATACATGCATACTTGTATTTATGCGCATTTCGTATGAGCGCGTACTTAGTTTTGTAATTTTTTATTGGTAACAGTGGGGCGCGCTGGACAGCTCCATGGTGTGGCTATGCTTGCGGTGGCGGAAGGCATAACACGATGTGTGGGCGGTAATAAAATATAGGAATCGAAAATGAATAATAAATAAAGTGTTATATTATATGAGAAATAAAAAACTTACGAGTAAGCCGATGCGCGCTCAAACACACGAACACCTACAAAGAATATATATACATAGGTATGCGAGTGTTTGGACACGTACTCTACATATATATGTATGCGGATATACATATGTATAAAGTGCCACTTGCAAGAAACCCTATTGAAGCCAAAGAAACCACTTCGCAAGATAAGGCATAAGGATAGGCGCCAAGCATACATACAGACATACATTCGCCACTGGATATTGGCTTATGGCAGCAGCACCGCTGGTTACTTATACGCCATGGAGTACGGGAAATGGCATTAAAATTGCATTAGTTTCGAGAAGGCACGCGTAAAATTGTGAATTTATACTTATTTTATTATATTTTATGCGCATTGATATGCACCAATACAATCACACATACTTACATATATTTGTAAATACTTTACTATTAAGGCACATTGTTGCATGTTTTACTACGGTCGCAGACGAAGCAGTGCCAGGCAAGTTATTGCCGTCTGCTCAAGAAAGAATAATCAATATATGTTATGGAAAACTGTGGCAAGCGGCAAAGTTAATTAAATAAAATACTCAGAGGAGGATAGATGAATTTATGTAGCTAGCATTGAAGCACTTGTAATTTATTATTTAAATTACCCTTATTTGTATATGTATTGGAATGATATTACGTAGTATATAAATTTTAAGCCAACAATATATGAATGTAAAAGAGTTGCTGCCGCTACGAAGCTTTGAGAACTAAATTTTGAATTAAGCGATGAAAGAAAGCAAAGATGCATATTTTTCCCTCTGACATCGATTATAAGTCTCTAGAATTAAAGTATATCGCAAATAATTTTCTATGAATTCATGTACATATTTCTGACACCAAATCAACAAAAGTCATGAAAATAAAAATACTTTATGGTTTTGACCCATTATTTTGTGAAACAAAATTGAAGTTTTCTTTTACGGTTCTAGGTTAGAGTTTGTGCTCAAATAACTTTTGACAGAGTTGATTTAGCAAAAAAAATATTATATACGATCTTTTCACAGTATGTAAAGAAAAAAATAAAAGCTATTTTTTACCTACTATAATACTATGTAGAATGAATATATTTAGAGATATTTAAAATTAAGAGACCTTTTTAAATGGGTCGTTATATAATTCAGTTTTGGTTAACTGCGCGTCCAGTGTTCAGATCAAAATACCTAAAGTTGCGGGTAGTACAACTTTTACAATAAAAGAACCATAATAAATAAACCATAAATAATTATTTTCGTAAAAAAACTAAAATATAACTAAACTTGTACCTCAGGCACTTCACGTAAACTTTAGATAAAAATATAGATAAAACAAAATTAGTTCTTCCGTCGAAAAAATAAATACTAAAAATAAACTAAAAATAGTAATATTTCAATTATTTGAACAAATTGTATCACCTTTCTTCAGAATAAGCAGAATTTAAGCAAGAGAGTATTTTATTATATTTCGAAAAGCATTCAACGCTTACCAAATTTTGCAAGGCAAAATCAAATGAACACTGTACAAGTGAGCTAAATGTCCACATTGTACTGTTATATCTGCCGGGCGTCATCTCACATATGCACACAATTGTTTATTTGTACGGACGTACCATTATTTATTTGTGCCACTGTGTTTATTGCCACAATCATATCTGATTAATACATTATATTGGGCAGAATGTTCGCCAGCGTTTTGCCGCAGCTAAGACAGCGCTGCTGCATGCCCCAAGTAAGTAATTAATTCAAAACATAAGCACACTAAGTAGCTAACAACAACAAATACACGCAACACTGCGTACTTTTGTGTGTATGTAAACACTGCGTTTGAGCGCGAATATTCGAGCAATATGCGTATATAAACATCTAAGTATTTTGACAGCGGCCACTGACAGTGTTGCAAGTGGCACATACAGTGGGTCTTCGATGGAAGTTACAATTGTTTTATTGAAAAAGCGCGTGACGAAATTTTTACGGAACTTAAGCAAATGCATATGTGTCTTTTCAATAAAGATTTTTTTGGTTAAAAGAAAAATATTCAATTTCTAGTAGATTCTTTGCTTCAAAGCTGCTTGGTTCGCTTTACATCCTTTAAATTATCAGCACACTCACTCATATACTTACACACACAAGAGTTAATCCTCTGGCCATCTCATTACGCATTGTTATTGTCATATGACAACTAATGCAAGCAATTTGAAGTCTTGTGGGGCTCCTTCGGGTTATTTGACTTTATCAGCTGTGCACACTAGCACATAATATACTTGTATATACTATATACAAAGGTACTCGTACATTCAAGTACATATATACCTAGGTACACAAGCGCATCACTGAAGCAGAGAATTTATTTAGCCAGTTTGGAAATCGTAAGAGCATAAAGTTAGTTGCAATTAGCAAATATGACGTTAAACATACATATATAGTATATATTATTTAACCCAAATTTCGTGAGATTATTTTGTCAAATAAAAAAAATGTCCATACAACAACTTAACTTTTATTGATCAGTTTATATCACAGCTACATGCTATAGTGGCGCGATATCAGCAGTTCCGACAAAGGAGAGGCTTATTGGGTACTCGTAGAATAGAGCGTCTCCAAAATATCTCGAAAATTCGGGGACTAGTTAGCATATCTATAGACGCAGATGGCAGTGCTTAAATCGACTTATCTCGTTACGTTGAGTCTTTATACAGTATATATACTTCGTCGCCGTCGTTTGCTTCTGTTTGCAACGAACTTCGTGGCAAATTTCATATACTCTGTGCGGGCTTGAAACTTATGTCAGGAGTCTAAAAAAGTAGTAAAAATTATAAAGACGGTAGCTTGCACATCATTCAAAAACAAGATGGCGTTCTTCAATAACATCTGCACATCCACAAATGCATAAATATACCAGAAAATTCACCTAATCATAGCATGCACACACAAACATGCATGCATTACTTACTACACACTTCTATATACTTGGTGATCATATTCGCGTTTCCATAATATTGATTTAGTCCGCTATGTCAGGTACTTCGCCGCTCTGTATGTGCGCGTGCATTATGTGTTTGTTTACCTTCCGCTCGAGCTCAAGTTTGTTTCATTAGTATTAATATTGTTGTATACAGGTATGTTTGTATGCAATCGCATAATGATATCAAAATGTAATTTTCCTTCCCTTGAACTCTCCGTCACGCCGCTTTGTTATGGTAGCTGTGTGGACATTGGTCTATAATATTTTGGGTAGACATTTAGCGAAATCCATTTAGGTATGCACACTCACATACACATACACCTCTGCTTTGTGATGTGTGTATTTTGGTGTATCAAAATTCGTAAGCAAATCATCGCGTTCAAAATTATCTATAACCGCCAGTTACGGGTAGCTAAAGCACTACAAATGCAAGTCAATCGTTGAAGGTTTAACATGGCGTATACGTAACACTGCTAGTTGCACAACTGGACGCAACTTTTTAGGCAAAGCAAGCATGTAACATTTCAAACAATGCCAAAGCTTAAGTTAACTTTTGCTGCTCTAATTTATAAATACATTCGAACGATATAAAAATGTCAAGTATATTTCTGAGACATGTTTCCTGTATAATATAAACTCAGCTTTTTTTGATTTAAATAGATATTTGTAAGTAAAAGATGTGTCCTACATAGTACATTAAATTCAGTGCGTACCGTTCCCGATATTTTTCCTCCACACAGGGTATATTTTGCCATACCCTGTAGAGCGCACGGGAATTTCTATAAATTTTATATTATATCAGCACGAACGCAGTCAAAGAACTCGCACCCGAAACAGAAAATTATGTTAAAAAATGGAACAATGTCAAGACTTAATCCAGATGATCACCTTCAGACAATGCCCTTGAGGCAAATGAGGCTCAACAGATGCAAAAGTTATTTTAAGCGTACCAAGTCACGTCTCACCATCCAGTTGCTGTAATGGTTTGATGGGCAGTCTAGTACTATAAAACCATTACCGTTGAAAAAAGGGAAAGGTGTACAAAAGGCTATCTAACAATTTTTTGTTTTGGCTATAGAGCGTTTTTGTTGTAGTTTATCATGTATTATATTTTTTTCAAGTTAGTTAAAGAATAATTTATTTTATTAAAAGTGACATGTGCGTAGAAAATTCTTTATTTCGAAAACTTTCTATCCAAGCTTTAACAAAAAGTTCACGTGTTCAAGCTCTCATTTACCTTTAAGTGTTTATTGATTTTGTTTTTATTCTTTATTTTTTCCATATAAAAATGTTCTGGGGAAGCAAACAGTCTAACCATACTTAAGTACAATTAGCTTAGCATACTTAAAAGTTATAGGTACAAAGCAAACAAAATTAAATAAATAAATTTAAAAAAAAATGTTCTGAAGAAACAATGTTAACTTTTAAAATATATACCATATGTTTGCTTTCGCTAAATATAAACTATGAACAAATGGTGTAGGAGTACGGCCCTAACTGCTGATCTTTCCAACTTTCCAAATATTTATTTATTAGTTCTTAGGAAATTTCAAAATAGTTCTAAGAATATTTTTTTTATATTTTTTTGTTTATAGTTTTCGCCGTGCAACAACACAAAAACTCTTTCTAGATAAATAATTCTTATGACATTCTCTAAGTACGCAAATAAAAAGTTGCCATTACCGAAATAACTCGAAAATTAGCATAACGTAAAGAAATTTGCATAAGTAAGTCACGCTAAAAGTATAAAATATCGAAAAGAACTCAACAACAATTTCCATAAGCTGTGCGCCATTCACTGCGTGCATTCTAAATTGAATGATCAAATTGATATGTGCCACATATTTGCACACTTCATTTTTTTATGGACAAATAATACATAACATATGAAAAAACCTGCGCATGCGTGGCAGCATGTGTGTCTAACTGTATGCAAATGATGTGGGAGTAATGATTTGTGCCAAAAGCAGAAAATCGAAAATAGAAAAAAGTGTCGACTCTAATTCCATCTACGTCATCGGTGTTGAAAATTGCGCTAAAGACTACCCCACGAAGACGAGTGCTAAGTGAAACGATCAGCAGGTTGTCAGATAACCAAAAGTGCCAAGCACAAGTGGCTTTGTTAATGTGATAAGTTAACGATATGTGGCTAAACGCCTTAGCACATGCTATATATCTTTATACATATGTATGTATTATATGTTTATATGTATGCATGTGTGTGTGGCATGCGAAAATACTCGCGCATAAAGAGCGAACTAGTTAATTGGAGCTGTTAAATGCGAAAACCGCGTAAGTTGGTGTTTAATTGCTTGCTATTTATTGCCTAAAATCGATCGAAAATAAACAGTTACACCGCGAGCACAGTAGTCGCAATTGGCGTATGCGTGTGTGCATGTGTATGAGTGTGTTTGCGCAAATTAACTGGCAATAAGTCGATTTGGTCGCAAAATTATGCTCTTGCTGCATATTTAGTCCAACCGCTACAATTTTTTATGGCATTTAAGAGTTATTATGTCGTAAATGCCATAAACAACATACAGGTGTGTATATGAAGTGAAGAAAATTAACTTACGAGCCGGTTCGTTAACTTTAGAGCATATACTTTTGCACGTGTTTTGGCATATTATGTCTGCGCACGAATTAGGCAACATACTTAACTATTCGTGTTTCATAATGTGACTTCAACTTATTCAAGTTATTTGCCGCTTCCCTTATATGGGAACAGCTGTTGTTTCGGGTGAGAGGAGTGCATTTATTTTATAATATCAAAAAAAATCATTAATATAGAATGAAAATGCGGCGTTGTTATAAATTTTATTTTTTAACACTTTGGAAAAAGGTTAAATTATTTTCGAAATTCATAATATATAATTTCGAAAAAAATTTAAAAGTCTTTACTTTATACAATTAAAATGACATATTTTTTGAAACCCACGATAATAAAAAAACCATAAATAATCGATTAAAAAAATTTAATTAAATTCTAATTCTCAAAAATAAATTTTCGAAATATATTTTCGAAAAACTTAATTGTTGAAGAGGTATTTTCTTGTAACCCGTAATTACCAAATATTCAAAAATAAACGATTGATATAAATCGTAGTTATAAAATCTTACTCTATGTATAATAAAGTTCAACATAAGTTTTGAATAAAGTAAAACTAATGCTGAAATTTCCAAAATAGAATTTTGAAAAACTTCATTTTTCTCAAAGTATCCGCATGAGAATGATATTTCTTCAAACTTTATTGATTTAAAATTCAAAAATAAACGATTTGAAATAAGTGAAACTTTTTTCGAAACATCAAAAATGTCGAAAAACATAATTTTGAAAAGTGTCTTGACTGAGACAGCGATATTTTTCTAAAACCGGTATTGAATAAAGATTATAAACAAGCGGTTTAAAAATTATTTTCGAAATTTCAAAAAAAATGTGAAAGTCAGCGGCATTATTTCGGCAAAAGTTCTGGACTGTGAATTTCTGGATATATGACAAAGACTTTAGTTTAATTTTTGAGGTCTAACTATAGTACTTGTCAGAGAAAAATTCTGTGAACCTTCGACGATCTAAGCATGATCAGTTTACACTTGAACTTTTATATTTTTTTGCTGTAAAATCATGTGCAGTAGACTAGGGCTATAAATCGCTAAAATCGGACCACGATCGTAACTCTATTTCGGTATATGTAATTTATTCAACTTGTAACTGTGCATTTGGCCATTAGCTACTTTACACGATTGAAATAAATACTCTAACCACAATCCGATGAATGATTCCACAATTCAGGGTACGCGTACTCAAAGCATGCTCGCGGCTTTGGGGTAACTTTTCGAATGGGCTCTGCGCCAACTGGTTTTATTATATTTCGAACGCTCGACACTAAGGCACTGCATTTAAATCGAATTTATTTATTGACATCAACAAGCCTGAAACACACACACATAAAATTGTAATAGATACAGGTATACTTGTATATACATAACGGCTGTTGCAGAAATGAGAGCACAAGAAAGGAAAATAATCGAAAAAATTTATAGATAATCATATACTAAATATTGCCGCCTTTTAATTAGTGGCTAATTGCTAGTGTTTTCTCCAGTTTTTCTTCGAACAAACCTTATTACTTATTACTTTGTTGTGTTTCGGAATTACAACTGCTGTTTAATTGCAACAAATGACAATTACGGTGTTTAAAAAATTGCAAAAACAACAAAAACAAGTCAGTGACTATAAAATGCAACAACAACAGCAGAGAGATATAATAATAACAAATGCAATTGCAATCGTAATAATATTGCAAGAAAGCACACGCACGCGCACATAGTTATGTATATTAATATATTTATATATATATATATATGTATGTTGATGTGTGTGTGCACGTGCATCGACAAGTAGTAAATTAATGTAGCTTAACATTTTTATAGTTGCATGCGATGAAAGTAATTTTTTCCATTGTTTCTACCGAGCTGGTTGTTTTTTCTGTATTTTTTTGTTTTGTTTTTGTATTTTTTTCGCAAAACACCATAATCAGCGTCTGGCAAGTGCAGCAGTGAGCAGGCCGGCCGCAAATGCTGCCAAGCGCTTGGGTGCGATGGTTCGGGCGGAAGCTAGCGGCCAATGGTTTAATCAGAAACGAAAGCAAAACAACTGCAATAACAACAACAACGAATTGGAATTGTAATGCAATAAATAATTACACTTAAGTATATGTATAGGAAATGCTCTGCACACACACACAAAGACACCTGCACGAACTGTCTATGTTATTATATTATTTCACTTGAATGCATGCAAAACGCTGCAAAATGCATAGAAACACACACATGCATGTATATATGTATGTATGTCTATGCCAAAGTTTTACTTAAACAAAATTAACTTTATAATTTTTGTGGCAATTGCAATGGCAATGGCGGTGAAAGAAGGAAAATTCATCATTGCAAGCAAACGGCAGGCGAAACACAGAAGCAGTTACAAATGCGCACACATACAAGCACATTTCTATATGTATATATAAACTCACATACAATCATATATGGCTATACTATTCTGCTGTAATTTCTCGTGTTCGCCCCTCTTTTGTTGCTTTGCCACAGCAACAACTTGAGTAAGTCATTCAAATTGTTTTTGTTTTGTTGTTGTTGTGCGAGCACTTTTTATTTAACATATCATTTACCGTAGTTTGCTAATTTTAAAATGCATATTTTTTCTTTTTCTCAATATTTCTTGTACTTCCCTGTGCAATTTGTGTTTCTGTATGTTTTGTGGCATGAAAATTAACATTTTAGCGCAATTGCATTTGCATGTTGCAAGGTGAACGGATAATAAGGACTTGTGTGCAGGCAAAATTGCTGCAAAATTTAATGAGAGTGGTGGCAGAAATAATAATTTAGCAAATGTGCTTCTTTCGCTCTTCATTGGGGCTTCTTTCATACAATTTATATCCATAATAATCTATATTTTAAACAATTATTGTCTAATATCATAATCATCATCATTTAAATCATAATAGCAAACCTATATCTAAGAATTACCCTTTATTTGCATTCTTGTTCAATTTTAAGTGGGTTTCGATCCATTGGGTGTGCTTAAATCGAACTACAACTATATCCGAAACACTTTCATGCTAGCTTTGTATACATTTTTTATATTTTATAATTAAATTTAATAAATGCTACTTTTTTGTTCGATTCGCCACTCTCCATCAGCACTTTTATGAAGGATTTTTTTTTTTATTTATATCGTTAACATATGTTCGGATTCGGTTACAAAAGACATTTTTATGAAGACCAAATTTTTTACTTTTTATTAGATATTATAATTGTGTTGAAAATTTTGATAAAAATATACTACCTTCACTTAAATTTTTATTTGTCCATAGAAATTAATCGCAAGATATTGCTTGTAACCGTTACAGCAAGAACTCATCTGTGAGCACATAATATACACAAATATATCTGCATCCTTAATCATCTTAATTAGTAATTTACTAATGGTAATTATATATTGCTAGAATCTCGGTTGATTTCACCGTTTTGACTGCTGTACATAACTGTAAATGATGGGCACAATGCGCCAATTTAGCGAATACACGAATACATACATAAATTGGGACTTAACTGCATGTATAGCGGCTATAGCAATATGTTAGAATACCAAATTAGCTGTAAAGTGCACTAGAGATAACAAAGAGAGTACCATACCACACTTGACAGATGAGATAAGGCCAATTGCAGATAAGAACCCTTGTGAGTGTTAGTAGTATTAATATATAATATATTGCACGATATAACGGCTTTCCCCACAAAATTGATAAATATTTAGTATCTAAGGCGAATTCTTACTACATGATGGACACTTTGGTGACTACTGATTCCAACCTTATTTTCTAATTCTAAGGCCCCGCGAAAAACTGCCAGTTTACTGAAAACAATCTCAGATAAATAACTCAAAAACTGAGTGAAGAGTACGCGCATGTTTAGACAAACAGGCATGCGCATATGGGTAAATCCAATTAGCTCGTCACCAGATCATTTTCTATAAAGTTATATGTGTTTTTTAGGATCTCCGATCTTTCTTGCTGGACTGTGGCAAACTTATTATATCCTGCTCAGGGTCTAAAAGTATAAAGAACCAGCGAAGAAACTATTAACTAATTTTTTCCAAAATTTATTTTTATTGGCGTATAATATCGGCAAATTCGTAATAATAAATACAATATGTATATTTGATCATATGTATATATTATTTTTAAATATCATAGTCATCAAACAAATCAAAATCATAGAATATTTCTCACACTGTTTGGCAAACTTAGATTATATTTTCCATAATTTTACGCAGTTTAGAGAACATATAACTACATATATGCGAAGCTTGTTAGCTGGAGATGCCAAAACTTTGTCTAGCGCTGCACACAAACATAACGATAATAATTTTGCAAACTTCAAATATTTCTCAGTTGCAAATTTTAGCTTGCGCTATTCTATATTTACAAATTTTAATCCACCGAGGTAACTACACTTCCGTGCCAAATGTGTTTGATGAAAAACTGGCATTCAAAGCAATTTCACTTATCAACTCAGCAACCATAAAATCCAATAACACGAGTGAGTGTGTACAAAACATAAACGAAATAAAAATTCTAAAATAAAATATGGCAGAAAGACGCAAGTGCATAGAGCTGCCTGCATTGCTTGAAAGGCGCCACTAGGCGTATACGTTACCTGCAGCGCCAGTGCATTGTCTGTGCGTGTGTGTACAAAAGTAACGAGCCTACCTGACGCGTAGCAATATTTATTTGCCCACATATTTATATACATTGCGTTGTTGCAAATAAATTTCAAATGTCCAAAACTCGCACACACACACAAACGGACACGTAGTTGTGAGTTTGCATAGGCCAGACAGGCATACACACTAATCATCAAAATGAAAATGAAAAACTTATTAAAGGACATGAGTAAAAGACCGAGCAGATAAAATGCCACAACACACACATGCGAACTTATACGAATGAGGATATTTATATGCTATGCGTTTGCATGCGTGTATATGTGTGTGTGACCGTAAAGCAAAGCAACTTAGTTAGTATCAAAACACTTACATGCCACATTTTTTCATGGCTACAAACAAACGTTCGGCTGGTGCCGTTAGCTGCGTACTTGCAACACTGCTCCGGCAGCAGCTTGTGGGGCGCGCAACAAGCTACCCGAGCTCGTACATCACCTGTGCTCCTCATGCTTCTCATATCACTACAAAACTGGCAACTTGCAACTTATGTACAATCGCAAGCCGTTGCAAGCACCCAGTTGCAGTGCATAGTTTTGCAAGTTGCAACAACGCTGTCTCTTCAGCGATTTTATGTGTATGTGTGTTCTGACAAGAGTGGTGCACAATGCGGTGGCAACAACGGCAACGCCAACAAAAACAAAAGTGTATGCACAGCAATGGTGGAGCGCCAACGTCATTGCCTCTACCTGTGTGGGTATGCTTGCATGTACCTCGGTGTATGTGTACTGATGGTGCCCCTCGAAATAATATTTAATATTTAGAGAGAAATAAATATTAAATGAATGTGTTACTTAGAAAATCTAAAGGTATGCATAGAAGCAATCGCAATGCATGCGCCCATGTCTACCTGTACACAGATACACTCACACACTCATGCAAACATGCATGGTTACAAATACAGCGCTGTGTACTGCATGGATCGGCTGTGACAGTAACACTTGTATACGAGTATGTCATGAGTTACGGTGGCAGCAACCAGCCAGTCACCCGAATGACCCAATGCTCGCTGTGTGCCATTCGTAGGACTCTACTCGACTCGACTCTATTATACTATTTCGCTGTGTTTTTCGTTTGTCGTTTCCACATACTTTTTGTAGACCACCGCGTGCTCAATTCGCCAGTTGTGAGTGGAGAGGGGTGAAGGTGCAAGGGAATGTGTAAAGTTGAAACACTGCTTTTCAAGCGGTAAACTGGTGGCAATCAATTTTTTGCATACTCTTCACTTTTGTGTTGCTTGTTGTTAGCGGTGGCATGCTACTTTCTATTACTTTTGCACTAATACAATCAAAATAAAAGCGGTGGCAGCACTAATATATTCGCACGGCTAAGCCAACAAACCAACAAACCAGCAACACAAATCGTCAGCTAAGCAGCGTTTGAGCTCATAAGTCACCACAAACCAAGAAATGTTTGGTTGTGCGTTGTTGAAACCCCGCCGGAATTTGGTGTAATACTTAAAAAGGAGTGGGAGAAATATATTATGCAAGTTTCGGGAGCATTACATATATATTTTGTTCTTTTTGTTGGAATCTAGAGTCTAGCTAAAATATGTAATGGTGTCAACAATTAATATGTGCCAAAATGTATACTTAAGACCATTGAAGTAACGGTAAATTGTAAGCACATTTCATTTCACGTAAGGTAACAGTATTTTAAGTTGTGTATATCTAATCACTGTTACAATGGGGAATATTGAATCGAACAAGCAACTGGTGTAAACAACTTCAACCGATGTGATACATATATGATTGGTTTGCTAAAACTTAGAACCGAATATACGACTGGTATAAACTGGCAAAACCGAATAGAAGTTGTCGTTGAATCGCCAAATCTTAAATTAAACATAACTGGTATAATTTAAAAAAGAGTAGCAAAAAGCAAACTTTCATATGATATTAAAATCAACCTTGCACTGATTCTAAATTAGCTATTTAAAGTAATTTTTAACAGTAGAGCAAAGCTAAAGTCTTTCGAACCATAAATCTAAGACGGCTATTTCTTACTTCAGACTACAAAACATGCTATCAACTTTCTCATGGGGTATGTAGCTAACTAACACACATAAATCTTACACAATCTTCATCACCTTGCCTCTACTGATTTCCTTTCATATTTGCAATTTATATCTATTTCGTTTATACACACACAAACACATATGCAAACACCTCTGAACATATTCAAATTGCCACCCTTTGAAGACACAGGCAAACACACACGCCTAGAAATGCACATGTACGTTATATAAAAACTCAGGTGTATGGCTTAAACCTTATAAATTATATAAGACGAGCGTAATTTCTTATTTAAAATGCCATTAAATTTTTTGAATAGAAATTTTCTCGTCTTCTTCGTTATTTTTTAAGGTGAACAGGGTATGTTAGCGGTAAAGCGAAGGTGCTGTTGTTGGTCGTTTGTAAATCAAACGGTGAGTGATGAATAGGCATGACAATCCGCATGTGTATGTGTGTGTGTGCTTATAATAAAAAATGAATATATACATATGAAACATATAACGGTAATAATATTCAGTGCATTTGCATATTGACATGTGGTTAACTTGGCTGCGAATACAATGGATTCTTACATACATGTCTGCTCGTGTCTATGGACTTGTGTGCCTGTATTGGCATTCATTTACAGTAATTTAGAGTATTTGAAGCTCTGATTATTCCGAACAAAGCAAATTCCTGCTAGAACTAAGAACTACAAGGATTGGACGGCGTGAAAGTTGTTGAAGAACGTATGAAGTTTGTAGAGTTCGAAATGTTTTTATGGCTGACCATTTATTGCTGAGTATATACATACTTACATATATTACATTAAAATGTTTATTGTTCTTGCAAAATGCAAGTAAACTTAGCTTCTTTGTTGAACATAGTTTAAGGAGCAAAATTAATTGTTTCAGAATTTTCTAATTATTTTCAATCTGTTTTTGAAATATTGCGCAATATTTTTAGATAGAGGGGTTTAAAAAAACCAAGTGGCCACCTTATATCCTTGCTTACATACCAAGAAAGTGTTCACTAAAGCTTCGTATGAAAGCTCCAGAGATCTTAGTCTACATAAAAACTGGTAAACCATTTTATACTTCTGTAAGTTAGATAACTGCAATATACGCATACATACATATGTGTTATACACTGACATATGTATGTATAAAGGAGTATTTATATTGCCTTATTCATAGGCCTTCGCGCCTAAATGTAGGTATGTGTAGAGCTCAGAACGTCGAAGCGCCTCACGAAATTGCAACGTATGGGCTCACTGAAAAGAATTCATGAAATGTGTGCCTCGATGTGTGCATATATGTGTATGTATGCATTTTGCAATCGCAGTTCAAATAAGTTAGACGACTACTACCACGAGCTTTCGCTATTCACTTGTGGATTCTAGCACAAAAAAGTCTGTGCAAACAGTAATTCATTAAATATTTTTTATTCTAAAAGTTTATGTTTATACAAAAGCAGTTAAATACATAACGGGAAACATACATATTTATGCATCTGCATATATTGCTGAAAGCATAGTATATCTCTTCTTGGCTCGTTTTCACTAGTTATTCCTTTATTTTTCATCTAGTGGACATAAATTATTCAAGAGTATGGTAAATGAATGCAACAGACGAGGGTGGGGGGACATAAAGCGATAAACAGTGTGCTTGGCAGAGGCGAAAGGTTGAGTAGATTGCAAGGGAAAGGAAAAATAACTAAGATATAAATTCAGGTGCACAGAAATAAAGAAATATTAAATTGGAAATTAAATAAATTTAATTTAATTAATAAAAAAACTAAATTCAATTAAATTAAATTTAATTATAATAAGTTAAATAAAATAAAATAAAAAATATTAAATTAATTTAACAGCACGTATGTAGCTGTCATACAAAATGATCCATCAAAATCAAAGCCTATATTTTTATTTTACAAGATATGTCCACGATAACGGCGCACACTCCAAAGATATTGTTGAGATCACTATAGCATATAGCTGCCATATAAACTGATCGAAGCAAATTTAGATAAAGATCTTTGTATACCCTCTTCTGGGTTATTTTAAATGCCGATGAAGAGTATTATAGCTTCACTGGAGCCGAAATAAATAGTATTTCCGGTTTTTTTAGGGATTTTAGTACACATATAAATTGATGAAAATAAATATTTAAATGGTGAACACTTGAGCAGCACTGAAGCGTGTCATAAAAATTAGCTATCTGAGATTTGCAAAAATTTGGGTTAGTTGTGAATCCAGCTGGCAACTGGCAAAAAACGAAAGGCTTAGCGTAAGCAAATGGCGTTAAAATAAAACACTTTATTGTGTTGAGTTCAACAGGACGATTTTTCCGTTGCTATAAAAAGTAAACTGTTGACAAGAAAGCTCTGGTCTGTTGTAATGAAGATCAATCCTTAATTAATAATAATTAGTGATTACTATATTGCTATATAAAAATTAATTATATTTTTTTCCAAATCCAACAAAGCAGTTTCGGTTTGATGTTTATCAGTTTTCACTTTCACTGCTGGTTAGGTAAAAGTACAAGTAACGTAAGCACAAGATTTCTAGGAAATAATGTATTGTCTTAGAAGCGAGCGTCACGCTTGCCGTCAAGCAAATTCCGATGCGTCAATCATACTTATTTAGACCAACTGAACATATTCGTAAAGTTCAATTTGGTGCGCATCTGACGTATTAATAGTGCTCAAATAGTTCACACTATACATATGTATGTATGTTTAAATTCACGTGTTCATAACTTTTTTTTTGTTTTTGTATAAAAGAGCAATTATTTATGCCAAATAATTGTGCGTCAATATACAGGTGTTGATTATTTAAATACTTACTTAATTAATATGACAGCACTAGGCATATACGTATGGACACATAGCGAACTTTTAAAAGACTCACCTGGAAAGAGAACAAAACAGAGAAAATAATAATTAGATAATCGTCATATCTGTGGTAATACATTATTTGTGAGTAAACACAGACATTTCATGTTAAACATAAAATAAGGTTAGGAACCTAAACATTTTTATACAAATAATGTAAAGTTGATTGGTTGGAATGGGCAGGCGGCCGCACTTAGGCCGACGTTATGACCATTGTGACCTTATGTAATGTATGAAGTCATCTAACAAATGGGACTTGGCGCTGCGATGTGCAAATATGCAGATAAATCTAATTAAAACTAAAATAAATTCTGCATATTTAAATATTTATATGTATGTATGTACATATGTATGTATGTACGCATAAAATCACTCAGTTATACATTTGTATAGTTTCGATTGGGCAGGCGAATTCACTTCCCCAAACTTGTACATACATTGTATGTTTGTGTATGTATGTATATGTAGGTATGCACAAATGTAACTGTATTATTTCTTGCCATTTCTCAAATGCCATTAAAAAGTTGTTATTTGCGTAATTTAAATAAAAAGAAATAAAGTGAACACGCTTGCGTCATTGCCACCGCTACTTCAAGGCAGGAAATTATTCATAATATCAAAAATAAACAATAATAATACAAATAATTGAATATGCCAATTTAAGAAATGGAAAAAGATTGCCTGAAAAGTACACAACAGCAGCAACAAAATCACAAATAAATTAAACATAAAACTCTGTGTATTTTCGTTTAATTTCATGTGCAAAACCTTGAGTAAAGCAACACAAAATTAATTCAGCCCACATTTAGGCAATGCAAAGGGCGCAATGAGGGAAATTTAATTATATGAATACAGTGTATTATACATACAAATACAGACATACATACGTATATATGTGTATAAGCATATGAATATGTAGATTTGTATGTTAATACGCACAATAAACTGATTACATGCAAGCTTGAATTTGTATGACGGTATTATTAGCGTTATTACAGGTAACTGCTGGTCTTGTGGGGGTAGAGTGGGTGCCGTATACATATGTATGTATGTCAATATATAGAAAAAAATGTAGGTATAAACAATATCTCATGCCTAAAATGAAAGAGTTGCAATTTATATAAACATAAATACATAGATAGAGATACATAGAGTTCCGATCTACCGTCCGAATTTTATATTTCTTTTAAGGTATCCAAAAATTATTATTATAATTTGTATACCCTAAATAGGACAAATTAAGTCTTTATTAAAGCTTATAGCTTCCAAAAGGAAACGTCGAAAGCGTGGTTCGCCTGTATTTACATTAACTGGTTAGAAAATTTGCACATGTGCTTTTCTCTTGAAAGAGCTGCTCATATGTATGTCGGAACCGCCGATATCGGACTACTATAGCATATACCCAAAGGAACTGGGCGGACAACCTCAAATCCTTGTAAAGAAAACTTTTTTATTTTACAAGACAGCTTCACAATGTTCGGCGCAGGTCACTATCCAGGCTGCCAAGGCTGCGTTCTCCGAGTATATTGTTCCGATCGAAATACTATAGCTTATAGTTGCCGTACAAACTCTCCGAAGAAAATAAAGATGAAGATCTTTTTATAATCTTTTATCTTATAAAAATGCACCTGTAAATGGCATTATAGCTTCGCTGCAGCCAATCCAAACGTTTTTTTTTTTGCTTCTCTTTTTTATTTGCCTTTTAAATATTCTCAATAATTTGAAGTCAAAATAAACTACTCCAGCAGCATACCTTCATAGTTAGCAAGCAAACAAAATCTCACGAAAATAATATTGACCAAAAGAAAAATTAAAACTAAAATGTATTAATAACTAAGTATTTAAAGTAAATAAATTATTTACATTTACAAATAAAAGTTTAAACGCAATTAACATGCGTACGTATGTATGTATGTATTCGCACCTGTCGTTTGGCGCTGCTGGTGGCAGAGAAAATGGTGTGAAGGATTTCAATAAACACACACGACTACAGAAAATAATTCTTCAAAGCTGGCAAAATAATTATTATTAAAATTAATTTAAAAATATTTTTAATAAATAAAAAACCTTTCAATTTTTTATTATGTTTAAAGGTCAAAACAATATTTTTTATTGATAGTATTAAAAATTTAAATATTCCAAGGACAAAAATTTTGAATACGCCACATATACCCAAGGAAATTTTTTTTTTTTTAATTTTTTAATTTTTTTTTTGAAATATTTAAAATTAAAAACAAATTTTGAAAGCTGTTTATTAATTTATTCATACCATTTTTTTATTTCTTAAGCACACATATGACCTTCTAATAAAAAATAAATTTCAATAAACGAGACAAATAGTTAAAAAAAATTAACTGTCGACACGTGTTTTGGTGAAATTAAATAAATTTCATTGAATTAAATTTTATTTTTATTTATTATTTGAAAATAATATTTTTGAACACTCGAGAGCAATATATATCGTCACCTGAAATGCAAAATAACGTAACAACATTTTCGGAAATTTACAGTGGCATGAATGAAACACGAAATAAAATGGAGCATGAGTGAAAAAAATTTTAATATTGGTTACAACTGGTTTATATCTGAGTGCAGAACCTGAAAATGTTGAACTTATGTAATATTATGTATGTAATTCGAAGTAGTGAAGCGTAATCAATAAGACACTCAATTTTGAATTTTTTGATGATACGTTATTTTGCATTTCAGGTGACGATATGTACATACAAATATTCATATATGTTTACGTATATTTACTTTTTAAATTATTTAATTGCCATTTCAATACTTTTTAAGCATTTAAATAAACAAAATTCCGAGTTTTTAATTCAAAAATAAACAATTATGCGCACACGTACATATATTCCCGCGTGTGTGTGGGTTTGTGCGATTTACATACACACATGTGTACCGGCTGGGCAACCCACTGAACAAAAACAACTTCAAAGCTAAATCTTAAATAAATAAATAAATATAATGAAGTGCAAAAAAGCGAGACGCGTGTGCAGACGAAAAGTTAATGAAATTGTTAACACAAAAAAAGTAAAACCAACAACAACAACAACCAAAACACATGAGCACACATTTGCCACCTTAGCGCGGCTGTGCTGCCATTTAATTTAAACATTTTTATAGCGTAATTTTTGTTTTTATTTTTTTTCATTTCAATAGCACTAGTCTGTTAAATGGAGCAATATTTGCTGGCTAAATGTAGTATTATGTGCGGCCAGCGTGCTGAATTGTCAACATATGACATGAAAATTAAAAGAAAAAATTAAAATATAAACTTATCTCAGCTAGACTACAGAACTCTTCTGAAACTGTTGTTACATCTTAAAAGGGAGTTGTTATTGTTGCAATTTATTTCAAATTAAAAAATATTACAGCTTTTCCTATATATAATTTGCATTCATTTCGTATTCAGTTTAACTAACTTTGTCATTATAAGTAAGACAAAAATCTCTTACACCACCTTTTGGTTTGGTGGGATGACTCAATTCGTTGCTTTATTTTCAACACAAAGTCATTATACTTTCATCATTCTCTCTCCCTCTCTCTTAGCATGTGTGGGCATAATTGTATTTATTTTAATTTTTTTTGCTAAACGAAATATTGACCGAAAAACACCGCATAACGACCCTTCAAAGCCAAATTGGCAGCAATGACTAAAACAGTTTAAACGCAAATCAGCAACAACAAAGGCACAGCGAATTAAAATCGTAAATCCCTGAAATGCGTTAATTTATTAATATAACGGTACTTTTAGATTACAAAATTCAACAGCATTTTTGGCATGTGATTCATTTGCGTACGTGCGCATGCGCTGGGCATAACCAGAATTGGTAAAAAAAACTTGTAAAAAACCACCAATTCTCCCCAACGCACTCATAATTTCACGCGCTCGCCTCCTCCGAACTTATGAATTTAAAATTTATTTCTGTTGTTAATTGCATGCCGATTATAAATTGCATTGACTTTTTATTTGGCTCTCATTGCACAAAACAAGGAAAAATTGAAACCGTTTCCGAGAAGTAACGAAGATACCGTTTTAACATTCGAAACTTTGTCACTTTCAATTTGATACAACTTTTATTCAAGAATTTTATAGTATACACATGTACACTTACATATGTATACTGTCATACACATATACATATGTACATATTTGCAATCATGCCTTTACTTTTGTGTGGTTCATTCTGCTCTCCAAAAGTTTTTTTTTTCGGTTTCGCTAAACTGCCAAGAATTCCCCAACATCGCTGAAAATCCATCTTATGCCTACTTTCCTTCTTCCTACATTGCTTTGATCTACCTCTCATAATTGCTCGTTTGATCATTCAACATTTGTATTTTACTTCCTCATCTGACGTCACAAGTCGCGACAAAATCGTTTTTGTTTTCTCTTCTTACCGCTATATTTTTATTTCAATTTTGAAATTCTTTTCAATGTGTGATTCACTCATACATACATAGGTATGTATGTATTTAAATTTTTCAATTTTAAGTTAAATAAATCAAATAAAACTTTCAATTCCAGCAGGGAGATTGCGGAAGCTGCCTGTAAATACAAAAACATCCCAAACGACCATACTTAAGACAAGAGTAACCAAATTCAGATCTACATCGAAGAAGTAATAACATAAGTTTCATCATACTCCTCCAAGTAAGATTATCTGCAGTTGAAACCACAAAAAGTAAGAGTCCACTAGTCGCTACCATAGTACATAAGAATGAAATTAAAAAAAAATCCAAAAAAATTTTAAATCCCTATCACAAATAATTCTTGAGTTACAGTCTTCTAAAGTGTCGCTCAGTTCAATAAGCTCCCTTAGGTTTATTTCAATTTTTCAAAACTACACAATTTACTTAAGTGAATACAACTAAATATTTTTCCTACCAAAAGTCATTGCATACAAGCTTTAAATAGAGTTGATCTGAAATTATGTCATGTCAAGACCTTTAATGTTATACTATTGAAATTCACTAAGATGTCGCAGTTATTCAGTTATTTTTCTTATTCATCCTTATCCTTCCCTTACAACTCATATTCGTACACATCCTGAACTTTGCTCAGCTCAAAATCAACTTTCCCCTTACCATTTCATAACCGTACAAACTCAAACAAGCTCTGTAGCTACAAACGACAGCTGCGAGCGCACACGGCACTAACACATTGGTAGATTTTAATGTCTTGTCTTATTAATTAATTTATGCAAACACGTTTTACTTTTATTATGTCAAATTTGTGTGTTTGTCTTCTTATGAAATTTATTCTGCATTATTTATTTTCATTTTTTGTTTTCAATTTTTTTTTTTTCGTCGTTTTGTTTTTGTGAACATACATATTTAGCGGCATGTGCGTGTGCCATTTTGTTATTGCTTTATCATTCACTGGCTGTCTCGCTAGCATAAATTATACAAACGATTCCAATATATAATAAAAATTGATTAGTTTATGCTGAAAAAGCTGTTAGCGAATTTCATCACTTCGCAGCATACAAAGTGAGATTAGGGCAACTCGAGAAGGGCTTACGAGAAATTGTAGATAGCACATCCGCTGTTAATTATTATTATTATTTCTCTAAATTTTTTTATTTATCATTTCTAACATTTTTTTCTATTTTTAATTCTTTTCCTTTTTAATCCTTTCTCGCTTTTTTGGCATTTTCTTTTTGTAAATCAAAACATTTATCAAATCCATCTGTTTGGCAAACACAGCGACTTTGCAAAACGAATAAAACGTTTAAAATTTTTATTCAAATTAATTTGTATCAATATTATTTTGAAGTCATAAGATACAACAAACGCCAACAAATTTTAAGTGAAACTGCAACAAACACGAGCGACCAGTTTATTTGCCTTTTTATATGTATATGTATATGTATATGTAGCATGTATTTATTTGTTGTTGTTGTGTTTTCTGAATTTTCGTTCAAAGTTTATCTTCGCATTTGGTTGCTGCCAAAGACATTACCCGAAAGTTTTGGCTTATATTATTGCCTAGTCATTATAGCTTAGTTATATTTTATTCATAAGTTGGACTCCACAACTACACATATGTATGTACATACCCACATACGTATTAGTTTGAGATTTTCGCGTGTCACTATTAAAATAAAAAACATAAAATCTAAAAAATTATGTTTGTCCACATTGCTTTGCACGCTGGTTTTTCTTTAATTTGGCTTTATGGTCATAGCCTACTTTTTGATTGTTTATTAGGTTTTTCTCTGCTACGGTGATTTTATTTGCAATTATATGTTTATCTTTGTACGTGTGTGGGGATAGCTAGCAATGCGCATGTGCGCCGATTTTCTTCTAAAATATTATTTATTCTACATTTTCGTCATTAAATCTAATATTTCGGCTGTAATCTACTTTCGTAAAAATCGTTAATTTTGAAGTACTAAATAATTCGATTTTGGTAAAAAATCTTCGTTTTTTTCAAAAAACAGTTGTATTTGTTAATCTCTAGGTGATGCAAAAAGTGACAATCTACAATTTTGATTGAAATCATCAAATTTCATTAAAAAATAATCGATTTGAATAAAGCCGATTTTAACAATTATCGCTTGGTTTTTTCAAATTCTTAATGTCGAATAATACCTAACGAAAATTAATTTCAAGTGCAAGTTTATAATTCACCACCTTATTCCAAAATAATTACTTTTAATCATAAATATTTTCAAAATAATTAAGAATAAATAAATATTTAAAATTATCATTATTAAATCATTTAACCGAATATTAAAAATTAACACCATTTTGATATTTTTTAGCTCAACACCAAATAATTTTCATCTACTTAAAAATAAGGTTAACAACTCGTTACTCATTTTACTCGAGTTAATTTTTTGTCATTTTTTATTATTATGTTTTGCTCGGCTTTTACAAACATCACCTGACACGAAATTCCCATCAAGTGAAAATACTATAAATGACATATCATTATTATAGCGACACTATTTCATATATAACGCATGCATGTATGTATATACATATGTTCATATATGATTATGTGGGTATGTGTATGAGAAAATGGCATATTTTGTTTTATGATTGACAAAGTTAAAAATCGTGGCACGTTCCGCTCAACGCGCTACATGCCGAGCACACGCAAGCAAATGTAAAAGTAAATATCTGTACATGCGCATGTGTGTATGTGCATTACTAAGTCACAACAATAATTATAATTGTGCATAACATTTCACCTAAATCTAATAAAAGTTGTGTTTTTCGAAAACAATTTACAAAACAATAACAACAGCGTATGAATAACGGTAGTACAATGCGCCTTAAGTTATGTGAGCACGAATATTTATGGTGAATGGAGGCCAAAAGTATTTTTGTACACACTTAACGAATTAATGCCCTTTAAGTGAATAGATTTTGGGACATGAGATATTGAGAAGATTTGAAATATTGACAAATAAATCAGTTATTGGTAGTTCACACCACTTGGAAGCATATACATAAGTACATTCAAATCTCAAATGAGCATAGCAAAAGGTGGGACCAATCTAAGATCATTTTTTTTATCGGAACAAGTACCGCGCGCAGTTAAAATGAAACAGTCCAAGTCAAATTTGATCGCATGAAGCATACCATCTGTATGTATGTATTATATATGTATAAATGAATATCAAGAGGGGTGTCAAAGAATAAATTATTTGTATATACATACATATATATATGGTAATATCAATATCTAGCGAAATATCTAAAGTGATATCAAACCAGCTTAGCTCCCAAAGAAATCATGGGAAAAAATTAAAATAAATTTTAAATTCAAAAAAAAGAGTTTCAAACAAAATATGGTAATAAAAAATAAATAAATAAATAATCGACCGCACGTGTAAAAATTTGAGTAATAAAATTTAATTTAATTTAAATATCAAATAGCAACAAAAACAAACAAGGTAAAGCACAAAACGAGAATACGCGGAATGAATGTCTGTATAAAAGTTATTAATGCCAACAAAAAAACGTCTTTGTTAATCAATTGTGCATACGTGTGTGAGTGTGTTTGGCAAAGGCAAAAGACCGAACGAAGAAACACGAGCCGTAGGAGATACACAGACACAGAGACAAATAGGCGCTAAAATTAATAGCCAAAATTGTTATTGGCCGATTCGAGGTGGCATGTGTGCGAAAATGTTGTCAAACAACTGCAAAAGTGTGTAACAGTAGCAATATGTATTTTGGCATAGGTTGGCGATAGGAAATGAAACGATTATGTTTTAGAGGTTTTAGTTTTTTTTTCGTTTTGGTATTTTTTGGTTTTAGATTATTGTAGTTTTCGTTTGTTTTGTCATACTTTATCTTTTTTCACTTTTTGTAGGAATTTGCATTTTCGCAAATATATTTATTTATGAATTATATTTACAGTCCACACCATAATGCTGACATCCGTAATGACTCTACTAAATATTTCATAAAACTTGATAACAGATTTCATTATCATCGATTGACACTGCCCAAACATCTTTTGAAAAAATGTATGTATAATGCGAGCAAGTATCTATCACGCTTGATTACCGAATACTATAACTATTTGATAAAGAAATTGTGAAGAATTCACGCATTCTGAGAATTAGAACCTCGCAGGTTTTGAACTTTGCTGAGCTTATCGTTGAGTTGTACCTTCATAAGCTCTCACACATCTTTGCTGTAAATCTCCTACTACTAGGGCAAACAACATTATCGATTTTGATCAAAAGAAAAGCTTTTGATACTAATCATCCAAAAATTAAAAACTGGGGAAACGAATCATTGATTTTTATAAAAAAAAACAATCGCGTTTGTGTTACAACAAATAAAATATATGGTTTCGGTTTCAAACTATTATACAATTATACGAATAGTTCAGATTAAACCACCTTATGGTAGAATCTTTGCATGCATAGCTTTCTTACTCTTCTTGGAAAAATACATGGTGTATCCAATTGATGTCAAATTGGGTCATAAAGCAATGTTATCGATATCAATCGGTATTAACTATGGCGAAATCTTAGACCCAAAATAGTATTTTTCAAAGTTCGATTTTTTTTCCAATCAAATTATAACAGTTTGCTACAATAATTATAATTTTTTGACAGAACGCTGCGTTGTAATTTATTCTATTTGAAAAAAATTCTAAAAATGATATAGTTAGCCATTGGGCCTGATGTAAAAGTAATAACTTGTGTCAGTTACAAAATTTTGATATGAAAATATTCATTGAAAATTTGAAATTTTAGCTATTTAAATATCAAATTGAAACTAGAGAGCGGCAAACTTTTTAGAAACCAAAAAATTATATTTTCGACACATACTTATCAAACATATATCATACATATATGTATGTATGTGTATCTATGTAGAATAATTGATTCACTACAATACAAAAGGGCAATTATATAAACTTTTCTTCAAAGTTTTTCGAAAGTCATGTATTTTACTTAAAATTCCTTCAAGCGTGAAATTGAACGGCTAGTATTAATTAAAACTATGACTTTGCTAACAGTTTATTAATGCTGCCTTGAAACTGTTATTATCATTTTTTTAAACGTCTTCAATATATACGATTTTTAAAAGCTGCAAATTAATGCAATGCAAGAAAAAATAAATATTTTTTAATTATAAGCAAATATCAACTCAGTTATGGGTATTTATGTATGCATACACAGTTTATATACAAACACATACATATGTACATATATAATATAAGGTGTGCATACCTATGCATACATAGATACATACATACTTGTACATATTTTTATTTAATGTGGTGCGTGTCTAAATAGTCACACCGAGAAGAATAATGCACGGAAACGCAACAATTTCAAAAACAAATGAAATGTAATGCAATCAAAAGAATAAGTACATGTATGTGTGTATGTAAAATGCATTAAACGTAGTGAAAACGCATAGTCAGCATGACAAAACGCCTAGGGGGCAATAAAAATGAAACAGAAGAAATTAAAAAAATACAATTTATAATTAAAATTGTAATACACACACGCATATATTGAACAAATACATAGAAAACACACGCCTACCAGTAGCAACAACATCAACAACCAACCAACACTTAAGTAAATTGAAAAAATAAAAAAAAATAAATTAAAATAAAAAATGTACAAGAAATAGCAAGTAATATAATAACAACAACGCAAGGCATTAATTAAAAAAACTCAAACAAAAAAATTTCAAAATAAAAGTATTACAATGCAAGAAAAACCAAAAGTCATAAAAGCCACAAAAAAAATAAAAGTTGTGTTGAAAAAAAGCGAAAAAAAGACACAAACTTCAATTCGCTCAAAATAACAAAGGTAGCAAAGAAAGAAATAATAAATAATTGCCCTGAATAAATTTTGTTATTATAATTTTTATGCATTTCACAAACGGCACAATTGTGCCACACATTATTGCATGCAGCGCCAGTCCATATGTTGTTCTACATACTTGTGCGTGCGCACACACTGCCTCTATGGGAACCCGTAGGAAAAGCTGTGGTTTGCAAATGTTCAACACATGGCTAACGGCCTTTTCGAAATTTTGAATATTTTTATTTTAATTTTGAAAATATCTTTAACAAAGAGTCACTTACTCCAGGCAATTCAAGCGTGGTCGTGCCTCCTGACTAACAGATTACAATAACACTGAGGAGGAGCAAACATCTTTAACAAACACTGAAGGGATTGTGTTCACCTGTACACAGACAAACACGTTTTTTATATATTTTTAAAAGACATTTTATATAATAAATATATATAAATAATGTGTATTTACAAAATTTAACGCATTTTAATAATCGCTGATTAATTTTGAAACATTATAAGATTCCTTTGATTCCGTAGCCGATCTCCAGGCGGATTTTCGAAGGTTTGCCGGCAGAGAACACTGCTTAAAATTGTCTGAAATTCAAAAACCAAAAAAGAATGCGGGTCTTGAACAAAGAACTCATAGCATCACTGGAAGGCCTCTTGCAAAATGCTAACATTTTTCCTACTGGGTCGATAAGTGCATCATTAAAACGAAATGTGTGTGGAGTCTCATTCATCAGTCGATTTGATCGCTCGGCTCGTTCGTCTGTTGCGGCAGTCGGGGGTCGGTCAGGTCGTCCATATAATTCGACGGGGTATATCATTAAATATTTTTCTTATAAATTGCTAGGAGAAAATTGTAGCATTACTACATATGCAACTACTATATTTACCTACATATGTACACAGAAATGTTTAGTCATTTTGTTTTTTTTTTTTTCGTTTTCTTTTATATGCGTATGTAATTAAAGAATAAAATTTATTTAATGAAAAGGCAGAACATTTTTTTACATTTAATTATAATGGAGGCGTTAATGTTTAAAGTGCATTTGTAGACAAGCATTTGCCGACAATAAACGCGAAGCATATACACACTTACATACAATTATACATGGGTACATACATATGTACATAAATACGTGTAGTAATATGTTTTTAATTGAAAAAACTATAGAAAATTACGGCGACGTCAGTGCAAATGTAATAAATAGGTCAAACAATAATCGTTGAAAGGGCGTGGCAGTTCGGTAGTTTGCGTGCCACATACATACATACATACATACATATGCTTCGTTGGGGCCTGTAACACTTTGTAAGGAATAATTCTGGTATTTACTTCTCCGGCTCATTGCATACAATTAATTTGATTATCATATGTGTTTTAAATTTAGCGGGAATTTTATGGATATGAAATACTTGCCACATCATTTGACAAATTGTATGATAGGAGGAATGCTAAAAATAATGGCGCCTTCATTTACACTTATAATAAATTTAGTTTAAAAATATGCATTATTAATTTTGTTTTAGCAAAAGGAGTTGATGGCGAGTAGTTATTGTAGTTTACTCAATGAGTTAGTGTTACATTATGGCACTTTGGGTAAAGTTCTAACACAATAAATAGCTAAGCTTGCCTAAAATTGGAGATCAAGTTAAGAATTAAAGTATTTCTGAAATTTGCAACAGTATTTCTCAATACTTCATACGCCGAATAGCCACTATCTAATAAAACAAGTAATTCATGTCAAATTTCATGAAAAGATCTTGCCACATTAAAGGATTTTCCATTCAAGGATTTCATGTTGATCGGTCAGTTTGTATGGCAGCTATAGGCTATAGTGGTCAGTGAGAGGTGGATTTGATATACCTGAAACAAATTTGATTTCCTTCTGACACCGGCAGTATTCTTTCGCGAGCCGCGCTTTGACAATCAGTAAAGACCAGAGGGGGAGATCGGCGATCTGCAACAATGTTTTGCAGATTTTTCTTCTCCAACATTTCATTACAATCTGGTCTGCGGGTTTTTCTTTTACTCTGAACATTTTACAGAAACTTTTGCAACATATTAAAAATCTGAAGACATTTTGGGTGTATCGCGGTAATCACGACAATAAACTTTAAACAACAGACCGACTTTGCCAAAGAAATAATGAAAATTGGTATAACAGACGAAAATGTATCGTCTTATCTCATCTGCAATCGATAAAAACCGGAAATCCAAGGACAGATTTTTCGCTTCCAATAAGTTCACAGCCGCTGTATATTTTCCGATTTCACTTGTCAAACTGCCATGCGCTAAAATGACGTCAACAAAACAGCGGATAGTTCGAATTTCTCCAGAAGAGCCAGATATCATGCAATTTTAAGGAAAATTGCATATTTTTAACTGATTATAAGAGAGTAAAACGTAAATAACAGTCTATTGGACCAAAATGTTGACAATTAAAATCAGAAGACCTTTTATTCTTATAAGAATTGCAACCGTCAGAGTAGTAGTCACATTAACTTTAAATAATAAACTTGAAAATACGGGAAATAAATATTCGTTAGCCCCAAAATTTAGAGCGACCTTAAAAAATATTAATCACTCACAGGCATTAAGAAATAAACAAATAGTTGTCAGGGAAAACCTTAAAAACTAAATCTTTCATAAACTACCCGCTAAGCCAAACTTATTTACGACAAGGAACACATAAAGGAAAGTAAATAAATAAATTTAATTATTTTAAAGATTATATACGTTTTCCAGGTAAGAAACCGCTTAATCGCCTTAACTGCTTTAATATGCCTGAGTATGTTTGTACATATGTATGTGTCTCATGGTTGTAGAACAGTTCCTTTATTCCTTTACAGCTTGAGTTCTACAATTAGGATGCAAGCGTTAAAGCGTATTTCTTCACCTAAGTTACACACACACACACACTGATCGTTCAAGCTACATTTTGTATTTCCAGTTATTTATTTCCCATTTATAGCACTATAAAATTTCGTATTTATAACCAATATCCACACATCCACACATGCATACATTCAATTATATATGGCAACTCTACAAAAGTAATAAAATAATGACAGACAAAATACAAAGGAAAAGGCAGGGAATATTAAAAATTTATGGGACTGCAGCATTCGAAGATGAAGAAGAAGAAGCAGAGGAACAATAAGAATAAAATTAAAAATTACATACATACACTTGAGTATTAAGAATAATATATGTATATACATACATACATATATAGAGGCATATAGGTGCGAGGAGTTTTACGAAATTATAAGACGGCAGCGAAGAGACACGGACGAACATAAAGACGCAAATGCATTGAGCTACAAAGAGGATACATTGTGCTCGCTGCTTGCATTCGTCATTGTTGTAAATTACTACTTTTTTCGTAATTTTTGTTGTAATAAAGTAATAAATATTTATAAACGTGCAGTTACTTCACACACACACACACACACCAACACCACTACTAACACCGCTGCAGAGGCGCACAGGCAAACGTCAAAATATGACGTTGCAAGAGAGTGAGTGCGAGTCAGTGTGTATGTACATATGTGCATGTGTGTGTTTGCGTCTTTGTTGTTGCTTTTGTATCGGTAAGATGAACGTGCTGGCAGATGCATTTGCATCCAGCCCATAAATACGACGGCGAGGCAAGCATGCGCGCAACAACAATAATATTGACTGACAATAACAACAAAAACAACAACTGCCGACTGCAATAAAAGTGCATTTCTTCAAACTGAACGAGTAATATCTTATGATGCTACTTTGTTATTATGCGGCTTATATTGTATGTACGTATGTTTGTGTGTGTGTGTGGGCAATGTAGCATCTGATGCTGCTGCTTGCCTTTTTTGTAGTAGTTGTAATTTTAATGCATTTCAACAGATGTGTTAAAATTCGTAAAGTAATCAAAAAATATCGTAAGAAATGCAAGAAGCAATAAAGCAAACACTCACACATACACACATACACACATACATACATTGTATGTACGTGCAGTGCAATTGCGGGGGGTAAGGATGTGTGGGCAACAAAGAAATAAGGAAAAGTGTCAGAGGGGATAAGGCAGAGCACAACGTTTACACGCATACACACAAACACATAAGCAAGCAGTTGTGTGTGCAAATCAAGCTGAATGGCTGAAACAGGAAGCAACACACCGCAGCAGCGGCTAATAACGCGACCAGCGTCTTCAGGAGTAGCGTTACAACAAGGTCTGCACCAGCTCCACAGCGGCGGCAGCGGAATGGCAGTGCCAGCGAATGCAGATGATGAAATACCGCTTGAAACCACATGCATTTCTGCTTACATACATACATACATACACACTTAAAGGCAATCGAGTAATTATAACAACAACACAAGAACAGCAGCTGAGTAAGTTGTTGTTTACACAAAATGAACACAACAACAAAGGCATCAATCGAGTGCTGCAGTGAAAGAACTGCGACTTCAAACGCTGAAGAATGAGTTGCACCAAACACAAACAAAATAAGCAACAAATCAAACAAACACACACACACAAAGCCGCTGATGCGCGCTTACATGTATACAGATACATATTATTTATTAGTATTTCTATATTGGGATGCTGAGAAAAGTCATTTACAGTGGAAATGACACGAATGTGTTTTACCCCTTGCCTTAAATTATATTTACAAATGTGACTAACGCAGCGATCATACATACATACATACATATGTATATGTAAATGTCGGCCGTGGAAGGAAACAACAAACTGCCAAATGTTGGTAAAGAATATGTTTATGCAAACATACATATGTATATATGCATACTTATTTATGTAAGTATGTAAAAATATGACTGTTCATGTATGTATGTACTACGAAGTACATATGTATGTATAAGGATCTGCTACAATATACATACATACATATGTATATATTTAGCCTAGAAATTAATAACTAATAAATTAACAATGCTCATAAAACAGTACTAAAATACAAAAAAAAAGTATTTTCAATAAAAAATAATTTGCGTATTAAAAAAATGTTTGGGGCAAAAAGTTTAGTTTGAAAAATTTTGGCATTATTTTTAGTATATAAAATTATTTTTACCATACAGACATTAAATTTATTGTAATTTATAATAGTTTGTTGGTTAATTAGTTATTTTTAATTGCATGTTGCTTAAGTATATCATTTTGTTATTTTTATAATTTTACATTTTTATTATTTTTTGTTTAAATTGTAGAAGGCTCAATTATTTGCAATATATTATATTTTCAGTAAAAAACAAATGGTAATAAATATTTTTAAATTATAAAATACGATTTAAATAAAAGTATTATATTTTGTCTCATAAAACAAATTTTATTGATTTTTTATTTTTATAATTTTAATATATAGTTGTATATTTGTATAATTTTTTGCATCGAAATTTAATTAATTTATTGTAAATAAGAGTCATTATGAATTATTTTTTTTTATAAAAAAATCACAAACATTTTTTTCTGAAAATAAATTGTTAGTTTTGCCTTGCCATTTCCTTACTTTTAAAATCTGATCTTTATATTCGCTTTTGTATAATAATAAATAATTATTGTTAAAAAAAAGTTAATATTTCATTTTTAGCTTCTTTACGGCTTTGCTCTAAAATTAAAGTTATTTACAAATGTAGAAACACATATGTATACATTCATACATACATTCACACTAACCAATAATTAAAATATAATTCTATAAAAATTCACCAAATTCATTCCGAATGCTTTATTACATATTTTCAGAATAGCTGCAAATATATTTATTTTGAACTTCACCGCTCATTATTTAAATATAATTCATAATTATATGATTAAGTTACATACATACATGCACATTTGTATGTATTTATAAGCAACAGTATACGGATTATATAAAGCATTTGAAATACAAAGCAACATAGCCACGCTTGGCTCCACAACTAAGCTAATTCGAATATTTATTAGAACATTTTCAAACTGCAAAACATACACACACACACACACACATAGGCGCACACAGACGCTAACAGAAGTATCAGAGCTTTCCTTTAAATCACTTTAATAACACCCATAATTACAGCGCCCAAAACTAGCACACAATATACAAGAGCCAAAACATTTCGCATACATACATATGTATGTATGTATGTGTTTATGTATGTATGTAGTAAGCGCGCAGAAAGTTCAAAGACCTGCGCGAACGTGTAACACATATTTTCAGAAGCGAAATTAGTTTAAGAAAAAAAAACAATACATAAATAATCCGAATCGTGTAGACATTGTACTCGCATTTTTGTGGCAAGCGAAATCTGCAACGAAACTTATTTAGACTCGTGCAAATGGAAAATATGTATTTATATTCTAATAAAGAGGCGCACACAAGGATGCAATCGAAACAATATTCATACGACGAAAACAATTATGGGCACCCTTTTGCCCCTTCTTTGTAATTTTGATTTTATTGCATTTAATATACCCTGTAGGAAAATTTTGGCAATAAATTTGGTGTGTATATGTTATATTATATGAACTGAGTAATGTGTTGGTTGCTGTAAAGAAAACAATGTTTAAATGTGTAGAACTCAAAATTTTAGATCCATTAGCCCTACTAAGTATGGTTAAGCATAAAACTTAGCAATCTACCATAGCAGCTGTGGTGACATTTTGTCATGATTCTAGTTGAAGACTCCTGAACTTTTCGTGCTAGAAACCAGCAACAACATCAAAGTAAATCACGGCACCTTGAAATCAATTACTGAAACTACCCATTTCTCCAAAATATGATATACAACAAAGGGATCTTGAGAAACGATCCGGCAGGAAGTCACTTACACTTATTACTGCTTACTGTCAAAGCTTCATTATTGAGTTCACTAAGATCAAAATCTAATCTAATCGATCAAAAACAAATCTTTTTGTTAAAAACTTTTTTATTTGCCAAGACACCTTCACGAACTTTGGACAGAATACTTTCCAAGTCAACACTGCAATCAGAAAACATACGTACATATGTATATTATTCAGATTGGACCCCAATATAGCACATAGCTGCCATACAAAATCAAGCTACATAGGTTAATTCGTCTTAAAGGTTGTTTATAATCACTCCTTCGTTGTCAAGCTCTTCAGACCGCGTCTTCACTGGGAGTATCATTTAAAGCAGAACAAACTTTCAGTTATATACTGGTTGTTGTTTTTTAGTCTCCTTAAAGATTCGTAACTACTTGTATGCCAAAAGCAAATTATTATGAACCGAAGTAAAATGATCAAAAAAAGAAAACCTTTTTAGATGATGATGACTAGGATGTACAGTAATATGTAACAGCTGACTTAAGTATTAAAATATCTTAGGAAATATTGGAATTTGAAAAAATATATATAAATAGGAAAATATAACCATGATTAATGTAATGATTCGATTTCAAAATTGTATATCGACAAATATTCCGTTATCAGTTATAGAAGTTTCACGAAGAAGTCCCAAATTAAACTGGCACGCTGTGAACACGGCTTACGACACACAAATTAATATCCAAATTACCAGTTCCGAAAGCCATTTGAGATCACAATTCAGACCCAACGGATTTGTATGGTGTATGGGAAAATAATTTACACACACACACACAGGTACAAACAAATAAATTTACGTCGAATAACGCGCAAATTTCAACTCTTGGTGTTGCATGATTCATAACGACAATTGTGAATTGTGAAATTATTGCGAAAACATTAACAACAACAAGCACACGTACGGCTGAATGTGAATAAATAAAAAATAATATATTTGAATTAAAAATAAATACTATTAATTATGAGCGCACAGCGATGGGGAAAAATATGAATAAAATCAAATTATATATTATTTGTGCTACAATAAATTACGAGCGTCGCTAACAAATGGCGCGACACAGCCAAAGCACAACGGCGTCTTGCGCGTCATGTTGCGTCTAGGCGAGACTGTTGTTGTGTTGTTGTTGGTAGCTATGACGCAGCTCGTGAGTGAATTGCAAGGAAAGATGTTTAGACGATTGTTCGACGGATTTGTGGAATTGACGTGATGGCAGCGGGGACAGCGGCGGAAATTGCAACACTGCACGCCATCATCAATGAGATGATTAATAAGAAAATATCTACACATGGTTACACATATGAATAATATTTACTTTTTCATTTGTATGTACATACATATGTGTTGGTGTGTGTATTTGCCCTCCGCAGCGATGCTATCTTTTTAATTGTGCATATTAAGAGTTTTCAAAGAAACAAAAACAAATACGAACCAGCGCTGTCGCTCTAATAGTTTCTGGGCCCACTGCAGCCCTGTGCGGTACAGTGCATGTTGCGGCACAAACAACAACTCACCGGCGCAATGACAGTCCGCATTAAAAGTATAAATGTAATAAAAATAATGAAGCGAAATGCGAACGGCTGCGCAGCGTAGGCCATGCGCTTGTGTGTGCTTCGGTTTAACCCAGCAAGCTAAAATTGGCGTGCGATGCAGACCAAGCTGTTCGATTCGCCAATTCTCTGCGCGCTATTTTCTATACGCCACTACACTGTTAAAAAATGTGCATATAAAAACAACAAAAAAGTTAGAAATTCTAATTCGTACCAGAGAGCCCAGGAATTTCTCATTAAGTGTCATAATCGAATCATTCCAAGTACTTGTTCTCAGATTAAAAAAAAGGGGGCTTAAATAACAAAGTCCAAGTAAAGCCAAAACACAGCTTGAATACATTCCCATTGGACCAAATATGAAAAAAGGATTTATATTTTAAAGCTGTGTTATGTAAAACCTATAGATTTCTGCATTTTTCGTCTTAAAGCACGAAATATATATCACAGGCTTGAGGAACAGTTCATCTAGCTACCTTTTTCATACTTTTTTTTATAAAATATAATGTTGCTCTACTTTTCGCTACAGCCCCTTTGAAGCGACTTAAACCATTTGGTTCGTTGGGTTATTCCCATTAACGCCATTAACGCATGCGTATGCGCACCAAGGTATATAAGGGAATTTGAAAACAAAACTCGCCAGCGGAAAAAACAACAATAACACAGCAATAAAACAAGCATGGTACGCATCTGAGTTATAAATTAATTTATTTCCAGTACTTATATTTATTTAGTTTATATTTTTAAATTTTATTATTTCGTTCCACAAGCCTTACAGCTTACCGCTCAACAGAGTCAAGAAACACACACCGCCACTCACGTGCATACATGCATACAAACATAGTTTTTTTGTACGCATTATTTGGTTTGTTATTATAATGAGAAAACAGGCTGCTGATTGTTCCTGGAAAATTCCAACCACACAGAGTTGCTTTTTGTGCGCGTAGACTTCAATGAAAACTCAAGCGATGGGGGCGGAACTAAAGATAATACATTATGCGTGCAATTAAATTAATGTACACACATGCACGTACATACATACATGACCACATGAGTATATTTTAATATCAAAATTAAACGAGTGGTGGCAGCCCAACGGATCGCAAGGGCACACAACCGACCAGGAGCGGCACGGACTGACTGAGCGACAAACTGACAGATATACGGACAAATGGCGATCAGCCACATGTGGCGATTTAAGAATACAACAACCACAGCAACAGCAACAAAAGAGTTATATTATAATTATTCCTTCTTTGTTTCATTGAGAGCAATGCCACAGCAAGCTTGTCTTAAAAGCTTTATTGTTTTTTTTTCGTTTTTAGTTGTTTGTTGTTTGTGCCCGTTCAGTTTTATATTAATAATTTAAATCATGATTTTCTTTGTTATAACTGCTTAAATGAAAATATTTTCGTACAAGCAAATTGTAGTATGTTTTCGCCTTTCAATACACATGTCTTCTTAATGTTTATAACGTTTAATGATTTCATGTGTCCGTCTGTATGTGCACGTAGACGCATCTGTGTGTGTATTTCATATATTTAATTTTATTAATTTCTTTTTTTGCTTTTCATTATGGCCACTACAAGGTTGCGTTTTTATTGTTATGAAGTTAATTAATTAATGTTCGCCAGCAGCTGAACAACGTGTTGATCTATACAATGCTTTTATTAAAATATGAAAAATTAATTATTATATGAGAACGCATATGTATCTATATATGTATGTACATACATACATACATATGTTCATACATATACGAGCAAGCGTAGGTAATGATATTGTAGATACACGGCGTAATGACAATGAAATCGAAAATGCTGTGACCCAAAACAAATTGTTTGCGCCAGTAATACACTCTCACTTTATACACCTGTGTATAGTACACATACATATATTTTTGTTTCTAGTATGAATGTGTATGTGTGATAAATATCTCAGCGAGATCTCAAAGTGATTGGCGCAATTTGGATTAATGCAATCGATATTCGTCAATTTGCGATATAAAAAATATGTGAAAACAAGTTTATCTTAGCATAATTAGTTCAGACTGTAGACATACACCGTACGTGCACGTAAGTATGTCGATACAATTTAAAAAGGTCAGAGGTTATGAGGGCTAATAATGAAATTCTCACGGAATATGCGGCCTAAAATGGCTTAGGATAGCTGCAGAAAGTTTAAAATAGGTTAATAGATAATAGGTAGTTAGGCCAGTCTAGGATTTTCAATAAAATACTCGTATATTTTTTTGCTTAAAATAGTATTTAGGCGACTAAAAACTTGATTCAATTGTTAGAACAACACAGAACATATGTTTCATGTTTCGAAACTACACTTTTCAAACGGCTCCTTGCTCACTTCCAAATGTATCCATTTGAAATTTCAATAGTGTAGAATATTCTTTTCCCGTCCAAGCTATCATGAAAAAGGTGATTCCAAAGATTGGTCAATAGAGGCCATTTTGTATAAATATGTAATATAATTAAATGTGTGTACTCAAAGACATATTTTTAATAAATCTAAAAAGGCTTCTAAAATAAGTTTAATTTATCATCTCATACCTTGAATCAGGACCATAACGTTCAACTCCGGTGAATTTAACTCCTCAGTAATGTATTAAAACTTCACATGAGTTAAACGGTCAAAAATGACGGCTTTAGAGTATTCAAAATAGAAAAAAGAAAGTATCACAAAATCCAACCAGCAGTCAATATTACAACTTTACTCACTGAGAATTTAGTTCCTCCAGGAAGAAGGCAGAATCCTTTATAACAAAATATAACCGCTCAAAAATTCAAAAGTTTACTTTAATGCCAATATAATATTTGTCAATAAGACAGAAGAACAAAATTATCAGTACCTTTTTTACAACTTATCATTGCAATTATAATAGAAAAGGTCTTTTGAAGAATTTTAATGACATGAATAAAATGATAAATATTTTATTTACAAAATTAATACTCAAGTATTCTTAGAAGTAAAGAAGAAAGCGTGACGTGGCTCATATCGGTCGAATTTATAGACCATTTGTATTTTAATAATTTGCGAATCCACGTCAACGCTAATAAGAGCTAATACTTTTTTATGACTCAGGAGTTAAATTTATTCAATATTTTTGATATTATCATTCCAATGGCACATTGTTTTTGCATTAATTATTTTTCATATAATTACATCTTTAAAGGAAAAGCAGTGTTATAACTTTAACGCCCGAATTTTATCAGCTATTTCGAGTCAAACTTCGGGGTTTCGCGTGTAACTCATTATTAGGCGATTTATTTGATACAACTTTCAATGCAGTTGCGGGTTAAAAATACAAAATTACACCTTGACAGTTAATTTACTGCTAAATACATACATTTAAATGCTCTTAATTAATATTGATTTGTCTCCTTAGTGACTTTTTTGAATCAAATCATTAAATAATGTACGCAGGTGCCTTGGCCCCAATGTACTGCATAATTTATTTACAACGTTGATGTACTATAAATGCACTGCCATATAATTAAATGCACTAAATTAGTTTAAATTTCTCAAATAAGCTTTCGGTTAATTAAGCAGCCTTTACTTGAATCGCGAGACATTAAGTAGTTTTGCAAATAACCTAGCCAATACACAAGTTGCAAGCAATATCTAATGCAATTAGATTTGCTTCAATACAAAACAGTTGACGTCATATTAACCCAGTCAGAAGAAAATATTATTCTGTTACACCCTCTACAAATAAAAAGGCTTTCATACAAGGCTTTTATTTTGATTGTCAGTTTGTCTGACAGACATAAGCTATAGTAATCTGATCTGAAAAATTTGTTCGGAAATTTTACCAATTGACTGAACAATAGTCTACTTGTATGTCAATTCTGGTGAACATATCTTGTCAAATAAATCAGTTTCCAAACAGGAACTTGATTTTAAACGGTCAGATCATTTTCTTGGAGAGAAAAGACGTCTGCAAAAATTCAGATAGATATCTCGCAAATAAAATCGACTATTCTGGGTGTTACAAACTTCGAATATAATATACCTTGTTCAGGGTATAAACAAATTATTCTGATGTAATAATAAAAGGTTGTGTGATAAGACTGAATCTTACAGCTGCTATTTCTAATACTCAAGTCAGACAAAACATTTCAGATTGATCGTTGCATGAGTTGGTGTTTCAGCCTTATCTACAGACTAATGCATATTTCAGAACAACCAATGATTAAGTCAATTACGTAAAATCAACTAAATTTAGGAGAGTTGTCTGAAATGGCTATTTGGTTAAAAGAGCTTTAACTTGTGGAAATGTGCATATGCCTTCATCAATTATGTCTGATAAGATCAAATGATCAATCGCTTAAGAGCTACTACTTAAAACCCCCATCAAAATAACAGTTTTTTCTTTAAATTTTCTTCTTTTTCCAATGGCATTTTATTTTAATGCTTTAAGCTTGCTAGACTAAGAAATAAATATAGTTCAGACACATACATACTTGTACATGCATATGTATATATTATTTCCTTGACTTGCTCTCTTTGCGGACAGAAGACGGTAAGAAAGACATAATTAATGAGCGAAGTGAAAAAATAAATAATAAAACTAAATTAAAGTTCGCAAAAACAAAAAAACCATAAAGACGCAGAGCAAACAGCATCAAGAGCAGGCCTTCACTCAGTCGCCCGTTGTTGTGGTCTTTATTTTAAATGTGGCTAACGACGCCAGTGTTCGTAATGCAAACTTGCAACGCTTGCAACAGCGTCAGCGACATTAATGAATGAAGCCAAATGTGTAAATAATTTATTAAACAACAACCAAAGACAACTGTAACAGCAACAACCATCAACTAAAGACACGTTAGGAAAAATGTCCATGTATGTAATTGAAAAATTGAGAAAATAACTTCAGACTTGTTAAACATTACAAATAATATAAATAATTAATAAAAAGTTGCTAATTTTGCTTGCACAACTGGCCGCCATAATTACAACACTAATAACAAAATTACAACAATAACAGCAAAGCGTGTTTACTTTATGGCGACAATATGCGTTTTGCCAGATAAACGACTATTTGCGAAATTTATTTGAGAAGTGGCTAGGAAATCGCATACAAAATTATATTTTCAATTTGCTAATTACAAATGAAGTGAGCAAATATTTTGTCTCAATCGCCATTAAAAGGTGGTAATTAATATGGAGCGGCCTCATAATACCGCTGCAATTAGTTGTATTCAACGCGAAAAATATTGCAAATAATTGTTAATGATCTGTAAAGTTGTTTAATATTTGAACAAATTGTCGCTATAAATTTAGACTTTACACCGAAAGGGCTGTGAATCCAGCAAATAACAAGGGATTGTCAAGTAAATGTGTTTTGAAAAAAGTTATCTTTGCATTTTAGCATAGCTAAAACAACTAGTCCTAGAATAACCAGTTCAGTACTAGTTAATTAAAAACTAGTTGGTAACTACTTATTTGTCAGCAGTTTGTGTAGCAAAAATTTTAACGAAAAACCATAGCAAAATTATTTTGAAAACTCTCAACTCAACTGCCTCCAGTACAGTAACGACCAAGCACTTGTAACCGGCAGACTTCTCTATTGGGAGCGCACCTGTTTGTGTCCATATTTTGTACATACCCGGTGCGATGTACCATACATTTACAAATTTACATGCCCGCGTGATAAGTGCAACTCGTTTGTACGCATGTTTTTGGTTGCAGCTACATGCTCCGACACAAACTTACGCGTGTCAAAATAAATACGCACAACATTTGCAAATAACTAACAACAACAACAGCGTCAACAGTGCGCAAAACAAATGATAGCGGCATGTAAATATTTGAAGAAAATACAAATTACTATAAATACATAATGTTTGCGCGACTTAGAATTAATGTTATGCGAAAAAGTACAACAACAATTATACACGAAGTACAACAACAACGAAGTGAAGAAGTTGACTTAGTGTGTCTTGCAGAAATGCGGTCGCAATCATTTGCATAGGTGCATAGTTGCCCAGTCCCACAGGAAATTTCAAGCCACTAATTAAAGGGTGTGAAATGCATGGCATGTGGCTAACTGTTGTTGCAATGTTGGGACTTTGATCCTTTATTTTTTCAACATTATTATAAATGGTTATTTAATATTGAATATTAAAAATATATTTTATTATTTAAACCTCTTTACTTAGACATATTTTTAGCTAGAGTTGCCACCTATCAAAAATTTTAAATTTAAGAAGTTTGCTCGAAACATCTAAGGAAGTTGCTGGAAGAGTATTGTAAATGACTTTAATTAAAATCTGTCGCAAAACGTAAAATTTTTCATTATTATTAAAACTTAGTAAAATATAAATTTATAGTCATCGGTAACCTAGAAAAATCAATTTGGTCGAAACATACAAAAAGTCATCTGTGAATGCCTCTGAAATTTCACTATTTATTCAAAATATGAAATGGAGTTGATATCTAAGAAAAAACTTCAAAGGTTTGCTCGAATCACAAGAAAACTCTTGTATTATATCAGTTTTGGTAACAAATTAAAGAAAGAAATTTTATAGAAGAGCTGTCACCTGCCGGGAACCAAAACTTTTGGAAATATCTTAATAAATGTATCTAAAAATGTGAGTAGCGTTTTATGTTAACCGATTTTCCTGCAGGTAATGTTGTAAGCTCCACAAGCATTAAAAACGCTTGGAGGTTTGTGTGCAATTGTGGTACGAGGAAATACAGGTCTCGAACTGGACTATGCTCTATGTTGATGGTGTTTTTCGTTTCTTCTGCACTGCAAACTACAACAAAAGCAAAAACCAAGAACCCACCAGCGCGTCTCGTGAAAATTCTGTACTTTCTGCGCTGCTAACACACTCAACAAACAGACAAATAGTGTTAAGCTAACTTACTAACTAACTAACGGTATGCGACAGCAAATTTGCTAACAAAAACAATAGCAAAATAGCAAATAATAAAAGCAACACTATTAGTATTGTAAAAATGTTAATAAATCGAATGAGAGAGGCGCGGCGGCAAAGAATTTCGAAGCTTTCGAGTGGCTAAAGCGAACATTTCGATTTTTATTTTACTATTTATATTTGTTGTTACTGCTGCAGTAGTTGTTGCTTTTGTTAAAATATTTTCTCCATATACGCCATCCACTGCTATTTGTTGTAGAATTTTTCTATTACACCAAATATTTGCCTAGACAATTAATATTAAGCGGTAAGCATGGAATTTACAATGCTTCTTCGGCAAATACTCAATGCCGATGCCGCTGCCGCTGCCACTCTAACTGTAAAGTAGGTAAATAGCTGCAACAAATTAGTAGTCAAACAGAGGTATCGGAAAGCGAGTAAGTGCAATAAACGCCGATGGAAATTGCTTATTGAAGATTTAGGCCACAACTAATTTCAGCTTTTAGTTGAGGCGGAGTGGCAAGTATGCGCCTACGCTGAAGTGTGGCAAGCATTTTGCGCGTTAAGTGTGAAAATTTAGCCACTCACGCAATTAAGTTGCCCCACAAGGAATTATATACACGCACACATGCACAGTTATGTTTACTTTATGGCAAATGCGCCTAGAAGTATACTAAAAAATATTCTACTCCTTGCTTTCGCACTGATACGTGTGTTTGTAGACTAAATATTTGCAGTTTAACCACGTCTTTCAAACACTCTGCCACCGAACAGGATGTGCTTCAACACAGCGCCAAAGTAGGAAGCGTTTGGCCATCAAAGCACACTTTGCTGGCATAATTGCAGGCGCAAGAGCCTTAGTTTTCGCACAGCACTACACACTTGCCACTCACTCATGCATAGCTGTAAATATGTAGTGGTGTAGTGGTGTGGCAAACAAGTGTTGCCACTAAATCGAAACATTTTCCACCAAATTGCTCGCACATAAAACGTAAATTGTTTGTGCAAAATGCAGGCGGCGTCGACGCCGTTAACAGCAATTGCGCGGAAAACCAGCAGAAATGTTGCTGCAGCAAAGGCATTACTTAAATGTTGCAAGGAGTTGCGTTGCACAACCAAAAGGACATAAGCGCGCACAAGCGGATATGTATTTGCAGTTACATGTACAAGTTGTTGTAGTTGTAAGCACTTGAAAGCGCTGCGGCAAAGCAAAAAACACTGCAGCCGGACTTGTGCGCACAGCAACACCGCAGTACATGCAACACTTGCACGCCTCGGCGATTTTGAAAAGCTGTGCGGCACAATGCAGCCGCCGAGAGACAGAAAGAAAGTGAGTGAGTGGCGAACGTTCAATGCTGTGCACCTGGCTACTGTCCGTTGCGAGTTGCTCCTTGTTGCAACATTCACGCCTGCAACACCAGCTTTACCTACATCGAAGCTGCATTCACTTTGGCTGCTGGTGCGTGAGGACAGTGGAAAGTGTGCTGCTAACAAAACACAGCAGACAACACGAGTACACATGTATAGACGTGTGCTTGTGGCAATCTCTTACCACTATTTGCCACTAGCAGTTTCCTCAATCATAGCCAGCATTACTGTTGCTGTTAGCATTGCTTTTACTAACAGCACATAAATTACACGCGGAAACGGACGCTCAATGTGCCGCCAAGTGGACGCGCAATTTCTTTGCTAACTGCCTCTTAGCCGCGTGCCACCACCTGCCTTTCATTGTACATTTTCAGTTCTTTCTTACCTGCAACATTTCGTCAGCGCTTTTCTTTATGCGCTTACAGCAAAAGGGGCGGCAGATTTAAATGCCTTTTTAGTGTTCGTTTGTATTTAAATGTGCGTTTACAGCAACACGTGCAACAGGCGCACAGCAAATGTGACAGGTTCTACAACTTGCAGTGGCATAAGCAAAATATTGCGGTGTTGCAACAACAATGTTTTGTAGAAAATTTGTTGTGGAACTCTTGCCAGAGATATTTGTAGAACGTGGATTTTTTTGTTTTTGCAAATGAGTTTAGTTTTTTTTTGTGAGCACCAGTGTACTTTTCGGTGCAGGCCACCTTTTTGTGCACTTTTATAAGGTCTGCTGGTTCTAGAAAATATAATTTGATGTGTGAAAGCAACATTACAATTAGCCGCGCATTGCTCGACAACCAATATTGATCACATACTCGAGATTATTGACCATTGTCCGATTTAACACTAAACAATGAGCTCAGTTCGTGAAAAAATCTTTAACTCGTGAAACTAGGTACAGAATTACTTAGAGACGCTGTCAAACCCAAAACCATAAACACGAGTTTGTAGAAAAGTAGAAAAGTTTGTAGTTTGTCTTCGCACAGAAGCTCAAAATCATAAACTCGAGTTCGAACTCGCTCTGAAACCCGAAATTATGCACTCGAGTTTATTGAGCAATTTAATGTCGAGTAAGCAAACTCTCCCAAGCTCAACGCAAGTTCTTTTCTCAGCAAGAAGCCTATCATTTGATGGCATCGTCGATATCCGCACTATAGCGGAACGATCAGAATCAAGTGTTTGTATGGAAAACTCTTTCATTTGCATATAGCTGCCATTCAAAGTAACCGACCAAAATAAATATAAAGATCCTTTTATATCCTTTTTTGCTATAAGAAATTTGCCTCAAACGGGTGTTATAATTATAGAACAGCCGAAGTTAACGTTTTCTACTACTATCGTAATATTTTAAGTTTAAGTCTATGAGTTTTCGAGGAAGAGAGCTATGACCGGCATTTAATATTACTTATTATATTGAAATTAAGACGATAGTAATAGATTAACACAAATTTAAAATATATTTACTTAAACATTTCTAAAACAGCTCATAGTGCCACTTTTAGTCTTCGTCATTATTTTACAAAATTTTTCTAAACAAACAAGTTACAAAACACCACTTTTCTCATTAAGCGATGGAAATTTATTATGAAAATAATTTGTTTTTCCTAAATAATTATTTATTTAACAAAATTACTATGATACTTATAATTATTTATAATTAAGAGACGATATCGCCTTACTAATCCCAACTAACTAACTACATGCATGCCTATCATATAACTGCTTGCCTCTTGCCTTAAGCCATTTACAGCCGTGTCATGTACTAATTACTAAGCAATAAGTTGTAAAGTTTTATTACTTGAATTATATCGCGCATTTATCAAATTATAAAATATATTCGTGTGTTAAACACGCACATGCACACATGTTGACGGTATATGGCGATGAGTTGAGGAATTGCTTGTTTATTTGAATTTTAATATTTTCCGTCTTACTAAATATCTGCGCTTAGTTAAGCTCTGAACGCAATTTATTTATTTAGTAATCTATAATATGTTATTAAACGCGGTTTTTATATGGCATACCTTGACAATCTTATCTGGCATTAAATTATTATTATTATGGCTTGTTGTTACTGGCGTTTAGGCGCTATCATAGCTGCTAACAACAAGGTAATACGCTTTCGAAAATACAATCTAACAATTTGAGTTTAAGTAATATTTAGTTTATATGGGTTTTTTATTATTTTATTTTCTTAAATACAACATTAAAATATACTGCAAATATATCTATGAATGTGTGTGTGTGCGTGTGTGTATAGCGTGTACGTATAATATATTATATGGCAACGATTTAATATTGCCGTGTGATTAAAGTGATAAGCATTTTTATTATACGGCGATTGTAATTTAATAAAATTAGTTACTATGTATGCGCATATATGTATGTACATATGTATATGCTAAATGTGTGCTTGTATGTGTGTGTCTGTGCGTGCTTCATATTTTAGGGCGTCCGACGTACTGGTCGTAATGTCTTTTATACATTTTAAGTGGAAACAAATATTAATTTTATTGATCGCATACATTCTATAAATATGCAAACACACACACACACATGCACATATATATACATGCATGCATAATCATGTCTATGTCGGTTTATAGCATTCGAGTCAAGGTTATTGCTATTTGAGCGAAGCTAAAAATTGGTAATATTTAATAAAGTAATAAACTAATTGAGTGATTATAAATTTTATTTGACACTATTTGCATTATAAACTCGCTTACACACTAGTCTATGCATACATACACACAAACAAAAATACTAAAATACAATTTACTAATAATAACTGTATCGCAGAAATGTGGAATCACACTGCGAGTATTCGTAAGCGCGTATGGTGCAAAGGTCGCTCGATATTTTTTACACAATTTTTGATTTGGCGATTGGTTAATAAGCTTGTAGACACTTGTAGCCACGTGCTTTCATTTAACTGCTATATGTACATTTCCAACCAATACTATTTTTATAATTATGTCAGCACCGACTTGTTATTGCACCATTTTAAATAATTTAAACATTATAATAGAACATAACTTTCATATTTTATAAAGAAAGGCGAAAAATACGTTATCAACAGGATCATAAAAATTCTTGTGTACTCTCCATTTAGTATTATTGTGATCAGCATCACATGATTTTATATTGTAAGAGATCGATCGTCTCAGTGTGAATTTTTCGAAAAAACGATTTTTTTTGTTGCATTATCGGATAGATATGTGCACTATAATAAACGTGCTCTAAAAAAAAAATCGAAATTCATAATATGACGGTCGCTACAGCGTTTATTGTAGAAAGAGAACAGGGTAGGGAACAGAGCAAGACAATCTTTAAACGCTTTTTTCTCAGAATTCAAAACGGTTTCCACTCCCAAAGAAAGAGTTTTGAAGATATCTAGTTCCTATTTGGAGAGAGCATTTTTAACTTCATTCTCTATCTAGCTTTTGAGAAGACGCTCGGCATCATTAAAACTAAATTGAGTTTAAATGTCACCAAAATGCGAGTTAAAAACCTTTCAAAGGGGACTTGGAGAGTTCTGATTTTGTACAGTAAAAGGGCACAAGGATGTTCAATGCATCTTCTATTAAATATACAAGGTTTGCAAAGTAAAACTCTCTTTCAGGGACGAGAATATTATAATATAAACGAGGTTGATGTTAATCAGTTCTGCAGGCAAGTCCTCAATATGATCTCCACAAAGTCAAATGGTTGGATAACTATCTACAGAGTTAATGAAAAATGACAACTAGTAAATAATTGCCCACTGAATGCTCTGCTGCTCACTTTGGTATTGAGTATGGCCACTGAAAACAGTATATTCTTCAAAATATACATATGTCGTCGACCGCAAAGTAATTCCCCTTGACACCTATACATTTGCGCCAACGGAACAGTTGTTTAAGTCAATTTCCGAAATAGCCTTCAATGCACGTAGCGATTCACGTTTAATACCTTCAATTGACTCAAAACGGATTCTTCGGAATAGCCAAAAGTCATATGAAGCTCAATCAAGAGAATTCGATGGCTGCGGCACTATATTGGTTGAAAATCTCGAGAAAATCTACGAATAATCAATGCAGTATGCGAGGGTGCATTATCGTCGTGCAAAAACAAAGAGTTATCGGCGCATAATTCGTAGTATCGTTTCGATTGATTTTGTGTAAGCATAAATCCCCGGTAATAATACATTTCTTGATATCCTGGCAATCGGAAAGCATTGTTTTACAAACGTTAAAGCGACGGTGTTTTTCGAAAAATTAAGAGATTTTGGATCCAATCGTTCACTTTTCTTAGGCACAAATGATTTTTCAAAGTGGTTTTCACTGAGCCTTCCGATATTCCAACGATGCCAGTATGATCTCTGATCTGGCAATCGTCGATTCTCAAGGAGCAATTCCTTGATTTTATGGACGTGTTGATCATCAGTTCATGATGATGACCGTCCTGAACGTAGTTCAGTGGACCTGTGAAAAATACCTAAATTTTTAACCAGAAAAGTTTATTTTGGAATGACTAAATGCTTCAACACTGCAGCGAATTGGAGAAAAAAAATTGTTCACCATTCCATTGAAAACTGTTTTTAGGTTCATAAGGTGTCCCAAAGCAAAAAATAATAATTTTTCGAAAATCGTAGTCTGGCCCATAAGCTAAAATTGTTGGAAACTTCGAAATAAAAATTTGTTGTCAACTTTAAAAACACTTTAACGGAAATTCTCTGAAATTATTAGGCAACCAACATAAAAAAGGTTGTGAATACCCTTAACTCAATTAAAAAATGTGAAATGTAATGACTCATTCAGCAATTAAATATCAGAAAATATACCTGGAAATAATAATAAAGTATGTACATATGTATGTCGCTTGGTATCTGCACGCAGATACACACATACTAATGCGTAACAATAACAATAATAATAATATAATCAATATGCACCTGTATTTATGTATGTGTGTACCTAAGCACTCATGATATATATTTATAAAGTCAATGTGTACATATGTACCTGCGCAAATAATTATAATTTTTTGACACCATAATGTTATATGCTGCTTTGACATTTCCGTCTTACAATCAAACACAAGTCGAACGCAGACAATCGAGCGGACAAGTCAGCGGAAAGTGACTGAAAGGCAGGAAAAATATGGCCTGCAGCGAAATTTGTAACTGATGTCGCGTAGACGGATACAAATATATGTTTGTTTACAAATGCACGTATGTGCGCTTGTGTGTATGCAAGGCAGATAGGCGATAAAGATACGATTTCGTGCAGACACACGCGCACACATGTTGGTTGTTGGAAGAGTCAGCGCTAATGCAAATAAAATGCATGCAGAATGACGTATGTATGTATGTATGTAAAAATATTTCTTACTTTACATGTGTGTGTGTGTGTGTGTATGTAATTTGTGACTAACTGCCTTGAGGGCAGGCAAAAAGAAAACAAAACAGAAAAAACTACTTAATTATAACACATTATTTTATTGTCGATTGTTATTTCTATAATTGAGCAAAATATTACTGTCGATGTTAGTGTATACATACTTACATATTTATATGTATGTATGTGTGTGTGTGCACTTCTATCCGCTAAGACACTCGGTAATTATATACATACATACAATTATTTATTATATTTGTGTTTAATGGGCAGCACTGCCGACAGACAGTGTGAGTCTTGCTTGTGTGCGCAGTGGGAGGAATGTAATGCACACAACAAAAAAAAGCAAAAACAACTACAGCAACGAGCGCAAATGAAACAACATTGAAGGGAAATTGTGCTACATTAATTTTGTTACTTTTGCGCTCAATTCTTTGCAAGTCACTTTTCTAGCAGCAGCGGCTGGAGGACCGGAGGAGCCAAGCAAACAAAATTACAACAACAAATATACATAATAATAATGACAGCGCAGATCGGCGATGGATAGCGCTGAATCAAGATACGTACAAATGTACATATGTATATATGCGAGCGAGAGCGCTCAGATAACCTGAGATATTCATTCATTGGACTTATTTAGAAGTCTCTGCACATATATGTATGTATGTATATACTTATATCAGGGTGGGTCAAAAAACGAATATTTTTTGCTTGGTGCTCTGAAAAATAGGTTCCTAGGCACTTCTACGAAAATTTCTCGGAGTATGAGCTTTTACTTGCAACGTGAAGGTCCACCGCCTTACAGTTTTCTATTTCTTTCTTATTATCAGATAAAAAAAAGTATATCGCTGCTAACTAGGTGAAAAAATATCTTATTGTGAGAAATTGAAAGCTGTACAAAATGATCTCTTACTATTTCTTCATAAACCGAACCGTTTAAAAGATATTAAACCCGAAAGTTTGATTATTTTAAGGCAAAATCTTATATGTATATCGGAAAACTTATAGATTTTGTAGGAAATTTACTGCACTATAACAATGGTCGGTATACTTTTTCGATTAAATTGGGCGTTTACGAGATATTCATCACCAAACATTAATGCATATCATATGTACATATGCACAAGTATACATACATATGTATATTTACATATATATTAAAATTATAGTTGACGGGAGAGATTTTCGCAAAGGTGTTTAAAAACGCTTTCACAGAGTACCAAGCGAAAAAAATTTTTTTTTTGACCCACCCTAATATATGTACATATGTATATGTGCATATTTTTATATATAAATATATTTCTTAATTTCAGTACACATTCATAATTAAATATATTTTTATTTTTTATGTACATACCTACATACGCATGCATACATATTTACATCACACTGTGCATTCGCAATTATAGCCACAGTACTAAGTAAAAAAACTTACAACAATAATAGTCGTAATAATAATAATAATAATAACAATGTAAATACAATTGTGGAATCGTACGACTGTTGCCGCTTTGACCGCTTACTCGCCGCCACCACCCCCGCGCCGCTCACTTTATTCCCGCCGTTCTCGAAATAAATAATTTTGTACATTTTATTTTTATCTTATTATACATTGTATGTATATGTAGATATAGAGTCCCGTATGTGTTTTTTATGTTTGCGCTTCGTTGCCTCGCCGCTGCCAGAAGGGCAAATACCTATAATTTTCCTGCAACAATTACGCGCGGCGGCGAGTAAAAACAAAAAACAGAAACTGAGCAAATACAACTGGCATGGCCCAGCAAATAATGTTCCGACGACAACAACAATAACAACTCGCTTTATTGGCGACAAAAAGTACGAATGCAATAATTGTGTGTACAGATGTACACAAAGAGAGTGTGCAGTTCTCGATGCATTAGGGAGGTGCGCGATTTTTGATCCCTTCTAATTTTTGGATGACTTTTTGCTTTTCTTTCCACATTTTTAGATTTTTTCAAGCGGCAAGAAAGCTGTGAAAAGACATTTTATTTTGAAAGTTCCAACCTCTCTGATGAAAGCACCGTATCAGAAAAACGAAGAGCACACCATGTCCAATTATTTTTATTTTCGGTGTTTTGAGAAATATTGGGGGCATTTTTTCAAAAACTTCAAGATCAATTTTCGATAAACCTTTTTTTGCGATTTTATTTATGGGAATTTTTTTAGACTAGATTGATTGATTCTTCGATTGCCGCTCAGCGTGCATGTCGAAAACTTTTCTGAAACATTCAATGTTGGATGGGTGAAACAGATTTTGTACAAAACGAAACGAACTGAATTCGATATACTGGTATAAATCATTTAGACTGGTATAATAAATATAGACGTTATGCCACTTTAATAAGGTAACCACAGATATTATGCACATTAAATCATCTGAGTAAATTTGTTGTTGCTTTTAAACGAAAATTATTTGATAAGCGAGCTGGCGACATACATAAGTGGCGGATCGAAAGAGACTAGCGCACTAAAAATACGAATTACTAAACACACGGTACATTTACATTAGAATGGTATGAGAAATCCATATATGGACCCTAATGGATATCCTTGAAGCTCCACAAAATGATTCAATATCCATCAGCTCGTCTTAACTTATGTCAAATGTAACAATTTACTTATAGTATTATATAAACAAAGATTAAAATTCGGTGGAATTTTCGAAATGATGAGCAGTAAAATCTTTTCTTTGTTATACAGCCCCCGAACATTGATCTGATCACTACTAAAAGAGTACTCAACCGCATTCTTGAGTCGAGACTTAAACAGTGTCCCACTCTAATGCGAAAAATCTACTTACGTTTATCCACATTATTGTGCGTTTGTGAGTATGTCTCAGTATAAATGAAATAAAAACAATAACAATAATACGTTCGCATTTAAAAAATATGATTGCAACAAAGCAAACAAGTAAAACAACAAAATATAAATTGTATAAAATAAATAACAAGGTAGGTAGGTACACAGCGGCATTACAAGAAAGCAAACACACACACACATAGACACGCAGAGCCAAGCGAACAGCGCAGCCATAGGACAAACAAGCAAATAAATAAATATTTCGAAGCAATTGAGGCAGCCATCCAACCGACCAACCAACCAGCCAGCCAGCCCGCCAGCGAGAAATTACACCAAACGCAGCCAAGAAAGACACGCGGCACAGCCGACGAAGGCGAAGGCGAAGTTATGCAGCGGTGCAAGTCGGTCTATAAATGTGTGTGTGCGCGTGGAGGGACTGTGCGACGGTGGCAACGCTGCTCTCCAAATAACATGGAATAAAATAAAATTTATATGAATCAATAACAGATGAAAGAAAAATTGACAAACACACACACACATTCATATATAAATACACTCATGTGCATAAGTAAAGTGGCATGAGGCAAATTGCGAACCGCCGTGCAACGCCACAGAAGTAGCAACGCAGAAAAATATACGCGCTGCCACAAGATTTGCCGTAGATAGGCCCCAATATACGCACACACATACCTACATATGTACATATGGATGCATGCTCAATTATTGATATATTTGAATCGGCAGCAAGAAGTACTCGTACTCGAGTAATCATAATAATTTTAAAGTCGGCGGCGGCAAACGCAAAAACACGATGTTTGCTCATTTGCTACATGGGGCAATTGTTGCCGCATTTTGGGGCAGGTTGTGGATAAGCGCGTGAATTGTGTAGCAGAGCGCGTGTCTGGTGCGAGGTAGTTGGGGGATAAGAACTCGAAAAGTTGGTCCATAAAGAGAGTCAGTTGCTCATACATTTACATGAACGTGGAAAATAATAATGGAATAAATTTTTAAAACGCGTCACAGCATCGTTTTCAAATAAAGAATGTAACCCAATAAATAATGAGACCCGAGTCTCAGCTAAATCTGATCTCAATAGGCGCTCAACTCACGAACAATATTCTCAACGAAAGAACCAGCAAACCAATTCTTCAAAAATGTCTATCAAATTATTGCTAAATTTTAAGCCTAGTCCAAATAAATCCATTATTCTTCCATTAGACGGCTTCCGTAACCCGTAGCTCATGCTGTATTATTATAAAGATAGGAAACTAATTGTGGAAAATATAGTTAAAATGATGGAAATCATAGGGATCGACCGTTATCTAAACACTGTTTTGATTTCAATAAGGCTGTATATAAAGGGAAGCTGGATGGTGCTACACGAATCTGTTCATAAAACTGGAATGAAATGCCATCTGCGAATCGCTGCTGAAGAGGCAGAGAGCTTCTATGAGAGAGGCAATATGAACTTACCTTCAAAATGCCAAAATTTATCGAACAAAATCTGATAATCTGATGACTTATAAAATATTAGCTGAAAAGACAATTTTTGGTCATGGAATTATTATATTTTAAGGCAACCGCAATTTATCAAAAGAGATGTTCTGAACCAAACTATTTTTTTTCGTTAGAGAAAAAAACAATCTTCATTTAGAGCAAATTTAGAATGGGCGGGGAACTTGTTACAGAAATAAAAACTACCGACAAACACTAAGAACCACTAAATTTTAAGAAAACAACAATAAATTTCAAGCAAATCTGCAATCAATCAATTTTCTATCAAACTGCGGACTACTTCGGTCAATAAATTATGATTTTACCTTTTCATCAACGCACCGAAAGCTGCACAGCACAAAACCGTAATTACCCAAAACGCAAACGATGTGTGCCGACGAAATTGAATGATAAATGCATAGCAACAAACAAAAACAAAATAACACATTTTCTTCAAAGGTAAATGAAAATAAAATAAATAGCAAAGCAAAGAGCGGAAAAGTCAAAGAACTCACCACAAAGGCAACGCTGACTGACCGTCTAACTGACAGACGGACAGACGCGCTGCGTGCTTTAATGTCGGTTTGTCAGCTGACTTGTCTTATTATCAGACAGACCTATCAGCACCGAAAAGCAACAAGCCAACCAAACCATGTCTGTCAAGCCAACCAGCTAATGGAAGTCAAGCAGTGGATGACGATGACGGCGACGGCGACCCGCCGAACAGGCCAAGCAAAAATGTAAACAAAGCGCGAAGTCACAACAATGCCAGCGTGCACAGATGAAAATGCTGGGCAGCCACAAACGCGAACTGGTGTACTGCCCGAGAATAAAGAACCAAACAAAGAAGCCAACAACAAAGGCGAAGAAACAGCTTCCCAAAAGCAATAACACATTGGCTGTTTGTACATTTGTATATATGTATGTATGCGTGAGTGTGCCGTTGTGCTTCCATGTTTGCCGCTGTTTTCACTCGTACGAACGCGCGCCGTAGATGAGCAACGAAAAGACGCTGCGACAGCGACCGTTGGCAAGGTGACGTCACCACAGCTTTGGCACGGCATTTAGCTTTTATTTTTTGTGTTAATGTTTTTGTAATGTTTTTTGTTTTTAACTCGCTTCACTGCTACTTGTGGGGTTGCGCGCTTGCTGCCAATGCGTTAACGCTGCCCGCTTAACAGCTGCTAATGCTTCTAGTCGTAACCTTTAACGTTGTCGTCGTTGTTGTTGCTACAATTGTAAACACACGCGCGCACATACCCACATGTAAAGCTGTGTGCGCCTGACGTTATTGTAGCTCACATTTTTCGTTTTTGTGAATGAAAACGAATGAATGAAGCGGCTGTGGCGTGGCGTGGCGCGGCGTATCTGGACGCGTCGTGAAGTAGCGCGCGCTGCCACCAAATTTACTACGCGCTGCAAGTGTGAACTCTTCAGTAGCAGCAAAGCAGTCAAAATTTGTACTAGCACACACACACACGTGAATACGTGAACACATTCTTGTGCGAATAAATGTTCGTTCGTCGCGTGTCGGCGCTTGCCATCAATTTGTAGTGAATGAACGAGCGAGCGTCTCACAAGCATTACCGTTGTTGTTGTACGGAGTCTTGAATGTGTAGTATTGGAAAAACCATAGTAGATTGCACTAATCAACAGGCGCGCAGAAGTCGTAGCAAGCGCACGCGCACTTGTGTGTGTGTGTGCTCGCATGACTAACACAATTGACTAAGAAGCGTTGTTGGCGGAAGTTTGTGGACGAAAAGCACAGCGCTTGTGCTGTCGCCTGGTATGGTGCTGCTAAGCAAGCGTGAGCGTTTATGGTGTTTTTGTGCGCCAAAATTTGCTACCAGCTGCAAGTGGCTGCCACCGACCTACAAGTCAAGCTCAAGTGGCAGCAACGTGTTCCTACTAAAAGGCAAAGAGAGCGTGAAAGAGCGTAAGCCGTTATGTGAGAAATTTGCGAGCGAAATTGGAGAAAATTAGCAGGCGCTGATGAAGGACGACACAAACTCGGCGCGTGCACTTCCACTATTGCTTCCAACAAGTTAACCAAACTTATATGTAAGTAATTCGTGCAGAAACATAGCAACTTTATTACAAACACATGTATATTTGTGTTTTTGGAACAAACAGCTGCCACCCGCCAACTCCCGAACTTGGTTTGCTGGTGATTTGACTTCGTGATCCTTCAACGTCTTGCTACAAATTCAAGCATAAAAGTTTGGACGCATACTTACTAACATACATACATATGTATTTATGTAGCACAAGCACCAAAAGATTTTATAAATACATAAATATATATGCACATACAAATGCACATCTGTCTGTGTGTGTGTTTATATGCATTCGTAATTTTTGTGTTCATTGCTCTTGCTGCATTTGCGACCACATTACCACCCTATTAAGTCGGAAAGTTCATTCTTTGCATTATAAGAATTTCTTTGTCTTGACATTAATTCTAAGAAAAACTAAGCACAGTGTACCGGTACTTACAAAAATCGACTTAAAATATTAAATTGCAATAAATTTGAAAAATATAAAAAGTTATTATTTTAATAATATCTTTTAGTGGGTATCAATTGAAACTCTAACGGTGAAGACAAAGTTTTGCTTAAAATTATTTATTACTCTTACATATTTGCTCATATCTCCGAAACTATTTTCCGGATCAACTTCAAATTTTCGAAGAATGTTCCCAAATATGTACATATATACATACATATATATTCAATATACAGAAAAATCGAATTTTTTAACTCGCTTCAGAATAAACCTCACAAGTAAAAGTGAAGATGGTTTTACTATAAAACAGCCAAGATTTACATAATGAAGTTGAAAATTTTCACAAAAAAAGTGTAGTAATAAACTCTCTTATGAAATGAATAATGAACTATTTTGAGGAGTCAAGATTTCTCTCCAAAAGCAAACTTTACTCTCACTTTTCCACTCAAGACTCCAACATCCTCGCATTATTAGAAACTTCCGAAATATTTTGGCCGATTTTGCCAACTTACATGCCGAGTAAGACCACAGTGCAAGCGAGTGAAGACATTATCCAGGCACACAGACAACTAGCTGAATTCTTAACGCCAAACGGTGCGTCGAACTCGGTTCGCCACCCATTTTATGGCCATATACCATACTGTTTGCAAGTCCATGCAACGCCGCAGACGCTTGCTTATACATAATGCTTGCGCACATTTTTATTGTCTACATTTCTAATTTATTTTCAATAAATTAACAAAGAAATGCCAAAAGTAAGCGCCAATACTGACAGATGCTTAGCAATTGCTGGGAGTATGTGGTCAATTTCCAATTGGATAAAGAAATAAACCTAATGAATGTAATTAAATTCTAAAGTCAATAGACGTTTACTTTGAAAACTGAGTTACAATAATTATTTTTTTATATTCTTCAAACATTTGCAATTCGAAATTTCTGTTTATGGTGTGGAAAGGGACTTTGCCTAGTGTAGTAGTGACGCTAAGTAATAGCAGTCGCTTTCTGAAGAGAGTCTTCAATATTTACCGCTATAGTATCTCTCAACGAGCTATTATCTTTCGAAGTTTGTAACTTCCCGAAGGAAACGTTCTGAAAACTTTCACACCTCATTTCCTATCCAAGAAGCTGCTCATTTCTCAGAACCATCGATAGCGGACTACTATAGCACAAAGCTACCAAAATCTAGTCAAGATATTTGTATGCTATAAGAACTTGGCAAGCGTATCAGAGCTTCAATGCAGCAAAACTTAACGGTTTTTTTACTCCTCGACACGAGTACGCACTCCCTTGAGACGGTCTGAAATCAAAAAGAGAGTGGGCACAAATCGCCGCAGGGTAGCGCTCATCTGTGTGTACTCACACATACATATCTGCACAAATACACTCGTTTAAGTTGTAATGAAAAGTTTCAATAATTAATTATAGTGTTTTTAATTTCCTGCCGCGCCATTATGTGCAAGAAAAGATTGCAAAGCGAAGAAGCAATGGGCGCTCACTCAAATGCAGGCTACTGCCACCCCTTTACGTTCCTTTTATTTTATTTTTATTACACATTTCGTTTAATAATGAGCTTTGAGCGCGGCAGTTCGCACAATACGCACTTTATTCGTCCTTTAGTTAAAAGAAATTATTTGCGCACATACACACGTGAAAGACGCGTGTACACATACATATGTATGTATAGTAAGTAAATAAATATGTAAATACAGGCATCGCAATATTAATCCGCAGTATGCGCCCTATTTTTGACCTCCTTTCGCTTGAACCTCGCGCATTGCAGGTGTCGTCCCGCCTTAGCCATCCGGCTGTACCGTTAGGCCGCGCTTACTTCAACGCATAAATGCATTTTTATTAAATATTACGGCATTGGCGCATATTTATTGTAAGTGCATAACAAAGTAGGCGCATTCAAATGACAAACAATTTATTATTCGCCGTTTACGCATACAAAGTACGAACAAATAAAATGTAAAAATATTTGCAAATTTACTTAAATTGTTCAGGTAATGATTTTTCAATTATAAACATACTTACATACATGCAAGACTTACAAAATTACATAAATACATATATATGCATGTATTTATTTCATTTTCCAAGCGCCCAGTTCCATTGCGAGTTTTTGTTGCTGTTGCGGTTTTTTCGCAAATTAGTTAGTAATTTAGTGTATTGTTATTTTTTTTTTTTTGTTTTCTTTTTGCTTAGTTGCAATTGTTTATGTACTTAGTTATTCGCCATTTATTTATGTAAATGTGAAATTGAAAATTTGCATAGCACACAATGTAGCGCAAGCACACACACGGCCGGAGACCGAGACGGAGACTTACGCGTGCCTGCGACCGCGGCCAAACACTCAAGTTTGCCTAACGCAAACACACGCACATACATACATATATGTGCATGTGTAAATTTGCAAGTTTGTAGGGACCTATTCACCTGCGCGCCGAGGCCTAGCTGCAGCTTGGTTAAGTTAAGCGCAACTTGAGTGCAGCCTAGTGGCCCACATGTCCGTGACAGACGTGCGCCAGCACTCCACCCCCGCTGCCGGCGCGCCTCCCTTCAAGACACTTATTAAGCAAACGGTATTTGTTCAGCACACGCACACACACACGCACAGGAGGCTAGTGTGTGTTAGGCGCACACAAAGTCACAAGCCAAACAAACAGTCAGTCAGTTAGTCGTAACGTCACAGTCAGCTAGTTAGTGGCGCAGTCAGTCGCTCAGTTAGCTGATTTTCTAATCAGCCTAGAAATTCAGCCGCTTGACTTGAAATACTTTTTCATTTTATGTTAATGACAAAATTGCATAATGAATTTAATGTAAGTGCGTACACACACACACGCATGCAGGCAAATACATGTGTACTCGCCTAAATAATAATCATAGCAACAATGTGTGCGTGTGTTCGTTTAAATGTCTTCAAAGTCGAATAATGCCTTGCAAACGGAGTAAATATTGACAGAAGAACGCATGATTTCTATTTATTTAGCAATTTATTTGATTTTTACTTTGTTTTATGCAAATTAAATTGCTCATTTATGATTTAAGCTTGATTATACTTAAATGTGCATTTTAGCTCACTAATTGCGTTATCTACGGTTTGATAATGTGCCTTAATTGACGGTAAACTCAGTCGTAATAAATATTGTCTGTAAGAATTCGGTTAAGCTCTTCTGAAAGGTTCAATTCCATGCGGTTCCCGATCGAACTGTTACCGTTACGACAACGGTCGTAGACAGTGAGATCGCACGAGCAGAATTATCATCCAAACTTTAATACTTCAGTAGCATAAAGAACTTGCAGAGTGACGAATCGAATATGCAACTGGTATAAATTCAATGCATGTGCGAACTAGAAGAACCAGTCTTAATAGTATAAGAAAAAAATCCAACTAATGGTACGGATACCATCTTCTTAAAACAATTAATGCAATAATACTGCATTTTTTCTACAAAGCTCTACTTATAAAAAGATTCAAATTCCTATTGCTTAGATGTATCTGAGAGATCCCCTTTCCTAAAGGCCTGCAGTCTTCATATTTTGAGGAAAGCTTTAAATACACCATAGATATAAAGCGATAATATAAATGGATGATGAAGGCACAGAAAAAGTTATTCTTAGGGCACAGTGGAACAAAAAAAAACCGTGAGAGAAGGCAACATTGAAAGTCATTCTGTACTCAGCCTAAACACTATGACAAAATCGACTGAATACTGATAGATATATTCAGACTGACAAAAATAACAAATAGTTTTATGCTTCAAACAATGGAAGCCATATTTCAGAGTAATAAAAATTAGTCCATCAAAATACAACCTCTTAAGCTATCCAATTTTTTATAAAATTGTATAAACACTTACCCTTTCTTCCTCACGAATCATCTCAGCGATTTCTGGTTTGATCTCCAGCTCATCATGATGTCCCACCGCGGATGAAATATTTGCAGCCCCAGCGGCTCCTGTGCCAGCGGCGCCTGCGCCAGCACCAGCAGCCAGAGAAGCGCCTAAGGCTGAAGCCATAGCCGCGTGTGAGTGCGCCGCTGCATGCAACTGATGTTGAGCGGCCAACTGTTGGGCCGCAGCTGCGGCATGATGATGATGATGGTGCGGGTGATGCGGATGATGTGGATTTACGCCCAACGCAGCTGCTGCGGCGGCGGCGGCAACGGGATTGGAATGTACATTCAAGGGCATGCCGCTTGCAGTAGCTGCTGCTGCTGCGGCTGCGGCTGCGGCTGGCGAAGACATTGCACCTTTGAGACTGCTGGCCGACGGCATAGATGGTGGACGATATGAGTGACCGGTGGCAAGTGATGTTGGTGTGTCTGGTGCAGTCGGTGTTGAGCTGCAAAGCGTTGGTGTTGATGAGCTAGCAGCGGTTGGTGCTGAAGTTGTTGCAATGGCGGACTGTGAGTTGCTTTGATTGGCATTTGCTGCGGCGTTGTTAGTAGGGTTGGGGTTTGGCGAAGCGAAAGGATTGCGTACAATGGTGGATGTGGTCACGGCAACGACTGGTTGTTGTGGAGTAGCACTGACATCAGCGCCACTTGTTTCGTCAGTGGTAGCGTTGGTTGTTTGCGTATTGGGTTCCGCTGACTCGCTTGTTGACTGCATTGAAGCATTGGCACCGAAACGTGACATATTGCCATCGGTGAATAGACCATCTCGCGAACGTTTGCGCTGACGCTGTGCAGCCAAATTTAAATCAAGTGCGGCAGTATGTGGAAAAACCTTGCCCATTGTAGGATCCAGCATACGTGCACGTTTTGGCTTTTGGCACCCATCTTCGGCACTTTCTGTATCATCATCGCTTTCAGCTTCCTCCTCGTCATCGAAAATGGTCATGCGCTGTTCGGGCATCATAGGATGTGGTGCGGCCATACCATGACCACTTCCGGCGCTCACTTCCGCCAAACCGCGTATCTTCAACATTTCGGCGACTTTCAGCAAAGGATTTATCTGCTCTTGACTGACATTGATCTCACCCTTATACATGAACTCCATTATGGCTTTCAGCTCTTCCCATCTCACATCGCGCATTATAATTATGGGATGCTGGCAAGGATTATCGTAGAAGAGCGCTTGGAAGTATGGCGAGCAAGCGGATAGCACCATCTTGTGCGCCTTGATGGACTGACCTTCGCAAGCGAGCGTTACATCCACAAAGGACTCATTCTGCAGCAGCTCATCGAAGACATTTGTCAAATTGGTTTGGTAGTTGTTCCAGCGCAAGCAGAACTGTTGTTGCTGTGAGTTTGTTGCCACCGCAGCGGCTGCGGCCAATTGCTTCTTCGACTTCAAGCCGAGCGGCGAAATGGACTTACGTGCAGCTAACGGTGTTGACTGCTTCGTCAACTTCGATATGCGCATTGGCATATGCATCGCTCCGTCCAGACCGCGCCGCTGCTCGAATCCAAACAGCGCAGCATTCATGCGCGTCAATATCTCTGCTGATGCTGAGTCCAAGCTGCGTCTGTGATGATCGGGCGATGTGGGCAGGGAACGCGACTTGGGTAGCTGCACGTCGACGTGCAAGTCGGGATCATCATCAAGTGCCGAACTCAAGCCAACCACTTCGCTGGTAGTGAATGGGCGTGGTGGTGGCGTTATATCACCACTCACCACTGCGCTCACAGTCTTGGCTGTTGCAATAGTATTTGTTTCACTGGTTTTGTCAACCGACATGCTATTCGCCGTTTCAGCAGCCGGCTGCTGCTCCATAGCGTCTGCTTGTGTTGATGTGTGCTGCTCGAGTTGCTGCGCGGCGTGTGCAGTGTTGGCCGGTGTTTGTTCCGGCACGTCGTTATAGGCGTTGGTTGTTGTTGTGATTTTAGCTTCGACTATATTGCTGCCAATCTGAAATGGTGAGGCTGCGGCGCATGCGCGTGTGTTTGCTTCGTTCTCACTGATCTCGGAAAGTGGCGATTGATAGCCGGCAATTAAGCGGTCGGCCGTTTCGGTGTGTTTTTGTGTGTAGTCAATAATGTCTTTTGTCATATCCATTTTACCTTCGGTTTTTGTTTTGCTTATAGCTTTTGTGATATATATCAGTATTGAGTTTATTATAATAAAGTTTTTAAGCACTTGTTTTCAAGTGTAGCACATTTTTCAAATAGTTTATCGATTTTTCTGTTGTCACTTGCTTCAGAAATGATTTTTTTATACTTCTAAATTGTTTCTGTTGAAATAAAGACTGATATCAGTTTTAAACTACACTATCGGTTATATATATAAATATATATATGCATATACTTAGATTGCCAATTGTATATGTTCGTCAGATTCTTTCCCAAAGCATCCCAAAACCTTAAAGTTCGAGAAAAACATATTTAAGAATCCATCAAGCATATTGGTGATGGTTTAAAATGCAGTCGCCAGCTTTTCTTTGATTTTTTTCTTTCTGTTTCTGTTTTCGTTTTCCGTTTGTTAAGCATTGATCTTTTACCTTGAATATCATGTAAACGCCTAATTTAATCGAAAAACTATACGAGACAATTTTTGTGGAGCAGTAAATTCCTACACAACTATGAGCTTTCCGATGTATCATGATTTTTTCAGTTATAAAATTCATAAGGAAAACTTTGGCCTTAAAAGAATGAAACTTCAACCGTTTATATTTTTAAATGGTTAGTTATTGAAATCCCTACAAAACCTTTGAAACTAAATATTTTTTTCAAATATTTAGAGGCGAGATATGGATTTTTCTATTTGATAATAAAAAAATTGAGGGACTTTCCTTTACAATTAACAGCTCATACTTGGAGAAACTTTCTTAGAGGTTTCTAAAAAACTATTTTTCAGAGTGCCAAGTGAAAAGATCGGGTTTACCCACCCTAATAATTTTATATGCTGTATCCTTTGGTTTATCGTAGGTTCGAAGTTAATAATTATTCAAAATTGATTCTGAATCGATTTCTTTTGAGCCTTTGGAGAATGAAAATTATATTGGTCAAATTTAATTTTTAAAATATTTTTAATAAACAATTTACACTTTTTCTAGACATAAATTGTAAATAGTCTATCGTTCCCAGTAAGTTTTTCTATATATCAGGTTTACAACTTTGCTTCCACCGTTTTTTTTGTAAACTTAAGGCTTTTCTTGGGATTAAAAAAGAAAAGCAAAATTTCTCGCAAATGTCGAGAATTCGGCTCAAAAATTTTGCTTTTCTTTACAAAATTTACAGAGATCTGTTTGCATTCCAAACTTATTCTCAACTGAAACATATCAAAATAAAGTTGAAAAAATTTTTGATTTGAAAATGTATTCAAAATGACGTTTTTTACTGTTTATTTTTCTAATTCCTTTTTATAATTAGTTACGAGAAAAATAAATATTAAATATATACAGAAATTAAGCGTAAATATCTATTTCGATAAAAAAAATATATATCAAAACATCTGCAAAATCTGAAAATACGCTTTTAATTTTCGAAAACTAAGTCATTGTATTTTTAAAGATATAAAAAAGCGAAAAGTATATTAATTTTCACACTTTGAAAGAATGACCGTAATTTGCTCTCAAAAATGGCCAAAATAGTTTTCGAATTTAAAAAATATATGTATATATAAAAATTTTAATTTTTGGATCTCTGTATAGATTCTGAATTTTCGTTGACTACTTTGTGATAGTATATTCTTTGCTTAAGAAAAGGAACTCTTTTTTTTAATTGTTTAACATTTTCTTTGATTTCGTTTTTTGGTGTTTTATGACATTTAATTTTTTTTCTACGAAATTCAAAAACAATATAAAAGCTACTGCACTATTTTTTTTATATATTTTTTTTTAATTTTCATCAATTTTTTTTAAATCTAATTAACATTTATAAGAAGAAAAAAAGTAAATCGGGTAAATGTTTGAATTAAAATATAATTTGTTAAATAACACTTTTTTATTTTTAAAATATACATATGTATGCATGTATATCATTTCTAAAAGTTGTATTTCAATAAATTAATAATAAAAAATCATATCCTAAATATGTACATTCGACCCTAAAATTTCATTAAAAATGTGCACCCAGAAATTCAATTTTTTTTATTTTACTTTTTTTGTAACAAATAATACTGAAAACATCCTTCGCTCCAAGAAAAAATCATGAAAAGTTAACCCTCAAACATTGTTCGGCAGCTTCTGAGGCGCATAAAACTTTCCCAAACACTCCAGGCAACGTTAACAACAACAACAATTAAGACACGAAAAGCAAAAAACAAAAAACTATAAAAATCATTTATTGAACAGCTACAAAAACAGCAGCAACAAATAACCAATAGCTAGTTGTGCTTTCCGAGAAGGTGTGAACTGTCTGCCAGCTGCGACCGCAAAGGCAAAAGTTGCCGCAAAACAAAAAATCGCCTCGAAACACACAAAACCAATACAATTCATATATGTAACTGTGTATTGAGCTGCTTCTGCTTCTGCTGCGACAGCTCCGCCACCTTCTCACCCAAGCGCGAGGCAATTTATCTCGAGCACAAGCGTACAAGCAGCGCCACGCATTATGTTGCTGAGGCTGCTGCTGCTGCGGCTACTGCCGTGCCGTTTGGCTATTTTGGTGGTGTTTTTGTTGCAGCTGTTTTGCTTCGTTATTTATTAATTTTATTTTAATGTTATTTATATTAATTATGTATGTAGCTTAATGTATAAATATAGGCACACACACATACAATTATTTGTACATTCGTGCGTACAATTCGTGGCATTAATTGAGTGAGCGGGAAAGGGTGGCCGCAGCATAATGTAGCGCACAACACTCGTATTTAAAACATATGTAAGAATGTATGTGCTACATGCCGCCGCACATAACTATTTGATATAAATGTATAGTATATATTTTTATAACTTCGCACACACACACGTGTGAGCACAAGAATAATGTATGTAGAAGAACATTGGCACAAATAAATAATTGTGGAGACATAAAAATAAATTGCTGTTGTTGTTACTGCTGTTGGTTGCTGGGACCACCAAGGAGTGCCGCGGCATAGCCTCGCGTTCGCGGTACGGTGTGGTGTGTTGTCGCGGTTGTTGCCAGCATTACGCTCGTGTATGTCAATAATTTCTTTCATGTATTTATTTATTTTATTTATTTAATTTATTAATGCTGCTGCCACAGTCACTGCTGCCGTTTGAAGCAATTCCGCTATGCTATGGCGCAGCCACTTTCCTGCTTTATATTATTTTTATTACTTTATTGCTTTTGTTGCTGCGCTTCTTATTTGTACTGTCAGTTTTTTATTTTTTTTTTTTTGTTGTTTCGAGTCCTTTACAAGCGCCTTCCTATACACTGTATGTTTGTATATGGTTATACAATTATTAATGTGAGTATTTTTGTAGTTATGTGTGTGCATCGGTTTGGCTCCAAATACATTGTGCTTATAGCATTTAAATATATGTATATAAATATAATAAATTGCACCAAAGTTTTGGCAGTTCGTTCGTTTATCTTCTCCTTTGTTAGGCAACCAATTACTGTGGGCACGCACAGTGTGGCAAAAGCAAAAACTTTCTATAAAAAATGGAACTTTTATACGAAAAAAATACGATTAACATTTTATGTTTAACAAAATAACGTTTCTGTTCTGTTGATATGAAACGAAACAAATTATTATTTATTCATGTGAACATTTTATATACATTTTTGTCTGAACTTTTATACCTTTTTTCTGTATAGTATTGTATTATACAATATTGAAATTTTAACTTTTGATAAAAAAATTTTACTACTAAAATTTTAAATTGAATAAAAATATTTTTATCCAATAAATTTTCATAACAAAGCGATTGCTTTCCAAAATTTTTAATATTTTTTTAAACCTGTTTGTTACTCGATTTGCTTACTTCTTGTTCATGAATCAAGGTTTTTCTCTAATTTCTAATTCTAATTTTCATTTTGCAAATTTTCTTTGAAAACTTTCATTTTTTTTTCAAAACATTTCAATTTTTCTTCATAAAATTTCAGATTTTCTTCAAACACCTACAAATTCTCTTCAAAAAACTCAACTCCGCCCAACTTTCAAACATATCTCAAGAAAGCCTCCCAAAACATGAATGTTCATCTCTCTAAATAATCACTAGATCTGCTTGCTAGCTATTTCTAACTTTCGCACGAAAACGTATAATTGTCGACAACACTTCTTTCCTAAGCATTTCCTAAAACCTGTTTATTGTCCTGGTGTACTTCATTGTCTTTTCACACAACTTTTATCATTGTGCTCTCTATGTGCATCCTTTCCACTTGTCCCTCTATTACACTGTCGCATGCCCAATCCTCGCCGTTAATACTAATTAATGTTGCCCCACTCTCACGGCATTACAACGGACCGCGTCGGAAATCCGACTTACTCATCTTAGCTGCTACGCCACACTCCTTTTTCCTTAGCGTCTTTTCAGCCAAAAACGAAGACGATTCTATTATATTTATATTTATACTTTATAAGACAGCGTATTTAATGCGACCCCATGCACTTGCCGCCCGGTTGGGCTCAAGCCCTTTGTATACATATGTATTTCCACAGTGTCGCTGCTGAGTGGCTCCTTTGGGTGGCTCGCTGACTGGCTGGCTGCAAGTTTGCAAAGATCGGCGACTTTCGCAGTCTGCGAAGAAAACAAAAGCACACACGCACCGACAAAGCTGCGCACAGCTCCGACAACTATATACCATAACCGTTATAATAATGATGCGAGCGTATGAAAGTAAGGACATCCGGCTGTCCTTAGCATCAAGGCTGTTATGCTGTGTGTCTGAGGCTGAGTCTGAATCTCTGAGGCAGTAGCAACCTGGGCGCGCGCGTGAGTGTGTTTGTTGTTTGGTGGGTGGCTGGTCGAGGAGCTGGTTTTGGTTTGTAAGGCGCGTAAACACGCTTATAATATGCAACAACAACGGCATGCACGGTAGCAGCAAAAGCGATGAAAAACAATGTGCACAACAATAAAAACAAAAGGAACCTGCGGAACGACAATGGCAACGGCAGCAACGGCAACAGTAACAACAATAACAACAATTATTGTACAAGTAGTACATAAAGGAGCCTGGGTGGCTGGCGGAAGCAGGCGAACAACAACGTTGGCAAACTGAAGTGTAATAAATTAATAAATTACAAATTTGTTGCGCTGCAACGCTGGAAACTTTTTCACTGTTCACTGCTGTTCACAGCTTTTTACTGCTGCGCTGGCTTTTTCTGCGCGCATTAATTTAAGTTTTATTTATACGGTTTTGTTACAGCTCTATATATAGCTGTATATATTTTTGTTTCATACATACATATTTTATGTTTTGTTCTGAAAATCGATTTTCGCCGTTTGCGTTGCGTATAAATAATCACTTTTTCACCGATTTCTTATAAAACTTTTTCTTTCACGCCAACAAAATAATTATGCAGACTTGTCATTCACTTGTAGTTCACTTTTTTTTTTGCAAGAAACTCATTTATTATAAATTCACAAGTTGCTTCACAGTTTGTAATTTTCACAAAAATATTTTGTTTATACAAATTTTGTTTTGTTTTTTGTTTTAATTATTTTTTTTTAGAAATTTTAATGCGCGCTTCACGGTTGCTAATGCTGCGGCTGTCGGCATACATCACATCGCAACGCATCGAAAATAAACAGATCGCATCCAACATTTGCTTTACTCATTCACAAAATGTGTGCGCGCGGTCGCTTTGGCCGTTCAATCAAAACAGTTGCTGTTCATCATCACAAAGCAAATCACTTCTTCACACACTCTCGTCGGCGTTAATTCTATTCAATTTCAATCAGACGAACGACACGACACAACAGTTGAATGCGAACTGAACTCGCGTACGTGAATTAAACTCAATGTTTGCGGTTGAACGTGGATACACTGCAGCTTGCAGCGTCGCCAGCAGCGCTGCCCACTCCCGTTACACTCACACTGCGAGAAGGCCGCCTGCTTCCCAATTGGGTTCGTGTGAGTGGCTCGCAGCCGCTTCAGCTCAGCTGTTGTATCGTGTGCTGGTATGCGTGAGCGCCGGAAAGCCACTTCTTTGCATGTGTGCGCTCACGCTCTCTCTCTCCGTACGCAATGCACCGCCACCGCCTTGTTCAGCTGCGTTTGTGGGCTGCTTTTGTTGTTGTTACTGAGGATACCTCTGCTACAACTGCTGCGTGCCGCTTTGGGGGTGTGTGTCTGCATCTTGTGGCGCTGACGGCGAATTCGCTGCATTCGCTCTCTGTTTCATTTCCTCATGATTCCGTATGTTGGCAAAGCACCCCTGCTACTTTTGCGTCAGCTTTGAGATTTTCCGAAAGATGTGTGCTTTTGCTTGGCTTAGGTTTTTTGGTTGCAGAGAATTGCCCAACTATTTAAGAGCGGATAATAATTGTTGAGCATTAGCAAGAGAACATTAGAAATGATTTTGCACCGATGACCATTTTTATTTTCAGTTTTGGAACACTTTGATTTGAATTTATGTATTTAACAAGTATTAGTTGGCATATTTCTTCTTAAGACAATTTGCGAAATTAAAAATTTTCCAACCGCCTAATTTTCAAAAATTATCTTTTGAAAGCAAAATCAAGAAATATATAGAAAGCAGATCAAAACCCTTCATGTGATGTTTTTTTGGTAGTAAATATGTAGCTTACTAAATTAGATATAAAAACTACAATTTACAAAATGTTTTATAAATAGTTTGAGTATTTAGAAAACAGCATTAGTAGTTAGTTACAATATGCTTTTTCTTCCTAATTTTAAGTTATTTCCAATCCATCAAGATAGAAACAAAACAGAGCTGAAGAGATCCCAAACTTTTGTGTTAAAAATTATATTAAAATAAATTTTTTTTCCGCAAAAAGTTATTATAAAAAATTTTAAAAGTACCATATATACAAATGTATGTATATATGTATATGCGTATGTAGGTTAAAAGTTAGTTACAAAAATCAAGATCATTAACGCAAGATATTTAGCCTTCTGCACTAAACGTTCTTATGTATGGCCTGCAAAATCGTATTTGAAACAAAGTGTGAGATTTAGTTTGAAAAAAATCTCTGCATATTAAAAATTATAAATATACTGAATAAAATGTCTACTGACTTTTTCGTCTATTCAGTTTCTTGTAAATTCTTCATTAGTTCATAAAGGGTTTCTAATCGAATTTCCAGCGTTTACTCAGCAGAAAAGTATGTTAATACCACCGACTAGGATATATTAAGTTTGCCACGATGTTTGTAACAACCAAAAAGAAACATGGAGGTTCTGTGGAATGTGCACATACTGCGTGCAAATGATCAGAGTCACGAGCTGAGTCGATTAAGCCATGTCCGTCTATATAAACGCGAACTTGTCTCTCAGTGTTTGAGATGAGATATCGATCTGAAACTTTGCACACGTCATTTTTTCCGCGCATTTATCGGAACTCCCAATATCGGAACACTATATAATATAGCTATCGCAAAAATGACCGATCAAAATCATGGGAAGGACTTGTACTTTTTTGAAATATTTATACGTAATAATTATAATGAAAACTTTGGACATTAATATATGATAACATATATTTGTATAACTAAGATATTTAGATTCTTATAATATAACTAAAGTATTTAGATTGCAGATGTTTTTTTTTTATTTCTTTTGTTTTTAACCATACTTCTAAAACCATATAAATTATAATATTCATTAATCTCGTTTTAGTAAAAAAATAGTTCGGACGAGGAGGTGAAACTACAAGATTCCGGTCATATATTCGCTCAAATTATTCAGTTGATGAATACTAATAATTCTGCAAAATGATATCTCAGCAGATCGATTTAAGTTTATCGACGGTATCCATCGATAAAATATATTTCGTAGTGTGGAAATAGAACAAATTTGTCGACGTCGACGAAATAAATTGGCGGTTTCGGAGTCAACACTGGTAACTATACTGCAGAACTTATAAATTTTTTTTATTTTGAAGTAAACCACGGAACATGCTCGTCTTTCAAAACTATTACTTTCTTGGTCCTTGGTTCTGTTAATCAACAAGTTTATAATTAAACTGAATTTAGTTGCTTGTCTTACATTTTTTTATTAAAAATTATTATACAAACTACCAAATTCAATAAAGTTCTTCTTCTAAAACTACTTAAATGCAGATATTTTAATCGTTGGTCAAGTTTTCTAACAAATTCGTATATACATATATATTTGCCTCACACATTTTCTAACTAGATATAAGTATTATTATTATCAAAATTTCATATGGAAAAAATTTCTTTTCTACAAACAGCAACTTTCCTTGAACATTTCCTCAGATGGAAAAAATCATTTTATGATTTCAATTAGTCAGAGAGTCCACATAATATTCGCGTGATGTGTTGGCCACCCAATGGCGTACATCTGTATGCATGCAGCAAATGCACACACACACATGTATGTATGTTTGCATATGACTACAAGCTACTATCTAATATTGAACATGAGTAAGCTGCTTTATACTTTCATTAATAGGCAAAAACACACATACATATATATATACTTCTATGTGTGTACATATGTATGCATTTATATGCTTACATAATTGCAGATATGTGCATAGAAGCGTGTATGAATGTCTCATAAGTCAAAATTCATTTGTATGCAAATTCTACATTGTTGTAGGCTCCACTAGCTGCACCTTTCCCATACAACGAAGCAATTACAACACGACTAACTGCATGCAAAAAGTAGTTTTTATTCATCTTTATCTATGTATGTATATGTATTATATACATACATATGTACGTACATAGATAGCGTACATATAAAAACCAGTCAACGGGTGCAACAGCGCCCAGTTTTGCAATGGTAGTTTTGGTAGAGCCGTTTGCGTCCAGCCACCTTGAAGACATTTCTGCAGCTGCAAGAAAGAAAGAGAAGAGCAACTGCGACGAGTGCCACTGTAACGAAAAAAGTCTTTCACTTCCACTTCGTCGGCAATGGCTATGCGGTATCGACGACTACAACGACGGCAACTACGACGACGACGACGATAGTTTGGCCCATCGCTTGCAAAAAACTTGCACAATTGTTCTTGTTGCCGATGTGTTGCCTTCTGCTTAGCCATCCAAGTCGTTCAATGTGGACACAGAGTTGGAGAATTGCTTGTGAAAAAGAACAACAACGCTAAGCCACGCCTCCCACAGTGTGCTTGTAGTTGTTGCTGCATATAGCCGGGAATGAGTGTACTTTTTACGTGCGCTCGGCCAACACGGCACCTACCAAAGCCGACCTGCTACTGTCGCATTGCCAAGCGTACAAGAAAGCCCTCCGCCCCACGCAACACAAACAGTAACCGTGTTTGGTATGGTGTAGCCTCGTGCTCTCACACATATCGTTGTTGTTGTTGTTGGGTACGTGCTATACAATTGCTTCGCTCATTTGTTCATCGGGCACAGTCGCTCTCGCTCGTTGGCTCTTCTTAACTGCGGCGTTTTTGTTGTGCTGGGGCAATGTTGGAGCTGTGAAAAAAGAGCAAAAATCATGTTTGCATATTAACAATATGCTGAAAAAACCGTTTCCAAAAGCAGCAACAACCACAAGTGACAACAACAATTTCACTGAGCATTCCCGCAAATGGAGAGAGTGAGCAACAACAAAGCAATGGGCTGACGTCACACGGTAGGCGGCGCTAAAAATGAATTTCCCGTGTTTGGTAAACGAATGTACGAATCGCACAGTCGGTGGGGAGTGGGAGCAGCCGTCGGATAGGGGAAAAGTGGTAGGCGCTGGACACGAAGTCGTTATAACGCAGCGATGTGTGTGTGTGTGACGAGTGTTGTTGTTGTTTAAACTGGTGGTGCTCGTGGTGCAGGGCATATAGGTGGTCATAATGCTCGAATCTGTGTTTGTTGTTTTTATTGTTGTTGTTAGTTTTATTGCTATTGTCGTTGTTGTCACCAATGCCACGTGCTCGCTAGTGGTCAATCAGCAACAACCACAACAACACATGCTGTTAATAGAATACAACAAAAACGTTACGGCAGTACAACAACAGCAACAACAGTATTGCATTAGCCAATGCCATGCACTATTGCATATTTATATAATTGTTGTTGCTAGTTTTTTGCACACACAATAGTTGTTGGCATTGCGTAAATTTTCATATTTAAATTCGCGTATATGCTTGATGTTGTTGTCGTTGTTATTTCCTGTTCGAATGTTGCAGCCCACTCACCGTTGATTGGCGACAAAATCCGCCCCTAAAGCGAATTTATAATTTCAATAAATTCTATATTTTATTACACAACAACTGCACCAGCAACAACAACTATAATTTGCACAGATTGATTGCGCGTGAGTTAGCATTGGGTGACTGATTTGTCCGGCTTGTTTACAACAACAAAAGTGCAATTTATCGCAATTAGTCAAGAAAAAGTAGGTGTGCTCTCCATTTACTCATTTGTGCTGATGACTATTTCTAAGAAATCTATAAATTACATGTATATATATATATTTATATATGTATATATTTATAATCATTTATTGTATAAGCAATTTTAACGCAAATGACAACTCAGAATAAAATGCCGACGCTTTGAGCGCAGCAAATCCTTGAATTTATTCATTAATGATGACTCAATCAATTAAATAAATTGTTTAAACCATATTTTCTAGAAAGTGTTCGGAAACTAAAATTATTTAACCAAAATTTAAGTAATTAAGTGATCCCACCCCTCCATTGACCTCGATTTCTCTGTTGCTTAGATCAATCAAAAGAGCATCATCAATTGTTTTATTAAACTTATTATTGTTATTATTTTTACTTCATTTTACTTCCAATAATTTGGAATAACAGCAATTCCATTGATATCTTAAGAGAAGGACCTTGCCGGGAGAATATGAAGAATAGAAGAAATAGACAAGAAAAACGTTGACTTCGACTGATGCGAAACTATATTAGTCTTCACAAATGCATTTTTATAGCAACTATATGTAGAACTAAATCTGAAAATGTATCCGGCCAAGGGTTTGCATCCAACGGAAAACTTTGACCTTAAAGGCAACTTAATAATTCAATCAGAAAAAATATATATTTTATGAAAATTTTGCTGTTGTTGTTGCGGTAGAGTTCTGCCGAGTTGAAAAACAAACCCGGGTCCGTTCCGGTTACGTAGACACGGCTGTCGTAGGAACGTTTTGATCGGTCACTTTGTATCCTAGCTCTCTGCTATAGTGGTCTGATAAAGTAAAAGATCAGAGGTTGCGTTACTTTGGACCATAATCTGTGCCAAACTTTAAGAAGATATCTTGTCAAACAAAAAAAGTTTTCCATACAGAGGCTTGATTTTGATCGATCACTATATATAACAGATATATATATCCTATAGGGGTCCAATATCGACAGTTACGACAAATGAGATTTATGCAAAATTTCAGATCGATATCCGATAAACTGCGGGACTAGTCCCGACATGTTTGATCATTTATATATATGTATAAGAAGAGAATCCTTGTGTTTTACGTGAATACCTACTGTCGACAGCATACCTCATTGTGCTTTCTATTGTTAGAAGCACGTAGATCAATACAATACGTTGATCAGCGCCCCAAGGCATAAACGCATTTTGCGCTTATACCTTAGTTCCAATTGGTTCGGGTGGATAGGGACACCCTTAGCCACCTTGGTCGGGTTCGAGGCCCATCGAAAACCTTTGCCATAGTATGGGTCCGGCACCCGGCCGCAGTGCGACTCCACATTGGACAAACTGTCCTACCTGCATTTAGGTTTAAACCACAGCCACCACGAATCTCCACAAAAGGCCAAACCCAATGAGCAGATTGGAGTTACCTCCAAGGGCTAACTGCTCCCTGTGGTACCAGGTTATAGTCTTTGGTCTGACTTTGTAGCTTTTGCTACTACCAGTTGAGTCCCCATAAACTCAATTACTGGTTGCATTTGTCGCTGTTGCAAATGCTACTTTATATTATGTGTTATATATGAAGCTAAGAATTTGACTTCCAGCTGACTTAGACCATACTGACAGATTAAACAAGATCTTTATTGTCAGACACAGTGCACGTGGCTTTTAGTCGCCTCTTATGACAGGTATGCCTTGCCGCGGGTATATTCGGTTTCCCCTCGAACCCAGAGGGGTCCCCCCCACCCGCAGGGGAAAGAAGAAGATTTGCATCATTGAGTCTCTGACGTTTCATTTTGGGTGTAACGAAGGGCGTTTTAAGGTTATGTGGAGTATCGTAAGAGCAGGAAACTCGCAAGAACATAGTTAAAACATCCGATTGAGGTAAAATTCTGCGTAGGAAGAAACCTAAGTGTCATTTCTTATTAAAGGGTACTGCTTCGATTTATGATAAAGTATTGCGTTCTTGGCAAGAAATAAAAGCGGCACAAACTCCAGTAGTCATGGAGAAGACGGGGTGCGAGGCCCAAACAGCACTGGAAATCGACTCCGTCCCTTCGAACGTGGTGAGTGGATCGTCGATTTAAGGATCTGTCTTTAATCTCGGGCAGCTATATAGGACGGTACCGGTATTGAAGGTGGTGCTCGTGGTAAGGAGTCTGGAGTGTAAAAATTCTTCAGATTAATCTCTCTATCTCGACCTCGGCCAATCTCTTGCTTAGCCTAACAGGAGACAGCTTTCAGCTTCGAAGTCGTCTACATGCTACATGCCTCAAAACGACGACGTGAAACTACCTCCACTTTAAGCCAAAGAAGGAGTCCTAGATCTCACCCTTGTCGCAATAGAACTGACACGAAAAACTATCACAGAATCCACTATATAGTTAAGTTTGTATCTTATTTTCAAGAATCTTAAGTAGCTTATATGTAAAACATTTTAAAATCTATATTTTTAAAAATAGAAACCTAAGAATCTAACAAATTACCTCTTATTGCAATGCATTTATTAATATGTTTGCACACTCGTTAACATTTGATTTAATCAGAGGGCTTAGACTGGGAGTTGAGGGAGTGGGGCCGAGAATGTTCCGACTAGCACACAATTTTAAATCTTCCATTTTAACAATAAAGGTTATCTCTGTTTTAAAGTTTAATAGTAGTCGCAATAACTATATTTCACCATTTGATCGCTCGAGGATGTTCTCATAATTTTTTCAACTGCCATGAAATCTTTAAGAAGCTATAAATTTTGTTTGCGAATATGTACATCGAACCTTGAAATTTGCATTCTTCAATTTCTTTAAACAAAACACTAAGAGACATCCATGTTGTTGCAATAAAAAGTACGAAAAAAGTGAAAAGGAAAAATCTAACATTCAAATAGGAAATGAAAACTGTTTCCGACTCAAAGAGTTAGCGAAAAAAAATAGAAAATGTCAATAAGAAGTAGTAGTGAGATGGAATGAGTCAGGAAAGAAAAATGGCTGCCCAAGATGCGTTAGTTGATGGATGAAAGCAATGACTTCAAAGTGGAATTATTGAGAGATGAATCAGTGTGTACAGCGTGGACAAATTGAGGTGCTCGACAGAAAATCGATTAAAAAGAAATCCAGCCAGCAGCAACAACCGCAGCGACATCCGCTTCAAAGTGAACCTCCACGGAATGGGTTGTGTAGAAACAAAAAAAACTAACAGCGACGAATAAGAAAATTGGAAGAGTACAGGAAGTGGACACTTCCACTAACGTAAAGCAATTGTAAAGCTTTTTGATGGTCATCAGTACACTGAGCTGGTTATATGACGTAGATGTCCAAAGCAATAGGCACTTTGCACACACTTGAAATCTTTCATTTAAAGACAATATCGGAGGAAAAGTAAGAAAACCTCTTAAAAAAGAATATCCCCGAACCCAGTTGAACAAACTTCCACTACAATTCCATCTATGTATATTGTTATTACTGCAAAATAATAAAGTTTTATACAAATTTTTATCAAATAACGTATCTAACCTCACCTTTCTTATCAAAAAAAGTTGTAACAACTGTGCACCATTTTAAGGATTTGAAAGATTGATTAAATCTTTTCGGAAATTAAGGAGGTGTTCTAGTCTCGAAATTAAAAAAGTCGGAGTTTTTCTAAATGGTAAAGTTTAAACTTTCATTTTTTACTTCAAACTCTCGGAATATTAAGAAAAAAACAGATAAATAATTATATGGATAATTTATAAAACTTTCCCCCTTATATTTTGAAAACTTCCTTTGCCGATATTTTTATCAAGATAGAGATCTTTTTTTCCACGTTTGTACAATAAAAAAGGTCCCTCAGGAGGATTTTATAGCTTCAATGATTTTGAAAAACGGCAGTATTCTGACTCAGTGAACGCTTCCAAGATTCATATCTAAAATAATCGTAATTTGTTCAGAATTTTAAATCCAACTTTTTTTCTAAATTACGTTTTCAATATAACTAAAAGTATGTACATATCTGTTTTTCGATTAGCACATTAGAATATAGATTTCTTGCTGAGAAAAAAGTCATTCGCATAAAAGCAAAAAGGCTAAGGGGTCCAAATGCATGCAAAAACAAGGCGAAGAAAAATATGTCAGCATTTCCGTTCAAAGCACGTTCGATGTATCTTTTCGGTGTTTGCATACACACACATACGCATATGCATATGTAAAACTAACGCAAATAAGCTTTCGCAGTAAAATTATACGAATTTCTCGTAAAAAATAGCAGCATTAAAAAATTGTCGCCACTCGCATTTACTCGCAGAACACCAACGATAAACCACTGGCTGAAACAAAGAAAAATAAGAGCCTACAAAATTACGACATTGCCAAGAGAAATGAACGCAACCAAGGCTAAACTTGTTAGTTTACAACGAGCGCGAGTAAAGCGCAGGCAAACTACTACTGACTGGTCCACTACCGCTACGATTCAAATTAAAAGTTGAGAGAGAGAGAGAGAGAGAAAAAAGCAGCATTGTTATCTTAGTGTAGTGTAAAGAAATATCTCAATGGTCAAAATGCAGTTGAGTTTCTTATTAAAACCTTAACACAAACTTTATTCAAGTTAATTTCTTTAAGATCCAATACTCACTAAAATTTTAATCAAATGTACCCCAGAGAAGGGTTTAAAAACGCACTTGCAACATCAGAACGAATTGCGGATGATGTGCTTTTACTGGATCGCACATCACTTTCGTCAGAAATTTTGATCTAAATTTTGATAGTTCGGAAGATTCATGTGTCCGTTATGAAATCGGTTAGCTGGCAGTCTCTCTTCATACTCCGTTTTAATACTGCACTCAATTTTTATCATCGAATATGCGAGAACATTAATTCATTGAACTTCGATTTGAGGACTTGAGTTCATGGTTTTCTCTTTTATTTCACACCGTCCGATACACAAGATCTCTGCTCTCAATTGCAAGTGAGTTAGCACGGGTTCTAAAACCGTTCTATTTCATGTATACGTAAAAAGTGTTCTTCCTAATTACGATTATATCCAGGGATAATGGGATGCCCAACTTATTCCAGTGTGAGAGCGCCTCAAATTAAGCGTTTTTATAACATTTTCCATTACGGTATATTGTATATTGGACTTTTAATAGTATATGGCGAAACTACCTAATTCCTTTTTTATGATTTTATGGTATATTAAAACAACTGACTTTCGATCTTTCAATACTTAATAAGGCGAATTAAGCCTATTAGTTCTCAATTAATAAATGTTTTTAATAATTTGTAAAAGAAAATTAATTCTATTATGCATTAAATTACAAAACGTTTCATGAAATATAATTAAATTTCACATTTTATTTGATTTTCATTGTTTTAAATTTCTATTAGCGATTTTGAACGACGGCAACAAATTCCTCCGTTCACATATATTTTTGGTATAATTTCAATCTGGCCGTTCCAGTCATTCCAGTTGCAAAACTCAAACCTACCCAATCCAGTCAACTGTCAAAGTGCGGTAGGTGAGCGGCTCTCACATTTCCAGTGACAGGAGAGTTGGGGATCTCTTTATCTCTGATTATAACTTTGGGGACGATGTACAGAGGGATTGCAGTTTCCATTTATGGAATGACCTAACATTCTTTCCAAAGATCAGAGAAGAAAGTTAAGTGACGAATTTGGTGTCCATCTGCTTCACTCTTTGTGTTTCGATTTCGACAGTTCCATTTATCACAATATAATAAATTCAATTCAACTTTTCGGACCTTACGGTCCGACCAATGTGCTTTGTATACTATTGGCTAATTGTCAAAAAATATAATCTGGGGAAAAAATAAAATACGATAAGCGAATTAGAGGGACTCATTCAAATAGAAAACTAGTCACTAAACGCGAATACTTTCAAAACTAGTCGATTGTACTGTCAGTTCTGTTCGAACACTTACGGGCATTTGCATTCATGTAGAGCTGTAAAAAGCCTTTCTTCGTCCCCCCACATTTCAACCATGCGAGCGATAGGCATAGAGAGAGATCACAGCGCGCAAAAACGCTGTACTTGGTGGCAGTTGCTAGGGACATGCGAGGCTATCTCAACGCACATACCATCCCTTACGACCCACACACCCACAACGCATGGGCGCAATGCTCAAGTCAGCTCCAAAAGGCCTAGGCGCTGTGCAGTACAGAAAAACATAGGGTATGATAAGGAGTGAAATTTTCGAGATTGTTCTCGGACTTGCCACACTGCCGTGTTTTTTAGATGTATGCGCCAAGCTATAGCGCCAGCTTTGCTCATCCCGCTATTCCGCCGCACAAGCAGAAGCCCAGGCATCAGCGTCGCCATCGTCGTCGTCATCACAATCATCAACGACACTCGATATTCTGGCGGATGCTGCGTCTATGAACTGCGCCACACACGGACACCGAATGCGCGTTTGTTGTTTCTGGCAAGTAAGAAGATATGGTTGCGGCAACTGCGGCGTGTGGAGCCGGTCTGCGGATATAACGGTATGCAAAATCGAAAATTTTCCAAACAAACATTAGATTTTCTTCCGCCATAGTTTTATTTCTATTTCGCCTCTGCCGCTCGCCATGGCCAAAAGCTTAGGTGTGCACACATGCATGCATACATATGTACATACATATGTACATATATATACATATATGTATGTGCATATGTGTGTACACACGTAGTTATTGTATGTACTTCCATTACGCTTGTTGTTGTTGCTGTAGTTTTTTGCAACGCACCCTGCATTGCATTGGCCATGCTTGACTTCCGGCGCACCAGCGTCCGCCTCTTCCTTCTCACAGCTTCTTCCTTTATTGCGTTATACGCGAGCCTACTTCAACTTGGACGCACACTTTCACAAAGGATTCTAATGATTTCTCTGCGCGCTAATGTTTACTTGTCCGGCCACTCTGGCTCGGCCATCTTCCCTTCTACGAGCTTACGTCGGCTTTGGACTCTCCGTATATGCGTGGTCCTTGTTTAGAAATCACTAGTAACGGTACAGCAAAAACCCACTTGCACACGCATGGCGATGTGCGTTTCAAGCTCAATATGCGATTTTATTTTAAGTTTTGTTGTTGTTGTTGCTTCGTTTTTATTGGCGGGCCCTGTAAATCGCCGCCGTTGAGGAATAAGCGGAAGAAACATGGCCACCTCGGCTCAGGAACAGGAAATGCGATTCTGCAAAGGATTGCAAAGCATTGCGCACACATTTGCACTGTCCGCTTTTCATTAGCTTCGCCAGTCGACGAATTCGTTTGTTGGTTATTCGACGTTTGCTTGTGGCAATAACGCAAATAAATTCAATCGAGCTCCAAGTTTGCACACTGCAATCTAAAGCCGTTTTGTTTATGCGCCTCCACAAGTTTCGTTGCGTTCAAAGAATGCGTTGAGATGTTAAAGGGTGCACCTGCACAGGGTAATTTGGAAAAATATTCTTCTTTGTGTATTGAAAAACTGCGATTTCGAAATTTTCTAGAATTCTACGAATTATTTTCGGAAATTTAACTCAGGTACAAACATTTTTCAAACTCATTGATATTTTTGTGTGTTAAAAAACTTTCAACTGTCTGCACTCAAAATAAGACCACGATTTAGTATGAACACAGGGGAGTAGAATTTTTTCTTCGAAATAGCCTCTACCTTATCCCATATCTGAGAGAATTAAAACATTCAACGTAAAAAGTAATCAAGGCCAAAAAAGGCTAGGTTTAGGTTAGGTTATAGTAAGATATTAGGAGGTTCCATCGGTTTTATCTAATGAAACTAACAATGCACCGCTCTAGTAATTTTTTCAAGATGTTTTAAATGTTATATGTACTCGTACCCCTGCCCTGCGCAATAAATAAAAGTTCTGCAATGTTTAAATAAGTCTTCTTCTTTCTTCTTTACTGGCGTAGACACCGCTTACGCGATTATAGCCGAGTCAACAACAGCGCGCCAATCGTTTCTTCTTTTCGCTACGTGGCGCCAATTGGATATTCCAAGCGAAGCCAGGTCCTTCTCCACTTGGTCCTTCCAACGGAGTGGAGGTCTTCCTCTTCCTCTGCTTCCCGCGGCGGGTACTGCGTCGAATACTTTCAGAGCTGGAGTGTTTTCATCCATCCGGACAACATGACCTAGCCAGCGTAGCCGCTGTCTTTTAATTCGCTGAACTATGTCGATGTCGTCGTATATCTCGTACAGCTCATCGTTCCATCGAATGCGGTATTCGCCGTGGCCAACGCGCAAAGGACCATAAATCTTTCGCAGAATTTTTCTCTCGAAAACTCGCAACGTCGACTCATCGGTTGTTGTCATCGTCCAAGCCTCTGCACCATATAGTAGGACGGGAATTATGAGCGACTTATAGAGTTTGGTTTTTGTTCGTCGAGAGAGGACTTTACTTTTCAATTGCCTACTCAGTCCGAAGTAGCACCTGTTGGCAAGAGTAATCCTGCGTTGGATTATTAAATAAGTAGCCTTCACAAAACCGATAAAGTAACAGAATGTACCGTCGAATTGAATGAGTGTATAACTTCCGGAGATTCATAGCTTGAAATCCCGACAAACTGGCGATTATCTCTTCTTAGTAAACAGTATAAAACCTCCAAGTTAGGCTTTCTTCCAAACTTGAAAACTAAACAATTTGTTCGAAGATTATGGCATTTATATATAAGGATGTCTAGCCAGATAAAGTATTTTCCTTATAAGGACTTGATTTTGATCATTTAGTTTGTATACCAGCTTTATTCTATAGTGATCCAATATCGGCGGTTCCGGCTTCTATCTCAAAAACTGGGGGAATAGTCCACGAATATACAGACGGATATTGACTAAACTTGATGTTTCCTTCTAGATGTTTCAAACTTTGTATAAAACTAAATAACCCTGTTCAGGAAATAAATATATACATATTCCACAGCTTTGAAAGTTGTCATATGCAAGGTTCTAATCCATAATTAGTGTTAATCATATGACATAGTAAGCCAATGAAGTCCCTAAATCTTTTGAGAAAAAGATATTTACCTTTACCACACCCTGTATCGGATTACGCGAAAACTATTAATTTAAGAAGCTCGAAATCATCCAACTGAATCGTGAAAGCAATGGACGGACAATGGAATAGCAGGGATATATTGAAGGTGGAAAACGCTGAATCCTTTTGAAAGCTGCTCATGTGCAGCAAAAATAGAACAACAGAACTCACGCACCACGCAAAATCAGCAAGTGAACAATAAAACAATCAAAAAGCAGCGGCAACAACAAGGAAAGAACGCCATAAATTACCATTTTAGGCTGCAAAGCGCCGTAAAGAAAATACGAATTACACACACATCCATACACACATCAAAAGCCAATGCAAATGCATTCGATGTACAACAATAGGCAACTGCGGGAATTACAACAACAGTGATTAGAATGTGAAGGGATGTAGAGATAGTGGTGGCTAGGTGGGTGGCAAGTTCCAATCAGGTAAGGCAGTGCAAAACTAAAGGAATAGCTGAAAGAGTCTAACATCTTTGTAACGTGAATGTTTGCGATTATTTGACAAATGAATTCAATTGGAAGGAATTAAATTACGACCATTGGACCATTCTCATGCATTACTATTGAAGATGTGACATTACATATCACTTGAACTAGCCCCTCTCAATTCATAAGGTTCAGGATCCGTGAACAACCATCCTCACCTTCAGACCTCAAACGAATTGCTTATATTAGACCTTGAATACTTTGTTCATTACAGAGCTAATTTCAGCTGGCTTTATATTTAGAAGCTTTTAGTAGTTTATACAAAAAAAAAATATTAAATAAATATTTCTTATTTGAATAATTACTTAATACCAAAATAATATTGCTCCACAAAGAATTGGCGAACGTTGTGATACTAAAAAATATGTACTGCTTTCTTCCTTTCATTCCAAATGGAAGCCAGTGACCAAAAAATTGAAAGGTGTGAAATTCTTCTCTAAAATTAGACTGTAACAATGAGAGTATAAGGATAAGATTTCACATCATCGTCTCTATTCACATCTTTCATGATAGAATTTGGTTTTTGAAAATATCATCGTTACTACAATGCGCTAGTCGTTCTTCCTTTTCTTCTTATTCTGTGTTGAATTTCGAGGCTGACTTTGTTTCTGGTGTTATTACTGGTTCCAAGATAAACGAAGTTGTCCACGACTTCGATGTTATGACTGCTAACAGTGATGTGGGAGCCAAGATGACTGTTTGCTTAAAGACATGCGATATTTCGTCTTGCCCACGTTCACTACTAGAGCTATTTGCTTCGGTTCCTTATCCAGTCTAGAGAAAGCAGAACTAATGGCGCTGTTTTTGAGGCCAATAAAAAGCTTGTTGAGGCCAATAATACCTCTTATGGAGATGTATGTACACTCTTATAGAGGACAGGAGGGAGGTCCTCCTCTATTCACATCTGCAGCTCGAATTATTTTCTCCAGGAGTATATTGAAGAAATCGCATTGACTAAAACCTAGTTTATTAGCTTTATGGAGATACCAAATTCAGTAATAGCGGTATTGAGGCAGCTCCTTTTCGTTCTATCAAAGCAGCTTTGAGATCGACGAAAAGGAGGTGTGTGTCGATTATCTTTTCACGTCAGCTCCATCGTCACCGATTAGAGAATCGGGTTCACCATCTCCTCATGTTCTGCTTTCATTGCTTTCAGTCTATGAAATTTTCTGTTAGTCGCCGCATCTTTTCGTAGAATTTTCGAGCAATGCTCCTGTCGGCCAGCTTGTTAAGCTCTTCATATTCACATATTTTGGCCTCTCTCTTTTTTTTCAGATACGTCTCGTTTACCTCTTCAACTCTCGGTGTCTATCCCATCCCGCACGTGTTGTTATGGATTGTAACGTTGCGAGATAGGCAGCATGTTTGCTCTCAGAGAGCAATTTAGTGGTCCAAATCAATTCTCCTAGAATGTATGAATGTAACCACATCTAAAACACCGGCGACGTGTCGTCCGTCTGTCACAACATGACCGATCTGGTTGGTGGTTTTTCGATCCGGAAACACACAAGTATCTTGATGTTTATTCCTGTGCTGGAATCTACTAATACAGATAACCATGTTTCGGACTCCGGCGAAATCGATTAGCCTCAACCCATTTGGGGATATTTCATCATGGAGGCTGAAATTACCGCCCGTTGCGCCAAAGATGCCGTCCTTGCCCAAGTCGCTAAACACGACTTTTAACATCAAAGCGAGGTCAGCTCTCATAGTGCGTTCCAACCGCTCATAGAAAACATCTTTGGCCACATCGCCCATCTCTTCCGTCGGGGCGTGAACGCAAATTAGCGACATGTTGTAGAACTTCGCTCTATAGTAAATGCCACAAGGGCCTACTCGTCTCAGTCCTTGTCTTTTGCATCGCATCAGCAAGTTTCCAATTAACCAACCAAGTCGATAAAGAAAAAGATACACTGGACGATGTAGTAGATAGTTTCCTCCAAACTTAAAGCATCTGAAAAAATTATTTATTTTCTTCTGAACTAGAATCCGTGATTTACAAAATACATCACAATTCTAGATAAGAGTTTAGACCAAAGTGTAAAAGTTATTCATCACGAAAAATTTGCTCACTCGAGTCGTAGCTCCACCTCTCTTAGGGGATTACGTGGTCTTCGTCAAGCAAAAATCGGCCTATTTTCGATATACATATGTATGTATGTACATATAAATTTTTTTCATATAAAAATTAAATATTTTTTTCAAACTTTTTATTATTCCAAAAACATGTTTTACAAAGAGTTTCTGAAATTTTGAAAAGAAAATATTTGAAACAAGTAAGGTAAAGCTTAGTTCGGGTGCAAACGAAGAAATCAAAGGCAGGGAAATACGTTAAGGTGTAAAATTTTAACCAGAAGATCGGAATTCAAACAATTTTATATACACATATACTATATATACATAACTCATATATTGACCGCCATATTCGGCTTAAGGTGTGTTGGAAAAATGGAAATTAGTATACCATAATATGTAGTATTTAAGAGTAGTATCGACCCGATTTTATGTATTTTTGCTAACTCTACATACCATTAACATGGTTGTTGTAGCCTTAAACGCTTAGGAGATATGTACATCAAACTTATCAGTGGCGAAGCCACACCCACTTTCTCAAATATTTTCCCCCACTGTACAAAATTACAGTTTTATAGTATGTCTTTATTCAGTGGAGTGCCAGTGGTCCGATTAATCCCATTTACATTTTTTTATTAAGGAACCTGCGTACGGACAGACAGACAGTCACCCGGATTTCAAATTTTTTCGTCAGCCTGATCATTTATATATACATAACCCTATATCTATCTCGATTAGTTTTAGGTGATACGTGTAACCGTTAGGTGAACAAAACTATAACACTCTGTAGTAACAGGTTGGAAGAGTATAAAAAGTCATCTCAGCATTAATAGCAGAACCCCTTTTAATTAAAACCATAGACTAGGTATTGGACGAAGGAAAAACAAAAACACATAAAAATTGTAATTACCAGACATTTTTACAAAAAAAAATGCAAATTTTTGTGAAAACTTTTTGACGCTTTTGTTTTTTCAATAGTTATAACTGAACAAATATATAAATTAAATTTTGAGATCGGTTAAGTAGTTTGGCAATCGACTTTGAAAAAGCCGTTTCGCGAAAAAAAACAATTAAAGTTTTAAGAACGCAATGCAATAGAACGCTGAACTCGAGAGCGCAACTTTTTAAGCCTTTATCTCGAAAACTATTACTCTGATCAACTTGAGAATTTAAGACAACATTCCAGAGATGTTATAAAATTAAATAAAACAATAAAAAATATCCTTTTTTGAAGGCGTGAAACCCAAGGAGCCCCTCAACGTGCTTGAACATCTTCGTACCGTGGACATTAGAAAGATACGAGTAGCAGAGAATCTCAACATCTCTTATAGATTGACTCGACACCTTTTGATTAATGTTTTGAGTATGAAGCGTGTCAATGTTTACCAGAAGACCTGCATCTTTGCAAAAAATTGATCGATCTAACTTTTTTTTAGTTATTTCGACTACTGCTTTGTAGTCTGACCTCCGCTTGATAATCCTCGAAACCACTCAACTATTATCACCACACTAAGCTATGGGCGCTCAAGCGCAGGACAAAACCTAATCCAACAATTAAAATCTCTAATCTGCTAATTGCGACATGTTTTAATTGTTTCTACCGCACTATATTTGCACTTATTTTTGCACTTTTTCTTTGTTTTTTCGCAGCACCAACACATGCATATGTCTGTGGCAATCCTTAATACTCGTATGCTTAAGCGGAGTATTTGTGTATGGTCTCCTCATTTGGTGCTACGCAGCACACACACAGACAAATAATGCTCATATAACCATTTATATCTATGTATATGTGTATATAGGAGACTCATCGGTATTCTTTTTTCTCACTCGCGTGAAAATGAAGAAAGCTCTTCAACTAAACTTAACTCAACTTGACCTCGCTTTATTCACTGAATGGATAAAGAGAGCACCAGCATTACCCACTTTATAAAATCACTAAAGATGAGCACATGCAATGGATAATGCTGAACGTCATTGAAGGCGACAAAAAGCCACCCAAAGTGGACGCCGGGTGTCAGAGTCTTCTACCGGCTAGTTCATAAATATACATATCTGCATATGTATGTATGTATTAGTGAGTAGTGAACGTGTTGCAACAGCGTTCCATAGACATCTAACTGCTATAGTGCCAACCCTTTGTTCGCCATAATTTTTTGCTTGCGGTAAAGAAGTCGCTTATGATAAAAGTGGGAAAAAAGCAAATGCTGAAGTTCTCATGTATGTGCTTATGCATTTGCGGTTAAATTCTGTCTGCCAAATCAGTTGGTAGCAGACAACAAATGCACTCATTTGCTGCTTGACCTTGACTAGCGCACTAAATACAAAATAAAACGGAGAAAGAAACCAAAATGAAGTTGGAGATGGTTTTTGCGTATTCTTAAAGTCGGTCATTAGATGGGAAGTTAAGTTTTGAAATTGAAAGTAGATGTAGTTACTTAGCAAAGGTGCAAGCGCGAGAGAATTAGGAGAAACGATAAGTTTAAATGAGCAAGCGATATTTGCGATTTGAAAATAATTTTAGAAATTTTAGAAATCTCAGAGAAATCAAGCACTGTAAATAATAAAATAATGTACACAAATAAATAAAATGACTAGAGATGTTAGAGCTCTATAGTGACAGTGTTAGAGCACTATATTGTCAGAAAAAATTTTTATTTTTGATTTTGAAGATTTTGCCTTTAGACATGAGGTTTTCAAAATGAAAGAATACGCATATATTTTACTTTCAAGACCAAGAACTTAGCTTTATTATAAAAATATGTGACAATATGTTTTAAAAATCATTTTGAGCAAGTAACCATTGCGGCTGGCTCAAATAAATTATAGTCCAGAGTCCTAAATTTTGACCACTTTGTGCACCAATTAGGGCCGTATATCAACAATAACGCGCCGAATATATTATTTTCCAAATCGTCCATCGTCTTGAGCTTTTCTTAATCTAGTGGTGCTTAAAACCACGGTCTTCGAGGACATGCCACATATCCCAGACGAGAAACAATACAATCTGCAAAAGTTTCCTTAAATAAATTGATTGTTTCGTTGGCTATTTGGCATATAGCGCCATCTTTTTGGAATGAAAGGTTGTCCAACCTCCCATTCAAGCATGAAAAAGTCATTAATCATGGCTCTAGAGCGTTCCACATTGAGTATAACTTTATGGCCCTCTTCATTTTTAAAGGAATCTGCACCAATAATCCCCTCTGAGCACACCAAACACCTTCATTTTGGTGATGGAACGGCCTCTCAACAATGGCTTTTGTACTATTATCATCATTTTGACAATTTTGTTTATTAATATACCCCTTCAACCATAAGTGAGCTTTATTAATGAACAAAACTTTCTTGTGAAAGTCGAGAACGGTCGTTATCTCGATTTGCATCCACTCACCGAATGTGCGACCAGCTTTTTATTATTTATTTATTTTTATTTTGGTAACAAATTTGCTCGATTTGCGAACGGTGTTCCGGAGTAAATCTGTTCATTATGAAATGGCCAACCAAACTCAATATATATCAAGGGACAGCTGTCAAAAGAGACCAACTCCGAAAAAGGACTGCCTCATTAAAAACCACATTCTAAGGAAACAGCTAACGTGACAATGTGAGAATGAACAAAATCGGACCCACACTTAGTGCGTTTAATACCAAATTCTGTACCAAAAATGAGATCGGGTCATACGTTTTCAAGACCCGAGATAGCGAGTATGTAGACCTCAGTGCCTATATCCGACTATATACCAAAAATACTGATGATTATTGAAATTCAGATAAAGGGTATCCGTTTCGAGGTTTCCTACTTTTTTAAAGAAAGAACACAATTCAATTTCTTTTGTAGATTATCTCTTTCATATTTTGTCCGCGGCTACGACTCAGTTAGTCCATTCGTTGAGTCCAATTTTCGATGACTCATTCGAGTTCGTTTCGACTGGTAACTGGCGATTGACAGGCCTGATGTTTTGCTCCAGGGCCCGAATCAACTTTGGGGTATCCACATGAAAAATTCTTACGGTGTGATATTACACGATCTAAGTGGCCAATCGACCAGCCCGAAACGTAAAATTATCTGCTCACCGAAGTGTTCTCTCAATGAATTCATTGATTGATGCGACGTGTGGGAAGTAGCGCCTTGTTGAAACCAAATGTCCGCGAGATCACGAGCTGCGAGTTAAATTCTCACCGGTCACTAGCGTAGCTGCAGTAACTTCACAAAACTTTTATCAAATATTAATATACATTGATTCTGATAAAAGGTAATTCGATTCCCATAATAATTTATCAAACGTATTTTATGGCTTTAGACTGGCCTAACCTTTTAAATGAATGCTGCTGCAATATTCAACCAGCTTAAAAAATAGAGAATGAGCTCAAACGTCTGCCTACAAATTAGCACCAACATTAACAATTTCGAAATAATCATTTTCCACTTTTTATAACTATAAAGTACTGAACATAAATGAAGTCTTCACATTACATGCCTTCAGCGCCGTCTACCCTTTCCAACGCCACCACTCAAACTACCACTTGATCTACGGACCCCACATTTGTTAAAGGCTAATCCTCGTTGTTTTCACAACTTAAACCAGAAATCAGCTCATCTTACGCTGTTAAGCTGTTAAGTTAAAATATTTTTACTATGCTTTCATGTTATTCTACTGGTTTCCATGCACAACACATCAACATCAAATGCCAGAATATGCCGCATGCCGCACGGCCGGTTTACCAAAGCAAGCGCACGCCAACCCGACCGCCACACCGCCTCACCAAAAAAAGGCAAAATTGTTGCACGAAAAAAGGCAACGGTACTGTAGCGGCACGCCAGCAGTAAATATTTTTGTTCATATCCTTGCTCTGCTGCTTTGTGGCTGTGTTTGTACGGGTATGCATGTGGCCGCACAGCTCGTGCTGTCCGCAAATGCGCCCTTTTGCCGCGCGCCCGCTTGTTGCATGGTTTTCCTGCTACTTACTGCTTTGTTGTTTGACATGCTGAATCCTTAGAATAAATTCCTTTTTATATATACAATACTATATAAAATATAAATCTAAAGGATGTGCGCCACGTCCTTTTCATGCATGGCTGCGTCACCGAGACATCAGGACTTCACATTATGTGTGAGCGAGTGTGGGAATGGTTGGCTCTGAGAGGCAGGCAGCAAAGCGTGTGCCAACCGTGGCACGCTCTGTTTGGGATGTTTATGCGAGCTTTTTCAACGTGCGAATCGGTGTGTGTGTGTTGAATCTGTGTCGACACTTGTTCTTTTGAATGCGAGGCGCTAGCGCCAAGCGTCTGCTTAAGTGGCTTTGCTATTCAGCGGCAGCACGTGAGTTAAACACGCGTCCTTATCGTCGCACATTTGTTTGCTTGTGCTTGTATATTTGTACGCGTGTATGTGTGTGTGCAGTAAATGTGCCGTAAAGGATGCCAATTTTCCGGTCACTTAACCGACAAACCGAGAATGTTGCCACAGAATGTCATTTTTAAACGCCAGTTTGACCGTAAGGTTCACAAGTAAAGCGCGTCGAGCCATAGCAAGCGCCAACAGTTGGCGTTGACAATGGTCAATTTGCGAACGACCGTTTCTCAGTTGTTCGTGGGCACATACATACATACATATGTATGTTATATTTATTTTTAACTGTGGATGTTTAATAACTGAAAGAGGAGGAATAATTTTTTTTCCGATGGTAAGAGCAATTCTAGAATTTTTAGGAAAAGCTATTTATTTAAAATAATATATTAAAAAGGTTTATAAAGTGAAAATATCCCGTGATCATGTATTTGAATCTTCTTCGTTTCTGGCGTAAACAACAGTCATTTCTTCTTTTCACTACGTGGCGCCAATTGGATATTCCAAGCGAAGCCACGTCCTTCTCCACCTGATCTTTCCAACGGAGTGCAGGTCTTCTTCTTCCTCTGCTTCCCCCTGCAGGTACTGCGTCGAATATATTCCGAACTGGAGTGTTTTCGTCCATTCGGACGACATGACCTAGCCAGCGTAGCCGCTGTTTTACAATGCGCTGAACTATGGCGATGTCGTCGTATATCTCGTACATCGAATGCCATATTCGCTGTGGCCTAACGCACAAAGAACCATAAAACTTTCGCAGAACCTTTCTCTCGAAAACTCGTAACGTCGACTTATCAGATCTTGAGTCCAATTATATCAATATCATCGGCGTACGCCAGCAACTATACACTCTTATAGAACCTGCTGTACCTATTCGATTAAGTTCCGCAGCTCGAATTATTTTCTCCAGCAGCAGATTGAAGAAGTCGATCAATAGGGAGTCGCCTTGTTTGAAATCTCGTTTGATATCGAACGGCTTGGAGAGATCCTTCCCGACCCTTACGGAACTTTTGGTATTGCTCAACGTCAGCTTACACAGCCGTACCAAATTCAGACATCACGGCATAAAAGCTGCTCTTTTTTCGTGCCGTCAAAAGCAGCTTTGAAATCGAAAAAGTTGTTCGGCTGTCTGTTGTGATTGCAGCTTCTCGACGTCGAAAATTCCTTGTGTTTGTTGACATGCCTTTCGATCCGGAGACAGCCAGGTAGCTTGATGTATTTTCTTATGCTGGAATCTATTATAACAGATAACCAGTCGAGTAGAAGTCGATCAGCCTCAAATTAATTGGAGATGTTTCGTCGTAGAGGTTGAATTTACAAAGCCAAAGGTACCTTCTTTGCCCACCCTGGCATTACGGCCGCTAATCACGATTTTGACATCGTGGCGGGGGCAGCTCTCATAGAAGGCATCTTTGGTCACATCGTCCTTCTCTTCCGTCGGGCGTGGGCGCAAATCAACTATATATTCAAAAACTTCGCTTTGATCCGATATGTGGCTAGACGTTCATCCACCGGAATGAATGACAGTACTCGGCGACGGAGTCTCTCTCCGACCACGAATCCCACACCGAATTTGCGCTCTGTTATATGGCCACTGTAGTAAATGCCACAAAGACCTACTTGCCTCAGTCCTCCCCCTGCGGGTAGGGAGGACCCCCTTGGTGCAGGGGGGGAACCGAATATACCCGCGGTAAGGCATGCCTGTCGTAAGCGGCGACTAAGATCCTGGCCGCCAGTCCAGATTTGTGTGGAAACTCAACTGGTAGTAACTTCGGTTACAAGGTCTTACCAGAGACTTTAACCTGGTACCACGGGGAGCAGTATGCCAGCATGCTGTGGTTAAAACCCAAGTGGAGTTGCATTGCAACCTGGCGCCGTGCACATAGTACGGAAGAGGTTTTAGATGGGCCTCGAACCCTACCAAGGTGGTTAGTGTGTCCATGCCACACTGCCGATTGGTACTGAAAATCGTTACCCAATTTTCAGGGCACTAATCGACGCATTGTATTGATCCGTTGTGCTTCTGAGCACCGTGGATTTAGGCCTTCGCAGGTAGGATCCCACGTAAAACACTCTCGACTGTTGTTGCCTCAGTCCGTATCCGGTCCATCGCATTTCTTGGACGGCGGTGATGTCAGCGTTCACTTTATCGAGGACAGCTGCGTAGCGGCACCTTCATTCCAGGATCGTTTCTGACCACTCCCAAGTGAATGGCAATCAAAGAACTTACCTTACTTGCGTGAACTTCTACACATGACTCCATCCTCCTTTGAATACTCTTTGTAAATATTAGCTAGATGAGGACTTCATTTGAATTAGATCACATTTTAAAACGAATCGTTTCAGGATCGTTTATAAATACATACATACATTAATAGTAGTACATGGTCTTTTTATATTTTTGATGGAATAAGAATAAATTTATAGGCTTCCGTCTATAAATATGGATTATTGTATGTAAAGCCTATATATTTATCCAAAATCAAAAATCACAAATTTATGTAAGATTTCTAAATTATAATCAATTAACGAATCACCACCACAGGGAAGCGCGATGAAGGCAAATCACTCTGGACCTATCATAATAAATAAAAAGAATATTTTGAATGACTTAGATCAGAAAACACCAAACTGCGGCTAGAGCAATCTCTATCAAATCGGAAAACTTGGCTCGCTTTTGAACCCCTTCTCGAGATATAGAGCTTCATTGCCAGCTGCTGTTTAGAATTATCTAAAATTCTTTACCAAACTATGAAATACTCGTATAAACGGTCTGCCCGTGTAGTTAGAGTTGGTTGCCTTACTATAGGTATGCTTATTTTCTGCACATTCGCATGTTGGCTGCAACAGTTAAAGGAAGCGATTAGGTATTAGCTTTAAAGGAAAAGTGTTAATGTGGCTGTCTGTAATTTTTGAGTGAAATTTGTTGAATTATTCTGTTGTTACCTTGAAATCATTTCCTTCAAATAATTTCTGTCAGTTTCAGACTTTCTTTTAAGAATTTTTAAACCTATTGTAATCGGCTCCCAAAAGTCAATGAGGAAAATTTCCCCGAAAGGGCTTGATCGATCAACTAGAAATTTTCGCACGACCTTCTTAGACATATTTTCCAGGTAAAGATCTAAGCAAACATTTTATCATAAATCATCTTCTGTATATATTTATTGTAATAATAAACTTATTTGAGTTCCGCCAGACATTCTTTTTTAGAGGTCCTTCTGGGAACCATGGAATAAAGGAAATCCAAAAGTTTTAAAAATGATTTGCCGATTATTAAAGTACATTAAGTTATCTAAATTTGTATTAATTTAAAAAAAAAAGCTCTTCAAACAATTACCTAATGACCTACCCTAAATAGTTGCAAATACATGGAAGTTGATAAAACATACAAAAAGAAAACACTCATTTTAAATACTGTTACGGATAATTGCTGTAATAATAATCACTTCCGTTTTTGGCCAAAAAACAACTCTTAACTAAACATTTGCATAAGCAAGGGTCGGACTGCCGAGCAGCTTCACAACTGTGATCCTTTGTATATGTATATGTATTACTATATCTGTAATGAGAACAATATGCTGTTGGGTTAAGCTAGAAGGATACACGGCGGACATCCTGGCGCTGGATTGTAAAAATGTTCGCCTGCGGCGAAAGACAATGACAAGCTGATGTGTGAAATTGTTTTAATTTCATTATGTTGCGGCAAGGATTCTTGGCATTTTTGGAAAAACACAGTGATTTAAAATTAATTGAGGACTGAGAGTCAGCATGCAAGTTTTGGATTGGAATCAGCTTCCGCAATCTGTTATAATATAACATAAAAATCAGCTGTGTTTAAGTTCATTATCAGAACATTTCATTTTGATTAATTACACAGTACAACAGCTAATCTGGGGGGTGAGAAATTCCAATTCATGGTGATGGTACTAGGTCAGTATAGTAAAACCCTCAAAGGGTTTGGCGATCGTATGTGTCAGTTTTTTTGTCTGACCTTTTAAATTTTTTTCTTATCTTGATGTTTTTTCGCTTAGTTGTAACATTTTGGCAAAAACGTAGTTTAACATAACTCGCGAACCACTTGTCCGATTTTGATGAAACAAATTTAGAAAAATTAAAATTTAAAATTTAGAAAAAAAAAAATTATGAAAATAAATAAAAATAAATAAATAAAATAAAAATAAAAAATTATAAAAATGTTTACTTTATTTTTTTAGTAGTTTATGGCCAGAAATCTGGAGTTATTGAAAAATTTATAAAAAAAAGGCGATAAATGGCAATTTTTTGAATAAAAACAAATAGAAATTGTAATTCTTAAATTAATGTTAAACTACGTTTTTGCCAAAATGTTACAACTAAGCGAAAAAATATCAAGATAAGGAAAAAATTTAAAAATTCATAAAAAAAACTGACACATACGAACGCCAAACCCTTTGAGGGTTTTACTATGCTGACCTAGTACCATCATCCTGACTTGGAATTTCTCACCCCCCAGACAATAATCCCAAAAATGTTCCACAGTGTTACTCAATAGACACAAATCCCTTATAAACATGAGCGATCTATGGTCTATGTAGTATATCAAAAATTCAGCCTCGCCCCGTAAATTATTTTTTTTCTCAGAAATCATTTACCGTGTTCTATGTACATTTTTCTGAAGATATCTTGACAAATAAAAAAGTTTTCCATACAAAAAATTGATTTTGATCGGTTAGAGTAAATGAAAAATATATATTATGGTGGCCCCATACCGGCGACAAGCAGATTCTTAAGGAGAAAAAGATGTGCGCAAAATATCAGTTAAGTATCTCACAAAATTAGGAACTAGTTGGTCGGACGGACCTGGCTAAATCGAATCATCTTGCCACGCTGATCATTTATATTAAACATATTATATGTATTGGTGTCCGACTAGGTTTTGCAAACTTCTACTTAATTTACCCTGTTCCGGGTATGGCAGAAACGATAGCAAGTTCCTCAGAAAATATGCCAAGTAACAAAAAACTGCTACACTTAAATCGTTTGCGACATCTAAAATAATTACAAAAACGCATTGTGAGCTATCACTTTACGGGAATACATTTCAATTTGCTAAAAAGTATATTAATGGCTTTCCCCACTTCAAGTAATTTTCCAACGCCCCGTCTACACCATTTCTGCATACGATTCATTACCATAGGCCGGCAGGCAGCTGTGATTATTACGAGCTTTACAAGTCTTCCTACGGAAAAATAGCTGCCTTTCCATAAAAAAGGCTTTACATGTGCCTCATGCTCGAGAAAACAACTGAAAAATCAAGAAAACCCAACAAGAAGTTTTTTATTATAAAAAGCAGCCTACACTCAATGTAGGGATATACTTTATACTTGCAGGGAGACTTGAGAATGGCAAAGGTGTCAGTGTATCCAGTTGCATATCGAAAAAGTAAAACTATTTGATACTCACACACATGTGAGTTTATGTATGGATGTGCCATCTTTCATGATAGCGGAGGAGCTTGCAGCAGAAATGCAGGGGTGAGTAGGGTTTATATGGAGGCTACAGAAACCTAGATGACCATCATCAGTATGTGTAAGTATGTATGCATGTGTGTATGTGTGTCCGGAAGCGCGGAAAATGTGCGAAACTAGATAATTTCATTGCTACTCTTAGTTGGAAGTGGCAGCTACAATCCTACATACTGTATCTTTAAGTCTTATATACGCGCCAAAGCAATACTAACACACCTCTAAGTTTGTTTGTTTTAGGCTTAACACATTCCCATTCATTCACTCGCTCACCAGTGTGCCATATATATGGTAGTATGCTTTCACTCACACTCACTTTTCCCCACTCTATATACAAGTTCCTCGAGTACCTGATGGAAGGACGCAAAAATGCGCAAAGAAGAAGAAGAAGCCAACGCTGCGAAATGATTGATTTATACGAAAGAAACGAAATATACGCGTAGTCGAATGGCCGAAAAAAATCGAATATATACTTTTAGTCGTCTGTGTGTGTGTGAATAGAAGAACATTGAAGAAAGAGTAGGAAGCTGCCGACCAAAGCATACGCATTTGCACACAACAACAACATGGACGTCATAAAAGTCGTACGTAGTTGAATCTTGACAACAATAACAACAATTAATCCCGGCAACACACCTCAGCTGCTCGGCAATTGTTGGCGCCTTGCCTTTGCCTTCGCCTGTCTATGGGCCAGTGCCAGAGCTTTCGATGAGGTGGTGTAGACTGAATATTCTTGAACCGAATTCATGCCTTTTGATGCTTTTTGCTCGCATGCGATTTTCTGTGGCAGCTCCTACCGCTCAATAATCGTTAGGCACACCCATTTTATGAACACAGACAAACAAACGCACAAGTTTTGCTGAAACTTAACACATACAGAGAGAAAAGCGCACATGAACAGTTACATACTTAACATTTTATACGCACTTTATTTATTTACGCACACACCCACATACGCACAGCGTACATGCACTTGCCACATCAGTTGCAGTTGCACACACATACAAATGTACGTACGTAAATATTTGGCTTACAGGCTGCACTTTAGTTTTAGGCAAATCTAGACATGTAGTTTTAGTATTTGACATACACACAGGCACACAAACGCACACACGTATTCAGTGGAGAAAAGTCGCACACACTTGCGCCTGCAAAGATACAAGACGTTAGATAGGCTGTGCAGTTAAGGGCGGAGCTTTTCATTTTCCTTTTTCATAGTTGTTATTGTTGCTGATAGCATGTAGCAATTCATGGCAGTTGCCGCCTTACACGTGCTACTCGCCAGGTTTCTATGGTATATGCTATGCCTAGGCTGATTTTTTTCCTCGAATATGGCAGTGGTTGCCTCTGTTTATGCATAAATTGATGGGTAACATTTTTTTCAGCGAAACTTTTCAATAATTAATTAAATTCAAAAAAGGGTTTGACATGTTATGCGCTGCCAGAAGAATTACTGAATTTTTCTATCATTTTATCTGTCGTATAGATATCGTTTCGTAGTGGCAGGTTTTATAGAACCTGTAGAAAAATATATTCTTAGAATTTTTATTTTTAAAGCTGAAGAAAAAGTGTGCTCTCTAGTTAAGGAATGTATTCCCTATAATATTGTATTATCAAAATGTTCTAAATAAACGCACAACAACCTTATCTTAGAACAAAGAAAATGTATCTAAACAAATAATTTATTATATGTAAACAAACTATAAACTAGTACTAAGTAAAATCTAGTTAGTATAAATGGTAAGTACTAAGTAACTAAGATCCATGTAACAAGTTAGTCACAAGAGTATTAATAAAGAGGCCACATCTTAGTGCATCTTAAAAATATATCTTTTAATTCATTTTTGCTCTATGTAAATATTTACAAGGGTCGCAGCAAATTTATTTGCTATCAAAAAAGCCAGATTTATTCAGAAAGGAATTAAACGAAAAATTTAACAGACAGTAGAACTAAACCAGCACTAAATGCCTGAGAAAAGTGTCGAAATAAATGACAATGGATAGAAGAATAACTCCTGTAACAGCGGGCAATACTTCTAGAAATGAATCAACGGCTGATTAAGAAAAAACGAACAGCAGTGCATTCAGACCCTGGAACAGGAGACAACGACGATTCCTGCAAAAGTTCCTGGAAAAGTGGAACCAAACAAATGATAAAGGTCCTGAAATAGTGAAAGTTTTATCCACTAAGATTCCCAATAGACCGTGAAATAGCGGGCAATGTCGAATACTGCAAAAGTAAACAAATCCTGAAACAGGGAAAAGTTAATTCACCATTAAGAAAAAATGGTTCAATTGCTAAATGACGGTAGAACACAGAACATAATTCGAAAAAAGGGATCGAAAACAAGGTAAGCCAAAAAGGTAAAGCGTTGTTGACTTCTAGAAAGTTAACGCCCATATACATATGTAGATCACTAACAAATCGTAGGAGATCCCAGACGTCAATACGACTATAGGAAAAGTAAATATTATTTCCCCTAAATCATAAGACAAAAGAACATCATAATATCAACGAAAGAAAAATAATTAAATAAATAAATGCACGATAATTAAAAGATATATATCTTTTGACTAATTTTTCTTTTTTCTCAAAACTACATTTTTCAATTTTTTTTCAGTCATAAATCGGAGGCATGTTATCCGATCAGTACATAATTTTTTCATTCATTGTAACACGACCTTACAGTTTTTGATCTGATCAAAAATCGATTTTTGCAAAGCAAAAACGAGTTTTGGATAAAATTTGACTTTATTTTTACTGTTTTTATCGATTTTTGATTTTTCTTCGGGTCGTAGGTCATTACATGGACAATATGTTCTATCACGATGTCAATGAGGCTATGATATGTTTTTGTTTTTTTGAATTATTTCTTGACCAATCGCCTTAAGCTTTTTATTGAGCGATTGACTAATTGTGTAGGATTCAAAGGGAACACATTTTTTATAGTCAATGCTTCTTGCAATGTTGAACCTCTAGTACCGATAGTTCACATGACGATCTTGCAATATTAGTTTGCGCAAAGCATCAATAGTTTTCGGAACAAAAACTAATTTTGGACGACATACATGAAATTCGCCTTTCAGTGATACACGACCTCGGTCGAATTCACCATACCATCAATAAACACTAGACCTTGATGAAGCGTCATCGCCACAAATTTAATTGAGTTCGTCGATGCAATATTGTTCAGTTAATGCAAATAATCTTGCGAAAATGTTCGCAATTAAATTTCGTTTTTCGACCGAGATTAATATTTGAAGTTATCGTAAATAACATTAATGGCGCTCGTATGTGGAAACATTCTGAGTATGTATAACATCAAGGATTTCAAACTTTATGATAAAGTTGTGTGTTTTCAGATAACAACACTAGGGTTGCCAAATATCGATATATAAAAAGCATACTACGTACTACTTGTACAGTCGGTTTACGAATTATTCCTGCCCACATATACTACATATAATGATAAAATCAATGATTGAGTCATTAATGTAAGCCAAAATGTGTGTTTTTTTTTTAATAATTTAAGTGGATATGTTTTCTTAAACGCTGACATGACCAAATATGCCTTCTATGAGCGCTTTGAGAGCACCTTTGAGAGCTGCCACCGACACGTTGTCATAATCGTGCTTGGCGACTTTAACGCCAGGTTGTGCAAGGAAGGAATCTTTGGCTCGACAGTCGATAAATTCTGCCTCCGCGAGGAAGCATCCTCAACGTTACAATCGACCACAACACGAGCGGAATGGGATAGATACCGAGAGTTTAAGAGGAAGCGAGACGCTTTTCCATACAGAAAAAGAGAAAGGCCGAAATCCGTGAAGAGATGCGGCGAGTAATAGAAGGTTTCAAGACCGGTGCATACACTTGTAATATCCCCAGAGGTGGACAGTCTATTACCCGACAATGAAGAAGTTCGAATAACAATTACCCGTCTGGAAAACTACAAAGCAGCGGGGTCGATGGATTGCCGGCCGAGTTATTAAAATACGGCGGCGAAGAACTGTAGAATATGGTCAGACGAAAGTATGCTCGACGATTAGAATTTGTGCTCTGGCCAATTCACAAAAAGGGAGACCCCACAATCTGCGTCAGCTACCTTGAAATAAGCCTCCTCAACATCGCACGTAAGGTTCTATCGAGTGTACTGTGTTAAAGAATAAAGCCCACCGTCAACAAACTGATTGGACCTAATGAGTGGGGTTTCAGGCTTAGAAAATCAACAAGTGACAAGATATTCACCATGCGCCAATTCTTGGTTTCAAAGCAGCCTTTGACAGCACGAAAAGGAGCTGCCTTTATGCCGCGATGTCTGAATTTGGTATCCCCGCAAAACTAATACGGCTGTGTACACTGACGTTGAGCAATACCAAAAGCTCCCTCAGGATCGGGAAGGACCTCTCCGAGCCGTTCAATACCAAACGAGGTTTCAGACAAGATGACTCTTTTTCATGTGACTTCTTCAACCTTCTTCTGGAGAAAATAATTCGAGCTGCAGAACTAAACCGAGAAGGTATAATCTTCTATAAGAGTGTACAGCTGCTGGCGTACGACGACGATATTGATATCATTGGCCTCAACATCCGCGCCGTTAGTTCTGCTTTCTCCAGACTGGATAAAGAAGCAAAGCAAATGGGTCTGGTGGTGAACGAGGGCAAGACGAAATATCTCCTGTCCTCAAACAAACAGTCGTCGCACTCGCGACTAAGATCCCAGGTCACTGTTGACAGTCATAACTTTGAACTTTAGATAACTTCGTCTATCTTGGAACCAGCATCAACACCAACAATACGCCAGTTCAGCGAATTAAAAGACAGCGGCTACGCTGGCTAGGTCATGTCATCCGAATGGACGAAAACACTCCAGCTCTGAAATAATTCGACACAATACTTGCCGGGGGAAGCAGAGGAAGAGGAAGACCTCCACTCCGTTGGAAAGACTAGTTGGAGAAGAACTTGGCTTTGCTTGGAATCTCCAATTAGCACCACCTTGTGAAAAGAAGAAACGACTGGCCCGCTGTTGTTAACTCGGCTATAACCACGTAAGCGGTTTCTTCGCCAACAAAGAAGAAGAAGAATATGGTAGCTGTTAGTCCTCAATATTTGATACCTCTTTTCCTATGGCTTGACATCGTCAAAAAGACTTGTTTCAGTGCCTATCATTTAATGACTTCGATGATAGTTACCTTAACTTTTCACAGATTTAATTTGGTTCCGAGATCCTTTTATTAACCGAAGTCTTCCTTCTACAGAATTCTTTTAAGTTTTTGTTCGTATCTGTTGAATCCTCACTCAGAACTTATTCGAGAAGTGCGCGCTTTAGTGGTCCTAAGATTGTCTCAATCCAAGACGAGAGTTTATACAGCCTCTATGAGGGTATGCGTTGAGAGCCAGTATAAGAAAGAATCTTTTCAATCTACACCTACCACGGCATATTACTGACGACGAGAGGAACGTACTATGTGGCCTTGCAAAGTTTTATTGGGTCGGAGGTAGTTGCGTTACATCCCTTTAGTCTAATATTGGATATTCGGTATCTTCGCACCATATATAGGTGGCGGAATGACTCAACGACCAGCCCAATGCTCTACCAAAATCTTAAAGAAAAAATTATCCTAAAGAATGTTCACTTCCAATCTATAATTCTGTTTGCAACAGCTTTGATAAGACCTGCTCTACATGCCAACCTATTCCTGTTGGGGAAAATATAGATTTAAAGTCAAAAAGCACAAATAACTTTCTTGAAAATTAATAAACTCATTGGAAATCAATGAAGAAACAATGATAAATATTCACGAATTTTACCACCTCGAAATGAATTACACCTTGAGAAATCTTACCATGCTAACTGTAAGCATAGAATTATATGGTAAAGTACTCGTATGTATAAACTGTTAAAATTCGACTTTTCACGAAACATTCATGAAATATGAATTTTAGTGTAAATAATTTAAGAATTTATCCTCTGAAAACAACCTGAGGTAACTATTTCCGAACTAAATTTTTTAAGTACTTCTAATTTTACTGTCGCGAACAGATTACCTAATCAAATAACACTCCAAAAGCATTTTGAAAAAGTGGCTTATATAATGTCTAATTTAGTTAGAAGCGCAACGAAAATGCAGTCGTAAAACGAAAAAAATTAAAAAAAAATCAACGTCCAAAATTAAACATTGCACATCAATCAAAATTATCAAAATCACTTAAAACCCAGCAGAGCTGCAGCGCTGAGCTGGCACGATAGTGGTGGCCGGAGACAAACGTCAACTGTGCGTCAAATGTGCATGAATAATGGAAGATAAATAAGAGACACTCTTACTAAAACTAATATTGTACGCGGATCGGAGAAAAACGAGAAACGAAACGAATAATTTATAGAGCAAAAAGCATTCTTTCAATTTGTCTGCATTTAAATTGCAAACCGAAATCCAGGATATTCGATATAGTCCTTGCAGGATATTTATTTACTCGTTTTTTTTGTGGAAAATTTGATTTTGGCAGCATTTTGCGCGAAAGTAAATCGGATAATGTGAGACCACTACTCATACAAGTATCTGCAGATATTGTGCAAAGTGAAGCGTTCACACACACACACACATACACATACACATGCACACCTAGAGGACATTCAAATGAGTGTGAGTAAAGATGGGCAAATAGAAAATATTCAGTAACTTTCCACCAAAGATATTACTAAAACTAAACAGTGCAAAATAAAAACAACAGCAACAGCAACAACGACAACGATTTCAAATATTCAAGAGAACACCGTTGTACCGCAACGTTGACAGGAAGATTATTATATTGCAGAACATGGGAAAATATTCGACGGTTAAAAAATTTAAGCATCACTTCACATCGTCCATACAAAATGCTATGTTCCAGTCTTTAGGGAAGATACAGCAATTTTAGCAAAGCGTTCGAAAGTAAAGAGCGACAAATAAGAAAATTGCAAGCAAGGACTTGATGGTCCTGATGGTCTGACAAAATATTTTACAACATTTATACATATACAAATTTGCTTACAAGCATTCTTACATGTGTGTAATATATTGTTCGAGGATTGAACGTGATTACATAGCGGAAGAGTTCATAAAAAATTTAACCTAACCTCACACACACAATCCCACAAATGTGAAGCAAATTTAGATGGATGGAATGTCCTGCCTGTTGGCTAACGCTTTTATCAAAATGACATTTACATCTATGCATCTTCACTATGAAATCTTTTTCAACATTCTTCATGGTTTATTCGTGCATACTTGTCTTATCTAAGTTTGTGGTTTGACAAAGATTTCATTTGAGATAACGGATTGATTGTAAATGCTCACATTATAATATTTTGTTAAACGTAAATCTCAAGTAAGAATACATATAATAGTGTTCAAATACTACTAGATATCAGGTCTATTGAAAAGCCCCGTCTACCATTTTTTTATTCAACGTGGTTCCCCTCATGATGACGAACTGATTATAGCGACCCTCCAACTTTTCAATATCATTTCTGTAGTACGATTTGACCTTGTCTTTAAAACGGGCCTCATTTTCGGCGATCCTTTCTTCATTTGGCGAAGTTTTCTTCTCAGCGGGTATTCTTTTCAGATCTGAGAACAGGAAATTGTCTGATCCCAAAAACGCGGGGGATGCACAAGCGGTTTTCACTGACTTGTGACTCGGTGGATTGTCTTGGTGAAACAGCCATTTCTCTTTCGATAAGTAATAGTCGCTTTTGATGGGGTACCTTTTTTAAGATAATCAATATAGATTGTTTCATGAGCATTTCAAACTATAGAAACCATAGCCTTGCCAACAGACTTTTGCGTTTTCTATGTCAACTTGGATGACTGTCGATAGGTCTTCGGAGAAAAATAATGGAGCCATGTTTTATCCATTGACACATACCAACGTAAAATTTGAGTCGTTTTTGGTCCCAATCATACCCAAATATTCGTGAATGATGTACACGTTAAGTTGATATTTTTATTATTTGCTTGCTCGAATAACTTCACTTTATGGTCATCCAATATTGCTTTTTGATTTTTTCGTCGGTAACATCCACTGCATTCACCGTCTTCGGTGCTCATTTCACCATGTCTAAACTTAGCATACCAATCCTTGATGGTTGATTTTTCTATAGTCAACATCAACATAAGTTTTTGTTTCAACTGTCTTTTTTCCCTTCAAAGGGTTACAATATTGTCCAACATGCGAAATTCCTTTTATCCATTTCTATCAGAAAAAAAGGTTCACTTAAACTAATCTTGTAATTCACAAACTAAATATCCGACAGCTGTCATATTTATACACCCGCCTTTTGAAGGATTGGGTTAACTAAATCATGGATTTAATTCTAGTATCGTCCTTTGTGTGACAGATGACATTTTGTCATCTATCTGACTGTATTGGTCGAAATAAATTTGGGATGACTGCCGTGTGAAGAAAAATTGCTTATACAATTTGAGATTTTGTCAGCGTCATATTAATCCGCGAAGAATGGCAGTCAACACACTGTGCTTCCTTGCTCAGTGAAATATCTGAAAACCCTTTCATAACTTATGATCAATAAGGGTCTAGGCCTGTCCAGAACCTAAAAAAAATTAACTTTGAAAAATGAGAAAGGAATCGAATTAGTATTTTTAACTTTGAGACTGCAAAATGTGGGTGCTGCAAAAAGCGATAGCCTGATTTCAAAAACTCCTGTTTCGCGTTTACAACCTTTTTCCAATGAAATGTGTCTCATAGAATTCTTCAACTATTCGAAAATGACTAAAAATGTGAGGTCTTCCAATTGTCGGATAACAAAACAAATAGTATCTGATCAAAATTGACTAGGACTAGACCATTTAAAATATACGCGCAATTTAACAATTTTGTGTTTCTAAAGGAATAACGGCTACGTAACCATCGAAAAAATCAGTGCCTGAAAATCAGCGATTTGACATTAGAGAAATTAGAGGGGTTTTTTACCACGATAATGCCCGTCATACTCGTATTCTAACATGATTATGACTGACATGGCTTCTTGTGACTTTGTTCTGTTTTCAACATTGTCAAATCCGCTTGATAGAATGCGCCATGAGCCTATTGAGGGCATTGAGGGCATGAAATGTCAATAGCTGACGCGACTTGGTAACAAATTTGCTTAAGTGTAGCCACTTCCGATCAGATGGTCTTGCGCTTTCCTTTTCAATCAGCCCACCAAACTCTTTGCCCGTAGCATTCTGCCTTTCAATATCTGTCTAATTTTTATTAACCAATACCCAGTTTTCGTGCGAAGTTGAAAGAGGGAACAGCACTTTCGAAGGCATTATACTTTATTATTAAAATAACGAAAATAATATTATTTTAAAGTACCGAACCAAGGACGTCATATTGCCCACAAAGAACTATGACTATGGATTCGAATTTTGTTAGCCTAGCGCTAAGGCAGTATTATGGTACTTTAAAAATACTTCGATATTCTACCCTATCAACTAAAATATAAAAATCTCTACACACATCTCACCACTGTGAGACCCCGCACAGATCCCCATTACCGCCAATGCATCAACATAATAAAAAGTTGAAAAACTCTAGACACGGGAAATAACATTGACCACGACTTTACTTTGAGCTACTGAACAGCGATGATGCAGCAACTCGGCACTAGTATGAGATGAAAAATATAGACACACATACTGATTGCATATTTTAAAAGTATTTCTAGAAGAGAAGGGCAAAAACTTAACAGAAAAGAACTATGATCGTCGCGTATAGCCTTCGCCAGTGCTGAGGCTGTCGTTAAAATGCTATAAACAAGTCGCTTCGAAAGGGTGACGTGAACACCAGCACATACAGATGCACAACAATAAGCCCACGTGTACGCAATGTATACGCCGAGGCAAGTTGAGGGAGCCACACCAAAGGGCGAAGTAGCAACAGCTACGTGGAAAGACGCGCCTAACTGCTGACCAAGCATCGGCGACACCCTCATCATCAGCACCAACAGCTGACCGTCCACACGTGCGGTGTGCAGGATTGGAGATGGGAGCTGTAGGTTTGAACGGCGTTGACTGCGGCAAATAAAATAGCAGTAAAAGCAAAACGACTCCCACTAAGCACCTTCACAAACACAAGAGCAAATAGGAGTGTGAATGAATTATCAGTGTGTGTGTGTGGTTGAGTTAAAACTTAACTCTTGCACAAAGGCTCACACTCGTAGCTCCATGTAGATATGTGAATCCTTTACCAGTTGAGATACGCGCTGAGGTGTTGCTATGTGCGGTGGCATACGTGGACGCGCGACTCAAGCACTGCCATTTTCGCGACGTATTGCTGGCACAACCCAACGCTCTCCTGTGATGGAACAGTGCAAAAGGAAGGTGTCGAAATGACGTCCTGTTAGTCCTGCATGCAACACAGCAGAGCTCGGCACAACAGCATAACGCGAATTATGAATAGATGCTTGTTAGAGAGTACACATATTGTTTTTGTTGCTATTGCTGTTGCTGTGCGATAGTGAGGTGCGACGTGGCGCAGACACAGCAGGTCGGACAAGTGTAGAAGCAGCCACAACAGCATACTGACGGTCCAGCTAACAATAAGATATACACAAAATGCAGAAATGCAAAAGAAGCAATACAACAACAAGAAAAAATACAACCATGCATGAGTGTGCTCCTGTGGCTAACGTTGCAGACGGCCATAGACAGCCAGCCACCCAAACTTCGAGGAACTCGTCGCCGAGCACATGTGCACTGTATGGATATGTAAGTGTATGCGCTTGTATGGTTTTCGTACACGGTGAAATAGATTTTCATAACTTTTACTTGATTTTTACATTTGCACAATTTTATTCGCATTTTTATTTCTTTAATGTGTTTCTTGTTTTGCAAAGCGTTTTATTGTCCTAAAATCTTTTTACTTTGTCCGCCATTGCTTTTGCTTAACTTTGTAGTATTAACGAATTTTTTATATTTTTATTATGTTGTTTTGTGCCATTAAGCTTTTGATTTGATTCGCAGTTTTTCTTTTTCAATTTTTATACACTTTCGATTTGATTTTGTTGTCCAGTCATTTCCTTCCTGCGCGCATGCAAATGATGTTTAGCCCGCATCGCAGCACTTGACCCCCTCACCCACACTCGCGCCGCCCGCACACATTAGCTGCCTTTAGCATCTAAGCGCGATTGCACGGAACTCCGTCATGTGTGTCTGCGAAGGAAATTTATGCTGCACTCATTGAAAGCAGGTCCTCATAACATTACCCACCCCTTATCTCCTACCATTCCAATTCAACTATTGGCAATTTCACTGAAAATAATAAAAATTAAAAATTGCAGACAGCGAGCGCATATTGGTAGAGGAGGAAGGGAGCGGTGCGGTGTGTTTGGCAGCGGTGCGGGTAGTGCAATTCTAACGGTATTGCGCCATGCAGTGGTGGGACGCGGGTGCGCGCGTTTGATATATGAACTTTTGTTGTCTGCGCTTATTATATTGATTCAATTTTTTCCTGCTCTTTACTTGGAAATATTTTGCGCGTTTCTTACTCCTTTTTTACAGCGATTGCTTCAGCTTCAGCGTCATCAGCAGCAGCTAACCAATGTCATGAGTACCCACCAACTTCAAGCTACTACAACTAAAACGTTATGTTGGTGAGGCTGGAGAGGTTGGCGAGGGCACCTGCTTCAGTAAAGTACACATAAATATATTGGTTCGTCCGCGTAGTATTGATGCATAGTGTCTGTTGTCTGAAGTAGTTTTTGAAATTGCGCGAGACGTCTATGTACAAATTAAAGTTGAAGCTCCAAAACGAAATCGATTTATTGCAATTTTTTTGACATTTACAAGTGAAGGTGTTGCATTATTGAAATATTATTTCATCAAATTAAAGGAATACACATATAGAAAGTTCATTACAATTCATTTTTGTGGGCATCACAATATGAATTTACCATGGTTACAATATAATTTATATGAAAAATGTTTGGTTTATTTATTTTAATTTGTTTTTGTTTTAATGTAAATAATAATAAATAAAATAATTGTATTTGTTGCTTCGAGACAAACTAAAAAATCTTCAAATACTTTTTGACTTTTACCAACTATCTAAAGATCTGGACTAGATCTCCAACATCTTATACACTTATATCACAAATTAAGAATAATGGAGAAACCATTCTCCGGCCTACTTCAATGGCAATTGATTTGATCTTGTTTTCTAATTGCTGTTGCTTCTTGAATAGCAAGAGCAATGTTTAAGCGAAATTTGCCATGAAAAAGTATTTCAATAGAATCTAAAAGACGTTAGAGATGGCCTAAAATTTATAAGTCATTCAATTTGTCCCTACGCCAATCAACCAAAGCTCGAGGAGCTCAAAGTCAACATTCAGCGCACTATAGCAGCCGAAATGCTGCACCAGGTCATCGAAAATTGGCGTGAACGGGTGGATAAATGGCAACAACGCCAAGGTGGCTATTTGACCGACATGGTTTTCAAATCACAAATGGCATAAAATTATCTGCCTAACAAAAACAAAAAAGCAGAACCCATTTCGAGCAAATTTAAGTGTTTTATTTCATTTCAACCTCACATCGTTCTTTCTGGTAGTTTAATTTGAGGGGCAAAAAACATTCATCGTAAAAAGTTAAAAAAAAAAAACAGTAGCGCTTCTCTCCAATACGATCGAAGTCGGAGTCGTTGTCAAATGATGCCTTTAAACTCTAATTAGTAGTTAATTTCCTCTCTCACTTACTCTGCCTTTTCTCTTTTTCTTCCACTACCACTTTCTCTCTTTATCTCTCTTCATCTTCAGTACTTTTTGATAACCAAAATACCGACTGTTTTCAGGGGATAACACTTCATGATGAAGAAATTTTCGGAAGTATTTCCCATCTCAGTTCATTTTGTTCTTATAATAGCAGCTATAATGAAAGTCCCATTGTTTGCAAATAGTTCGTCTTTAATATTTTAAATGAACTCTGAAGAATAAAGTCTCCTCCTCTCTTCTGCCAGAATTTCTCCTCTTAAGAAAAATGCTGTCGAATCTGAAAACATGAAATTTTAACATAATAAAAACTAAGAAATATGTGTTAATTAGATTGTTTGCTCATTCTTAAAAACCTAATGAGTTAACATATAAATTTCCCACAAAACAACAACAACTATACACTCGACAAAATCATTTGCAAACCTTCAATAAATATTACATTACAAATAACCAAGAAAACCACAACAGTTCTCCGCTTCGTATTCTCACACAATTGCGGCAAATTTGTGCGAACATTATGAACAAAACGACAAAAGCTGCCACAGATTCTTCACACATTGCGAGGTAAATGTTGTCGAACATACAAGCTTACAAGCAATAAAAAGGAGCAGCTTCTTTTAAAAAGCGAACACACAAACCAATTCTCTGACAATACAAATCCAATGACACACGCAAACATACACACACATATATATATACGAAAGTGTACGGGCGCACTCATAGTACGTGTTGCAAGTGAATCACAATGTGCGCTAAACCACAAACAATGCAGACGGAAGTGTCATGAAGACGTGCGACAGGTTCAAGCGTAAATTGCACAACAACACCAGCAAAGCACTAGGTATTCCCCAAGAATGTCTGCAAGTTGCAAATTATCGCACCAACGCCCACACTTAACTGTGACCCTCCCGCCTTTCAGGCATCCTTATTTTCTTATGAACACGTCCGTATGTATTTCCATGCCTTTTCACCCGACAAAGTGTGCTGTTTATGGTGGCTTTACCAACCCTCGACCACTTCAAGACAAGATATAGCACAGAAGAGAAATCCACTTAAATAAAAAGTGCTGCAAATACTTCCTGCAACTCCGCCCCAAATATCCTGTTCCATCTACACCGTCGTTGTGTGTGCAGCTCTGTGTCAAAGATCAGATGGTTAAGGAAAGGAGAACCAAGAAGTTAATAATGATGCAGAGAATATGGCTAAGACGAATGACGGGCGGGAAGTTATGTAGTTTCTGAATGAAGCAAAGCGGAAATACACAAGTAGAGCAATTGCAGAAAGCAGCAGTGAGTTGCCAAGTGGATGGGTGGAAAAGAAGAATGGAGATTTGTCGAAGTAGATTGCAGTTGAGTCCACATGCAATGCAAGGTCGTCTGTTGTCTGTTTGACCAGAAGTTGAAGCACTGGCTTTATGCTTGGCTGCAGAAGGGAGCATGGTAGCAGAGAGCAATGCAGAAATTTGCTGGAAAACTGCTAGAGACATTGCAGCAGGAAATGGGGAAACAAGCAATGTCCTTGACACAATTGTGGTTAACCACAAGCAGCAGACAGCATATAAACGTCTGAGAGAACAAATTACCGAAGAATGCAAACGTATATGGCAACATGAAGATAATGCAAGCTTGTGTTTTAGGAGAAAGATGCCGTTATGTATCGGTGTGTTGCTGTATATCGTGATATCCAATGCTCGTATACGAGATGCAATACAGTAAGATGAGAGGAAGACATTATACATGTGAGAAAAATGTTTTAGTCAAGTTCTAAAATTAGACAAAACCAAACTTGATCTCTGAAATGGAACATAACTCTTATTTTATGTTAGGCTTAGACTCGAAAATGAATAAACTACTGTATACTACGAGTATTAACTACTTTACCAAATAAATGAAAGGCAATGACAGAAGTATTAATTCATTGAGGCTTATTTTAAGTTAAAAGTCACATTTATCTGAATTATTCCATGTGAAAAAGTATGAATTTTAGTAATTTTTTTTTATCTTCTCAAATATATTTTCATAAGATCTCCAAGATTACAAATCCTCATGCTAAATCTTCCAGTAAAAGAAAAATACGTAAAGGAGACATTGAGACTATCAGATGAGGAGTCCGGTTACCTCTTCGCTTTCAAAAACTGTCACAATGCTTCTAAAGAGTAATCAAAGGAAGAACCGCATTATACGGATCCACAAATTGTTAAAATATTTATGTAGAATACTTATAATGAACTCATATACTCTACGTAATCGACGACGCCCATATTAATACATACATACAAGGTCTGTCGCAAAAGAAACAGGACTGTTAAAAAAAACAACAAAAAATTAATATTGTACAAAAGTTATATTTTTTATTCAAAGCAGTTTCCTTATGCTTCGATACAGCGTTTAGCCCGGTCAATTAGCATTTCAAATGAGTGCTTAAGGTCATTTTTCGGAATGCTTTTGAGAATATCGGTCGTCGCCTTTTGGATAGCTGAAATGTCCTGAAACCAGTGTCCTTTCATGGGCAAATGAAGTTTTCCAAATAGGTAAAAATCACAGGGTGGCAGATCAGGTCAGTAGGGTGAGTGGTTAATGGTTAATATGGAGTTTTTTGTCAAAAAATCAGTGGCAAGCGTCGATCGATGACACAGCGCATTATCGTGCAACAGGCGCCAGGACCCTGCCTCACGGTATTGTGGTCGAGCACGACGAATGCGTGACAAAAGACGCTTCATAACACCAAGGTAAAACACAGCATTAATAGTTTGGCCAGGTGGGACGAACTCTCTGTGTACAATACCCTCGGAATCGTAAAAACAAATCAGCATTGTCTTTATTTTTGACTTCTGAAGACGACTTTTTTCGGTGATGGCTCTCGTCCTCACGACCTTCTTGGAATCGCTTAAACCACTCATACACGTTACTACGGGATAGGCACTGATCACCGTAAACTTTTTTCATCATTTGAAATGTTTCAGCAAACGTTTCCCCAGGTTTAAAACAAAATTTAATATTTGCTCTTTGTTCAAAATGCCTTTTACGACCGATGACCAAAAGCTGCTGTCACTTTTTGATCGATAACATCGATTGTAGTTATCCAATTGTCTTAAAACTTTTACGAAATGTCAACAAGAGATCAAACTTTTTATTTCATATACGAACCAATATGTGGCGCCACTAGAAACAGTTATATTTAAAAAGTTCTGTTTCTTTTGCGACAGACCTTGTACATCATCCACTGAGATCATTAGACATCCTCTAAAAAACTATTTCGAGTCCACAAATTATTTTTTTTCTTTCTTTTAAATCCTCATGCGATTGGTAAAGGAGCACATCTAGTGTGTAAAAAACATACCAACATTTTAAAGCGATATCTCACGTAGTTTTGGAGTTACAATCTATTGAAGTACAGTCGCGAAGTTTAATCAGCAAACAAAATTTTTCAAATTTGCTTCACTCATTACTCAGAGATTATATTTAGTACTCGAATATACATATATATCTCCATACAATGACCCACAAGCTTTCTGATCCTACCAACAATCATATTATGGAGACCAAAATTTAAGTAAACTGCATCTTTTTTAAATGCCACCATTTTGTCAAATATGATTTTTTTGGGTCATAAGTCTTTGTGCAAACAATATTTTACAGAGAGACTTTTTTTGGAATAACAAAGTTCCGAATGGTTATTGCTAGTCTACAAAATATATATCTCCCGGTAATATGCTTTATTTTAAGTGCGATTTCTTGTATTTTATTTCATTTTTTTTCGATCACATATATTTCCAATCTTATTCATTTTAAATCGGACGAGCCGAGTTAAATCTCAAAAAAGGTACTAAGCTGAATGTTTTGTCAGATAGTTCCTTAAATAAAGTTTTTCGGAAACCAACAAAGATTTTATTAGAGGATAAATAATGGGTTCAGAGTATATTTTATTCAAATATACAATAGTATATGGAGAGGGAAATTTACCCACTTTTAAATATAATTTACTCTAGAAAAAAAGTTCAAATCCTTAGATCAATCTGTTCAACCTCAAAATGGAATTTTAAACAATTGCTATTGGCCATAAAATACTATTATCTTAGTTACAACCTCAATTTAAATCGATTACGACAAATCTTTGCTACAAATATACGCAACAATGCAACTCCGATATGTATCACTCGTACATAAATATTCACAACTATTACTATCCGACTCATATTTGCTGAGATGGCTTACCGAAAGAGGTTTGCGAATAAGTCCTTAGATTTTAATTTACTCAAACAATCATTTAATTTGAAAGTGTTAGCATGCAAACATAAACATACGTACCTATGTATTCGTACAAGTATGAATGTTTGTGCACACCCACATATGAATACCAGTATTACAATCAAAGTCGGATTTCAAAGATGCCTGGACGCATGGCATCCGAAATGTATTTAACTAATAAGTAAAGTGTAAAGTGTATTATGCCTAACAACAAAAATGGCAACCTTAGAAAGACTGAAAATACAAACTCCAACCATAAAAGATACACACAGACACAAGTGTGTGCATAAATGATTCGTAAGCGAGAAGAAGTGCATATGTGACTGGTGTCTGCTTACCTCCTCCCACAGAAGAAGAAAGTGTCTGTTCATCTTGATAGTTGGCTGCCACACTTGCAGTCGAAGCAATAGACCGGGCAAGAACGATTTCAAAGTGCAGCTTACCAGCACACCAACACACAAAATACTCGTAGGCAATTGAGGAAGTGCAACAAGCAAAAGCATTGCAAGGCGCATTTGTCCTGTGCTGTCAAGCTGACCACTATCGCTTGCATACGCCAGCACTGGCTACTTTTATTCTAAAGTTTATTTGTGTATATAAATTTGAGATGTGTAATATATTTCTTGTAAATCGAAGGGCAACCACACAAATGCTAAACTAGTCCAAAGAGGTAGCGGTTACTAGTTATTTCTTACAAGTATTCGTAATATCGTGGGCGTTATTTCCGTGTTATCAACATTAAGTGATTTAAAAGTACAGTGATTGTCACCAAAAAGCTATATGCTACAGTGGTCTGATCAAACAATTTCCTCGGAGCTTGTAGCGTTACCTTGGACAAATTTTGGAGAGATATCTCGTCAAATAAAAAGTTGTCCATACAAGGGCTAGATTTCGATCAATCGAGGAACGTGTTCGCGTAAAAATTTTCAATCTAGATTTTTATTAGTGATTCCATTACTATTTACCACCGGTTTGATGTTTCCTGAAACTATTTCAAATTCTACTGCGATACCCTTAGAATTGTAAAAACCCACATTCAGTCATACTCATGTCCAATATCTAAGCGTCAGTGCATTCATGACTGGACTGGTATGTAATGCAACAAGTGACCAGAGGCTATACTGAGCTTAAGTGGCCAAGAAGCCAATATTGAAATTGTCCTTAGCCAAGAACCAACGCCAACACCAAAAACAACAGCACAGTCAACGCCGACTCCCACATGCCGACGAAGCCGTTTGTCCCTTCTGAGTGTTAAACTGTAAGCTATGTCGTTGTTATGTAATTTTCTGTCAGCAGGATTGTAAGGAGCAAAACAGAAGGTTGCAAATGACTTAGAATGCATTTAATTTAAACGTTCTCACTTGTGGCTACAAAAGCATCAAATAATATATACAATATCACTCAAGTGACGAACATGAGCATAAGCATACCTACACATACATATTTACAATGTGCGTCCGAGATTATCAGTTGCAAAAACAAAGACAAGGTTGTGGTAAGTTTTACGGGCTAACATCGTCAGCTCGAGTAGATTCCATAAGAAGATTGAGAAGTGTGAATTAAAACAATATACAAATTTAACAAGAGCTTTAGCATAGGTTACACCTACATACATATGTATATATGTATGTATGTAAGTACGTAAGTGTAAGTGCTAGCCTTCAGTAAAAGTTTGTATTTGAGTTTACTAAAAAATTACCCAATGAAGTTAGATAGCGTTGTTGTTGCTTGTATCCATTGAGAATTGATGTTGTGACGACATGACTTTGATTTTAAATCTCTTCAATTAATTGTGCAACAAACTGGACAGGGAGCACATTTAAGCACGTTATCAATACAAGTTGGGAATTAAGCAATTTCAAATAGGAGATCAAAGATCACATGTGCACGTGGAGCATAGAATTGATCTTATTGCCAATCGGAGTCTTCTTGAGCCATAGATTGGTCTCGTTTTAGCTCTTTATTGAATTCCCTTTCCCCTAATTTGACCTCGCTGACCATACTTCACCCTTCTAACATAGGCCAGGCTAGATTGTAGGGTTGATCCTCGCACCAAGGGACGAGCGGAATCCTAAACTGTGAGCGCTGGTTCTTTTTAATACCCGAAACTTCTAAATAAGGATAACTAGATCATTATAGAGCAAAAAACGTTTTGAGCTTACCATAGATTTGTTAAAGTGTCTCAAAGTTTTGGACTTCATTTCTTCTTATAATTAAGGATTATCTGAACTTAGTCTGAAAAACAAATTTTGGAAATATTTCTAAACTCTCACATCCTTCATTCAATGTTGAAAAACGGAAATGTTTTGTAATTAAAATTTTTCATAACCTTTTCTGGGGGACAACCTTACCGATTTGGCTATTTCTTAGACTCTGATATGACGGTTATATAATGCATTAGTCAAGAAATGGGAAAACACCACGGATTTCAATTAACTCTCCATAAGGCCTAACATGAGGTAACCTTACTAGTGCACGAACAATTGCTTGCAATCGCAAGATCAATCAGTGGGATGAATTGTAAACTATTTTCTTTTACTTAAAAATTTAAAACTGTTAAGAATTTCGACGCTAAAATTGTATTTTTAAAAATCTAAATAGCGAGTGCCTGACTTATCAGGCTTTTCATGTATTTTATATATGTACATATTATATATTTAGTAAAGTTATATGTAGTTAATATTTATAGTATTTTCTCAAGGCATTTTTTTAAACTGTTTATGGCTCCAATCAATCCACAATAAAACTCAATATGATTAAAATAAATGTAAAATATACATTATATTGTTTAAGTATGTTATTGACTCGTAATCGTCGAACAACAATCTAAATTATTGTACTAAAGTCCTCACATAAACTTAATAAGTTTGATATAAGATAAGATTACCATAGTTAAAGCAAGTTAAGCAATCGCCTGTAATAAAATTTATATTTAATAACATATTACTGATTAATAAATAAATAGATTACTCACGAGTATATAAAGGTAAACAAGTTATTTATAACTCTCAGAAAAATATGCCAAGTGCAAGATGTTACACTTAAGGCTGATTGAATGTTTAAAAATCGTTATTATTGATATTTTTTTTGTGCCGGCGCCCCTAGTTAACCTCCGAGCATATTAAAAATTTCCCGTACACTGTTGACCTACTTCCCAAATGGTCAATGACCTTGCTCGGGGTTATTGATCTCGAGTAAAATAAAAAAAGGACCTTAAAATTGTTCATTGGCTTCGTTAAAGGTTATTCACCTTAGGAGGGGCCATTCACTTCGCTAAGTGTCAGTGTCCTCATTAAGGGTTATTGACTACACTAAGGACACTGATCTCGGCTACGGAACCTCTTTAGGGGCATTGACCTGGGATAGGATCTCTGAACATAAACCTTTCTTCAGCGAGGTCAAGTAAAAGATTATCGACCTCAGATAGGGTGACTGAATTTCCTAATCAGGGGTCATGCTTTAGCTGTACATCTTCTTCTCATCGGAAAATGTTAACAAAAGAAAGCAGTAAACATGTAATGAACATTTACTTGTATTTTAACAAACAAACCTGCATAGACACCAGTCATCTGGGACTAAACCATAGCAGTAGTCTTAACGTGAAAAGAATTACACGTTACACTCTGTACATTTTATGTTCTTTAAATGCTTTCAAAGTCATGCTTAGTAAAGTCATCAACCCAAATGGTAGGTGCCAAGGAAAAGACATAAAAAGCTACTACAGTGACGGCGAATATAATTGGCACAAAAGTTATGGAAAATATACCCAGAATAGAAATAAAACGTGTATTTTGCTAAAACCTTTTATTGAAGGCGTGTCATCAGATGGTTTCTGCGGAATAGTCCATCATACAGGCCGGTCGATTGTTTTCTAAAGGAGTCTCAAAAAACAAACGTATTTGTTGTGGGACTAAATCTAATTTTTGCTAAATTTGTGTGTCCCTAAATCACAATAAAACCTTAAAACATTTACATATTTTTGTAATTTGTGAGGATAGTCGTAAAACTTTGCTTACGGCATTGGTCATGGTTATGCTATGTACACTCATTTCGGTGCCTCAGTCTTTAAACCCGATTTTGAAAATATTTTTTGAGCTGATGCGTAAAATATCAGTCAGTTAAAATAATAATTGTTGATAAACCAGTGATGTCAGTTGACATTTATGTTGGTAGTATCAATAAAAATTATACTGCTTATCGACTAGAGATATGGACAGAGCAGCACTAGACAAACATTTTTTTGTAACCGAGTGTAATGAGCTACTATAAGACTGGTATATTTGTGACCAAACTCTGACAATTGACTTCTCGTATATGAATATCAAGAAAAAACCAACACTTGCTCGAATGGAACTGAGACGGTCGTTGGTATGGTTCAAACTAGTTGCTTAGTAATTTATAACTCATTGATTTCACCGCAGGTTATATTCATAGAAATCGGTGAGATGGAAGAAGTCGGTACACGTGCAAGGAATACACAAATTTTCTCCCACTCAATACATATGCATATAAAAAATATATATGTAAGTGTATCTGTGTACACGCTCTTTCTAGTAAAAGTGCATGATTTTCTTCTTCCCAACTGCGATTGTTGAGTTCTCAATCCACCACCACTAACACCGCTTATCTTTCGGCATAATCTTCTCGCTATCAGGCAGGCAGTTCCCGGCAACGATCGGTGCTGTGGAGAGAGTTCAAAGCCTGAAAATCTCATCTAACGCCTTTTTGGTATATGTTGCTGGCGTAGAGTAAAACGCTCAGTTGAAGCATGAAGTTCGGCGTAAGCGTACATAAAATATTAATTTCTTAAATAATTAAAATTTCGAATCGGACAGATAAATCAAGGGCAATGCAATATAAACGACGCGACACTTAATCGCAAAGAAAAAATTAAAACAGTACAATTAATAAAGTGAACATAGAACTCTTATCAAGCATTAAAAAATATATGTATACAATATCATTAGATTTGTATTAGAAAATAATTGAAATAAAATACAGCTTGGCATTAGTTGGAATAAATTTATAGTACGTTAAGCACTAAAATTAAACTCAGCGCTGCATTGAAGTTCATAACTTAAGGCATTTGATCAAAATCGGATTTGTGAACGTGTAATTTAAAAATTCATGACTCTAAAGGATTTGGAAGTAATAATTAGTGAGCTAGGGGTAATTGAAAACGGATCCAACAAAATGATGTCCAGAACCTTCAGGTACGTTTGAAAATGGCGACGAATATGTGAAATGCATATGTATGTGTAACGATGTGAAACCATATTCTTGGATTTTTGTGAAAAGAATATCTGTTAAAGATGTCATTGAGACCATTTTAAGAATTTAGTTAACTTGAGCGACGCTTTAAAGAATTCTACCACGTTAGAAATATGTCGAACTCAAGTGTTATCGATTTGCTTGATTATTAAAACCACTTATGGCCGATTGTGTACAATCACACATACCTACCTAGTTATTTTATGACGTTTGAATCGCGTGTTTTCCTTAACTACACTCCAAAGGTTGTTAGAAACCACTTGAAGTTTTCAGAACGCATTCTTTGAGCTCATGATGAGTTTATAGTAGTTCCCTTTCATTCTTAAGGTGTTACTCATTTGGATTTTATTTTACATATAAACATACATACACATATACGCAGATTATATCTTAATATTATTATTACGTGTATTCGTTTTCGCTGAAAGTGCTTTGCTTAGTCACAAAATAATAGAATTCATAAGAAATTTGACGTTCAGAAAAAAACTCCTACACTCTTGCTCAGAAGACAAAACGCAAATCTATAATATCTTATACAGGTGCATTTTTTATATCGTAAAAGGGTATAAAATGATATTTGAATTGATTCCGATCAGATATGATCAATAACAAATTGAAGTCGTAATTTGCTTTGGACAATGAGCTATGCCAAATTTAGTGAAAATACCTTGTAAAGTAAATTAAACTTTATATAATCTTAAGTTTGATGTATTCTTATATAATCGGCAAATTTAATCGTAGAAATTTGTAAACCGCCTTCCTAAAGTTGATGAAAGCTACTATTCTTAAAACTTCTCTCTAGCGTAAGACAGTCTTTCTTGCTGTTAACCATACATAATGTACCAGAACGTAACAAATCATAAAATATTTTATGGTACAAAATAATTTTCGGATGCAAAGGCAAGCAGAAATATGAAACTAAAAACTTTTCTCTTACAATCCCAGTGAAAGAAATCTGGGATCAAGTGTCTCAGATATACCAATTTTATCGTCTCTTTTATGATATTCTGCTCGATTTTATTTGCCGTATTTGTCCTTTTATTTGTTGTGTACATTTTAGGTTACATAGAAATATTCATAAACTCCAAGCGATCTTCAAATGAGTATGTGAAGTATTTTGATACTGGAAACAGGAAAGAAATTCAGATCGTAAGAAAAGTATATAGCCACTTTAACTACATTTCCATTCATGAAAATTAATTAATATTGGAAGGGATATCGATCCAAAGATATTGATTTTGCTAAAATATGAGGATTCTCAATCTACCATACTCAACAAATGTTATTACTGAATTTATACTTCCAATGGCTTCAAATAACTCTAAAAGTGTAGCACAAAAGAATTTCAACGGGTATAATTGAGTACCAGTCCTGCTAACTTAGTAACAGTGAATCAACAGAGTTTTTTTATTAAAATTTTCTCCAAGGTGTCGTTTTAATTAATTTTCTAGTTTTGTTTGTTTTTTTTTTTCATTAAGTAGATATGAATTTGTGTATTATGATGTATAACCGCTCAAGGAACGTCGCTTCAGCAAGCAGAGCTGATCGTTAACTCTTTTGTAAACACACACGGTACAAAGTTCAAAACTTAGCTACGAATAAAAATATTTATGATAGCAAAAAGTAAAAGAGAACCCCAAGATATCGGCGCACACTCTAAAACATTATAGAAACGAAAAAATACGAAAAAAGTTATATACAGGTATTATATGTATGTATGTATACATATGTACCATACACTTGAGTTTTATCAGCTGGTTTAATAATTTCGTGTTTCAATATTTTTTATGCACACATATTTTTATAGCGCCTAGCTACAATAAGTTTAGCGTTTAAAAGCATAATTGCCAATGCCTAGTCAATTGATATTTTATAATAATCTCGTCTCTCTTTCTCTCTCCTGCACACATCTTTGCAGATACTTCAAATTGATGTATATTGTGGCGGGGATTTTAATGAGCAATGAAAAAGTTTGCGAATCTGTTGATAAAATGCAAATCACGCCACGTGTTGAGGTCAAAGAGATCCTACAGCCGAAGAAAGTCTATAAAGGTGTCGAGAAAGCGTCGAGGAATTGGTTTCGCAGCTCCTACTGTTATATAGTCAGCGGCATTAAGCAGCGCGTATCGCCGTTGTTGAGCATCTTCAATATTTGGACCATACCCAACTACTTGGTGGAGTGCTCGGCGAATTTCATCAGCAAACAATTCATCGGGAACGATTGTGATATGATTTACAATAGATAAATCGATTAAGGGATATGTAGTCGCTAGTTAAAATTAGAGTTTAAGATTTGATAAGATAGATTGCCTAGAAAAATGATTTCAAACACTAAATATTAAAAAACTCGAAGATTTGCAGAACATTATACTGCTGCAGGTGCTTAGATAATAAACAAATAACTGTAGTTCTAATTTAGTATTAAGATCAAAGCATTAGCGAACGTATTCGACGGAATACACAATTTTTCTCATATTTGATAAGAGCTTCTACTGGCACCATTTCATTATACATATTTACGAAAATATGCGAATTAGTTTAAGCACATTTATAATGTTTTGTGTAGTTTAATTTTATTATTGCAAAATATTCACATACAGACGGAAATTTTTTAATAAATTTTTATATACTATACATACATACATCCATTTCTTGAGTGTTAATTTTTTTTATTTTTTATGTTCAAAATTATTATTTTTTTTTTTACTTTAAATATCAATATATATTCTTAAGAATTTGTTCCAAGGTCCAGCAGTTTCGGCATTTTGTCATCATCTCATAATACTTCAGTCCTCTATTCACCAACCGAGTGCTGCGAGTTATCTGAGTTATCTGGACTTACCGAGCTGCCGGGCGTTCGATCGCCGCGCACATGCAATGTTGTTTGCAACATATTTGCAATGCTGTCCACATCCAATTGTTCATCGTTTGCGGAAATCTTGCGCATTGCCTGACAAACCAGACTCAAATCGCCCTTTAGCTCGCTCACAAAAGCGGTTATCTTCTGCGCATTCGAGAGCACCTCGACCTCTTGGGTATAAGGATTGTAGCGCACACCGAAGGGGCGTTGTATGCTATCAGCGAAATTTCTGATAAACGCAAATAGTTGTTTGCAAAAATTTATAAATAAATAAAAATGTATGTGCGTGTATACTATATACCTCATCTGCTCTTTGGCTTCCTCAAATGAATCGGTGTAGTAGTAAGCATTTTGATATGAGGTTATGATGCATTCCTCTTGACACGTAACTTCCGGATCGAATTTTTTGATTTTCTCTTTAGCGGCTATGGCATGCTGTAGTTCAGCTATAGAGCTTAGTAGTCCAGCGCCGTATACTTTGAAAGTGTTATCCTGTTGCTTGCAGAGACCAAATTCCACCGTAAAGAAATATAACTGGGGGGGAAATATTTTTTAATTTATTGTTACAGATAACAAGCAGTAATATTTGGAATAACATTGCTTCCTTCCTAATTGATTGAGCATAAAGACTGTAACTTTTTTCTGCTTGGATACCTTTAGCATACGTCTTAATAACTCTCCGAACCCTTTCACTTCCCCATTTCTTTAACACATGAATAATAATAAAATATTTTAAGAAATTCAAATATTAACCAACCGTTGCCAACTTTTCAATATCTGCATCCGCGGCTCCCAACGAAGCCAAACCGATTTCCTGAGAGAACTGAGCAAAACTTGGATTAGCTAGTAATGGCATATGACCCAGAAGCTCATGACAGCAGTCACTTTACATGAAAAAAAATAAAAAAGTTTCTTTTTCTAAATAAACTTATCTAACACTGAAGAGCTTACGGTTCGGGCGTATAAAATGGATCCGATGAGTGTCGAATATACTGCGTACAATGAAAAACACGAAAAGCCAAGCCAGACAAAAAATCGCGTGGCGATAAGTAACCAGCAACTGGACGTAGCTGAAATCCCGTCTTACGCTTCAAGTAGTTACTAACATCCTCCAATTGAGGCACATTATCCTCACGGTAACCGCAGTACTTCACCAATTCCGGCCAATTTTCCATATACTCCGGCACTGCATGCTTGATATAGAGGCGGTGAAGTTCACGGAAGACAGTGCCCCTGTATTGAGACAATTGGGCACCAATAAAGTTGTATAAGAATTTTATCTAACATTTGTCTACTATTTTATCACCCATAAACTCAAACTCATACTATGTATATCTTGCGGTTTTATGAAGTTAGCACTACAACAAAAACTTACCACGTTTTTATCTCCTCAGGTGTGTAGGTCACACGTGGTATTGCATGGCCACTATAGATTTTTTAATAATTGAGTGAAAGTAAGGTAAAGTTAAAATAGATATTTTTTGCACGCCTACCTCTTGTAGTTGTTAGCAATAGCAGAAAATGTCTCGCGACGCTTACGATAGACCGGATCTTTGAATCCTGGGTGGTCAGCATCGAGTTCCGAGCCATACATTAGCACATTTTGTGCTTTATCCAAATCGGATATTTTGCGTGGAAACCAGACCATTTCTCCAAAGTCTGCCAAAGTTAGAAGATAAATTATTTTTTTCGAATATAAATAGAGGATTTGTGGCCTACCAAAACTGGAGCAGGCTGATAACGATGGCGTTCGTGACATCGGATGTATGGTGGTGTAATTTACAGACTGCACCTCGCGGTTTAACATTTGCAGTACCTTATCCAAACGTCGAGCATCGCATTCCACATCGACGAGAACGTCAGCCTTTATGTAAATAAATATTACGAGTGAAAGTGTAAATAATTACTATTAGTACTAGAAAGAAGATATAGAATAGAAAATCGCATCAATAAATAATTTCATAAACAAGTAAGGAAGTGCTAAGTTCGGGTGCAACCGAACATTTTATAATCTTGCAACTTGAAAGAATCAAAGCAAGGGACATACCGTAAGGTACAAAACCAGAGGGGGGTAGTATCGACCCTATTTTACATATTTTTGTCTACACTACATAGTATTAATATGCCACATACTAATAAAATATTCCCAAAGATTCATTAGGATATCTCACATAACCGTCGTATGACATAAAGTGTTAGATGTTTGTTATATTAGAGCTGAGTCAAGCTCACGCCCAATTTTAGCCATTTTTCATTGATATAGATAAATACTAGCTGAAGTGTGCGATATAAAGTCACCCGAAAGTTCGAAAACCTTTACATTGTATATTAGAGAGCTAGAGGAAGTATTTACCCATTTCAACCCATCTTTGTCGAACAAATATACCATTATCAAGAAATCTCTCTGCATTTCAATTTCATATCTCACACATTGACCAATATTTTCGGTAAAAAGTCAACTATAAGTATTCGGGTCAACATATTCGGTACCTAGGGGCTTGAAGAGTTTTTATTGGATTTGAACAAATTTTCGTTTCAGTAATTTTTAACAGCACCGTTTTCCTAGAGCGAATTCGGTTATTTTATCTTGAACAGTTTGAGGGATATGTACATACATAAAACCAAGTTTTCGAGGTATAAAATTAAAAAGAAAATTAGAATATCGGTAGATAATTAGGAAAGCATCAAAAATAATAGTAAGATATAATATAATATAGGAAAAATGTAAATAAAAATAATTTACGGCGATCCAAGCTCGGGAAGAGGGATGGGGAGGGCGTGGTTGTATTTATAAGGGTTAAAAATGGAGTATATCGATTTCTGTCAACACTACAAGTCTTGTAGAAAAATTTATGCGGAAAAGTTGTAGGCAATAAAAAGTCTAAAACTTTTGTATTTCAAAACTTAATTTTTATTATCTAATACAAATAAATTATTTTCAATATTTTGGAGTAAACTTACCTTTTTATGTGAAATTTTTTATTTTAAATATTAAGAAGGTTTCCTTTTTTCGAACTAAAATCGAAAAACCCCTAATTTTCAATCAGAAATTCTTACGTCGAATTATTTTTCTAAAAAAGCTGTATTTTTTTTTTATTATTAGCAATGACTTTTTGGAAATGTTTTAAAGACTTTGAATTTATCTTTGTGGATTTAAAAAATGGACAATATTGATAAAATTTAAATTAATATTGATATATGTATGATCAAATATGGCACAGTCATTAAGGCGCAATTAAAGATTAGAAAAATATATAATGTTCCGTGTATATACTATAATTTTCTTTCTCATTTTTCAGGGGATATCCATAAAGTATTTTTTTATAAAAAGTGGGTAATTTTTATATTTTTTGCACATTTGCTACAATTTTGTCTTAGATGTTTCGCAGTCAACTTAAAAATAAGTGAGATAATTTTCTAAAATTTTTAAATGAAATTTTTTTTTAACTTATTTTCGAGTTGACACCACTTTAGGGGGATTTTGGTGCGTTCCTTTTACTTTTTTATGTACTCTTCTATCTTCTTAGTTATATATGTACATTCTTTCCAGTTTCAATTGCTCAACTCACCTGATTGGTTGCCTTCTCCAAAGGCGATAATTCCAAATGTAGAACATTAATGCCTAGCTCTTGAAATACTTGCAACGCTCTAGCTAAATTCCCAACTTGATTTTTCAAGGTGAAAATTATGGACACTCGATCTCCTGGTGAACTTTGGCGATTCGAATCGCTCAAATCAATACTACCTTTCTCACTGCCACTTTCGGAATTCGAGGTATCCTATAACGTGTTTTTTTTTAATGAAATAAAATAGCCTTTTAAGCGTTAAATTTAGAAATCGCAAACGCTTACTAGACTGCGATGTTCTTTGCGTAACGTATGCAGTGGGCTACCCTGTTTCACAGCCCACTCCTGCTCGCCACTACGATAGAGCCAAAGACCCAGCAAACTTTTACCAGAAGCGCTCATTTTAATAAAATTTATTTAAAGTGTTTTTTGCACAATTATCTTTTATTTTCACAGTGAATTTGTAAAATGTATGAATTGAATTAAAATTGCTTGTTGTTCAAAGCGAATGCGCGCTTTCGGCACAACTTGTCAGACCGATTTCCGAAAGGATACTGCAAGATCCGCAGGCTGTGCAACGCGCTTTTATAGCCTACATATGGGCAGCGGGATAATGATTGACTATATCCCCGAACTTTCACTTCACCTTCAACTACAAACTGTTCTGCTCGTATTAGCATTTGCCCCTGCTCCCTTCCCACCAGCAGTATCGGCAAAACATTCAACTTGACTCGCACACAAACTGAGGCGAGATAGTCGTGCCAACGGACAAACAAACGTGCGTATGCGTGAAAATACATTTACAAGAATATATAGACTGCAACTGATATTTACACATTGAGTTCTTCAAACACCCACGGCCCCCCGCCCTTAGTCGCAGTAGCAACAAGTTGGTGTCTACAGTGGCAAATACTCTACAAGTGGCAAGTTGGCGTGCTTAAGTTCTTTTGCTGCAAGTATGTATGTGTTTAGCGATATACATACATATGTATATGCTCCTCCTATCTCCCCTTCCATACCACTTACCTAACGGTGTTTGCACAATGCGTGTTCATACGTTTGTCGTTTGCTAGATATGATTGGCCAAATCATGACACAGTCAGGAGGGCATATACGACTTGCCAAAAGGAACACTGTATCAAGAGGAAGCTCTTCCAGTTGACACTATCTATTGGTGGATGACGTAAAATTGTTGGCCTTTTGCGAAGTTGCATGAGTTAGCAAAAACCAAAATAACAAAAAACAGTCTCGACTCATTTAATTTCAATGAAAAGGAAACTTTGTCGTACCTAAATTGTTTTGTTGCTGTCGTTTTTATCCCTTTGCAATCTGCAATTCATTATTTCAATCGTGGTGATTCATTTAAAGTAGGTTAAACCTACGAAGCGTGTGTATTTTATGCTGGTTTTATCTATAAAATAATGCTGGTAATTAATGTTTCAGCCCCTTTGAATGTAAGAAAGTAAAAAGAAATCGCCGGTGTTGCTTCTTCTGACGTAGAAGAAGCTTACTCATAAGGTAAGGCAACCAAAAGAAGTCGGTAGTTAGTAAATGATGACTAAAAACGCGCGCCCCAATTATTTAGTATGTCATATCTATCATTACTTTAGTAATATATGATTTGCTTGTTGGTTCATTGGATTGTTTTTGAATGTTACCTTTGAGAATGGCCTATCACAGTGGTTACAAATTTACAAACTTTACCTAATAAAATTTAAAGTGTTGCTCGATGTTTGCCCAAGTAAGTTTCTTTTTTTGGATATGTCTTGGATGAGTGAGTTATGAGGCACATGAATAATACAATAAATATTAGTTAACACTTCGAATGGCTAATGATTTTTATGAAAATAATACACTCGGAAAAATGTCCTTGTCGCTTGAAGAGCGATCGAAAAATAGAATATAATAACCTTTAACCTCTAGTTTACAGCTTCAACGTTATTTAAACACTCTGTATAAAGAATCGATTATCCAATAACTTTATAAAGAAAGGTAGAGAGCGAGGGAAAGAGAGAAACAGAGATCTCAGCAAATATTATGCAAAAATATTTTATATATTATTTAGTACCGGTGCATTGAGTATACTATACTCGTATATGTATAACATATGTACTAATAGAACACATTAACCCAAGATTAAGGTATTTATATTCAGTCTTATCAGTAAAACTGCAATCTTTTGGGCTTCAGACACTTGTACTATTTTTAGTACACAACAAACTATACATAGTTTTTTTGAATTGAAAAACGAATTTTTTTCACGTGATTTCATTATTGAATCATCGTGAGCACAATAAATAAATTTAACATACATATATTTAGATGATAGCATCCCATTTTAGCCTTTTTTCGCTTCAAATTTTTTTATTTAAATCCGTTATTTCACAAACCTCTTTAAACCATATTCGGTCATAGTCATTGTATTACCTTTTCGATATTATCGATGTGAAATATACATATTTCAAAAAAGTACCATTTTTGTGGTTTTAGTATAGTATACACCTTGTCTTTTTTATACCCTGAGCTCCCATATGATCGGTTCATACAAGGTGCGTTCCAAAGTAAACAGGACTTTAAAAAAAAACAGAACAAATGGTTTTTTCGACAAAATCAATTTTTTTTATTCAAAATAGTCTACTTTTGCTTCAGCTTTTTGCACGGTCCAAAAGCATGTCGAACAAGTGTTTTAGCTCGTTGGCCGGTATGGCCGCCAGTATGCCGGTGCATGCCTTTTGAATGGCCTCTACGTCTGCATAATGCTTTCCTTTCATGAGCAAATGCATTTTTCCGAATAAGAAGAAGTCGCACGGTGCCATATCAATTGAATACGGGGAGTGGTTAATGGTTAAAATGTGATTTTTGGTCAAATAATCGTCCTTCGAATGAGCAATTTTTGGTCGTCAGTCAATTTGTGAAGAACAGACCGTGCACACACCTTTAGTAAGCCTAAATGTTCGGTCAAAATGCGATAAATCGATGTTTTGGAGATGTTCAATTCCATTTCCATGAATTTCAATGATGATTTCATCTGATTTTTCACATGTTGATCGTCATTTATGTCCTCGCGACCACTTTGAAAACGTTGTAATCACCCGTGTATTCTGCTACAGGATAGGCATAATTATCGCCATAAACTTGTACAATCCTCTGAATAATAATAAATAATTATTTCTTTATTAATGAATTATTTTGACTTCTAACATAATTGAGATATAAACTATCTTATATTTTAAGTTAGATCGAACTGGACACAGTATAATCGGTGCAATAGTTTAGGAGTTATGGTGGGCAAAACGTGACACATTGTTTCTATATACTCGTACGTACATATATAAACATACTGGTATAAATGCTTAAACGCAACTAACTACTTTAATGAAAAAAATCTGCGCCTTCTTTTCAAACTATTGTTAACAAATCATCAAATGTAGCCTCAAGTAGCCACACTTAACATTGCGCTTCCATTTCCTCGCTCTCACTGAATAAACCGCAATAAATCGTTGATAATAGTCAGAGTGCTTTTATTTGTTAAACGACTCAAGATGTTTACCCTCCCCCCGAGCGCCGTGAGAAGCGCTGCTTTCAAGTTCACCATCAAAGTAAAGTGAAAGCGAATGCGTGAGGACTGTGTATCCTTCGGTTGGCGGCATCATCACGCTCTTCCAAGTGCTTCGATAGGCGATGTAAATGTAGGTGGGAAATCAATTGTGTGAAAGTACTTGGAAATGTAAAAATAAAACTAGCTGCTTACTATTAAAATATGCGCATACGAAAGCATCGGACAACATACAATTGATGTAGGTGTGTGAAAAACGTTTGCGCTGCCTGCCAACGACTATTGACAGAGAGACGGACTTAATAAATGACCGACTAAATGATAAACTGACATTTTTCTCCATGCAATCTGGTAACTGTGAATCATGCATGCATGTGTATGTATGTATGTATGTAAAGAATAGCGAAATACAAAGGCGTATACTTAACCTTGTCCACAATACATCCCTTTGGTATGCTTGAGCTGGACTTCCTTTTCCGTTGCATTCAACAGCAAATTTCCTCAGAGGAGCGTAGCATTATATACTGTTTTAAACATTTTTCAATTTTTTCTTTTGTTGTGCATAATTTATTTTTGTTATTATTTATTTGTATGTCGTGTCTTTTCAATCGCCACTCAGTGATTGGAAGTAATTGTGTGTCAGTGAATAAAACGTTTATTTGCCAAGCAAACCATTTATAGGCGCACTCAAGGGGATTTATATTATTCGATTTGGCTAAAAGCGCACAGACACTCGCATCTACATTTGCATGAGTAAATGTATGTATATATACATAGATATAAACAGAAATAATGTTACATAATTATGGCATGGAATATATTATAGTATCTAAGCAATTCTTGCATGTGTTTGCCGGATTCTCCGTCACGGACAGACATTTCTTTAATTTCTATTTCCAAGGCGCCTCAAGGCGTTAATGAAATGCATTCATAGATTTTTTTGGTCTATACATGATATGAGTAATGGATGCATAGACAACATAAATATGAAATACACAGTTGGATGTAAATTATCTTATTCTCAGCCAAGCACCCTCGTTCTGCAATACAAGTATTTATATAACCTACATACATATTTAGGTTTATAAAGTGGAAGTGGTGGAAGGATTTCGCCAGCGCAACCAAATATGAGTGGAACACTCGGATTGTACAGTAAATTATTTATTTGCATACACACACACACATGTTCCTATGTACATATGTATGCTTATCGGTTTAAATACGCACGGAAACAGGAAACAGGACAAGGACTCAGTTATCGATTCAATCAAATTAAAAGTTTCTATGAGTCTGAATCAACAAGTCACAGGCAATTGCTTGGGTGATATTACCATAAATAGATGTGAAATATGTATGTATGTATACTACATAAGCATTTATTTTCATACATAAATATATATGTTAATTTATTTAATCCTTACATCGTAAACATTTCTATTTAAGTTTTAAGCTCATCAAATCCTCTGATCTACTTTAAACTGGTCTTAAATAATTTAAATTTTATGCCATCCACAAATTTGCTTATTTTTTCTCAAACCAACCTTGATTAGTTCTTCCAAATCTTTTTGAAAACATCAGTAAATGCTTGCTATTGATATTATCAAATGATACTATTACAAACCTCAGGGGGGAACCATTTCTTAAAGTCTCAATGAACTAAGTCATTCTCATCTCACCTGTTCCCCGTTCACTGTTCATTGGGGGACAAACAAACCCAATAAGAAAACAGTTGTTCCTGGTTTGATAATTATAATCCTTCTTATAACTCCTTTTCGAAGAATCCACCGATCTAATTCGATGATATTAATCCTAACTGACAAATTTTTATTACATTTTTAAATCTAATCGACTTTCTTAAAATCATAACCAATTACAAGATCCTGAAGTTCTTTTGAGCAAACGAGGTAGACGATTTTTTTGAAAGTGACCGAAAGTGATAATATATGAAACGTGAAGCAAATTTTAGTGAGAAAAAAAAATATTGGAAGATGACCATATATGTATATCTGAAAGAGAAGTCTTCAAAATATAGTATCTTTTGAAAATAAAAACTCCAAACAATCTCAAGATCCCAAAAGCAATTTGATCATTATACTATACGTAAAAAATATGGACCATGAAAGAAATTGCAGAGAGGTGTTTCTAAGATTGGAAGACGACAATATATATCTAAGAAAGTTGCCTTCAGGAGGGATATATGTATATAATTTAACATAATTAAGAAGTCAAGTAAAGTGGTGTATTTTAGCCAACTTTTCTACAAAAATGATTGATTTGATTTAAGTGACTTAATAAACTATTACTGTGTTATTTCGATAAATATTGGTAAATTTTAGCACATATCAATATTCACATTTATTCGTATAAATAAGTAAAAAAAACAACAAAAAACCGTTAACTTCAGAAATAAAATAGTTTTTGTGTGGTAGCGAATGAGCGAATGAGCAATTTCTTGGGAAATAAAAAGGGTATGCAAATTTTCAGAGAAATATCTCAAAAAGTACATTACTGTATCGCCCTGATCATTTATAAATATAGTATACTTTATGGGGTCTCCGTTTCGTTTTGGGTGTTATAACTTCATAACAAACTTACTATACTCTGTTCAGGATATAAAAATGTTCAAACTATATAATATAATAATTTTTTTCATGATGCATTTGATGCAATAAATAAAAAGTTAATTTCTGTGTATCCAGAAACTTGCTAACTCTAAAATCGTTACACTTTAAATATTTTGATTCATTTAAGTCACAAACAAAAGAGTTTAAATATCTAATAATAAGCTAAACAATCCTATTAACTGTTATAATTCGATTAACATTCAATTTATACAACTGTCAATTTTGTTTACGAATAGCTATACTACACTCTACACTGCGCATGCTTGCTTGCCAGTATAATCTGACATTTTTCGCTCAATTCTTTCGTAAGTTCGTCTCTTCATTGTTGTAAACAGAGCCCAAATGTGGCTCAGATAATTACTCGTACTGTCGAGCTTCTGCAAAAATGACATTTAAATATCCCAAATCATCCCCAAACAACCCTCTGACACAGCTGAACACATGTCGTACCGAGATCGGGGGATGTGGTGGCACTGCTGTTGTAAACAAAAATAGCAACGCAAAACCCCGAACACACAACAGGATGCATGAGTAGAATCGCGCCACCTCCCGCACGACCCAAATCCGCTCTCTATTCAAACCCAATTTAACGGTTTGACAGTTAAATTTCCCTTTACTGCTCTGAGCACAGCAGTGAGTACGGCCACCCGCCGCTGTTGTTGCGACACCCCCGCTACACTTTAGTCATCAAAGTCACTTCCAAGGCGCTCACCGTCTCTGCCATGGACATTTGCTGCGACCCAAACGAAGTGGAAGCCAAATCAGCCGAGCGACAAGCCAACAAAAACGAAAAGGAAATTATCGATCGAAGAGTGAAAAAGTCATTCGACGCCTGATTTGCTTTGGCAAAGAGGGCCCACAAATCGGTTTTTCGCAAAAATTCATTTAAATACTTCAATTATTCCACAAAATCGTTGCGCAAAATTTTAATTATCGAAAATACAACGATAAAAGTGTGTGCTAATATAGCTGGTGTGCTATATTAGTGAGTGTTGAAAGTGTAAAAAAATTTATTGAATTACGGCATCTGGTATTCAGTAAAAGACTCAACCTGCACACACACACACCAGCAAGGAGAAGCCCATAATAGTAATAGACACATACAGCGTAGAGGAGGAGAGGAGCAACGTTATAGCATCATGGCAGACAGCGAATTCGAGGAGTTCCACAGGCCCATCTTTGAGCCACATCAGATACAAACTTATATGAGCCCTGGCCAAAAGAAAAATAACGCCCATACATTCTATTCGTAAGTAGTTCTACAGCAAACAAACAAAAATTTATGATTGTAAAGTGCTAGCGGATGTGCGGATGAAGACATAACGGGGCACTTGAGACCTCCCCACAAGCATAGCTTAAATAGCACGACTCTTCAGCGGATGTGTGCAGTGTTTTGATATATTTTGTGTCGTCCACTTCTTATGTGTGTGTGCGTGTGTTTTTGTGCGTAAGTGCCTGTCTCAGTACGTGTCTTCCGTGAATGAAAAATCAATTCTACTAAATAATTTCTATGAAGAAAGTTCAAAAATCGTTCTCGATTCACCGGCATTCGCATTAAATGGACTCCTAACTGTACACTACATGAATCACTTTAGCGATTTTCATTTAAATATATACGAGTACACTTATATGACTTTACCTCTGCAGCTTAATACCGAATGACGACCTCGAGGATTCTCCATCTTCGAAGAGTGATGCCTCTGATCAGGAAGATGCCGGCGGTGGAGATCTTTGCTGTGAAACAACAAAACTGCAGCGTCAAGTAGAGGATGATGAAATCGGTGACGGTCTTAAGGTGGTATCGCTCTCTTCGGACGGCTCGTTGGACACAAATGACTCCTTCAATTCACATCGTCATCATCCGTTGAATCATCAGGATGCAATTGGTGGCCTGGTTGGCATTGGTACAGCTGCTGGCACGGGCAATACAACCGGCACTGATTGCGTAGTCGGTTCGCAATTATTACTTTCTCCCAATACAGCTGCTGCAATTGGTGCAACCCAGCAGCAACAACGACGTCGACGAAAATTACCGGAAATACCAAAGAATAAGAAATGTAAGTTCCGAGTAGTGGTTCTAGTTGTACATACATACATACATCCAGTTGTATATAATAATCATTCGTGTTTTACTGTTTTAATGTTTGTGAACTGTTTGTGTACTTGAAATTTGTAGTTTAAAGTTGTAGTTGACATGCCATTACCTCAACACAAATACTCTAACACTTTAATAGAATAGAATTTAATAGGGGTTTAAACTGAGACCCAAGAACCATTGTGCCCTCCCCTCTACTCCCGAAAGCGCAGCACTCTGATGAATTCCAGCAACTTGAACCGTAAACCTGCGTCTACAGATTGCTGTGCAATCTAGAATCAGGTGCTTAGGAGTTTCCGACTCCAGATCGCATAATCGGCAGTTTGCACAAGACAATGCCCATATTGGACAGTTGCTTCTTGAGCCTACATATATTGCTCAGTGCAGAATGCAACTATTAGACGGAATTTGTTTTTCTCATTACACTAACACTTACAATATTTTTTTCTAGATATTTACTCATTCTTCAAATGCCGGGATATTGTTGAGTCTTGTACAAAATCTAAGTATAGATTTCAACGAATTTCAAAATCATCTAGCCAAGAGACGGCCGTTTTTCATAATTTTAAATATCTGTATAGATGTTTCTGTGTTCAACTTCTAAAACCCAAAATGAGTTTTACTTTCAGAATTTATGAATATTCTACTCGATGCTTTCTTCCTTACCTGCACATATGAAGTTCACAATCTTATGATCTCTATGGAACGACTTCTCACTCATGCATATCTTTCATTCATTCACATTTCATTTGATACGAAAAATTTCCTTCTCCAATTTTATGATTCAACGATTCATTATTCTAATAATAGAAGCATATAGGATCCATCAAGGGATGACAATTCAATATCGTTTATCACTACCATATGGCAAAAAGATGGATGATACAAATCTTTCCAACCTGGTATTTTAAAGCTTGCGCCAAGCATATCACTTATGCTCGAGATAACAATACAAGTATATTAGACGAGACATGATTAAAGTTTGAATAATTCCCCTACAAAATAAATTATAATGTATTTATACACACCACATACTGTAGTCATCTCTTCCATAGAGATTTTTCATTTTCTTTCAACAAAATTTGCATCGACTATCATTTGCACCAATTGGAGACGTTTGTTATTTGTAGTGAGTTTTTAATGTGCTCCTCGAACGCATTCGTTGCAGCTTCCATTCTACATCTTTTAGGTGGTGGCTATGGGCAGACTACATTGGCTGACGAAATGAATAATGGGCGCAATCAATTGAATGACAACAATAACGCCATCACAGGCAATACAATTAACGGCAATATGAATGGTTTAAATGGTGGCACCACAGTACGAAATAATCAACGCTCATTTTTGACACTGAAATGTGGTTATCTACTAGATGAGGACTCCAGTCCAGATTCCGAACGTTTACAGAGTTTGGGCGATGTGGATAGTGGCCACAGCACAGCACATTCCCCAAATGATTTCAAAAGTATGTCACCACAAATCACTTCCCCCGTTTCACAATCACCATTTCCTCAGCCATTCGGTGGTGTGCCCTTCTCCCAACTCGAAATGCTTGAAGCTACACATCGTGGCTTACACAAGTTTATACCTCGTCATCATGATGAAATCGAAATTGAAATTGGCGATGCTATTTACGTACAAAAAGAGGCTGACGATCTCTGGTGCGAGGGTGTAAATCTTCGCACTGGTCGGCAGGGTATTTTTCCCTCAGCCTATGCGGTTGATTTGGATTACAATGAGTTCGATCCGACGGTGCAACAGGTGAAGAAGGAGCGTTATTTGCTCGGTTACTTGGGTTCGGTAGAGACATTAGCTCACAAGGGAACCGGTGTTGTGTGCCAAGCAGTGCGTAAGATTGTTGGTGAATATGGCAACTCACCAGCCGGTCAAGTGTGCATACTGGAGGTGTCGGATCAGGGTTTGCGCATGGTAGACCGTTCTGGACCAAATGTGAGTTATTGGGTTTATCAAGTCCACAAAAATCAAAAACGAATTGATAACCGTTGTGATTTTTTTTTATTTACATACAGAAGAAGGACAAGAAACCCTGCATCGATTACTTCTACTCACTAAAGAATGTCTCATTCTGTGCATTTCATCCACGTGATCACCGCTTTATTGGCTTTATAACGAAGCATCCAACGGTGCAACGTTTCGCATGTCATGTCTTCAAGGGCTCTGAGTCGACACGACCCGTAGCCGAAGCCGTGGGGTGAGTTCAAATAATTTATTACTTTTAATTGCTTAAAAAATGTTTTTAATTTTGTTACTTGCTTACCTTTGCAGTCGAGCATTTCAACGTTTCTATCAGAAATTCATAGAAACAGCATATCCGATTGAAGATATATACATAGAGTAAGCTGTAAGCTATTCGTATTGACTGGTTCATAAAATGGATGCGCTGTGTTACTACGAGTATTGCATAGAGATTGCTAGTGCTGGTTTGTGGTTTACGCTTATTTTCCCCCAAACACACGTTAACACAAATAAAAAAAATTAAAAATGTTGTCTTCAACAAGTGTGAAGTGAGTACTTTTAACAGGTGATATGTACTCTCAAGCTCGTGTTTATTTAAAGAAAATAATTAAATTATATAAAAATTGAAGTGAAACAAAAGATACATACATATATAAAGTTTCAAATTATTCCAAATTAATTGAGCAACAACAATTACTTAGGAGAATAATTAGTAATAGTCGTTTAGTTGTCATAGTCAGAAGTACTCGTGAAAACACACTTCGCCCGTTCTATTGATACAAATAGTTTTTTAGATTTGCGGTTGAAGAAGTAGGCTTATTCGAAAATTTCAACTCAAAGCATTGAGTACCAGTACATGAATATAATAAGGCATACAGACGAAATATTTACATCAGGCAATATAACTTTTTTTTTATTTTATTTTAATGGGCCTGCAGATAAGAGGGAGCAGGGTCTTTAATTTTTTCTAATAATAATAAATAAACTTTCACAATTTATCATTGTAATTAAGATGAAAAAAATATTATGTTCTAATTTATCCCCCTCGCAATCATTACCGTCCGTGGTTATGTTAAAAATTCATTAGCTCATTTCATTGATCATTAAAGAAATATTATATATTATTAATTGTACATTTCTTAAACTTTAAACTAATTTATAATAAATAAGCAACTAAATATTAATATGAGTGCTAATATATGTTTATAAGTTCTTACTGACTATGATTAGTTGTAAGCTTCCAATTTCTACTTAAGATGATAGTTTAATATCGGTTAATAAATATTTTTGCAATATAAATACATGCACATATGAAAATCAAAATCGTTTTTTATAACAAATATAGTTTTTTAAAAACATTTCTTTCTTATTTCTGGAACTAAAAATTATGAAAATAAGAAGAATGCTCATTTATTTCACCAAAAAGATACCAATAATTTTTTTTATAATTTTCGATAACTAATAAGAGTGTAAATAGTTTAGAAAATGTGAGAGAAATAAGTTGTAGGAATATGTCGCAGTCGCAATGCGCGCTTTAGAAATGAGTGATATGTAAAAGGTGTTGAAAAATCATTTAAATATATTTAATGTTTAAGAAGGGAACAGTGGAGCGACCTTGTGAGGAAAGCATGTCTAAAAACTATTTTTTTAAGCAAACTCAAGACACTTAATGAATTGTTGATTTTTTCGAAAAGCACATTATTCTAAAATAAACTACACGCATTTTCAAAAACTCAACTAACACCAAACAATAGCAATCAAAAGTTTTCGAAGAGCTAGTACTGTTAAAACCCAAACAAAACATACATATTAAAACATAAGAAAAGAAAAATTCAAAAACTGCAAAAAATATGTTTATATATGCATATAAAATAATTACAGCTATAACAGATTAAAATTCACCAATAGCAATAGGAAATGCAGAAATTTAGTTAAATTTTTTTTTAATTTTTTTGTGAAATATCAAACACATTTTTCAAGGTATGAGTTCTTCATCTTTCATTCCACACCACTTATGTTTAAGTTTATTCCTCTCTGTTTAAATACATTCTTGTCACTCCAAGGAATAATTTTTTAAATCTTTAAACCACTAGAATTATAAATTTGTTTTTCTAAATTTAAAATCTTTCCATCTACGCATTTATTTTAGCAAATATGTATGTAGCTCAACTTGATTTCCTTGCTATCAAATGCACAAACACGTACACACAAAAAGCATATGTATCTAAAGCTCACCAGAATCGTTGGCGACTTCAAAACAAACAAAGAATAGCTTTCGAAAGATTTGAAGATTATAAGTCAAATTTGTTGATATTTTTAGAAAGAAAAGATGATTTAATTAAATCAACTATATAAAACAAAAAAAAAAAAACAATTATATGCAGTTACATACATACATAAATACATATTTTTAATTGAGTCAATAAACGAAAATTTCTTCTGTGAAAAACAATAAAGAACAAAACAAACACACACACATGCATATATATACATATTTACTAACATACATACAATACTTACGAGTATGTTACACTCACAATTTCGATAAATAGAATGCATAAGTATTATTACATAAACTACTAATAAATATATATACATACATATATACAATATACAAATATATATTGTAAACCATAAAGAAAATGAAAAATGAGAATAATATTTAAATAAATGTATATACTACGTACATATACAATTATGAACTTGGTAGAGCATTTTTAATAGTTTGCATTGTCCAACAATTTTGGATTATGATCAGAATACTGAAGGAATGAAGGTAAGGAACTCCCCCGCCTTCGAATTATTGCAGTCACAAGGTTTAATGACTTTTTGCATTTGCAATATGAGATGTTACGCTCTTTATGATAATCATTCGTAATTACGGTAATACTTGTAAATCAATCAATCTATCTATTAATCTAGTGATACCCACACATAATACTCGACCGATATGTTCATGACAGTATTCATATATTTAACAAAATGGTGTTTGTTCGGGATCTGTTTTCTGTTATACTGATAACCCTGAGAACGTGAATTTGCGTAATAATCTTGGACAATTTCCATGCGTTGACCAAAGTGAAGCGTGATATGATAAAATAATAGCCTTGCTGAACACACTGACAAAATTTATATAAATCGGTTTGCAAACATGGTCATCACCAGCTGTCAAATCTACGTCATGTCTCTTGATAGACGCGGTATAAATTCAGGGTACCGGTTATGTAGAGCAGAACATCGCTAATAGAAAGCCTCAAACATACAACAAACGTGTAGCAAAACTAAAACTTTCTATTAAATGCCTAACACATCTTTGGTTATTAAATGTCGGATCCAATCTGAGCATACATTAAAAATGATCCGGACTAATAAAAAAGAAACACTTCCATCCATACAAAATAAAAACGCACTTCCGAAATCGGTAATGATGCGTTCGATGAATGTCGTTCGTCAGCTACTGTGTGAAGTAAATTTTCTAGTCTATCATTGACATATGTATGTATGTATGTAGTTCATACCCAAAACATAAACAAACCATAATATGAGGTGATTCGATTTATAGGAGATGTTGAGGTCCTCTGCTATCTTCGATGTTGTCGTCATTAACAGAGATGGATAGAGGAATGTCAAGAGGCAAGATTTTGGTGATTTCACTCCCTTCACTGAATGTTTTGTGCAACTCAAATATTTGTATCCGTGATAAATTAGATTCCTCAAAGACCACTGCAACATTTTCAACGATTCGATAGCAGTGATTCGGCTTGAGCGTGCAGTTTAAATGAACAAGTCCGTCTCAAATAAGCTCTTGAGTGTTTAAAGGTAGTCAAGAAAAATACAATATCTGCTGACAGAACAGCAACAGAAGAAGGATTTAAAGCGGTAAGCGTTACCTAACCCAAAAACCATGGAATTAATAGCAGTAAATACTTCGTGATGGATGCATAGTCCTTAGAATGAATGTTCTCAATCAATTTATATATGCTATGCAATATACTCTCGTTTCAAATTAAACCACTTTGCTTTAATATTTATGCATAAATTATTCTATTTTCTATTTATATTACAAACTAAATATCTGTACAAGCTTTTCTTCTGATTATCATCGTTTTCATACTACTTTTTTTTATTTGGATATTTTGGTCTTATAACTATGTTAATATCAATGTCAATAACATATTGATCTATATTTTAGATATTTTTAAATAAGTTTTCTGTTTGACCTATATTAATTAACATACTTTTAATAAAAATACATATGTATGTACAATTGTCGAACTTAACTAATTTCATATATATTGCTAACAGCGTGTTATGTGTAACTATTATATGCATGTGATATACAACATTGTATGTGTTTAGTATATAGATTTGGTAGGGTTATTTTTATGTTTGCCTTTTCCTTGCCATATTTCAATTATAGTTTAATTCATTTCAATTTTGTATTTATTAGTTAATTTTATTTTTTTAATTTTTAGTTTTTAACTTTTAAAATTTGTTTTTTTTATTTTTTTTTATTTTTTGGCATTTTATTGTTTTGTTATTTGTTTTGCTGAAAACTTTATACAAATAGCATGTAAAAATGTAGTAATTGCAATATTCAGAAATTAAATATTATTTCTCATTTTGCTTTTTATTTCCCTAATACGTATACATATACACTGCTAATATCATACAAAACTCTCGAGCATTTCCATAACTTTATATACATACGTATTATATATGTACATATGTATATATATTAAAACATAAGCATTTGATTGTTAAAGTTCTTTATATTTAATTTTTTCTTTTTTTTCTTTTATAAGAAATAAAAATAGTTTAAAAGAAATATGTTTTCATAAGAAACGTCTTAATTAATTTTTAGGCGTATTTGAGAGGGTTTCAATCAACCTAATATTTATTTATCAAATTTTCAATGTATTTTAATTTGTGTTAATAATATTCCAAATATTACGGGAAATTAGTTACTGTTGTATAATATGCGCAATGAATTATTGTTTTTTTTTAAAGAGCTGTTTTAGGAATTATACAATTTAATTATAATTAATTTTTTTGTTGTTGTTACAATAATATTATTTTACTGTTAAATTTTTAATGTTTACACAATGATTTTGTTCCAACGTTTTATATTTATTTATATGTCCATAAAAATATTTATTTTTTGTAAGACAAAACACTATTTGATCCTCATAAATATATTTTTTTTAAGTAGAGTTGCCAATATCAAAAAAAACTAATTGGAAAATATGACTACCAACAGACTAGTTTGGACTTATTTATTAATAAATTATGTATTATTATTTTCTGCATTTAATGTAACGAGCAATTCATTGAAATTTCATTTTTAAAATTATCTTCAAGTTATAGTATTGTATGGATGAAAATGTAAAAACCAACTCTATACTATTATTTTTACACGCTATTTTTGTTTATTTTTTTAATATTTTCTACTACTCGACTATAACTGTTATCTCAAGGGTGCAACTATGCCATCATATGCATGTATAGTACAGACTATACTATAATACATTGTAATCTCTTTAAAAATTTATATATTACAACAACTACACTTTTCTGTACAAATATACATTTGTGAGTATTAAGGAGCCGCGGAACGACAAGCAGATAACGCCGTCGTCAGTCTTACTTTGCACAATTAATTCTCTATTTCCTACTATTTATTGTTAACACTATAAAGATAATTGACGATTGTACGAATTTACAGGCATCGACTAAATGTTTACACACATCTAACGCTGCACTCACGAATATAACTGCAATTTTCCTTCCTTTCATTAACTTCATTTCCCACTGGGTTTATTTGAAACGCATTTTAAAGAACAACGAAAAATCAGTTTGATTTGGCAAAATTTGGAGAGTGGGAAAGTGACATATCGAACAAAAACCAAAATAGTAGAAAGAAATTATATCAAAATTATAGCAAAATAGTCTTGCGTTCAATTTGATACAATTTTCCACAAAAGAAGAAAGCTCAAAATTAGCAAACGAGTAAGAACGCATCGAATACGGCAAAAAAAAGTTGAATTTGGTTGAAGCGAAATTTAGGAACAACTCCAAGAAAACGCTATCACAATTTAACTGGTTACTAAAGCCCTTACTGAAATCCGAAGCAGAAGAGATCGTGACTTTTTGCAAAATAATGATATATCTTAAAATAGATTTGGGTTTGATATCCCGTTTGAATGAAAATTCTAAAGTTGACTTACCCAATGTTGTAAACAACGCATGAAGAAGTGAAGAGGATTATGCTGGGATAATGCAACTTCTCTGTGTCCTCCTAAATTATATTTCAAAATGACTTCTAAGCCGATATAGCAAATTAGCGACCAATCAATTACTTATGGATATAGACAGACCTATATGCGTGCGTCAAAATTGACCAAGACACCTTTCCCATTACCCACAAACGTATTATAGTATATAGGATATACATAAGTACGTTCAATTGAAAGTGTTTATTAATTTTGGAATATGTTTATTCTTAATTGCTTGTTTTACTTAAACATTAATTAGTTTCAGTTAATCAATTAATTAATTTTAATACAATAATAAATTTAATATAATAATAATCATCATCAGCATTATCAAGTTTCTATTTTTGTTTAAAACTAATTTCTGCGATGCCATTTGCATACTTTACCACTGTATTAATATATATATATATATATATATATATATCATCTATATGTATATATATCAATCGTATTTATATGTATATCATATACTTATTTCAGTTTACTGCGGGTTTTTTGGCATTTTATTATTTAATTCTCAACTGTATTAACATTAACTTTCCACTTATTTGATTTTGTTTTTATTTTTTTAATTATACTAACTTTTCATGTAATGTATGTATATATTTACTTTTTTTATTTTTTATTTTGCCAGTTATAAGTATTTTATATATACTCTTTATATAATAATTGTTTTCATTTTCACTTATGCGTCTAAAACAAATTAAAAATGTAGTAATTGAAAATACAAATACAAATAAAAACATACTATTGTTGCCACGCTAAACTCATGCCTTACATATCTACAAATTGGGTGGTGTGTACACATCATACAAACATACTCACTGTAAGGACTAAGTTGCTTTTGTTTTTTTGTTTAATTTATAATTTTTTTTATTTACTAACTGCTAAGGGATCCTTCCTTTTGTTCTAAACTAATACGACGGCGACTTTTGTTTAACAATGCTTTTTTCTCTAATAATATATTTATAATATTTTACAAATATTTTATTTGTGTTGTATGTACAACTGCGCATTTAAATGTCATTTAGTTTAAAATTGGAGCATTCATTAGGACCCAAAATATACAAATGGTATTTAAAATTTTTTATTCTAAAAAATCGTTGGTGAAACGTGGTAATGGTTGTGCCAACGCCAATACTAAACTTGCAAAAAAAGCCAAACCGCTGACAACTAGCGCTCAGTATGCCGTTTATCACAAAGGAAATTAGAATAAACTAAAACTATGTAGAACCTGCATTGGACTCGTTAGGATCATTTTTTTATGCCGCCTCAGTCAAACAAGTAAATCTTTCAGTCTAATCTAAGTTTGCAATGCGATTTATGAACATACATACAAACATTTCTCGAAATCGGTTTACTAAAAAGCATTTTTATTAAATGGTATTTTAGCATCGAAATGTACAAATCGAGAAAGGCAATTTAAGTTCATAGCAATTTTTCAAATATGTAAAAAAACAAGTAATTTTTATTAGACTTAATTGTTTTTGGGTTAAACCACTTAGTTATCGGCGTGTAAAATCATCATATAACTAAATGTTGGACTTTAAATAAAATTATTTATAACAAAATATGAACATAATATACAAGTTTTAATGTACAATGTTTTTCTTGCGGAATAACATGTTACGGAACATTTCAATACAAAGAAAAAAATTTCGCCCATCACATAATCGAGCTGACATGCGCTTTCTTTATGTAATAATTGATTCAATAAATATAAAAATAATTTTTCTAATAAAATAATTCAACCTAAAAATATACATAGTTTTAATATAGTATCTATTTTTACGACAAATTTCTTTTAAAGCATTTGAATGCATATATGCTGTGTAACCAAGGGCATTTGACTTGCTGTGCACATTTAATGAAAAACAACATGGCTCGGGGAGTGGTGTGTGTGTCCCAATCAAGTAGTTAAAAAGTTATACACGTTAAAATGCGTTTTTTTATTTTTTTTTCAAATAAAATGTATAAAATAAAATGATGTTTAGTTGTGATTCTTATTGTTCTTTTGATAAAATTCTGACGTATTATACACTTTTTCCCTAAAAACATACTAAATAAAAATGTTTAATTATATTAAAAGAATTAAGCTCCAACACTCAACTTGTACGTTTCGCTACGCGCCGAGCGATCTTTTTGCTCTCAATGCTTAGCCTTATTTATTCCTTTGCACATGCGCCCACTTTCTGTTCGTTTACTAACTAACTACATATATATATAACTAATGGCGCCCACTAAAACCGCTGATGTTTGAGCGGGGACCAATTTCGTGATTATCATCTGACTTCGCAGTCTTTGTTTAATGGAAGTAAACCACTATTACTGTTGTTATTATTGTTGTTATTATTATTGTTATTGTGACTATTACTGCTGCTATTGTTGTTGCTGTTGTTGTTGTTGTTGTTGGCATTATTGGCTGTATTGTGGTTGCTGTTTAGACTGCCACCGCTTATACTACTACCACTGGCGCTGGCACCGCTACTGCTACTACTGGCACTATGGCTATGACTGTTGCTGTTGCCACTGCTGTGCTCATTACAGTTAACGGTAAGTGGTGCTATGGGCGCAAAAGCGCTACTCATAGTTCCAATTTCGCCCCCTAAACCCGTGCTTATGGACATGGCTTCAGCCAGGGAGCTCGCCGTGTTGGAATCATGCACATCAACACCTTTGCACGTATCGATGACCAGACGCGGGGACGGTGTGCTCGCTTCTTTTGGCGTCGACGAAAGCGGATCGGTTTCTTCGCGATTACTAATGCCACCTGCGACGTTGACGTCGCCAAAATTATTTAGCACATCGACGACATTCGGTGTTGTACGATCACCGCTTATATTGCAGTTGTAATTTGCTGAGTCGTCGCCGGTGAAATCGCTAATGGTTTTGGTGGTAGGTGTAGTGTGTGCTGAAGATGTCGTTGGCGCCAATAGGTTGATGTTTGTGTTGCCACCTGGTGTTGAAGCGGGTGTGATTGTGGGGGTGGAGGTTGATGTTGGTGTACGCTTTTCTTTTTTCTTTTTGTTTCCTATAACATAACCACCACCATCAGAGGCTCTCGCCAATTTCAAGCGTATCGGCGCAGCGTTCATTGGTGGTGTGGCTGCAGCTTCAGCGGAGGTGGAACGTTCTGGATTCTCGGGCACATCTGCTTTCCGTTTACCTATACGTATAATCAACTTTGGTGGTTCACCTGGTGAGGCACTTGCCATATTCTCAACAACAGTCGCTGCCATACCCATATCACCCACTCCAGACGCTGGAGAAGTTTGTTTCTCCTTATTACGTCTCTTCTCTTTTTTGTCTTTCTTCGGTTTGGAAGACTTTGGTTTTTTAGCAGGTGGTAATATAGAGGTATCTAATAGGCTACTACTAGCACCACGTCGTGTGCGTTCTTCATCGTCTTCGCCAAAGTCTTGCATAACCATTTTGCGATAGTTCATCGACTCTCGGCGATAATCCTCTAAAGTGGGCGGTGTGTAATTTGATGTCAAACGTTTCTTAGGAGGACAGCTAACCATTCGGCGCGACATATCATATTGATAGGTGTTATCGTACGTAGAATTACCACTAATTGCCGTCGCACTAGCACTTCCATCGGCTAAGCCACGAATCTTGATCTTCAGTTTTGGTGTGGGCTCATCTTCCGAACCCTCAAGCGTTTTGCTGCGTCCTCGTCGCTTCCCAGCACTTGATGCTGCCCCAGTTTTTCCACCACGCTCATCAGTGCTGCCTGATGAACAAGCGCTACGCCGGCGTCCATCGTTACCCAAAACCGTGCTGCTATCATTCAAATCATTAACTCCATCCATTGAACGTAGTTCGCGACCTGAATTTTTCTTAGAACGTTTCGAACTTCCTTGCAGACCCAACTCGCTACCGTATTCATCAAGCGTGCCACCCAAGCCATCACCCTTGCGTAAACTATCAACGGTATTTGTCAAACCTACATCAGTAGGTGGCAGTCCTCCAGATGAATCATCCATATTGGTGTCCTTTTGCACCACATACAGGCTGAGCAACTCCTTTTTACGCATGCGTCGAGAGTTCATGCCACCGCTGCTACTATTGCCTCCGCCACTTACAGACGCACCACTAACCACACCGGCCGAAATTTGGCTATGAATTGAAACAGATGTTTGCACAATGCCGGCAGCTGCCTGTGTCATATTGGTCGTGTGTACACTTATCGAGGTACTCGACGAATTGTAACTGTAACTGCCGTCAGGACATGCAAGTGGTCCTTTGATTTTCAATTTAAGCTGATTACGCGAATCAGAGAGTGAGGCCTTTGTTGTGAGCGTTGTATCCGAATCGATAGAGACCTCTTCGGAGGTGGTCTCCATTGAAGTCTGCAAATCAGCTGGCATTATAAGGTCCGAAATAATGGAGGATGCACACGTGTTCGAGAGACCACTGCCAGTTGTGTTAACGTTATTCAACGCCGACACAGTGCTCGTATTTCCTATTAGACTTGACGCTGTCGCACCAACATTTCCACCGATGTTGCCTGCAGTTGTATTATTGCCGCTTGCAGCTGGTGTTAATTGCTTTGTGGAGATGGTAGAACCAGTTGCACGTAACGCCGATTGGAATTCCTTTTCATCCTCCTCATCGAACTCGGGAAGTGTTTGCTCTGCAGCACCAGAATCGAAGTCACTCAACAAATTATTGTTGTATGTTTCTTGTGATGCTGATGCTTCGTAAACGTTATAAGTACGCATGTCCACCGGACCCGGCAGCACAGGCTGTACAATGGAATGTAAAAGTGATTGCTGTGTACTGGAGTGATCACAACTGCTCGCATTGTTCGCTTTGAGCGCGTCTGCTAAATGCGATGTGCTACGACTGCCACTGCCGCTGTTGTTACAGTTCACCAAACCACTAGCGGTGGCAGAATTTGTTACGCTGGCGCCAGCACCGCGAACTTTGCAACTGCCATACGCCGATGGACTGGTGTACTTTTGGGCATCGGACGTGGTCTGTTGATGTGGATGGGACAATGCCGCCTGTTGATTGCAACGAGCATCAAATGAACGTCGACGATCGCGCAGCGATTGCAAGTTCTCGACGCCCGGTGCTGTCAGATCCTCATCGTAATTGAATTCAAATGGCGTACCGACCAAATTGTTCACATAATGAGTATTACCATCATGCTGTATCTGCGGTGGTAGTGGTATGACCGCGTTGGTGGCGCTACTACCTCGCCCTCGACCACGACCACGCCCACGGCCGCGCGACCCAGCGCCGGTACCACGTGGTGCACGCTGCCGGGGTTTACCCGCCAATGTATGCGTCAATGGATCGTATTTAGGTGGCGGCGGTGGCGGCTTCTGTGGAATGTTTGTGTATTCAGTCAGCGCTTGTTGCTGTTGTTGTGTCTGTTGTTGTTGTTGTTGCTGCATTTGTAACTGTTTACTAAGCAGCTCCATTTGGCGCGGCGATTTGCCAGGGGATTTGTGCTGAATTTGTGGCGACTTGTGCGAGTTGCGTGGAGTTTGTTGTTGTTGCTGATTGTATCGTGAAGATGAACGCTTCGACGGCGACTCCTTTGTGGGTGATGTGTTTTGCGGTGTTTGCGCCTGTTGCTGTTGTTGTTGGTGTTGATTCGAAGACGGCACGGGCATTATGGCTTCGGCGCAGGTACTCATCATTTGATTGTACAAGCCAGGCGCGGCAGCGTTATCCGACGCCACACCCATGCCATACTGTGCAGTTTGCGGTTGCTGTTGCGATACCGCCGATTGTTGGGCATGCATGGCATGCTGATGGTGGTGAGGTGAATGATGATCCAATAGCGATGGGCCACCCGGTGTACCAACTATGGCCGCTGTTAATGCCAAGTTGTGTGTTGAAGATGTAAATGCAGCGCCGCCGTATTGAGTTTGCGGCGCTGTACCAGCCATGGCGGTATTTGGAACTGTTGTGTTGGGATCATTACTGCGCATACCGTACATTCCAACGTCATTAGACGGTTGCTGTTGTTGCTGCTGCTGCTGCTGCTGCTGCTGAGCAGTAGTTGTTGTCATCGCAACATTGCCACTCATACTTGTCGATGTTGGATACATAGCACCGACGGAAGAATTGGGCACAAAAGGCATTTGACTCATGACCGGCATAGCCGCAGGAGTATTGTGAAAAAGGCCGACAGAACCGCCGTTATACTGATTATTACCTTGATTTGGTGTGGTCTGGCGTTGTTGCTGTTGTGGCGTGTGCGTGGGCGTTGTTTGCTGTTGGTTGTAGCCTTGATTGTAACGCATTATCGAATCGATGCCATTGACCAAAGGCGACTGCTGTTGCGCTGATTGCTGTTGGGTATGGGTAAACGGTATATCGTAGCTGTCAACCCGGTTGAAGTAGCCCTTATTGCAATTTTGCGCTACCGCTGCCTGTTGCAGTGTCGCTCCCTGAGAGTTAAGTGCATTGTTGCCCACCAAATCCTTAGACTGTAAATGTGGGGGTGGTTGTTGCTGTTGTTGTTGCATGGAGTGACTCACTTGTTGCAAATGCTGTAGGTTTTGTTTTTGCTGATGCTGCAGCTGTTGATGTTGTTGTTGTTGCTGTTGCATTTCCATTGCGCTTGTTTGGTCGTTAGATTCCGAAACTGAGCTTGGCGATGACGAGCGTCGTGCCGCGATCATTTCATTCTCATTCCAGAGCCGCGTGGCGCGCAACGCATATGGCGATTGCATCCGTGTATTCTCATCATAATCACAATCAACCACTAACTTGTTGTTGGTACCTACACCTCTATTAGCACCGGTAAAGTCAATATTATCCTTTGCAGTCGCGGCAGCATGCAAATCCACAAAATCTGGCGCTCCAGGCACCGCATTAACATTTCCTCCCGCGGTGTTTGGCATTTTGTTGAAACAACTTACAGCTCCACCCTTAATGTTGGCTTTGTTGGCGAGTTCCTTTTCGAGGAACGAAGTTATCTCTGCCACATCCGGTGGTGGTGGTTGTGGCTGTGTCTGTTGTGTCTGTCCATAGTTGCCCGCATGCTGTTGCGTTTGCTGTTGTTGTAACGGTGAAATTGGTACATTGCATATATCAGACGCGACGTTTTTATCCATGAAACCCACTACCGGCTCGGGGAATGTCAATGATCCGAGATTAGTATTGCTGTTGTTCGTACTCGGCAAATTAGCGCTGGCAACCACATTCATTGTATTCATTGAAGCATTCGAGTTCGGTGTTGCATTTGGTGTTGTGACTACAGAATGCGGCGTACGGTTGTAAGCATTGGAAGTAGGTGTCAATGTGACCGGTGGTGTAGCCAAGACATTGCCGTCTTTCACTTCATTAATATTTGACTGGTCTAACGGCAACAACGATCCACTGTTGGCTTTGTTGCCGTGACGAGCGAATAGGCAACTACTTACATCAGCGACCTCAGCTGCTGCTTCTGCATTCTCCTTTTGTACATGTATAATGTCTTCAGGATCGGCAGCATTGTGGAATGGAAATACTGAGGGTATGGCGGGTGTGGGAGGAGGCTTCAATAGGTCGGCTTCCTTAGGCTCGTCAGTGCGTATGCGCTTTTTACGCAGCTTTTCAACCAAGTTACGAGTAGCAAGAAAACTATCTTCCTCCGACAATTCTTTAGTTGAAGTGCCCAAAAGGCTCAGACTATCAGCCGGCTCATCCAGCACCGAATCAGCATTCGCATTTGTCGAAAATGAGGAAGCTGCACTCATTAAAGCATTTGCAAATGCGTTTTGTTGTTGTTGTCGTTGCTTTTGATGTGCATTATCTTCCATATCGAGTATCGTGTCTACGATCGGTTGGTGTCGACTATTACTGCTATTCATTTCGGCTATGTTCGCAGTGCCTTGAGAGTTTTCATCCAAATTATTCTGAGATTCTTGTAATGAAATGTTAAGAGGTGTTGGCGGTATGCTAATATTGCCTTCGGTATTAGATTTTTGTATAGGCGTTCCGCCAGATATGTCAACCACCAAAGCAGGTGAGGACGAAGGCGAGGCAGGTGTTTGTGGTACCGATGTTGTTTGTGCAATTTGTCCAGTAATCTCTTGTTGTTGTTGAGGTTCCTCCAGTCGCTGAGAATGTTGTTGCTGCATTTGTTGTTTTTGTTGGTGAAGAATTTGTGGTGGTTGTTGTTGTTGTTGTTGTTTGAGTCGATCACTACCCGTAGAATTCGAATTCGAATCCAACTCAATAATTTCTGGCGGTTCGGGCGGTATAACGGCCACTGCCGGCGATGACGATGACGCTGAGTATTTGCTGGCATTAGCCGCCATTTTTCGTTCCTCTTCAAGCTCCCGCAATAGCTCCATCTCATTTAGTAAGTGTTGAGTGTGATGTGTATGCTCCTCTTCGGGTGATAATGGCGGGCTTCCAGGTCGTGTACGTCGATGTCTTCTATGTAGACGTCGTCGTCTTCTACCGCCAGTAACGGAGCTTCGTTCATCCGATGCATTCGACAGTTCGTCATCCGACACCGATGTTGCTGGGGATGGTGGGGAAGCTGGCATGGGTGCTGCTGGTGGCCGTTCGTCGATATCCTCCAAGTCACAAATCTTACTCGATGGTAGCGTCGTATGTGTCGGTGCCGTAGTTAATTCCTCATCAATATCCATTGGTACCTCACCGCTTTCATTTTTCGTATCAATAATAATCTTTGGAGGCTCAGGTGGAACTGTGAGTGTTGCATCAACGACTGGTGTTGATGTTGACGTTGGTGTCGTCGTTGACGCTATTTCTTTGGCATCTGATTTTTCGTCCAGAATATTTGATGGTAACAGTGAGACTGGTAGCGGTGTTCCAGTATCCATTGCACCAATCATGGAACTTCTGCTTGCTTCTTGCTCTAATTTATTTAACAGTTTATCCAAAGAACCTTGATTTTTATTCTGATTCTTGCTGTTACCCTGCTGACTTGTAGCAATTGAGCTATTTGAATTGCTATTTGAAGCCTTTCGCTGCGTTATTTCCTCAGTTAACGTTAGAACAGTTTTACTCTTTTCACTATCACTTTCGGATATGCGATCGGAAGTTGAAGAGATTGAGTGTGTCAACGGTATTGACTTCGGTGACTTTGATTGCAGCTTTTGATCTACCTTTTTATCTGTTTCAGTCGTTAACTGCGATTGATGAGGTGGCGACGACGGCCCGGACTTTGATCGACGCATTGCACGAGTACACATTGAATTCAGTTGAGCCGAAGCAGTACCTTCCTCCTCATCGTCCACAACAGCTGCATCTGTTGAAGCTTGTTTGACCGTCGGCTTCTTTGTCTTATCATCCAAGGATAATTTACGTTTGGTCGATTTCGGCTGTTTATTTTCTGCAGGCTCTTCAACAGTGACGGCATTACCACTGCTACTACTTGTGTTGCTAATATTGCGTCGCAGCTGCTTTTGTGGAGAGCTTTTGGGCGACTTGGTAGTTGTCGTTGCACTGGTAGTGTTATTAGAGGATGAGTTATGTCGTGCCGCGGCAGGCGGCTTGTCAATTGATTTACGAGGTGATCGTTTATTGGCGGCGGTTGCGCGAGTAAGCCTTTCTTCCTCCTCAGCCACTTCACTTTCTGCATCACTGGAGTCACTGCTACTACCGCTGTCACTACTGCCATCCGATGAGGATGAACTAGTGCTGCCATCTGAACCAGAACTTGAGGACTCTGACAGTACTGCAGCAGCAGTAGACTTCTTGGTAGGAGTTTGTTGTTGCTGTTGTTGTGACGATATTTCCACAGATGTATCCTTAGAGCGACGTCTGCTACTTGTAGGAGTCTTAGCTACTGTTGCTACGGCTTCTTTCGAAGTGAGAGATGTGTTATCCCGCATAGACATTCGTCGCATAGGCGGCATGCGAGTACTTCGGCCGTCGGGTGTTCTCAATTTGCTTTCCTTCTCATTGCGTTCTTGTCGCTCCTTCTCTTCAGGCATAGCTTCATTTACGGCAGGAAGTTTACCACTGCTTTTAAGTTGCTCAGCAGCCTTTTTAGCAGCTTGTCTTTGGGGCACATAAGCTACGAGAATATTGTTCGCCTTCAATTCATTTGTTTTAGGAGTCGTTGGAGCACTAGATTTACCCGCATCAACCGTCGTTTGATCGATAGAATGGCGTGTACTCCTTTCGGTTGCTATTGAAGCGGATTTTGCATGGTGAACATCGGCCGTTTTACTGGCATTCTTTTCATCCTTACGGCCTCGACTTGGCGAGTTGAACTCGTTTTTGGAAGATTGTTCATTGTCTTTCTGCGCTGATATTGGAACTGTAACGGATTCAGTTTCGCGGTTTATCTTCGGTGGCCGTCCGCGCTTTCCTGTTACTCGTTCCCTTTCTTTATCTTTACTTCTTTCCTTCTCCTTTTCTTTTTCTTTGGAGTCGATTTCAGCAGCCTTAACCACACTACTGCTGAGAGTTTTATCTTTGGCACGCGTTTTGTCAGCCTTATCAGCCTCGCTCTTCATGCCAGATTCCTTTGCTTTCACCCTCTCACTTTCCTTGTCTGAGCGTTGTTCTTTGGCCTTTTCTGTTGTTTCACGATCGGACATATTTAAGGTATTTACCGTACCAACCGCTGCCCCAGTAGAAGTCGTATAAATACCTGTCGAACGCATATTTTCCGACGCCTTTTTCGCCGCCTGTCGCTGTGGTACAACCAATAAGTCCGCCGTTATCTTATTTTGTCGTTCGATTGCCGCCGCGCTAGTCTTTTTACCTCGACTCTGAGCATCAACTGTGGATTTATTTAAGCCGCCTGACGCCTGTTTTTGATCCAACTTCCGCTCAAGTGTTCTTTGTGTATTTATAGTCTTTGACGTCGACTCCTTCTTCCCACGACTGTTTAAGGCTGTGGATGACTGTTGTTGTTGTTGCAAAGTGAATTCCTTAAGTGCTGCCTTAGTACGTATAGTTTGTTGGTTTTGCGAATCGCTTACATTACTCTCCATGGCGCGTTCGTCCTTATCGACTTCGCCGCCAGAGAGGCTCTCGGAATCTGAGTATATTTGTTGAACAATAGACGCCGTACGACCCATCAGGGACGAAATTGGACCAGCATTTGCGGATATCGCTCCACTCGTGCCGTTTGTATTTCTATCAGCCCCTTTTAGTGGCAACAACTCCTCACTTTCGTCGCTGGATGTACTCTCAGAGCCCTTCTCTTCTTGCAACTGTTTGGCCATCTGTGATAGGAAGTCTCGTCCACGATTCGCTGTGACTGGCGGTGCTCCTGTTGTTGGGGCAGTAGATGACGATGTTGTTGTTGTTGTGCTGAGGCTAGTAGATTTTTTCGGACTAATATGGTTTTGTTTTGTTGACTTAGATTGCTGTTGCTGTTGTTGGTGTTGATGTTTGGCAGGTACTGATCGGTTATCTGGTTCTTCATCACTAGAACTGGACAGCACTGTCGGCGCAGAAGTATCACCTCGTCCAGTTCCTGTGGCGGCGATGTTATTGCTAGCACTTTTTCGTCTTTGCTTCTGTCGCAATTCCGCGGATCGCACATAACTCTGCTTCTTTTTATTTTGATTTGAAGCCGTCGCAATGGCATGTGTTGTGCTACCTGTTCTTGCAGGTGATAATTTTCTTGTGGTTGCTCTAGCGGATTGCGCACCACTGCCGGCACTTGATGTCGATGCAGTTGTGCATGAGCCTGAGTCTGATTCATCATCGGAACCAGAACTGCCCGAATCGGTTGACGTTCCTTCTTCCTCCGATGACGAGTCATCATCACCGGAGGATGAACTCCCTGACGAATTATTATTAGACGACTGGCTGCTGTCATGCGTACGTTTTGTCGAGCCTTTCATAGGGGATCTCTTCTCACCGACATTTCCGCTTTTCGTACCACGAGAACGCGATTCAGTTGACATCGTACGATTATTCGAAACATTGCTATTAACTGTGTTACTTTTCGAAGCCGAAAGTCGATTTTTCTCCGGAACTGTTGAGTTTGCGGCACAACCACCAGTTGCACCAGTTGAACTGCGGCGACTAGAATTGATCTGTTTTTCACTACCCGTTCCTGTGCCTGCTGCCGATGACGTAGACGACGACGCAACCAACGCACCGCCCGCTTGTGCTATTGCTATTGCACCATTGTTTACTTTCTTATTTGGCGAGATTTTATTACTATTGCTATTATTGTTGCCAGTACCCGGAACACTCGCACTAGAAGTGACCGAGTTTGCACTCGTGTTTGCAGTTGTATTTGCCGTTGCCGTTGAATTATGCGTATTCTTTCGTTTTGTGGGTGATGTTGATGTGCGCGCACCTAAACCTCTGCCTGTTCCCTTATTTCCCTTCACATTACCTAAAAGCTTCTCTAAAATGAAGTTAATATTTTGATACTGTGCAGGAATACTTTCACCGCTATTCGATGAATAAAACCTATCGTACAGCGTTGGACCATCATTCGCGTAAATAACGGCATTTTTGAAGCTATCATCTAAGTTAGCATCAATCACCGCATTGGGCACATTGGAAACACCACCACCAACTTCCCGCAAACTGTCATCGCTAAGCACTGAAATTTGCTTGTAAAATACCTGTTCGCGCAGCTTGAAAAGGGATCGCGATAGCTTTTCCCGCCTACTAACCATATAACAGAGATTTCTTACACGCTCCAAATCCTGACGTAAATGTACGACCAACTTGTGATTCTCGAGATCCTGTTGTTCCTGTTTACGCGCTATCATTTCTACGTCCTCCGACTTGGGTGGAATCAGAGCACGATTATGCCGTGATTTTCGTTTCAACTTCCAGTAATTGTAAATCGATTCAATGGCATCGTCATCCACATCGAACAAATGGCAACTAATGTCCTTAATGTTGACATGTTTATCGAATTCAGCCTCGACTTCCTGTTAAAAGAACATTATAAAGAAAATTATGAATAAACACATAAAAATATAAAAATATATGTATAGATTAATATTCAAAGTTTCAAAAATAACAGTTTCTCTCTAAAAAATATTGATTGAGAGAGCTTATACAAAAAGAAGCTAAGGAAATTTGGATCGCATCTTCCATGTTTACTCTAAAAGCCATTTAATTTCAAATCGAATGCTCTGCACTCACCTGTAAGCGTTGAGCCCGCGCTTGATTGCGTTCTTCTGATGTCATATCAGATTTTCGACTTTTGCGTCGCCGACAATCGTCCTCTTCATTAGCTGCACCATGTGTACTGTTATGTTTATTTGTGCTACTGCTATGTGTACCACTACCATCCTTTTTTCCTTTACTAACACTATGCTTTTGGCAATATGAACGCAGTTTAACACCATCCTCCGCGTTACCCTCTTCAATAATTGCTCGCATCTCAAGGCCATGTTGAAAAGCGCATGTCACGTGATAAGCGGTTTTACAGGTTTTTACCGAACATTGTATGCAAGCTCCAACACGTGCTCGACACAAAATACAAACAAGTGCCCAACGACTCGAAGGAATGCTCGAGATCTTCGTGATTGGTTCCATGCGATCTACACAACCAATGCTTACTTCAGGTATCCATAGGGCACAGGAAACATGCGCCCAATGTTTGCCAGATTTAGTGGATTTCATTGCCCCTCCTTTGTTCGGACATAGTACACAATCCGGTTTAATACCCATCGAACACGTCCGACAAAGCCATTGTCCTAATCAGAAATATGTAAAAATGTAATTAGGAAGTGCGATATTATTTAATCCTCTAGCTTTGGTGGTTTACGAACCTGATGGAATCGCTGTAATACCATAACATGCCTGATGTACGCAAATATTGCAATTATCACAGAATACCATTTCATTCGCTTCCTCAGAGTCGGGAGATCTGCATACGTCACAGATAACGTTTTCATCATATTCGATACCAAGACCTTCCTCGTTTTTCAGGATTACTTGTATTTGCTCCCAACATCGTATCTGCACACACGAACAAATGAATTATAATATTATTATTATTTCTAACTTTATACGACTAAATATAATTTTTGGAAAATCAACCAAACTATTTAACACCCACCTCTAATTCTTCGATAACGCGTTCAAATTGTGTTTCCGTTATGGAATAAGCACCGTACTGCGCTCGATCGGAATTGAGTAATAGCAGCCAAGCTTCATCGACCGGATCAATATCGTAGGCACATGTATTCTCTGCTTGAGTGACCACATTTGTAAGACAATGTAACTCACTGGAGTAAGTATCGTCTTTCGTAATGCGCAGGAAGCGATTTTTGGGACTAAGAAGCAGATGTATATAAATTATTATTGCAATACTTGATCATGTATCTATCGACTATGTTTAATAAGTCGACGGTACTTACAGTTTAAAGTCATGCGCAGGCGGCACTATTGGTTCTGGCAGCACGTAAACGGTGGGCTCTGGCAAAGAATCGGGATTTACAGGCACCTGCACACCCTTTTCCCACTCTTGCTTCCACTGATCGTTTACTACGAGATACTCGTAATTAGCCAAAGGCTCTGAATCCGGCAATTTCATTGCACTTATGAGATCCTTGCTGTAAGTAAAATTATAAAGTGGTTTCATATATGTATGCACATAACATAAACGTCATTTCATATAATTTATTTACTAATTGGAAATCATATAACATATGACTTTGGAAATTAATAAGATTATCCTTAATACATACCGATAGAGCTCGGCTGGTGCCTCCGTTGAGCTTCGATTGTAAATACTTGAAATTTTAATATCTGCCACTGAACGCGGTTGCCACGCTGCCGCCGAGGATGAAGAACCCTGGCTGGCTGCTACTTTAGCACTTGTGGAAGCTAATGCGGCCATTTCTTCTGGTATTAAAGCGACTACGCTGTTTTGCTCATTTTCAGCATTACTATTGCTTATTGAAGAGGAAGCGGTGTATGGTAAACTTAGAGGTGCACTACCTACTACACTACCACTATGACTGCCACCATTTCCGCCACCAATGCTGCCATTGAGCCCACTTCCTACTCCACCTCCACCGCCACCTCCACCACTTCCGGCACTTCCACTGCCATTGCTACCCCCACCACCATTGGGCGGCCGACCTTTGCGTCGCTTTGTTGGCGGAGGTTGTGGCTCGACGTCGAGTCTTTGATGATGTTGATGATTACCGCGTTTACCTCTTTGTGACATCTTTCATTGGTAACAGTTGATTTCTATTCGCTCAAGTGAACTCAAGAAAAAACAAATTACTCAACGGTTTACGTATTTTAGGAGAATAAATCTAGTAATTAAATTGTCACTTTTTACACCGCTTTAATTGATGTGTTTAGGCACAACATTAAATAATTATGTTGTGATTTTCTATTTGGTTTGGTGACTCTTAGTAAATGGTGCAGTTTTTATTTATTTATTTTTTTTTTTAATTTTTGATTGCTTTATGCACTAACGTGTAGTTGCTGGATTTTTATTGTGATTGGATAAACACTACTATAACTTTGAAAGTGTTCTCGTTTGCACTTTTGAATAATTTTTATTATTAGACCTGAAATTAGATTTATTATTATAGTTTTGTAGAGATCATTTTTAATATCAGCAAAAAGACTTACTACATGCTTAAATCCTTAAGTGGCTAACCAAATGCTGTCTTTGTTGTTGCTTCAGTTTTTGCTGGAAATGAGCATGTGGTACAGGTTGTACACTGGTCCCCACTTTTATTGAAAATGTATGTGTTAATATTTTTGCGTTGGGATTCGGAATTTTAGCCACTTTACGTATGCACGTACGATAGTGGCGGGGCGTTAAGTCTCGTACACGTCGTCGCAAGCGTCGGGAAAACATGGAGCGAGACGCTGCTTCTTGTCCGTGCCCGTAACGCGCCACTTTGATGAATTTTGAAAACTGCTCCAACAAAGCTACAGTTTTGTTTTTAACACGTCCCGCCCACTTGAACTATTCAAGAAGAGCGTTAGTGTTTACCAATTGGTAGCGAGGAAATTATGCCGCTGACTAATGACCATAGAATTGGTACGATGAATGTTAGGTATGATATAGTCTTTGATGATTATTATTTGCGCGTATATTATTAACAATCACGTTTATGTTTTCGCTAAGTTACAGAGATAAACACTTTAAAATTATTTGTTGTCAGTTGAACTGGATATTGCAGCTAATCGGGTAAAGTATATATTATTGTTATTGGCTAAATTGTTCTTTTTACCGATTTATCGCCTTCTTTTAGAATGAGTTTCCGTCTTTATTGTGCATCAGTTTTCGCAGTGTGTATTTTGTGTATATTTTCTTTTGTTTTTCAAGATCTCCTTGCACTTTGGAAAATATCTAATGGGTTTACATATTTCGAAAGTCTCAAACACGTTGTATCCATCAAATAGTATAATTCAAAAATGTTAGTTTTTTGTTGGCCTTTCAAATTTACATTATATACCTGATTTTGAAAAAGTGAAATATAAATTAAAAATAAATTTTTAAGAAATCTCTGCGTTTTACTTTGATGCCTTGCACTGCGTTTATGCTCTTCGCTATTCGTCTTTTCGATTGATATCTACTTCTTGCTCACTCTCACCTATTCACTCTCTCACTCTTACATACAGAAACAAATTACTTGGTGCACCGTTCGATTTCCACTTTATATACTATGATTTGGAAGAGCTGCACATAAGGAATAACACTAACCCCTCAAAGGAGAATCACAATAAGGTGGAGCAGAACGCTCACCAAATTGATCCTCCTTTTCATCATTCATTGTTTTTTACATAATATCATTCAACTAATTACATGCGAATAAATTAATAGTTTACACTGTTTTTGTTTTTTCTCCACATATTCGTTGGCCTGTGCCTTCTTCAAATTCGCCGGGAAATTCTAAAAATTGCATTATTTCACCAACAGATGACACTAATAATATGCGGCGAATTCCGCGCAATTGCAAAACTAAATACACTGCAAAACCACACTAAGCGCACTAGCCGTCGCCCACGAACCCATTCATATACACGTGCGAGTGAACAGGATAGTCACATATGCGGTAAGATCTTTTGGTAAAATTAAATGGTAAATTTTTGCTCGTATAGAGTACATGCAATATATCCACGACATGAAAATTATTTTATACAAAATCTTATATTCACCACTAAATTAGGCCACCGATTAGAAACACCATTTTTATATTAAATCATTCTCTCTTCAATATCTATTTGTGAATATATATTGCGAAGAGCACAATACTTTTTCTACGCTGGTGCTGTTTCCTACTTGTTCCCTTTTTTGCGAATAGCTACAATCGAAAGCTAAGAAAATTAACTTTTGCCGCCGCAATTTCTCGTCGTACACATTTTCATTCACTACACACACAACTTTTACCATTTTTTAATGCGCAAAGCGCACTTTTGTTTTAGTTTATATTTTTTTACGAGAAATTCGATAAATTCACACCGTAGAAATTGCTTTTCTTCAATTTCTTTTATATTTACAAGACGTCGTCGCCATTATTAATTTTTCGACACTCCATTTTTACTTCGCCTTAGCCACTTCTTCGCTGCACTTGTCATTCCTTCAATAAGCCGCCAGATGGCTAATCCGACACTCTCAAAACTGATTGCATTATTGTGAATGAAATCAATCAGTGATGTGATTATTATCGTCTCAATCATCTCTCGTAATAGCAAGTATAAATGTACAAGAAAACAATTTCTTATCAGATTAAAACCGCAAATAGAATATTGTTATTTCGATACATATATTCCTTTACAGTTTGAATTGCAGCTGTTAGCAGAATTTAAAGAAAAAACATTATGAAATATGTTTGCCACAAAAACTTTAATTTAAAATAAATTAATGAAAATACTAAATTTGGTAAAAACATATTAGAAGATAAGTTTAGACTAAAATTTGATGAAGTTCTGATAATGAAGAAATAATTAATATGTCCACAATATTATACATTAACTGCAAAAAAACATTTTAAATAAAGAATGACTTGGTCTTTAAATACATTTAAAATAATGAATTCAACTGATTATTTTTATCACTCATGGTGTAGTGAAAACTTATTAGCTAAGCAAACCAATTATAATTTTGAAAACATCAGTGCCAATTGCATCTCTAGGCATATTGTGGGGTGTATTGTGATGTTGACACTTCAGCTAAATAGATTAGAATGAAAGCCATGGTGAATAGTAATGTGAAAATTTCTGAAATTTTTAGCGCTTGCTAGACATTTATACTACACTCGATTACGCTTTGGTAAACTGCTCAAATTTTTACAGCCTTAAAATAATCTGCCAAATTATCAAGTACTTTTTAACAATAACCATTTTGGAGAAAAACATAAAATTAAAAGTTTCTTAGTCACTATAAAAACAACAAGATAAGGAAGCAAGCGAAACAAGTCACCAATATCATTAAACGCAGAAGGGGTGTGGGGTTGAATGGCTCATGTAATTTTCCAATTTCTCAAAAACAAAGGAATAGTAAGAAAGTGTTCTTGGGACATTGGACAAATTGGCGAAGATAGACGCGAGGAAAGCGGTGGAAACAACAAACGTCGAGCGACCATCGACTATTAAAAAGAGGGTTGGAGTTTAAGAAGCAATTGTAGCTTCATCAGTCCAACGGAAACGATGTCAACAACTTCTCCAAATTCTGGAAATAGTAGTAGTAGCAACAACAACTCTACAAAAGCGACAAAGCAAAGTCAACTTGACGTCGGCGACTCATACAGTGACAGCAGTAGTATTGAAGAAAATCTTGAAGCTGAGGAACGACGTCGTAGAATTTTGAAAAATAGAAATAGGTAAAATATAGTAAAAAAATTATATTTTTTCTACATATTTCTTTAATTATTCATTGGTTCCTGTAGGAGCAGCGGGTATTTACAGCGCAATATTTGTAGTAAATCACAGCCCCATCATCAGCTGACACAACAGAGAATCAATATGAATGCGGCAAGTGGTGCTATTCCGAAACATGACAAGACGGCCACAACAGGGGCTGTTTCATCTAATAATCCTGGAAGTGGTGCTATAATGCGTCCCGGGGATCGTATTGCATTGTTAGTAGACAATGTCCGCTTCGTCATTGAACAAGCTTTGGTAACTGCACATCCAAACACCATGTTAGGAACAATGTTCAGTTCAGGCTTTCAATTTGTCCATCCTAATGAACGCGGCGAATACGAAGTAGCTGAAGGGATTTCACACACAGTTTTCCGTGCTATTTTGGAGTACTATAAAACTGGAATAATTCGCTGTCCTCCAACTGTATCTGTACCAGAACTAAAAGAGGCGTGTGATTATTTACTGATACCATTTGATGCGACCACAGTTCGATGCCAGAATTTACGTGAGTTTTTTCAAAGTCTATCTATATACACAAAACAGTTAAACATTAAGGAATCGATAACATGTTATTATAAGATTTAGAGCACCATTACTCATAAAAATCTGTACTAAATTAGTGTTATTTAGTAGCATTCTTCTCTCTCCCCTCTTTCTCGTTGTTGTTTCGACTTTTTAATACGTACTTATTTCCCCTTCCCCCATATACGTTTATATGTTCGCACGCATGTATTGTCGTCTAAAAGGAGGTTTACTACATGAACTCAGCAACGAAGGTGCCCGCCAACAATTCGAAGTTTTTCTTGAAGATTTAATACTGCCCTTAATGGTTGCGTCAGCTCAACGTGGTGACCGAGAGTGTCATGTTGTAGTATTATTAGACGACGACGTTGTAGACTGGGATGAAGAATTTCCTCCTCAAATGGGTGAAGAATACTGCCAAAGTACGTAATTAAGAAATATTTAATATTTCTATTACCAGCTTAGAATATGTATAATTCCAGCTGTGCACAGCACCGCTATGCATCGATTTTTTAAATATATTGAGAATCGTGACGTTGCCAAGCAAGTAATGAAAGATCGTGGATTAAAGAAAATACGCTGCGGAATCGAAGGATATCCAACGCACAAAGAAAAAATTCGTCGAAGACCAGGTGGTAGAGCAGAAGTAATTTACAGCTACGTACAACGTCCTTTTATACACATGTCTTGGGAGAAGGAGGAAGCGAAAAGTCGTCACGTTGACTTTCAATGTGTTAAATCAAAATCAGTAACAAATTTGGCCGAGGCTAATGCAGATCCTCCTTTAGAACTCGACGCAAGTAATATACACAATTATTAATAATAAAATGTACTCATTTAAAAGAAAACAATTCATATATAACTTAGGTGGCAATCCAATAAGGCCTCCAGAAGTGAATATTAATGCTGAGGCACGTGTACCTTTCGTTCCTGAAGTCGAAGTGGCCGGCGGTGGAGGCATTGGTGCACCTGTCGCAGTAGCCGTTGACGAGGCAGTAGGTGGAGTAATAATGCTTAACGAACTTGAACAGGCCTCTGGTGGAACTATCGAAGAGTCAATCTAAATCCACATGTCCTAAACACACAAAACTTAGCATTTGTGAGAACTCATTTATGATATATAGACGGATGTATTTACTCACTGATTCTTCATATGTATAACCAAATGCAACTATGATATTAATATACGTTTTCTATTTACTAAAAATCGATTTATTTTTTATTTCGATGAATTTAGTACTCAACATTTCATAAGCATGTAAATTTAAAACAAAAACATTATTCACTATCCGAAACTTAGAAGTCGAGTTTCGAAGCTTCGGTTAATGTTGAAGTATCCCAATTCATACAACGTTCCACAGCCATTTTCCACTTTTTGTAACGCATATTCCTTTCGTGATTTCCAATAGTTGGTTTAAAAGTGGTCATTTGGCCTGAGCTGCCAGCAAGCGGTGCAGTGATGTCAAAGCTAGGTTCTACAACCATATAAGATGCTAAAGCCGCACCCTAAATATAGTAAATACATTTGAAAATCTATATAAAACACATTTCTTCCTTGAACATACCAAAGCAGTGGTTTCTTGCATTTTAGCGCGAACCACACTAATGCCTACCAGATCGGCTTGCAATTGTAAAAATAAATTATTCGCAGTCATACCACCATCAACCATTAATTTCGTCATTGGTATGCCGCAGTCTTTACGCATTGATTCTAAAATGTCTCGTACTTGAAAGCAGATAGCCTCAAGAGTAGCACGTACAATATGTTCACTGGTTGTTTCTTCACTCAAACCACAAATGGCACTGAAATAAAGTGTATCCTCTGCATTTATATTATATCCAAGTATGAGTGTAAAGGACTTACCCGCGAGCCTCTTGATTCCAATATGGTGCATACAGTCCACTGAATGCCGGAACAAAATAAACATCTAAAGAGTTATCGACTTTGCTGGCCATCTCTTCAACTTGACTAACCGAATCGAATAACTCCAAATTATTTTTCATCCAATTTATGGCGGCGCCAGCAATCGCAACACTACCTTCTAATGCATACATTAGCGGTGCTCGTGGTCCCAATTGATACCCGACTGTTGTTAATAAACCATGCTTGGATTGCACCATTGATGTTCCCGTATTATAGAGAAGAAAACATCCCGTTCCATAAGTGGATTTTGCAAGCCCATGGCTCAAACATTGTTGGCCTACAAGTGCCGCCTGTTGATCTCCTAAACATGACGTAATGGGGACACCTTTTAAAATGCCAACCGTTACATCACCATAATGCTCTGCACTTGAACGTATTTGTGGTAACATAGAAAGTGGTAATCCAAAAAACCGCAACAAATGTGGGTCCCATCTTAACGTCTCTATGTTCATTAGCATGGTACGAGAAGCATTTGTCACATCAGTGAGGTGAACTCCTCCATTAGGACCTCCCGTCAATTTATAAATCAACCAAGTATCGACTGTCCCAACTTGACAAGTATTGGCTTCCATGGCTCTTTGAACTTCTCCAACATGGTCGCGCATCCAACGCATTTTCAACGCAGAGAAATACGGGGAAAGGGGAAGACCACATAGCGGTTTTAAATAATTGATATTACGAGATTTGTTTGGTATTGTCTCTACTAGTTCATCAACCGTACTAGATGTGCGATTATCCAGCCAAATAATGGCATTATGTAATGGTCTACCCGTCTCCCGATCCCAAACAATGGTTGATTCCCTTTGGTTAGTAATACCTATAGCCACGATGTCCTTGAAATATAAAACATGGAAGTATTTTTATGGAATTAATGCATTAAATGTACATTTCAAAATTATAACATAAGACCAATTGATACATATAATAATAATGAGTTAAAGAAAAATTGTTTGTGTATGCATACATATGTACATACATGCATATGTGTACAATTGTTCGCAGACAGACGTCATACATACATACCTAAATACTTCTTATAGAAAAATATTGTTAAAACATTACCACTAGTTTTTTAAAAAATATTTTAAACCTTTAAAATATTTGTGCATAATATACATTTTCTTATTACAATTAAAGTAAAATACAGTTAAGTTCGAATAATTTTTTTAAATAAACTGATTCTCATCAGAATAAATATATTTTTGACTATGGAAGTAAAAATAACAACCCTGGCCCCATGGTGAAAAAACAGCACAGATGGTGAGTAACTTACTTATCACTCAATTAATTTGACATTTTTTGCACAAATAGAAAATAAACGAAATAAGACAATAAAAGCAGAAAACACAGTATACACTGTGACCAAGTTTTGAAAAGTGGCCTTATCAATGCTGTTATTCCAAAGACTAAAGCAATTTGTAGGTGGAACTGTTCCTTCAGACTATTTTGGCTTTGCCTATATTTCATCAAAAATGTCCTCCAACCAAGCATCCAAGGTTATTGCTATCGGGCAGATGTGTGCCACAAACAATAAAGCTAACAATATGAAACAAGTTGAAGAATTATTTTGCAAAGCGAAAACGCAAAATGCGACATTTTTATTTCTGCCAGAATGCTGTGATTTCGTTGGGGAACACCGAAAACAAACATTGGAGTTGTCAGAACCTTTGGAAGGTGCAACTATGGCTCAGTATAAGGAATTGGCTAAAACCAATAAAATGTGGGTATCACTGGGTGGTATTCATGAGTCTATACTCGATACAAACAATGTTAAAACCGATAAAATATATAATACACATGTACTGGTTAATGAATTTGGTGAAGTTGTGAGCGTCTATCGAAAGTTACATCTATTTGATGTCGAAACAGAGGAAATGCGTTTTCGTGAATCAGATGTAGTGACACAAGGTTCCCATCTGGTATCCCCAGTCAACACCCCTATAGGTTTATTGGGCATGCAAATATGTTATGACCTACGATTTGGAGAAGCTAGTTCTATTTTACGCAAATTTGGAGCCCAAATACTCACATATCCATCGGCATTTGCTTACTCCACGGGTAAAGCTCATTGGGAGGTATTATTACGAGCGCGTGCCATTGAAAATCAATGCTATGTTATTGCCGCAGCTCAAATTGGTGCACACAACAGTAAGCGTACCAGTTGGGGTCATGCTCTAATCGTTGACCCCTGGGGGAAGGTGTTGGCGAATTGTGAGGAAAATGATTTGACGATCGCAACAGCAGAAATTGATTTAACCAAAAATAATTCTGTGCAAAAGAACATGCCAGTAATGCAACATAAGCGTAATGATGTTTACTCGCTAACTTCCTTTGGAATGGGAACAATAGATATTACTCAAGATCATAATTTTGCTAATAATGTTATTAAAAAGGAAACTATATTTTACGAAACCGAGCATTGTTTTGCATTTACTAATCTACGCTGCGTTGTAGAGGGGCATGTATTGGTTTCAACAAAGCGAGTGACTCAGCGTCTGGATAGTTTGTTGTGTCACGAAATTTGTGATCTCTTCTCAACAGTTTGTAAGGTGCAAAGAATGCTTGAGAATTTTTATAAAACAACTTCTGCAACAGTCACCGTTCAGGATGGTCCCGATGCCGGTCAAACAGTACCGCATGTACATTTCCACATTCTGCCTCGCCGTCCACGGGACTTTAAGGAAAACGACCATATATATACTAAAATGGACGATCGATGTTTGGACCAACCTGATCGCTCACTAGAGGATCGTATAATTGAAGCTCAAAAGTACCGCAGCTTCATGAATAGACAATAAATTTATATTGCTGCATCAAGCAAAGAAATACGCTTTTGTAAAATAGGGATTGGTTATGAAATGTTAAATGTGTAAAAATTGTTATTCATTTGTATTTATGTATGTATATACATACATAACTAAATTAATAAAAATATATATATATTTAAATCGTGTTAAAGAATACTAGTTTACGTGTATAGTATATATATAGTAAGTATATAGTATTACAAATTCCACAATTTACCTCTACCGAACCTCCTAGTTTCTGGAGCTTCTTTACGGCTTCCTCAATGCACTCAATTACCACATTATATATAACAATAGGATCTTGTTCCACCCATCCTTCCTACAACAATTGATAACAATTTACTTATATTGTAAATATGAGTTTTTAAATATTTTAATCCAAACCTGCGGATAAATAGATGGTACGGGAATTTGGTGATAACAAACGACATTGTTGGTACCGGCTCGAAAAATCATGAAACGGGCTGATGTTGTTCCTTCATCAATGGATCCAACTAATTTTCCAAGCGACATATTATTCAAATTTATTTTTCTGTTGACAAAAAAGGCGACTTCTTTATTTTCGTGCTGTGTGGTTTTTGATGTCTGCACCCTTGAACTTTGATATTTACGCCGATAATAGCAGATTGATATTACTTTTATTGAATAGTTCTTGACAACAGATATACCAGCATGAGAGAATTTGTATAATCTGCGTAAACATATGTATGTATAAACAAGCTTTTTACCAAAAAGTTATTTATTTATTTGCTATTTATCACTGTTATCGTTGTTTATCTTTTTCCGGTTTTGCATAAATTTATGACATAAGAAACTGATAAAAATTGAACACGGTCGCATTTAGAAGCATTGTACTGCTAAATTACTCAACGTACATACATGTGTATTATAAAATAATTGTTCAATTCACAACCTGTCGTAAAGCATCGTAAAATCGTAAAACTATAAAAAACAACTGTAAAAATTTATAATTTTTTCGATTTTACGATGCTTTACGACAGGTTGTGAATTGAACAAATATTATTGTGTTTTATTTGTTTAGTTTTGTATGAACTCTTCAATATTCTGACATTTTATTATGTTTTTAATGCCCCCGACCTTACAGAGTCAAGATGATGTTAATTTCTTCAATCAAGTTATATTATTAATTCAAATCAAGAATTTTAAGTGGTTTCGATGATGACGGCGTCTTGAAACTAGCAAGTTGTTTTACAACACATCAAGGCTTTCAATTTCCGTAAATTTTTACAAATAGTTCGTGTGAAAAACTTGAAAGCAAAATCCTGAACATGTAACTGCAGCGCAAGTGCTTGCTGTGAAAAGTGTTGTTCTTGTTAAAATGTTACCCTGTATTTCTGGTATCAATCGCAGCTAAGTTCGCTTAAAGCATTGCAATATTTTATTAGCAAATATTGGTATGGAAAAATATCATTTTACAAGATACAAGAAATTATAGAATTTATTTACATAGCGTGCAAAGACATTATTTATATTGACAAAAGCCAATTGGCTAGCTAAATTCTTAGGTGATTCCATAAAAAATTTGTATACCATGTCTAGCGAAGATCAAAGGTAAATAGCAATGAAAAATACATTTGAGGTTATGACTCCTCCGTGTTTAAAATAACAAAAGTATGTATAATAAAAATTTCCACTTCACAGTTATGACTCTAGTGATTCAGCTACGGAAAAACGTTTTAAATATGCTTCGGGATCACACAAAAAATCTAAAAAGGAAAAGAAACATAGGAAAACCAGTAAAAGTGAAAAATCCCATAGGAAGCACAAGAAGTCAAAGAAAAGACACCACAAACACAGCGAGTCATCAGTTTCTGAAGATATTGGTGACAAACACCGTAGTGGCGCTCTTAATGAAAAGTTCACAGAAATAATGCACAAAGTCAGCAAAGATGTCAATCCACGATGTGATCAGCAAGCGAATGGAGGTGGGTTCAGCATAACAAAAACAAATCTTCAAACTGACCCCGGAAGTCTGGTAGAGGAGATTACCAAGACAATTCAAAATAATATTTATCCTACTATGGAAGTAGCATCATCCGGCAGTGAAAGTGAAATGTAAGTTATGTGTCTTTATTGTTAAGATATATGTATATGTTATTGACTTTCTTATTTCTCTGAATACAGTCAAAACGATGTAGCTAGTCCAGATGTTGCTATCATAGAAGACGAACTCAACCTCGAAGAATTAATGAAACAGAAGGCTTTACTTCAAGCTCGTTTAGGTGCATATTTATCAGAGTCCGATAGTGAAGATAGTCTCCCCAATGAAGTTCCAATCGTAAACCGCAGTATTTACAAAGAAACGGCAGAGGGAACTACATACGATGAAAAAATTAATACTAACAGCAAACAGCCAGTCAAAACGCGTTCATTGTCAGCTTCATCGTCAATCAGTAAAAATGTTATTAGTAAACATAGTAAAAAATATATTTCAAATGAACCTGATGTTATATTATTGGATGATTCTAGCGGAGGACATCGTACTCCTGAATCTAAGCGCAAGTCATCTCGTCCTTATGTTGCTAGTAAAGATGAGCGTATGCCATCACCTCGCAGGAAGTCGTTAGGTGACCATTACCAACAACATCGTCATGCTCACCAAGAGTTGCAGGAAACGCGTGGACGACGTAGTTCACGAGATCGACATCCACATACTGGCAAACGGAGCCGCAGTCGATCGCTGCGTAGAGAATCGGAGACAAATATTCATCGACGTCGTGACGACAGCCACAACCGTGGTCGGCATCGGCGCGATATCCATGATCAAAACAGAAACAAAGAAGATCTTCGACTTGAAATAAATCGCGATAAACAACGCGAACGTGAAAATAGCCGTGATCGTGATCGCCGTGGGCGAGATGATCGAATTAGGCAGCAAGAGCGTAGTGGTGGAGACTGTTACGGTAACTCTCGTGGCCGAGAGCGTGAACGTGATCGAGAACGTAGAATGCGTTCCCATAGCCGTAGTAAATTAGAATCGGATCGGCGACGAGTGGAACGAGAGCGTCAACGCGATGGAAAATCCGAAAGAGACAGCTGGAGAGGTGAAGATCGTGGTCGAGAACGTGATAAGGATCGCTACCGTGGATCGCTCAGTGAAGGTCAAAAAGCTGAAATCAAAGACACAAGTAGTGATGATGGCGACAACTTAGATATTGACATTAACGAGGATGAAGACGAAGAGGAGAAAATTATAGAGATGAGAAGAAAGCAGCGCGAAGAGTTGTTAAAGGTAAAATACTACGTTTATAATGTATTAAAGCATATAAAGATGTTTTTTGTATTACTAGAAACTTGGTGGTAAAAAGGAGGCATCACCACCAAAAAATTTCACACATTCTCAAAGGGATCGCAGTCCACCTATCAAATATGATTTAGAAGAACCTGCGCCGTTGATACAAACCACTCCAACAAAGATTTCGGTTGAAGAGCCCACCCATGCGGAGGATAAGGACATGGACGAAGATAAAAAAATAAAAAATTCTACAAAAGAAAAACGTCCCGAGTGGGATATGTTTGCAGATCAAGATGTGGACTCTAATTTCGATGTGAGTCGATTGCTTGTAACTGTCTTTATTTCAGCTTAAATCAATTGGATTTTTTATAAAAAAAATTTTCTTGTTCAGTCTCCTAATACAATAGTGTTGAATAAAACGCAAATTGAAAATCCTGCATTGACTGACAATTGGGACGATGCCGAAGGATACTATCGTGTGCGCATTGGAGAAATTCTTGACAACCGTTATGTTGTTAGTGGGTACACCGGACAAGGTGTATTCAGTAACGTAGTAAGAGCTCGTGATCAAGCACGTGGAAATGCTAACGTGGCTGTAAAAATTATACGTAATAACGAAATAATGTAAGAAAAGATATAATTTTAAATTCCTTTTATGAAACCAATTATTTTAGGCACAAAACTGGTCTGCGTGAATTGGAGATTCTGAAGAAGTTAAATGATGCTGATCCCGAAGATAGATTCCATTGCTTACGACTTTTCAGACATTTTTTTCACAAACAGGTTAGAATCAATCGCGTACATTGAAAAAAAATAAATAAATGAATTAATAATATTTTTGTTCTTAAATTTAGCATCTATGTATGGTATTTGAACCACTATCTATGAACCTGCGAGAAGTGCTTAAAAAATATGGGAAAAATGTAGGTTTACACATCAAAGCGGTGCGGAGCTATACCCAACAATTGTTTTTGGCTCTTAAGCTGCTCAAAAAGACGGGCATACTCCACGCAGATATTAAGCCCGACAACATTTTAGTGAATGAGAATAATTTGTGTTTGAAGCTTTGTGATTTTGGTTCTGCATCAACTATTAACGACAACGAAATTACACCATATTTGATATCGCGCTTTTATCGTGCACCCGAAATAATATTGGGCATTACATATGACTATGGCATTGACATGTGGTCTGCGGGTTGTACAATATATGAGTTATACACGGGTAAAATACTCTTTAGTGGAAAGAGTAACAACCAAATGCTGAAATTTTTCATGGACTTAAAAGGTAATACTATTAAGAAATTTGTTTCCATCAGGTTTGCAAATAATTCATTAATTTAATTTTATACATCAAGCGACACGTTCCATAAATAATTGTCAAAAAAACCTATAAATGTTTTCTCAATTATTCATTCCAGGGAAAATACCAAATCGAATTATTCGAAAGGGTCAATTCAAAGACCAACATTTTGATCAGAGCTGCAACTTCCTTTATCATGAAATTGACAAAATCACAGAACGGGTAATTATTTTATTAGTATACGTGAATATATTGTTTTATTTACTTTAGTAACAATATTATTTTTTGTAGGAAAAAATCGTTGTAATGCCTGTAATAAAAGCTACTCGAAATTTGCAACAAGAACTTATTGCTGACCAGAATTTACCAGATGATCAACAACGTAAAGTAACGCAATTAAAAGATCTATTGGATAATATGTTTGCACTTGATCCATCGAAACGGATTTCCTTGAATCAAGCACTCACACATCCTTTCATTCAAGAAAAGATGTAGACGGCGTTTTTAATAATAATGGTTTTGATGCTATTTGAACCGATATGCGAAATAACGGACGCCATTACACCAGGCATACACACAATGTAATTCTTTCCTCATATGCTGCTAGTAATGTATTTTATGGTACATGCTGGCAGTTTTAGTGTTTATAAATTAAGTATTATACAATTATTTATACACAATTTATATGATACATCTTCTACAAATGTTTTATGTACACAAGTGTAGTGTACAAGCAGGTATTAGAGAAGGACGACAGAACTGAACATATTGAGTTGCGGTTTAATATTAATTAAGTTCCATTTAGAAATCTCGGCTAGTTTGAGAAGTTATTAAGAATTATTTTTGCCAAAGTACAAAACCAATAGATTCTGTCAGCTCATGTCAACTAGTAGAGTTCTAAGTTTGACCTACATAATATAACCTGCACTGTTATATAAATTGGAATGTAAATCGAATTGAAATCAATAATTTAATTTGATTAATGTGTCTAAACATCATGATAATATAAAAATCCAGGAGTTTTAGTATCATATTAAACGGTCTTAGTTAATATTTCAAATATTGCAAGATGTTTTAATTTTTTGTTACAGTCAACTTATGCATACAATATTCGATAATATTTTGATTTACCATGCATTACAATTAATTTTCTTTTAAATGAATCCAACTATTAGAATTTCTTCATTTCTTTTAAAAATCGCATATAAAACATTAAAATTAACATTAATTTCTTAAAAGTTGTAATAAGAAATGTTTATTTTTACATATGGTAACTTTCCATGAAATTAAAAATAATCGAAATACATGTGTGCAAAAATATTGCACAATGTACGTGAAAGTAAAATGGTTCTATTCCAGTTTTGGCTGAAACATGGTCATAAGTGGAGGAGTTTTAAAAAAATAGTTTATTTTTTCTTTGTCGTACTATTAGAGATATCTAAATATATACATATATATATATATCAAATTTGTATATAATTTGAATTTTGTTTTCTTTTCGAAAACAATGCTCAATTTTAACTTAAAAAAGGATGAAAGTGTTGTCAAAAATAACAAAATCGTACATAAAAACATGTATAGATTGAGGTTCTCCCGCATGTATTAATACCAGTACTATAATTTATTTATGTCCAAACAATGCTATAGTATTTAATTTAATTTCAGAATTGATCGCTGTGCAACGCATAAGCGCAGGCGTGCTGATGCCTATCACCACATTTTGCGTCGAACGAGAGTACAGCATGTTTTGTGTTATTGCGCTGGTAATAATAATTTGGGATTGAAGCTATGCTTATTTTGATAAGATGAAACTAAACTTAAATTTCGTAAAAATCTCCATTTCGGAGCAGCGTGAGAATCGATTTGCTTGCACGGATCACATCCCAAATCATTTTCGACGCCATGTGATTGCAATGGAGATGTAAACGAAATTATGAACTTTAAAAAATGTACACTGCATTTTTATCTAAACCAAATTTTGTTTTTCTCTTAATTTTTCAGACGGCTGTTATACAGCGATGTTAAATGCTTTAACTATAGTCTGTGTAAAAAATAAATTTATTTCATCGGCAGTAAGTTCATCATTTTGTAAGGTCAAACGAAACCAAATTGTTTTAAGAAATTATTTAAATTTTTTAAGGAAAGGGAAGGATACATTGCCTTTTTCAAAAAACCTAACTGCTGAGCTCGTACGTTTGGAGGAGCTGAGGAATTGGATTGAGTGAAAACTGCAAGATATAGTACAGAAATTAAGGTAATTTGTTGGACAAGAAAAGCGATGCAAATATTTTATTATTTTTAATGTAAACAAGAAAAAACTTTAACTTCGGCTGCACTTTAGCTAGAGAAACCTTCACATGTAAAATAATTCCATATACATAAGATTAGATACTAAATTTTGATAGATCAGTTTATATGACAGCTAAATGCTCCATTTTGAATAATTTCCTCGGAGACTGTACCGTTGTACAATATTCCAAAATAAATTTCGTGAAGCCAGATTTTCAAGTAAAAAAAAGAAATCAGCAAATACTTGGAGTTATAAAGCTAAAATTACGGCCTGCCTTGTAATTTTAATTCATTAACTCTTAGATAAAAAGTATTTTTATTTTCTAGGTATAATTCCTATCATACACTTATTTCTTTTTTATCAATCAATACTTTTATATATTCTTCGCTTTTCTTGCCGCCGACAGTATAACTTTCGAAATATTTTTTAACAACTTTATTTAGAAACAAATAAATACAAATGAAATTAGACTATTTTTAATAAATATTTCTAGTAATTCCAAATAAATAATTATAATAGTGATGTTATATGTATATATCCTACGTAATTTCACCTTCCGGTATCGGCAAGCAAAGTGCTTCTTTGAGTGTTTCACTTTCGCATAAGCTAGGCATTGATGCGGCTATCTGACTGCGTAAAATGCATTGCATTGTTTTCACTTTCCAATTGTTCTCAGCAAATGGATCACGTAGCAGTCCAAATGTACACTCAAATACCCCAACGCAATTCTGTTCAGTGTGCAGCGTACCACATGCCAGTACCAACACTAAGCCATGCACATTCATTCGTCCTTGAACGCCAGCATGTGTAAGATTCGGATTGAAGAAGAAACCAAATTGTTCTTTTGATTTTAGAAGATTTGAGATAACTTCATTATCACCAGCACATTCGTAATCATTAATTTGATCCGTAGCAGCTATACGCAGTTGGAGCGTTGCATCTGTCCAAAAATCTTCGACTTTTAATTCTTTCGTATTAAGATTGTTAAAAAACCATTCTGTAAATTTGCGAGCCAGCAAGTGAATGGGGTAGGGAGCCTCTTTGTTATTACAATCGTTAACAGTGGAATCGACCTGACTGAAAAAAGATTTTTCTTGTGATGAAGTCGTTTGATTGTCAACACTATCATTATAATGAGTTATGTGTTCAGTTTTGATTTGGAAAGTATTCCAATATTCTATAATTTTTGTAATTAATGCGCCCTTGGTGAAGTCTGCATTAACTTGAATTTTTCTGTGATGTAGATATTTAAATAGCATTTCTCGAGTTATGGCTCGTTTGTTAAGCAAGGTTAGAGTATCGCCAATTTGTATATATACATAGTCAAGTGCTTCTGTAGAAGAAAAGTGATTAGGGATTTACTAAATTACGACTAATTTGTTTATGTACTATACCTTGCGCTGTTGCAACGTCGCATATATTTTTTGTGACTGATCTCGCCACTTGTAACAATGCAGGTACATTCTGCTCCTCGCTTACTAAAAAGTCCACAATACCTAATTTTTCCCGCTCGGTGATTGGCATGACTCCTTTTCTAAATTTGATATTTATCCTTATTTTATCCACAACATTATGGCAAAAATGTAAACAAATGAATCAGCTGTTTCCTAACTAACCAGGGCTGCATGAAATATAGTAAAAATATTTTGCGCCGTAATTTTAGATGAGTGAATTTTTTCGTAAATCCTAACAACAATTAAAATTAAAAAAAGTATATATAAATAATATTAATGCAAAAATGTTAATAGTTAATATATAACAAACTTTTATTTTAACAACTGTTATAATTAACCACACAAACATAGCAATATTTTACATCACTATCGGTAACGACATTTTATTGTTTGACAGTTGTTACTGTCAATTTAATTGAAGCAGTCTTCAATTTAGTTTGTGCAACTTTTGGTTGAGAATATAATTTTTTATTGAGATTGTCATTGTGCAATAAATAAATTTGAATAAATGAAAATGCGTTTAGTTGAGAAAAATGAAGAACGAGCTTTTATCATCGATTGTCTTAAAGTATATAAGTCTCTTCCAGCGTTATGGGACGCCAAATCGCCGGAATACCGCAAGAAAGATAAAAAGAATGAAGCTTATGAGATTTTAGTTCGTAAATTTCGAGAGAAATATACAAACATAAATCGGAAAGATGTGACCAAAAAAATTAATACGCTGCGAACCAATTTTCGCAAAGAAGTAAAACGTCTTTCACAAGAAAGACGTGATGTGTCCAAATTATGGTACTTTGACGACATGAAATTTCTAATAGACCATATAGAAACGAAAGAAGAGGTAAGCTACCAACAATATCTGTGTGAAACAAAGCTACATTGAAATATGTATATTTTAATAGAATTTTCATATTATGTACGAGGACGGCGAACCATTAAGTATAGAAATCATTGATGAATCTTCTACACTTCCCGACAAAAGTATTAAACTCAATAAAAGTGAATATGGAACGCAATCAAGCGCTGCGAACATTTCTCATACTGGATCATTAGGGGAGTATGAACTTAAGTTGGCCGAAACTTGGGCTATGGAACTACAAAAGATGACGCCTGAACAACAGATTTACGCTAAGAAAGCCATTAATGACATAATTTATGAAGGGCAGCTAGGAAACCTATACCGAGATTGTGTACAAATTTACCCGCCATGAATAAGAATGATAAAACTTTTATAACCTTGAGTTGTATTCAATAGTCCTTAATACTAAAGTTAAAACTCTAAAATATATAATATATAAATCTTCTACCACTCGTTATTTCATTCCGGAATATCTCCGCCGGGCACTAACTATAAAAGAAAATATGTAATATATAGAAATAAAAGCAGAGAAAGCTAAAGTATTTACCATTGTTATGTTGTTGCCATTGAGCAGAATTTGGTCGAGTTTAGTGATACGCCTTCCTTCTGGCGTGTTTTCGTATTCTGTCACATCATCCAATAACATATTTACGAAATCATCGAATCCCAATAATGTACCCACCATCTCTTTATCGTTCTTCATTATAATGTGAATCCGAGATCCAATACATTTGTCCACAAGTTCTGCGTAAGCAGTAAGAATTAGTTGGGGTTGCTACGATTTGTTAAACGTAATATGAGATACTAACCAAGTGGTAATAAAGTTGATACATTTGAAGGTGGTGGTACGGCAGTCATATTTCACTTATTTTATTTATTAAATAAATTTCACAAAATTACTGGTAAAAACTGAAAGAAGAAAAATATAAGTGTTCTTCTAGTAGCTGTAACAATTGTCACATTTTATGCCGGCAGGGTAGGGTTGCCTACTTCAATTCAGACATTTAAAGTTTTTTGTTTACGAATTAGAGTAATCGGTTAACGATTAAATTATAAAGTAGAAATTTAATAGGCTTTTGGTATTAAAACTTTTTAGCGTATTTAAAATGTAACGCTTATTTCGTTCAAATACTATTTTTTTTGGTTAAATGGTTATTGAATAAAACTATTTAGCATAAACAGCTGCTTATCGATTGCTTTGTTTACTGTTCTCATCCCGATATATAACGCCTGCGCATAGGCTAACATTTTCCAATTGCAACATGTGCCCTATAAAATCAGTTGTTCAAACGTACTGCAATCAGTATACAAAAATTCATACAGACATAAAATTGAAATGCCTATAAAACATATATGTATGTACATGCGTTTGTATATATTACCGTTATAGATGGGGGCACTTCCGCTCACTGTTGAGCATTATTGATGATGTGAATACATATGTATATGTACATACATGTACTTATAACTGAATGTTGAGGTGGTTTAAACGAAACATAATGCGATATAAGCTCAACGACAAACATAAATAAGTATGTAAATATGTTTTAATCAGTGTGTCTGTAGGTGGCATTTGGGCATGACATTACCAATTTCGCCTTTTTGTGGTGAAAAGTACCACAGTATAGTGTATGACTTCGGCTTGCGCAGAACAACGATCGGAAAACACAATAAAAACTGTGTTAAATTAAGAAAAAAATCTATTAGCATTTTAAATAATATCGGAAATGTTTATCAAAAGCTAAAAAATTTATAGTGAAAAAATTGTAAAAAGGGGAAGCCGGAAAATATTAACATTTGCATGCTGAATGAGTAAACCCAGTGAAGCGTGAGGAGTTTTTGTTTCGTTGTGCGGGCGGATACAAACATAAATACGTATACATATGCATATACAATTAAATTACTTCAATACCAATTATATAATATTAATGACGCGAACTAAATAAAGTACACCTAAAATACCCTAAATTTAATTGGAGATATCCAAATGTGTTTTACCATAAGAGAAAGTACTAATCAATAGCATATACCCATACATATGTATATAGTGTGTATCCAAGAAAATATGCGATTTAGTTCATAGTTTAGCCAAAGCGAAAGGTTTGTACACAAAATGTGAATAAATACATATATAGTGGTTATATAGCCGTTAGAAGTGCATTTGCCAAATTTCAACTCATATATAATAAAGTAAAGAGTTCTTAATTAAATGCGAGTATGGCCACGGTCAATGCAAATCCTATCAGTACCAGTTGCCAAAGCATCGCCTCGGCTGGCGGCCCGAGTGCTGGCAGTTTGGGTACGATTGTTATTGGCGGCGCGGCACCGGCCCAACAACGTTCAACAACCCACTATGTCAACGGTACTGGCAGTTTGGGCCGTCTCAAGTATCACAATAAGCACAAGAGTCTGGATGCCAGTGATGAGGAGCTCGACTATTCGCAGGTTTGTATGCTAAAAGCATTTGACGTGAATTTGTATTACTTTCCGTGTTGCTGATGATGAATATAAGTCATAAGGCAAAAATCATATTGTCATCACAAGTAAAAAGCTATGTACATGTAAACATTTTTCAGTTGAATAGCTTTTCAATAGGGTTGTTCAGTATTGGAAAAGAGCGCTGTTGGAAAATAAAATTAAAAACTTCCTCTTTCAGTTATAAAATTCTCTTTTTCTATTTTATATATTTAATAAGAATTGATGAGTAAATCAAATGTTAATACAAACATTTTTTATGAAAAAAGTTAAAAAAATGCTCAAAACATCCGCTTTCACATCTCATCAGACGGTGCACACTTCTGGTCAAAATAGGCTTCTGAGCCATGTTAAGCTAAATGCAATTTCCCACACATTTTTTGTAAATCATTTTGATAATTTCGACGTCATATTTACATATAAACCCACGCCTTTAATAAATTTAAATTCCTCAGTTACGTTGTCAGGCCACTCTGTTGCGACGTTTTTGTAAAAGATTGAGGTATTTTGATATGATATTAGTAATGACCCCAAATATAAACCAAAATGTGTCGAGTCACTCCTTAAAAGTTGCTGAGATCCTATCTTATCTCTCCAATGTCAAACGACGATTTCTTTAACGTTTTCGATGTTATTGTCAGAAACAGAGGTGGATAGATTTCTCACATGAGGCAGACAGGCTCTCAATGACTTCCAATGCAAAATGGATCACTTGGGGTCAAATTTAATCAGATAATATAGGACCATTATTTGGAGGTTAAAGTGTAGGTTCCTAACTTTCAAACAGTACAGCTTTTTCAAACAGCCACCAATTTCTTACTTATTTATAAAAAGTTAAAAGAAGCAAACACGTGCACCACATGGGTCATCAGTAGAGGTATTTAGACCAGCTTTGTTAATTCGTTAGTCGTTACTCGGTAGTTTTTACGTGGGTTTTGTTTTTGTAAAGTTAGCAGATTATCTGCTGTTTGTTTGCGTTGTTGTTTTAAAAGTTAACTTAATTCATTGCAAAAAAGCCATTTGCTGTCTACTACAAATTAGTTTCTGAAAAATGTTTTCAAAAGTATTTAATCAGCTGTTTTGAAACAAAATTTACACCCACTACTGATGTACAGCAAAAAGTATGTTCACAGTTAGGTGTTTTAACGTAGTATCGATTAAAGAACTACCAGATTAACAAGTTCGGGCTGAATCCCCCTAGTGTCAAACTGGGGGTGATACGTGTGGTCAAGATCATTTGCAGAGTTCAATCAAGTGTTAATAATCGGAAAGTGATGTCAATGGCACACACTTTTAATTTAGCGCCTGGTTTAACTGTTACTGCATATATGTGTGTACATATAAGTATATATAGTTTAAACAAATAAATAATTAAACTAGTAGTTCTAGTTCTGGTACTGAGTTATCCTCAACTCTGTTCTACATGAACTCTTTGGGAATGGAAAGAAAAGCAAATGAATTCGCAACTAAGTATATAGTATATCAGATACTTTATTAAAATTTTGATAAGACACCAATTTCTATAGAGAACGTCATATCTAACATAAAAAGATGTGCTACAAAATTTAAAATCGGTAGATAACTTCCTTATATGTATATCAGAAAAAGTATAAATTTATCTGTGGTTACATAAAATATAATTATAATTTTCAAATCTATTTGCCTTCAACTCATTAAAAGTAGAAGGTTTATGGTGCCACTAATGAATACATGAAAAAGTATGTATGTATGTACCTACATATCGTCACCTGAAATGCAAACTAACGTAACAACATTTTCAGAAATTTTCAGTGGCATGAATGAAACACGAAATAAAATGGAACATAATATTAAAATTGGTTAAAACTGGTTTAAATATGACCGCAGAACCAGAAAATGTTGAACATATGTAATATTATGTATGTAATTTGAAGTAGTGAAGCGTAATCAATAAGACACTCAATTTCGAATTTTTTGATGATACGTTATTTTGCATTTCAGGTGACGATATATACCTGTGGCTAAGTGGTATATAGTAACATATTTAAAACATGCAGTTTGTGAAAAAATGCTCCGTAGTTGCTTATAATTTCTATATACTCAACTATAGTAACATACAAAACATATAAATAAATATGTATTTATGTACATACATATGTATGTAGTTACCAGGGGACGGCATAGGAAAAGTTGTCATTAACTAACGAGAATTTTATGCGCTTAGAAATGGTGAGCAGTGCCTCTGGGCGTGACAACAACCAAAAAGAAAATTATTTCAATGCGCATTCACATGTATGTAGCCAGTATGCTAAATAAAGGTTTGAGGCTGAATGTAAGTGAGTGCGAGTACTATGATGTTTTATTGCGGCTTTTTGTTTATTATAATTCTTGATGGACTTGTAACATGAAAAGACTTGCCAGTTTTCTAGTTATTTATGGTAAAACAGCGTTACATATTTCTCAATCCGTGAATTGTTTGGCTCTCAAAGGCTTACCTTGTATCAACAAGGTTTACCAACAACAAGAGAGCTCTACCAATTAATTCTAATTAGACAAAAACTCTGTGTTTTTTTGCATCTATCTTAGCGGAATAATTAGTATTCAACCTGGCAAAATTAATCAAAATGGTCAGCGATGACCATTTATTTTGGCTGACTAATAGATTCTATAATCCAGACAGCTACTCTCTCAAGTATACATATTGACCACGAAAAATTTCTCTTCTTTGATCCTTAATTTCATTGCATCGCGTCTGAGTCAGTGCATTTTTATGGGGGAGCAAAATTTTTTCGCCAAATGCTGCGGGTTTTTCCGCATGAAACTCTTTCCAAGTGACCGATTTGCTCCTTTCCAAGTAGCCGATGGATATCATAGCTTCTGACTCCCAAAAAATTGTGGTTTTTGTATTTGCGGACGACAGCGCTGTCCCAGCTTTTTTTGGGGAAAGTTCGCCGGATGAAAACCCCAATTTTTTCCCTAGTCTCTGTTGTGTACCGGTGGGTCTGAATTTCATTGATTGTCGTGCATAAACTCCTTCGGATTGCGCTTAAACAGCATCAATCCGAGTACATCATGAAAAAATGTGACATCCATCGCGTCGAAGCAATTCCGATCATTTGTGAAAGCTATGATTCACGCCATCTTTAGATATGCCTATTGTCCCAGGAATTTCACGTACCTTCAATCGTCGGTCGGTTAATACGAAATCGTAGACTTTTATCTTGCAGGAACTTTGAGTTGGTTTTGAGGACGTTCGTACCGCTGAGATTCGTCAGTTTAGATGGGCTAATAAGTTTTTAATGAAAAATATTTGTTTCATAACCTAAAATTTTGTTATAAAGTAGGTTAAGATTGACTTTATACAAGCTACGGTTTATTTGTATTTGTAGCATTTAAATATAGTATATTGTTACGTGTAAAAAACTAAACTCCCTTCTCTCTTGCTCCGTTCTAGATGTCACAGTCAACGCATATCATTGGACGTGTCAGATCGGAACGTTTTTTAGCAACGAAACCCGATGAAGATCGTCGTAGACGTACCATTATCATTGAAAAGAAGAATGACTCGTACGGCTTCACACTGCAGAGCTATGGCATTCATTATAAGAAGGATCAAGAAGTAGAAATGATCACTTATGTCGATTATGTGGAATATGATGGACCGGCTTATAAGGCTGGTATGCGTGAAGGTGATGTTATACTCTCCATAAACGGTAGTGATATGGAGAAAGCTGATCATAAGACAATTGTCGATTTTATAAAGAGCTGTGATACGCGCATGCGTATGGTTGTGCTTTTTGAAGACTGTGTGCGTAAGGTATGTATGAATCCATAATTTATTGCAGTAATATTTTGTTGTAATCACTTACGTGCCTCTCACAGGTGGATCTCCACATGCGCTACATACAATTACAAAACTTGTTGCATAGCAAAATGAATGAACTGGAGCGAATTTGTCTGCGAGAACGTGAACTACTCGAAGGCAAGTGGAAGACACATAGCTTACCAGCGCGCAAGAAAGCCACCACGTCACCGACTGACGCCGAAAGCGGTACATCGCCAACAGATGGTGAAAATTTGCCGTACTATCGACCGGCACTTTCCACCGAAGATGTTCCCAGCATGGCAAGATTTCAGTCGCAACAGCAAGCTATCATACCACCACCAGCACAATTTACGCTCACATATCATTACTTGGATCCGACCTATCGTTATGTAATGAAACCGGTCACATCCAATAGCAGCGGCGAGCATTTAGCTACCTCCAGCTGTGGTATTGAGGGCATACAGCGTAGTCCAAGTGATCAGCACTTCATTTTACGTCATACAGAATCAGTAGACACGGCCACAGGCTTGGCGAGTCTTTCCCATCGTAGCGTCTTGAGTCAAGCACAGAGCGGAGCCAGCGCACAAGCTCCAGTACCGCCACCGCGAACTTGTGAAAAGCATAAGCCACCAAATAAACAGCACTCAGTGGAACAACAGCATTACCAACAACAACAGCAGCAGCAGCAGCAACATCAACAAACCACAACGCCAGTTATGTCACAAAAGTCACACAAGTCCTCAAAGCATTGTTATGGTCATTCGTGTAATCCCTGTATCGGTCACTTTCGGTGGAAATCGGCAGAAAAAGCAGCAGCTACTGCTGCAGCTACAATGGGTGGTGCTGGCGGTATGAACGTCGCGGGGGGCAATGGTAATGGCAATGGCGACAATATCAGTTTAGATGCTTATGATCTGGCAAGTCCGTGCTGTGATGCGCATTGTGTGCCAACGCGACGTCGGACACGTCATAAGGAACATACACACAAGCATAAACATCGTGATCGCGAGCGTGACTCCAAGGAACGTCAACCTAGACCTAAGTCGCAGACTTCACACACCTCGCCGGGTATCACGCGGCATCACATGCATCATCATCATCATCATACCGCACAAGACATGCTGCAACAGCAGCCACAGCCACAGCAACAGCAACAACAACAGCAGCAACATCATCACCACCATCATCTTTCACCACAACAACAACAACAACAGCAACACCAACATCTGCAACAGTCACAACCACAGCCACAGCCACACGGTAATTGCGACTCTCATAATGGCAGCATGCGCTCTCGTTATTATGATTTGACCACCGGTCTAATGAGCCACTGCAGCCTACATTCTTGTACATCGAGTGAGTTCGCGCCAGCCGACTCTACTTCTTATACCACATCGCTTAGTACGGACACCTTGTACTGGGATCCAAAGAGTGAGCATTCAGCATCCCGACAACACTCCACCAAATCTCGTCAGTCTTACCAACAATACCCGCAACAACATGCACAACAGTCTCAACAACAGCCGCATACACAACACCATCAACAGCAACAACAGCCAACGGCGCACGTACACGGTGTTTATCAACAACGTTATCACATTACTGCCACACAAGTGCAACCTTCGCAGATCTATCCACAAGCCACATACGTACAAAAGCCGAAGTCATGGGATAATCTGACAACCAAAGCGGTGAGCGGTTACGGCTTTGGCTATGGCTACTTAGACACGGTGACCGTAAAACCCGCTATGAAACTGCAAATCGCACAACAACGTCACTCCATACCACGTAAAAATCCCTACGGTCGCTACTCCACTTACACTGATGTGGAAAACTATGCGCCACCGCCATCACAATTCGTCGAAGAACTTATAACGACAACGACTACAACGAAGATTATGGCTAAATCAACGGAAGAACTCATTGCAGCACCAGTGCCGCAAACAACGTGTGATTGTATAACGAAGCAGCAGCAACAAGCCCTCAAGGCGGCACAATATCAAATTAATCAGGCGGCAAAAGTTTCACATCACAACAACTGTCAGATGGGCTACTATTCACACTTACCACGTCCGACATTGGACGCCGGCACTTCCACAGTGCAGACGACAACAACTGGCGTTTCGGGAGATGTGGCGACGGTATCCGAAGTGACACGATTGTAGGCCACGCTCGTTTAGGCCAATGAAATAGGAAAATGAAAATTGGTCTAAATAAGAATTGTTTACATTGGAAAGGATGAGCTAGTAGAAAGTGGAAAAGGGGAAACAAAAATTAAGTTAATGTCGGCCACAGAAAGTTTAGAAGCTTATTGAGGATTTAAGGACGAAACTCTGGTGTTTTAGTTGAGTTGAGGGCTACGGACTTAATATCGCCCCAATTTTGTAGATACAGGCTATGTAGTTTAAAGAAGATTAGCTTCTAGCACAATATATTCGCGTGACTGGCATTATTCAATTGGAGTTTTTTAGTTCCGATAATAAGTCCGTATAAAGCAGGACTTAAAAATAATCGGCGTTTAATTTCTATTTGTTGCTTAACATCACGATTATATGGGATCTAGGTTAAAAATGTATCAAAATTAAGTTACACAGAAGTATTTTATACTTCAAGTTGCTGCAAGTCTATTGATACTCTGATGGCATAAGTGCGCTCTAAGGAATATACGATAGGAGACACATAAATATATAAAATAATCGTGTAGAATATTCTCTAGGAACCTCTGTAAATTTGAAGAGGAAATATGTATCAAATACCGGACCGATATGTATAAAAAACGTGCTAAGAATTTTTTATAATAAGGCAGTAATACATTAGTTCAGCTAATACTTAATTAGGTTACATTGAAATGCCAAACCATAATTTTGAAAAAATATAGGAAATAGTCCTTTTTTAAATTTAACTGCCTTAGTTGGGTGTCTACGAAGATAATGCCAAATCCCATCTCGTACAAAGTTCTCCGCATAAATACTGAAGGAAATTTTTATTGAAGAAGCGTTTAAAAGGAAAAGTAAAATCCGAACTTATGACTATGTTCATATATGTATATGTATGCATGAATTTAGATATTAAAAACATTAATGAGACAAAGAAACTTTAAAACGTACAGCCAAATATATTAACATATTATATTGCACAATATACTGAAATTTTACTCATCCGTTACATACAACGATATTACAAGAAAACGAAACGTTACACGAGCCAAGTTTTAAGCATTTTTTAACGAAACTCTCGAACAAATTTTAAAACGAAAAAAAAGACTCGAAAAGTAAACAATGCAATAACAAATTTGTAGGAGTTTATATGTACATACATATATGCATATAGTGTTTATGTATGCTTGTGTAGAGTAGAGCCGTGGGCAGTTTTTTAGACCAACCGAAGTAATAACAATAATAATAGAGTTCCGAAACAATTACTTTAAAGTTCAAACAGCCAAATTAATGATACAATATATGCCAGCAACAAAACGATTTCGTTCATACAGTGAGGGGAAAAATAATTTTTATAGTTTTTTTAATTACGGTAACTTAACTATAGTTATTGTATATACATACATATGTATTACGTATGAAATGTTAAACCTAGTGCTCATATTTAACCAAAGATAAATAAAATTTTAACGTAGAAATACAAAAGTAACGTTATAAGCTTGCACTAAACTGCGAATACGTTTCAGTAGTATTAATCAAAAATTAAAAATATAATTAAAATTTATTTAGTATTTTGCCTATAAATTATAGTTAGTATCTTTTTATTGAAGACTGAATTGCATGCCCACCTTTAGGTCTACTTATGTCTGCTAAGCTTAAAATTTGTTGCCACAACTTTCTCAGATTTTAACAGAATAATTAAAAGCAAATGATTTTATTTCAATGAATTGTGATATTACATAGCACATATTTAAATATTATATACTTGTAAAGTTTCTATGATTATGCGTCCATAGAGGCGATATTTTCTTAATCTTATGTGTGAAGCAGCAATTTCTGCATTTAGTTTAACAATATTTAATAAGCACAAGAATATAAAAATATTGAGGAATAAACCAAATATATACACACACATACTTATATGTTACATACATATGTACGGTCATACATACAAAGTGTAAGTTATATACAATAATTGTGGCGCATACAACATAATACTTTGCATTTTTTAAGAGACACGCACCGTAGGTATGAAGTACATACACACATATATTAAAAAATACCTACATATTTATATGTTTAAAATGAATAAATTGCAAATAATATACTGTGTTAAATATAGGAAAAATTTGATTTGTGTTCGGAAGCAAAAATAGCTAACATATATTTATTCAAATCATTATTTTACGAGTTGAAGAGGTAAGGAAAGTGTTAAAAAACCAAAAAAAAAAACAAACAGAAACCAAAAAAATAAGATCTTGGATAATATTTCATATGTTGCAATAACTAGGAAGAAGATTTCATCAACGACATTTTGGTTACGACCTATCGAGCCCCAAATCGTGGGGTTGACTTACCATAGATCTCTTTCTAAATCTCATATCCCTAATCAAATAAATGCAGATTCTCTGGTTGACGTTTGGCTTTGAAATCAACTCAAAATATTAAATTTAACCTTTCGTTTGGAAGTGAAATAAGGCAATAAAACTAAATTAGTCCGTAATCTATGATATATTTAACTAAATTTGGTTGCAATCCATTGACGATATCGTCGAATAATGACGATCGAACACCTATAGGGAACACCCTATAAATAAAATGATCTATCTGGGTTGAGTCGATTTAGTCAAATCTGTCATTTTGTATTTGTGAAGGTTATTATAGCTTCGGTGCAACCGAAGTCAACTTTTTTCTTGGTTTTCTTTCTTTTTTATGAAGTATGACACTGATGTACACAAAAGGTCATTGACTTTATAAAATGTAAACAAAGGGGTTATTGACCTCGGAAAAATTTCAACAAAAATTTAAACAAACACCTCATCGACTTCATAAACTGAAAACAAAAGCGACATTGACTCCAAAGGTTGTGGACTTGACTGTATGTAAACAAAAGGGTCACTAATTTCATAAAATGTTTACAAATAGGTCATTGACCTCATAATATGTATACAAAGGGGTCATTGACCCCAAATGTAAATAAAGGTTGTTGACTTTACTAAAAGTAAATGAAGTCGTGGACTTGGATAAATGTACACAAAAGCGCCATTGATCTCTTAGAAAGTAATCAAATTAGCGTATACCTACCATACAAACTGATCGATCAATATCAAGATATAAATCGTTTTATATTACAAGAATTGGCGCTGTGAAAGGTATTGGAGCTTCGGTGTAACTGTAGTAGAAGTTCTTTCGAGTTTAATATAATTTTTATAGTGCGCTTTTCTCAAAACTATGTTTTTTGAACTGGACAACTGTAACTCGAAAACTACTCAGTAGATTTTGATGAAGATGAAATTTATACAGCTTTTAGAATACATAATAAACTCGGGCCTGATCGAAGGATTTGTATTTTTTCAAACATTTCGAATTTTTAAGACCAAAAAAAAAAATTCCTGAGGCCACCTTTTTGTCAATTTTTGAAAAAAAAAATCCTTCGATCAGGCGCAGGATTATCTATTTATAAAACTACTTTTTTTCTCCTATTGATTTTAGATGAATCTCCAAGGACTTAAGGTTGTCACTGCAAGTACCTTTTTTTGGAATTGGGTCAACACAAACAACTATAATAAAACTTTGGAAATTAAATTTTTTTTTTCGAAATTTTCGTGACTTCAAGTCAACACATTCTATAATAATGCTATATTACTATTTTTGTAAAATAACACGATTTAATAGCAAAAAAATCTGAAAAATCTCATTTTTTCCTGTCTCTGACTACCCCTAACCCCTTAAGTATTATAAAAAAATTGTTTTTTGGTTTCAAGATCCGAAAAATTAACACGAAGTCGACTATGTCCCCCCGCAGCGTTGCGTTCATGAAAGCTTCAAGAATTTTAAAACAAAGTGTAATTTTTTTATGTCAAAGTTTAAGAATTAACTAATGAAATAGAAAAATTGCGCGAAGGTAAGTAGACGCCTTTTCGTAATAAATATATAAGAATGCGACAATGAGCAGCGCTAGGTAATAAATCCAGATCGGGAAGTATTCTTCAAGCCATTTGGTACTAAATGAAGGTTTAGACAAGAGCCATCGTTCTCTTGGCATCTAATGCTAAAGAAGCTCTTCAGGTTCGCTTGTTCCGCTTGTTTACTATAAGAAAATAATAGTAAGACTTTGATCCGGCAATAATGCGTTTCATGACCTCCTGGCAGTCGGAAAGCAGACGTTCACAGAAGTTAACACGACGCTATTTTTCGAAAAAATTAAGTGATTTTGAAACCAATCGTGCTTTTACTTTTCTTAGGCCCAAATGATCTTTCAAAATGGTTTTCACTGATCCTTACGATTTTCCAACGATGCCAGTAAGATCTCTGATTATTAATCATCGATTTTCAGGCACCAATTCTTTTATTTTATTGACGTGTTGTCAGTTGATGCTGATGGCCGTCCTGGACGTGGACCGTCGTCAACGCGTTCTCGTGCCCTTTTGAATAATTGGTACCAATCAAAAACAGTTACTCGCAACAAGCAATTATCACCGAAGGCTTCTTCCAACATTCTGAACGTTGGGCATCACAAATTTGATCCCGGACACAAAATAATTTCGCTCATCGTAAAAACCACCGAATTCACTTCATGTCGTTCAGAAAGACAAGTGTACACTTAGCAATAATGGTTATTTCGATGAGACATTTGACATAAATGTCACTGACAACCTTACCAACCCAGAAATCTTATTTCCAAGAATGGGTTTTCTCGCGTAACATAAATTAAAAAGTCCTACTAATTTTTGCCCACAGTAGTAAACCACAAACGCCACTGTTCACAGATCTTAGTTTAAGGTACATATATACAATTTACAGTATTTAGTACCAGGATTAATACCGAAAACCTCAATGTTATTGTTAATAGGAATAAGTAACTTAGAGGGCTGTTGGAAAAAAATAATAAAATCGCTGCAACACATCCCTTCGTAAAAGAAATAGTAATTGTGAATTTCGTTATTTTCAAAATGAGTTATATTTTTATATTTTTTTTTGTTGAATATTGAGAAAGTAAATACAAGCATTTGGTGAACCCTGTTGTAATAGTAATGCGGTGAGTAATAAACGATTTTGAAATATCTGCATTTACTTTGGGAAACGTAAGCTTAGTACAATACTCACTGTGAGCGCTAAAGCAGCGCCCACACAAAAACTACGAAATTACCCTCAGCAATCAAATTGTTGGCGAAATGCTCAGCACTTTCTGCTCACACTGCTCACTGCGCATGCGCATACTTACAGTTAGGTCGTTGTGGTGTGTGCGGTGTGTAAAAAATCAATAAACCACCCTTCGTTAAAAATGTAAATCCGAAAAAGTTCAATATCGAAACAATACGTAGACGTAAGTGAGCACAATTTTAAATAGGAAAAAATCATCAAATAATTGCTAGTAAACTAGTTTTAAATTAATGAAAACCAATTAATCATTTAGTGTAAACGTGTAGCCATTAAAAACGATAGAAATTTCATTCAAAATAACGATGAAAAGTTGATATATTGATGATGAAAAATTTTTACACGCCAAGTAGCTAGTCAGTGTGAAATAGTGAGTTACCAGCAACAACAGCAACAACAACAGTTACACAAAAAAGAAAAAGCGAACACCGAACGAAAGAACACCGCAGAACCGGCAAATCCGCACATACGAACATATGTCAAAATTTGAACGGCAGCAGTACAAGCAAAAGCAGCGACTAAAAAGGCACACATTTCGAGTCCGAGTTCGAGGACGGGTCCGAGCCACGCGCAGTAACGCGAAATTGGTCAGGCGAACGCGTGTACAGAGGCAGCAGGGCACAACTGGAGTCGCCGTAAATCGACCAACTGTAAGCGCCACAAAACGCTATTCGTGGACTTACTAAAATGCCGCGAATGATTTACTTCCAGTTTTTAATAGAATTCCGCGATTAGGTTTCGAAAAAATCCAAATCAACCCGGCAAATGCTATGAATTTATTGTTTGAAGCGATGCCTCGAAGTGTGCTCTCATCGACGGAATCGAACAACGGGCCGAAATTGTTTTTCCGCACCGCGAAGTAAAACGTGTGGGTGTTTAATATCGCTGTGATATCGTGACGTATGTATGTGTGAACAGTGGTCACTGCAAAAAAATTTAAAATATATACGCCTAAAAGCACACTGCAGGTTTGCTATGCGAGCATGTGTAGGTGAGTCTGTCTGCCGGGCAGGACATGTAAGGACCTTAAACACAAAGAAAGCAGTGACAAGCGCGGCAAAGTGTGAAACAGCGAAGTCACGTTAAGTCAAAGTAAACCGAAAATAGCAGAATTCATGCGAAAAGACAACGACGACGAAAAGGCATTCAAGTGCAGAAGACGAATTGAATGCAAAGATAAATACGAAAACAGCAGCAGCAACAGCAACAACAACAGCAAACTAGCCAGTCAGTGAAGCCAGGCAGAGCTGGCACGGAAACGCTTGTAGTGGGTGTCTCGCCGCGGAGTGGCAACTGCCCAGCGGCAGCGTATACGAGTAAGCGGCAGCGGCGCTAAGGATAATGGCGAAGAGCAAAAACACGACAACACAATGAGCTGCGGTTTCACAAAAAGGTACAAACGTGTGTGGAAATGCTTCCGTATTAACTGCAAACACACGCATCCTTGTACATACACGGTTGGTGGTTTGTGGAGTGCGAGTGTTTGTCTGTGTGCTTGTACGCGTGCACGCGCAGGACTCGTAGGCGCCACCAACGGCACGGTGACTCTGTGCGTGGTTGCAGCGGTCAAGTTTTGTGCTTGTGTGTATTTAGAAGCGCCAAAAATATTTGCGTAAATTTTCCATAAGAGTTTTAGCTGTTTTTTAATTAATTCACATTCGCATCCATTAATATTAAATAGCGATAATTACCTTGTTTAGTGCGTGCAGCATATGCGATTACTTTGTCAAAGGTCAATATGCCACTTCCACTTACATTCGTATAGTATATGGCTATGTGTGCATGTGTGATTTCTGTCTGTTGTGTTAAATTCGTTGAATGAAGCTCTGAAAATCAGTTCGTATTGCAGGGGTAAATATGTATATTTCCACTACGATGCCTTCACGAGCTCGAATCGGAATCGCAGTCAATGCCGTTATCGCCAGTAGAACGTGTGCCGATGCTAAATGCAGATGCGGAAGTGAAACTAAAAATTCGTATAGTTGTCCAATGAGTTGTGAGCGAGGTGCGTGTGTGGAGAGTAGTTGCTTGAGTGGCTTTACGAAAATGTTGGCTGTCAAATCGTGCCAAAAGCAAATATTTATAAATGTTAAATAAATTAGGCTAGGTCAATAGGCATGGTAAGTGAATGAGTATACGTACATACGTGTGTGTCCATACGTACCTTAAACTACTTATGAATAGTGAATAAAAGTGTTAATTGAATTAATTGTTATTGAATTATAAAAATCGTAAAAAGGTAAAAGAAAGTAAATAAGCGTAATAAAAGACTAAAAAAGTGATGATCGCAATGAAAAGCGGTACTAACGACAAATAAACAAAAGTTCTATAGTGAAAAAAGAGAAAATCTAAACCATTGAATTAAGCAAAATTCGCGTGAAGAGTGAGTGATCTAATTCCACATTAATAAAAATTAAATCAGAAATGTACTCTAATATAATATCCTATTTATGTATAAAAAGTGATAATACGAGTATATAAAATTTAAATACTTTATATATTTAAAAAGAATGTTTAGAATCAACTATTTATGACGTTGTATGTATGTATGCAAATGAGCACATTGAGGTCCTTTTCAGCATCACAACCACAGAAAAAAAACAGAATCACCGCCTTGGCACCCTAAAAGTAGGCCACTGCATTTGTATTTCCGCATACATAACATTAAACGTACACAACTCTATAAATAATTTATATAAAAATATATTTGTGTGCGTGTATGGGAAAGTGTAAAAGCTTATTCACATATTATTTATACTCGCATATTCATCTATGTACATGTTTGGCAATCATCTAGCGTACTTTCAAAATTAAAATGAAATGTACATATGTACATATGTATACATGTGGTTGCCATACAAACTAACCGATGAAAATCAAGTCAAGGAAAACTTTTTTTACCAGATATCTTCACGAAATTTGACATCGATTATTATCCTAGGCAACGGGATAATCTGCCATATAAACAGACCGATCAAAATCTAAATAAAGCTTTTTTTATAGCCTCTTATTCTAACTGTAAGAAATACGCCTGTTAGGGCGAAGTTATCGCATTTTCTTGTTTTAATGAGACAATGCTATTTTTTCATTACAGAATATTTTATTTTATACCTAGTCCTAGTCCTACTCCAAGTAAGGCTGTGTATATTATTATAGTGTAGTATAACCGCAAATCCTTCATTTCGTATTCGCTGAATTGCGTGACTTAATTTCTATTATTGAATTAAATGCCAGCTGTAATTAAATCGAAAAACCCGTTACATTACTAAGATGAGTGTGTGTGTATGAAATGTGTTAATTGCTGACAATTTTCAATTGCTGAGCAATTAAAAAAAATGTTTTCTTGGAAAGGACTTAATTGTGAATGAAAGTTTCTTACACCACTTACACATTCTGAAAAGGCTACGTTGAAATATTTATTTTCTTCAGAAATATATGGTAGTCATCAAAAGCAATAGTAACAATAAGTGAATGCACTTTTATAACTTCTTATCGCTTGTGTGCAGAATTAAGTCTGTTGAGAGCCATGACTACCAAGCAGGTGTTCGGAAGCCAATAAAAAACTGTGGAAGTTGTATTCTGTCTAAAATCTAATTTAATTATTGAAATTTGTACTTCACAATAGATTTATATTTCCCACGCTTCTTAAAGGAGAACTAGGATATTATAGTTGTATACCGCCATCCATATGTAGTCATCGTGAATGTGTATATTGAATGTCTGACTAATGCTTAAAGCCAGGTGTTTTGTGTTTTGGTTTTTAACAAATCCAAATTCTTATTAAATTGCTTATCACTAATATTTCTCAAAGTTTACCAAACTGTGTATAAATACCTTATCCCCACATCCCATAGCGTCATAAACGCCTGGATAGTTCATGGCGTAAATCAAAAGGACCATCTTAGTAGTGTTAGACAACGCTAATAGATGGTCCTCTCTCTACGGCTGAATGAGTGTATCGTGAACTATCTGAGCAGTCAGTGTTCTTTGGCCACTACTGTTTAATTTTAGTATCTAAAAATTCTCGCAACCACCAGAGAAAAGAAAGAAGTAGATCTTTATATTATACTGATATGATATTGAAATTCCGACTAAGATTTTAGGCAATAACTTGACAACCTGTAATTCTGTACTACGCATACATAGCCGTAACAAAGTCCTCAAGTCGCTAGGCGTTAGCATGCAACGAAATCTTTTGACCGATCTGGCCTATGTAGCACCTATGTATATGGTCGCCTGGTTGTAGTGAAACGCAGAGTTTGAGATGTTTCAGAATACTTCACTTCGTACGACGTCTCCTGTCGAAAACCTATATAGTGAGACCTACATGCTTCCGGTTAAGGAACACAGTGCACTCGTCTCCTAACAGTTCTGCTGAAATGTTTTCATAGTCGCTATGGACGCAACTAACAGAAGACAAGCAATGACCGCCATTCACAGGGGACCCATCAACAAATTAACCGAATGCGTCCCAGCGATTTGGTTCACCACCACCACTTATAGCAGATGAAGAGATTCAGTTGTCACGAGAATCTAGAGTGACTCTTGCACAACCTTGTGGTCTATATTTTAGCAAGGTATTTATTAAGAATTGACCCCGCACGGCATACCAAATATACATGTATGTATATACTGTCACCTCTCTGCAATCCAACAAATTCCACTCATCCAACACCCCTCTAACAATGGTCCGACCTGTCGACACAGCCTGCCGTTAGATGATTTTGATGACAATCAATCATAACTTTAGCATCCAAGCGGGTATTAAATAACAACAACCGCTATTTCAGCTGACATTTCAGAAAATTAAGTATTCATGTTGCTACAGAGTATAATAGTTTTGTTCACCTAAAACTAATATATATATATAAATGATCAGGATGACGAGAAAAATTGAAATCCGGGTGACTGTCTTTCTGTCGGTGCAAGCTGTAACTTGAGGAAAAATTTAGATATCTTGAAGAAACTTGGTACGGGGGTTACTAGTACAAAAAAAAATTATGAGTTCGTAAATGGGAATGAATTAAATCGGAAGATAGGCCCGGTCACTCTGGCGATTACGCCAAAGTCATTAAATTTTACTTCCGAGATGTTATGAGAGGGCTTTATGGGAGCTATTGCGAAAATTGGACGATGAGCGCGGCATCGCCTACATTCAGTATATCGTTGTGCTTAAAAGAGTTAAAATTGTGCGAAATCTAGACCTAGCTCCCATATAACTATTACCAGGATTTTCGAACATCCACTTGACTTTGTTCCAAACGATTGGTACCTTCCATATGTAAGGTACCTCAATGAAACGCAGGGAAAATTTTCTGAGTATATGGTATATTAATAGTATATACAAAATTGCTTGGATTCCGATCCTTTGGTTGACATTTTCCACCTTAGGGTATTTCTCCGGCATTGATTCTTTGAGGTTGCCAGAGTATAAAATGTTCGGTTGCACCTGAACTTAGCTCTCCCTTACTTGGTTTGTTTTGCAATTATGACTTTATTAGCAAATAAATAATGTAATATGCTTATTGCGTGTCAACAATTTTTGTATAGCCGCACATATACACATGAATCCGAGTTATGCGCTCAAATAATTATAATAATTACGTATCAAATCAATAAACCTTTAAGACAACCATTAAATGCGCACAATAAACAAGGAAATTGTTTACGTAATACAATTATATAGTATTGATATATATAAAGGGTCTCTAAACTAACTCCATAATACATGAACATGAGACTGAAATAAACTTTCCTTTCTTAGCAGACAAATAAATTTCAATGTATGTTAATTTTCCTTTTGCATACTCGCTAATAAACCGTTATATGCATATGTATGTAATTTCAGCGTAGACTTGCATGTGACAAAAATTTCTCACTTTTCAATAATGAAAAGGCTGACAACAACCATAAAGCACATCTATAAACAGCAGCAAGTCCTTTCAACTCTTTCGGCTCTCGTCGTAATTGCCGTTAAGGACGTACATACATATGTCTACATATATATTTTAATACATGTATTTTGAGTATATTTATGGGAGGATTTAATTCATTTGAGCGCGTAAAATTAACCTATTTTTGGATCGATGCGCGCAATATATAGACACACATATGTATGTACTTATGTACATATGTGCATACTTATACACCGGTATGCATATACAGAATGCATGTATAAACTGATATAGAAAGCTTCTTATGATCCATTTATGGTATATAGGTTATCGAACTACGTTGTATTATCCACAAACAATATAATAAATGACCTGAATAATGAATATGAACTCAATTAGAGCGTGTTTTTAAATTTAAAAAAGTTCAAAAATAGCAAATAAGGAACGCGTAAGTTCGATTGGAGCCGAACATTATATAACATACTCACTTAATGCGAATAAAATATCTTGCATATTCAAAGTCAATTGTTAGGTCGAAAATCACTATATTATTGTGGCTAGGGAAAGGTCTTCCCTTAGACCGGTCTCATTTAAATTTAAAATTTAAAACAAAATAGTCTCAGAAAGATGTGTCAATCGTACTTAAGATAACTGACAAATTTATCGGTATGTGTACGAGTATTTGGTATAAAATCATCTAGAATATCGAGAAACATTATAATTAGAATACATGTAGTATATGCGGGCTGTACTAATAACTACATGGAATCAAATGGAGTGAAAAACTTTGGCAAAGCACATCTAATATAATTCATTAGTTTAATTTGAGATATTAACCGAACTCAAACGGAAATTTAAAAGTCACGTATATATTCCCCGATATTTTCGCTATAAAATCAGCAAATGCACGGACAACTTAACACTCGGTATCAAAGCTTCAGAAGTTATAGTCAGATAGTTACTAAGTGAGGGTTAGGGTAGTTATCATCTGATTTCAGCCTTTTTCATACCGTATTAAGAAATGTCAGAAAGAAATGATGTCAAAGTTGCTATTGAAGGGATTGCGGATTGTGAAAAATGAGCTTTAAATTTACTGAAGTGTAAGGACACACAGAGGATAAGGGTAGTCAGAGGCACGAAGAAATGAGAGTTTTCAGTATTTTTTTTGCTATTAAATCGTGTTATTTTACAAAAGTAGTAATATGGCATTATTATAGAATGTGTTGACTTGAAGTCACGAAAATTTCAAAATAAAAAATTAGTTTCCAAAGTTATAAGCGTTTGTGTTGACCCAGTTCCAAAAAAGGTACTTGCGGTGACAATTATATTCCTTGGAGATTCATCTAAAATCAGTCGGACAAAAAAATTAGTTTTATAAATAGATAAACTCGGGCCGGATCGAAGGATTTTTTTTCAAAAATTAACAAAATGGCGGCCTCAGAAATTTTTTTCTAAATTTTTGAGAAAAAATCAACAGTTAAATGGTCTTAAAAAGTCGAAATTTTAAAAAAAAAATTCCTTCGATCAGGCCCGAGTTTATTATGTATTCTAAAAGCTGTATAAATTTCATTAAAATCTCCTGAGCGGTTTTTGAGTTACAGTTGGCACCAGTTCAAAAAACATAGTTTTGAGAAAAACGCGTTTCACACTAGCTTTTTGAAGTGCCCGAGCTCTCTTTGTTATTTATCGATCAACTCAAAAACTAATTATCAGATCAACGTGAAATTTTCAGAGAATATTTTTAAGATATACACTCAACGAAAAAAAAAATAAACTTTTTGAAAATTCTGACTACATTTAACCTCTTAAGGGAACAAAACTATTATACTCCATGAATCATTTTGCGGGAGTACAAAATTAGTACATTAAGTTAGTTCATATTTTTGAGAAACAAGGTGTGGAAGAGTACTTATCTAAAAATAAATGTTTTTCACGGATTCACGGAACACCAGCGTTGGTGGACTTTTTGAGTTTGTGTGCTTATGTAAATATGTATGTACAAATAAGTAACTTCCATTATATATATTTAGTAGTTTGGTTGACTATAATAATATATAATAAGAAAAGTTTGAAATGCTTGCTATTTGCACAAAACCGTTAAACTAACTGGGCAATCAAATGAATGAAAGGCAGACGTGGTAGACTGCAGAACACTAGACAAATTGTAAGCAACGTAGACGAGAAGGCAGATGAGCCAGAGTGACAGTTTAGACGATGCGTTGAGGCTGTCTTAAATTTTATTATCTTCCACTGTTAGGCAACTGCTAAGCACGCCGCTCAAAATTTAAGCATTTCAGCAGCCTAAATGATGATTTTATTTATAGCCTGTCGCAGGTTAAAGCGCCATAGTTTAGAGGGTAGCCACTTGTATATATGTATAGTATATACAGAGCACAGGTTAAAAGAGCACTTAAACGAATCCAGCAATACACACACACACACACACACACACGTGCATAAAAAATACCTGCAAATAGTTCAAAAATATAAAGAGGTGAACCAAACACACATTTGGAAATAAATAAGTTAGATATGTATATGAGTATGTATGTGGGAGAATAGCTACTGAAAAATGCTGCATAGTTGGAGGCGCGTCCGCTGGTTTGAAGTACGATGTAACGAACGTGTTGATGAGCAGTAAGTGCGAATATGAGTTTTTCGTTTCGCCAACTATTCAGCGTTCTCTCGTTGCTCGTTAGACTACATTTATTCTAACTCTTGCTATATACGCACCCAGTGATATGTAGTATACCCATATGGGTTTTTATTTATTTTTTGGTGTTTTTTCTTCATGTGATTCACTACTAAGTTGGATTTTCCAGTCAGCACGTACGTACTTTGAGCAGCTTCCCACTATAGAAATAGAAAAATACGCTATGAAGTTTATTTAGCGTTGGCGGCATGCTCTATGCGTCGGCGACGAGAACGATGGCGGAGCATTCGTCTGGGTTTGTCGACATTTGCTGTTTGTTGTTCTAAAGCAATTGAAAGGCAGTAAGCAAATACTTATATGTATACATATATACACATACATATGCAGATATAAGTATGATTGTGCAGGTTAATGAATTGATGAGATGTTCCCAGTGAACGATAAATGTAGAACGAAACGAGTGAATATTGCTCGTTTTGGAGTGCATCTACCGCAATGTCAATTTGGTTATACATATGTATGTATATAATTCGTGTATAAAATATTTACATACAAATAAATAAATATCTTAGAACTCTGCTTATAACATTTTCGTAGGCGATATACCTAATAACAATTATAGGTAATTTTAAGCTGTTAACTCTGATCCTTATATACAATAATACCTTTCACAGGCGCATTGCTTAATGCATAAAATAGTGAGAAGGATCTTTATCTCGATATTGATTGGTCAGTTTGTAAGGCACCTATATGCTGTAGTCGTCCAATTTGAGCAATATTTTTGAAGATTAAAGCGGTGACTTGAACAGGAATCTATGTCGCATTTCTTGAAGATATCTATTAAATTTTTTAATACAAAAACTTGATTTGATCAGTCATTTTGTAAGGCAGCTATATGCTAAAGTGCGCCGATTCTGACAAATAAGTAATAATAATTCTTGTGGTGAAAGAAACATGGGCAAAAATTTCAGATCGTTATTCAAAAAACTGAGGGATTAGTTCGCGTACATGCAGGCGGACGGATTTTGTCGAAGTTTTTTCCTGAGTGTTGCAAACTTCGTGGCAAACTTAGTATACGCTGTTCAAATTAATATTGCAATTTAAGTCTAAACACTTATAAAACTCAATCAGGCCAATGTGATATAATTTTTTACTACTCCTCTAAAACATTTATTTACTGCTGGGTGAATCTGTGTAAACTTTGGAAACTTGAGCCGTCCCTGTCAGTCTGTCAAACTGTCTACCAAATACTGCATTATTTATACACAAAGATGCATTCATAGCCATTATTGTTATTGTTGTTACTATGTACACTTGTTGTACAAGCATCATTTACTACTATTTGTTATTGTTGTTGGAATTTTTTCAACGCATCTCTGCATATAGTTGTGATTATTGTTTGCTTGCTTTTGTTTTTCTTCATTTCCTGTTCTCAAACCATTGAAATTTAAATATTGGAAATTGAACGCTTTAAAAGTGCTGAAACCCAGGCATACAACATTGGAAATTAAAATCTAATTTTCTTTTCAATTTAATCGAAAATGGTATGTATTTAAAAATTGTATATTCGCTATTATATTCTTCTTTAATCATAAAAATTATAGAAAAATCGAATCTACCGAATTTTTCGAACTTATCTCTGCTGTTTATGGTATAACTGATGATTGATTAAAAACTGGATTTTATAGTTGGTTGGGGGTTGAAAGTGAGCGTGATCGTTCCGCAGGACCTGGGTTAACGCTCAATTTCTGACCAACATCAAACAAGTTTTTTTTAGAATAGATCATCTCTCGGCAGGTAAAATAGCAAATCTTTCAATCTGCTTATAATACAAAAATGTTATTAATCCTGATCCGTATTTAAAAATCATTATAACTTTCAAAAATTTAAAAATCTTCATATTTAAAATTATTCGCTTAACAAAAAGCGTTTCCTGTGCGCAAAAGCCAACCGCAGCCAAATAACAATGCCTTTAAAAACTGCAATGAATGCAATAAAAACAACAATTGCTGGCAACAAAAGCAGATAAGCTCCAAATTTTGCAGCTTTCGTCCAAAACCTTTATGCAAGTGCAGCCTATTTCTTTGTGTTTTGAAATCAATGCATTTGAAAGCAGTAACCCTGCGGACGGCTGCGTGTGACATCCATGGCGTATACGTAACTTTTTCATTCTCATAGGCAGCTAAAAGAGCGCAACCGAGTTTTCGCACACATTTCTACATATGCATTTTGAGAATGTTACAATGTACCAGTTTTGGTTTAACCCATTTTATATTTAACTGTTTTGTTTGTGTGCAAAGGCTTTTTATTTTTTGAATTTTTAGTTGGCTACTAATATTTTCTCGCCCATTTCTCGCCTCATTGCATATGACGCGTGACGCGGTGTTCGCACTTGAGTTAATATTAACACAAGCACATTCTCCTACACATATATATATGTATGGAATTTAATGTCTGACATGTGTGTGTGTGTGTGTGTTTGGTATTACTTTCTCGCTCTTATTCCGTGCTTTCGCATTAGTGGTTTTTTACAAAAGTATTTTTATGCTTTCTGCCTACTCTACATTTTATGCCTACCCTCTTGTGTAGTTGTGTGTATTTGTACATATATGTATGGAATAGGTGCACTTGTGTGTTGCTAAAATAAGTAAGTCAATAGTGGCCCCGTAGCACAATAACAAGGCGCTAGAGTTTTGAGGGCTATAATGAGCGGCGTGTACTTAAATACAAACATATATACATGCAAATATGCAAATGGGGCATTCCACATGCGTTAGGCGACCCCGATTTTAAAGTGTTTGTGTAATTTAATTTACACATTTTATGAGGGTGGAAAGTTACTCCATCTCATTCAGAGAATTAAGAAAAATGTTCAATCACTAAATATTAATTAATTTGTAGATACGCTAGTTTCTTAGTTTTTGAGGTGTCTTTCTGAAAATATTGGCACGTCCTTTTCTCTTGAAAAAGCTGCTTATTTTTAAGAACTCCCGATATCCCGATATCCTCCCGGACCCCTATAGCAACAGCTGGTAAGATATCGTCACGAAATTTGGCACAAGTTATTATCGAAAGTAAAGCTATAATATCCGAACAAATTGTTCAGATCGAACTAGTTTAACATATAGCAGCCATACAAACTAATCGATCAAAACCAAGCTATAGAGTTTTTTTTCATTTTATGTTATAAAAGTGCACCTGTGAAGGGTATTTAAACTTCGGTGCTGTGACTGCATGGTTTTTCTTATTAATTATTTTTTATGATTTGTTGTTTTCTTTTTTTGCAAAAATAAGTTTGTATTACAAGATGTACTATATGTAAAACCAAAAATTGTATTGGCATAAAATATAAGACACATGTGGGAAAATAGCCCAATAGTGAAAAAAAAAATTCCACTTTAGAATAAAATAAAATATGAATTAATTTTCTAATAAAAAAATGTAAATTTGCTTTGAATTTTTTGATTTCTTCTACAATATCCAAATACAAACTTATATCCATTTTGCTTGGAATCACTCACATTCTAATCAAATACCCGTGTCTTAGCATGCAAAAATACTCGTACGTATTTTGTGTTTCTTCTCCATTATGCACATTTTTATATATTACGAAAATATTTACCACTACCCAGCAGTTATCGATGCATCGAACACAAAAAATAAAACAAAATCATCGAATACTTGTGCTAAGTTACCCCAAAAGCCAATGCTTCATCTCCACTTGGCACGTCAAGTGTGCCACTCATATTCTACATTTAACCGCACAGTGCCTCCCGTGCCTTTGGCACCACTTTTACCGCCACAGCAGCACCTACGCCAAGTCGCCTTTCACTCGTGTACGAATATGTAGTTGATTCCCCTGGCAGCCTGTCATTGAGTGCAGATTTTTCATATTATCAATTTTTTCTATTTCCCATATTTTGTTGTCTTTCAAGTGCAATCAGATATGTAGCTAATAGTACAGACGAGCACATACATTAGTATGTGCATATATCTGTGCATAGTTGGCAAACAAACGAGTGTACCCACCTCGCTACATACATGTGTATGTGTGTGTGTGTGCATATTCAAACAACAGCTGCTGTTGATGATGATGATCATATCGGACTAGTGTTGTTGCCGCCAAGTTTGGCGTCGATGATGCCTTCAGCAGCGTTTATTGAATCAAAAGATGATTCAGTTTGTTTATTTGAGCCACTGACGTCTACCACGTTCACCGCACCGCACCGCGCCGCACTGCACGTGCTCGGCTTCTTAAAACTATTTTGCTTTGAACGATTTAATTGGCAATGTTTGTGAGTGTGTGCGTGTGTGCGAGAATATTAGATACATTCAAGTGCTTAATCGCTTTTTCAATGTGAGTGCCACTCATAGATATCTGCTGAAGGCCCCCGCACACCTTGTGGATAGTCATCACTTTCGTAAGTATGCCACAGACGTCGCCGCTACAACCGCAATTCGCATTTCCCCATTCATTCGGTATGCAAGTATTTCATAGTTCAGTACACAAATGTGAAAGAGCGCAATGAGTTTTTGATTTTGTACGGTGAGGGCGATAATACAAAAAAACACTGAAACAATTTTGTATTAAAAATGAAAATTTTTTTATGTAAAGCCTGCACCGCTTGCTTTTTGTGTGATAACCACACCTTTCTTCCAAGAACCAATATCATTTCAATTAATCTCTACCTAAATTACTTGTACTCATTCATAGTTTGTATTTTCCAACGTTCTGGCATTACATTTCAGCTCCTTAATAAATTACACATAACACATTAGAAATTGAAACGGTATGGTGAAAATGGAATCCACAGAAGAACAGGATCGAAAGTTAGTACTGGAGTTTTGTCATTTGCTCGAAAAGTCTAAGCAACTCTTCAACGGACTCAGGTAAGCTAACTTCTACACCTTCGGTCAGTAAATTTGAATATTAATATTTAATTGTTTTTTCGCAGAGACCTGCCACAATATGGTCACAGGCAGTGGCAGGCGTATTTCGGGCGCACATTTGATGTCTACACGAAATTATGGAAATTCCAACAACAGCATCGCATGGTATTGGACTCGAAATACGGACTGAAGCGTTGGCAAATAGGCGAAATTGCAAGCAAAATTGGACAGCTTTATTATCATTACTAGTAAGTAGCTTAAAATACATTTATTATTGCGGAATGGGTGCATACTATGAAGTCTCTATTTGTTTTTACAAATTACACTTGGATCATTGTAAATTGGGATTTAGTAGAAAAACGCTTAGATAAATAATCAAAAGATGTGTTTGTAAATTAAGTAATTTACGTCACATTGTGAGCATAGTCTTGTAATAGATGTGGATATTGAATGTTACAGAAATCCGCACGAAAAGTGCTAGAAGGCACGAAAATCATTTGTTGTACCACTTCTGTCCTTTTTATATATTTTTCGTACTTCCAATAATTATCCAAAATTAAGGATAGTGGGAATATATTTAGTTTTATTTCGGTGCATAGTCCTTGAGTTAAGAGTCAGTAGGGTAATCTGGCTTGTTTTTTTTGACATTTTTTTCATAGAAATTTTTATTCTACAATTAAACTTTTTTTTACATATCATGAGGTATATCATAGAGTGTATAAATAAATTTTTTCGAAATTTTTTGATGACATCCGTCGGAGAAATGGCTGGGTGAATGAGATGCGTTTTTTCACTAGCGGACACGATGTCTCATGTTTGGATCATCTAAAACACAAAAACCCAATTTATTTTTCTTTTTTTTTAATTTTCCCCATGTTTTTTTACATAGTCAATAAAAAAAAAATTACCTGACCCTTTAAGAACAAAGATTATTTCCAAGAAGCGCTAGTCAGGCTCACTTTAGGTCCATAGGCTCAGCCCTAGCATTCAAAAGACATCGGAATAGCAACTCGCTTCCTATCGGATAAAAGGGTTCATGGAGAGCTCCCGACAGAAGAATGTAGACTTTAGATATTGAAAAATTGTTGAGGTTTCGATTATTTTCTAGAAAGCACACAAAACTGAATACACTACAATTCGTTTGCTTTTAAAATTAACAGAAACAAATTTTTATAACTAGGAATTCTTTATACCGGTATCAAACTGTTTATAAATAATCATTACTCTTTTACTTCCCAGTTTAAGAACCAGCGAAACGAACTACCTGAACGAAGCTTATCAATTTTATGCAGCTATTAGGGGTAGGGCTTATTACTCGCGTGCGATCAAAGAAGATCGGCCCGATTTAATGGTGAAGAAGTTGCGCTACTATGCGCGATTTATTGTTGTTTGTTTGCTGTTGAAGAAAATGAAGCTGGTTCGTGAGCTAGTGACGGAACTGGAAAAGCAAATACAGGAATACACAACAACGTAATTATGCATAAATGCAAAGCATATCAGTTTTGATTGAAAAATTGTCTAAGAATTTCAACTAAAATCGATTTTCCATTGCAGTTACGAGCCAGAAGACCATTTAGAATGGTCATTAGTTTTAGAAGAGATTAAAGGTTTTATAAAAGCTGAAGCTGCCGTGGCTGTTCTTCATGCGGATTCCAATCCCATCATACTTTCACACAGGTGAGCCAAAACGCAAAATTAAACACGGACGCCGTGAAAACGCCGTCGCCCGCGCCCGTGCTTTCTGTGGGAGGAAATAGAATTTAATTAATACCTAAAAAACTAACTTACTAACTAACTAAAAAAAGAGTAAAATAATACTGCGTGTTGAATTGTACATATTTATTTTGGGAGGTACTCTGGTTACATATTAATTTCGAACTTTAATTTGATTTGGCAAAAACAAAAACAAAAAAAGAAAATATTCTTTAAAAATAAGTTATGTTTATGGTTATTAATAACATTTTGTTGTTTTAAGCGATACGATATTTATATATAGGTTATTGTGCTTATCACAGAAGACTTGAAACATCCGAAACAATCATATAACAACATCAAAGTCATGTATGCATACATTATTTTCATTCTCAATCGCCAGCACATTTCATGCATTCATAATTACATAATTACAGCGCGCATAACTGTTTTATTTCGCTGAAACGTTCGAATTCGAAATGCGATTTTTATTTTGTTCTGCATGTTTTATGGTTTTCACGAGTAAATTGCTTATGACATTGTTGTTGTTATCATTATTGTTGTTAAGTTAACTCCATCTCACCGATCAACGCGTCACTTGCACACACATGTCAGTCAGTTGATCAGTCAAATCACAACCTCACTTCACACTCCAGCAAATCCCTTCGCCGCAATTTTCATATTCAGTGCGTGTCGTGTAACAATCGGCACGCCCACTGCCCACTTCCACACACTCACCACCTTCCCACACACTCACACCATTTATAGCATCACATTCTCAATTCTTCTGTGAAAGCACGGGCCCACACTGCCGTCTCTTTAGAATAGCTTGACTTCACCAACTGATATTCAGTGGTTCCGGTTCTAGGTTGTCGCCGCTAACGACGCCACCATGTGAACGTTCGCCGCACATGACGTTGAGCCTGCAGGAGATACTCATTGTTGGCTCGGCGTGCGAACAGGCGAAGTTCTCAGAGTTAACAATGGACATGTTTAGGTAAAGTCAAATGCAGTCTAATCTAAACGTTGTAAAATTGAATATTTATTCTTTTTATTGTTGTAGAATGTTGCAAACACTCGAACGGGAACCAACGGAATCAACGCATCCGATGAGCATCACACATGGCATGCACGGGCACGATGCCAGCCCGGCTGCCAGCCGTATACCACCATATGGTGTTCCAGGTTCTAAGGGTTACTTAGAAAATGGCCGTCATTATAGAGACAATCCTCACAAATATTTACTATACAAGCCTTCTATTAGTCAACTTCTGGTGTTCTTAGCTAGTGGATTTAAAGAATTGCCTCCAGGAGGCGCATTACTCTTATACATGTCAGCTGATGGTTGTTTCTCGACTACAAAACATCCAGAGGACTGTAAGTAACAGAATCCTTAGTTTCTAATTATTTTGATTAGATTTTTCTTAAGTGAGGAAAATTCTCTTACGGAAGTAGTTCTATTTGTCATGCAAGTCAAATTGTTTAGTGAACAATTCCCCCAACATGTACTACTTATTAAAGACTACTTTGATGGGCATTAAATAATAGAATGTATTTAAGGAGGTTTCGGTGGTCACCGCGGTTAAAGCAATTTCTAGCGTCTGTTAAACTATATGGAACCGTCCCAGAACTACCACACATTGTATACAATCTTTGAGATCACTCTGAAGTCACTAGTTTGAAGCAGAACGGTCATAGAGAATACAGGATGGGACTTTCTGAAATATACTGAGGACCTAATGTTGGACACAAGAAAAAAGATGTGTCTAAAATATTGAAATTTGATTAGAGTTCGCTGCGAAATAGCTAGCGGCTTATTTAATGAAAGAATATAAACTATCCTGACAGAAATTTTGACAAATTGAATAGTGAACCTATTTCTTCGCTGTGCTATTATATCAAAAGAAAAATATATTGTTGAACCTGTACTGCTAAAATGTAGAATATTGTTCTAGTGACCATTGTTTTTATTGAATTTATAGATGGCTATGAATTGGGTGGCCTTGCTACGAGCGTCAAGCGTGATGGCGTCGAAGGCGGTGGCATAGCGTGCCGAGGGAAGTCCTACAAGGAGAATCATTGTTTGTATCCCGGAGACTTGTATCCATTCACTCGAAGACCAATGTTCATTATCATCGATTCGGATAATTCGTTTGTCTTTCAACACATCCCCCGGTACTTTGGCCAACCATTAGTCATATTAATGTCACCGCAGGATGTACCGCCCGCATTCCAAGGTAATCAAATTCATATCTTCCACATAAATATGTTATCTATGGTAGTCATCACTCATAATTTCAATTACTTTTGTACAGCTGATGTCCAACATCATGGTTCACTGTTCACATTGTTCCTGCATTCCCCACTGACGGCACTCTGCTACATCTGTAATGTCGGTGATGTGCCCATACATCATTGGGAACGCTGCCAATCGCACGTAGACCGCTTCATAACAGAGGCATCAAGACTTGTGACGCGCTGTCGCATCGATGAAATCGAGCAGGGCATAGGTTTTATAGGTATGTACATACCTATTTCATTTGTGTGTAGGTAATAAGATTGTGTGAGATTAAAATTATTTGCATTGCAGACTCATCGTACGTACAGTTCTTCGGTGATGACTTCTTACGTACGCTAATACTACGTTTCGTCTTCTGTGATGTTGTACTGAGATTGCATCGTGGCTTTCGTGGACGTCATATGAGACCACGATGCGAGCCACCATTGCCATCCAATGAGTTACTCGAGCATCCATCACTGTCGCATATTATATTCCAATTAGCGTCGGCGCTCGATGTGCGCGGCCATTTCTCCGACGGACCCGAATGCGACTGATGATTTTTTAGTAATACTTGTAAAAATATTTATTATTTAAATTTACTTGTAAAACAAACAATAGTCATTAGAAGTACAGCAATAGCAAGACAAACACGCAAGTTGGCAAAAGTTAACTCTGGCAATGGCAATGGCAATATGATGAGGAGTGATTGTAAGATTGCGAGTAGAAGAAATAAATTTAATTATTACGATATTTATTATAATAAAATTATTGTAATTTTCTATGAAATATATATAACTATTTACATTTATTTTTTTCTTAGTATCGGTTCCATAGCGACTTTTTTACAACATACATACTTAGGTGCATACAAGAAAGTTTGTAAAAGAAATATAATTAATTACAAATGCAGTAATTGTAAAAAAACTAAAAATGGAAAAAATAAAAAAAAATAATTTTATTTCTTTTCTCACAATTAATTATAATAAACTGTAGATATACTTTATGGTTTATGACAGCTAACAAATTATACAACTGAGCGAAATAAAAGAGATTTAATTATTGCGATAAATTAGTGCTAAACCAGAAAAATATTGCTGAGCTTCAATTGATGCAGAATATCATAAAAATAAAGTCTTGAAGACGTACTTACATGCATACATATAAAACTCCGTATGTATGTATAACGCTGGGAAAATTTGTAAAGTTAAAAGCCGAAATATATTTATAATAATATGGGCAGGACAGAAAACTATCAAGAGTATACGCTTTGACAAAGAGGATATACAGATTTCTGCTTGCTGTGCCTCAATGACTTGCAAATAATTTGTTTATAATTTTTAAAAAGTAATATATTTCTTTTCAATACTTTCCCCTTAAAAAGCTTAACCGATAAAGTTAAGCTTAAGTTCAGTCTATGGATAGGTTATATTTATGAATACAATATTATTAAGTATTTGTTCTACAATGTGTGAAAATTTGGTTGAAACAGAAAAACACTGTAGCTGTTCTTGATAAATATTTCTAAGAAATACGTAAATGTTTAATACCTTTTTGTATTACAATCTGAAGCAAGAACAATCCAGCTTGTCCCAAACTTTGATTATCATTTCATTTAAAGTTCTATAACTTATTTTGTTTTCGAATGGAATTGTAAAACATACCTCTTTAATTTTTTAATTTTGAAAAATTTGTTGGAATTTTATTTTTTTTGTACGTAGAATTCAGGTCTATTTAATTAGTCACAATTTATCCAGCAATTTTGCATTTGCATTTTACTGAAAACTTTAATAATAATAATAATAATATTTTTTTACAACTTTGAACACATGTACAAATATATATATTTATTTTGTCATATTTTTAGTTATAAATTGTTTAATATTATATATTGAATTAGTATATAAACTATACCATCTTGTAAGTTGGATCAAACTGGACACCGAGTGCTATATTTTACTCAAATCGGTGCAGTAGTTTTGCACTATACTCCGGACAAAATGTGACCTCGTATTTTTAGTTGAGATATAAACAATCCTATCCCTTAAGAGTTGTATCAAATTGAACATAATGTGCTCAACTTTACTAAATTCATGTATTTTATTTTAGATATAAATCTTACTAAATCCGGCTTAGTAGTTTAGGAGTTTACCTCGGACAAAACGTGACAGTAAATTTTTACATATCCTCATCCATACAAATTCGTAAAAAATCCACATTCGGGCGCATAAATTTGAATAATTATGGCGGTATTTTTTCAACTATTTTTTTTTCTGTGACAAAATAGCTTTTATATTTTAGAAATTAAATTTTAAGCCAGATTTCTCTGTATTTTTTCAACAACGGCAAGCAAAGTCATTTAAGTACAGCAAACGCTGTTGTTGCGTCCCGGTATGAGTATAAAAGCTTTAAATATTAGGATGCCCACAAGCATCCAGTGCTGTTAGTTAAGATGAAGCTTTAAAAGCTGCAATTAATTCAGTTAAGTACTTACATATATCTATTATTCTCTACCTCTTATTTAACTAGTCTTTCTGCCAACCAAAAGGCAACTAAAACAAAAACAAACAAAATGTCCTTTATGCTCATGACTGGTCACTCAAAACACAACAGTTGAACACCGATTTGCTAATTCATAAGTTGTATGCAAATACATGAAAAATTAAAACGCAGAAAAAAATTTAATAAAAATACAAATAAAATTTAAGTATTATAATGAAAGAAAAGTAAATATTATAAAAGCCGGAAATACAGTTAAATTTAGCTCACTTTCTACATATACGCAAATGAAAAATAAGCATTAAAGCTTATAATTAATACATAAAGCAAAAAAAAACAAAAAACTAAATAATAACTACAAATAATTCAAAAAGAAAAAGAAAATCGAGCTAAAACGTACGAAGCAAACTGTATTTTTACTATATGAATAAACAAAAAACGCGGTAGGTTTGTGTGAATGGCTAGACAGCAACAACATTCACTTGTAATATACATAATGCTCTAGGTATGTTGATGATAAATATGACAAATTAATACAAATACAAGAATACATAAAAAATATACTCATTTTATAATATATTTTTGCGGGAAAAATTTTATACGATGCAATGAAACAAAAGTATATATATAAATACCATAACTATAAATTTAAATTACGATAAAATAGCATATACATACATACTTATAAATATATATACATACATATATATAAATAATAAATTTATACTAATGAATTATGATATATAGTATACAAAATTAAGTGAAAGCAGCAAAGCAAATCAATAGCATTAAATAGGCAAATGAGAGCAGCAAATAGCGTGGGAGACGAACGAAATTGGTATATACGAGTACACTCAAACACACATAAACATATGTGACAACAAACAAAAGGGCAAATGCGTGTAATAATGGTGAAATGGCAAAATGGCTGTAATATGTATTGACAACATTATGCTGAAGATGATTATTACAAAAACTAAAAATTAAAAAACAATAGCAAAAGTGTGGAAAATCGAACAAAATTGTTTGATATTTCTTAGGAAACTGAGACTACTGGGGGAGTTAGCAAAAAATGTCTATACAAATTTGTTTCAACACAAACCTCTTCCTATGCTTTTTCGTAAATGCAATGTTTCCACAATGCGGCTGAGGGAGGCTGATTTTTAAGCAATTTGAGGAGTCCAAAACTTTTAAGCAAACATTTGTTGCAAAATATAACACTCATTAAATCTTTGATCTTGTTGTTGAGCAATATTTATATTTAAATAATTTAATTTGGAAACTTATAGGAGCAAGTGATTTTTTAAAACTATATAAATCTCCATAAATGCATATTTTTCAAGACAAATTAACCCTCAGTCCATTGTAAGATGTTTATCTTGCTAAACAAAATGTTTGCCTAAAATTGCCAGCATATTTATACAAACATAGTTATTTACCTTATATACCTGTAGTGTACTGCAATAAATCTCGATTATAACCTTTGGAGTTTTATTAATTACGCTTTGTTAAATGACCGTTATATACTATATACTGTTCGCGTGCAAAAAAATTTACAAGTCAAAATCCTTAGTAGTATATATGTACATACAAAAATACATAAGTTGGTGGAATTTATAAAACCCAAAAGTACTTACGTAACCATGAAGTAACTTCCTTTCTCAAATAAACTAAAAAAAATCAGAAAAAACCACGCCCATAAGAGTTTCAAACTTGCCACCTACATTTGTTTAATCATTTTGAAAGTGAAAACGAAAAAAATAAAACAAAACAATTATGTAATAACTTAAAGTAATATTAAAAAATATACATACATACAATATATATATACATATATTAAATTTTGTAATTAACTGGTGGGTCATGCAGGGCAATCTGGTTGGCGTTCATTGAATGAAAACTCGCTTGAGAGCCGGTAAAAATATTTAATAAATTCAACATAAATCTTAGCAAATATACTAAACTGCGAAAGTATAAACAACAAATTATGGCAGCCAAGCATAAAATTTTATGAAATAAACAATATTCTGCATTTAATCAACTAACATATTGATATACAAACTCATTGCAAGCATTTACATAGGAGCAACAACTGCATACATACGTGTACTTTCAGCCAATACACACATACGCATACATACAAAAGAAGTCCAAGAAAGTTAGTTTCTAACAAATTGAGAATAAAATTTAAGCGCTTTCATCCATTTGTACCCCCCAAATCTGATCAATGCATATATAAGTACAGTACATACATACAAGCAAACAAACAAACATACGTAGTAGCAAATTAGGGGTTCACTGCCGTAATGTCCGGCCAAAGGCTCCACTTACTCATATACTCCCACGCAAACAAACATAGATAATACATTCATACATATTACAATAACAGTAAAGTTTGGCAGGTGTACCACTTAAATAAAACAACAAAAATCCTTAACGCATTTAATGTCAAACAGCCAAACGAACTCGAATTAACTGTATTAATTGAAGCTGTTATGCATAAATAATTACATACGTCATATACAAACATACCAAATACATAGATGCGAAGTGCATGCATGCTAACACATACATACATACGTACATACATATTCGTAAATGCACACTAGTACATGTGCACCAATACAAAAGGCAACAACATCATCATTATCACGTTCATAATCATTAGCAAAACGAATTGGTAGTGGAAGTGATTTCTTAAGGCAAATACAATATAACAATAGTTGAAGACAAGCATACATACCTGTATGTATGTATGTGAATCGAATTCAATGCTCGAGATATGACAACAAGAAAATTGTAAACAATAATAATAAAATGTATAGAAGATGGAAATGATAAAAGGTAAATAGCATAGCAAATCAAATAAATGAAAAAGTAATAACGAAATGGCGAATGCAAAACAGCAAAATATTATACATACAATATAAAGAATAAAATAAAAAGCTGAAAATGCGAGAAAAAATAAAGCACACGTTCGAAAAAATGCATTTGATTTTTTATTCACCCTAATCGAAGCAGGGCTGCGTATATTTTACTTTAATCATTTTTGGTGTAGAAGTAAAGTTTAAATTCCTAATTTTTAAAAATAAATTTTAAAATTCAATTCCTATTTTGCGATTAAGAGTTAATAGTCAAATTAATTTAGTTCATTCCTTATTAATATATTAGATTTTTTATTTACGGTTAATTAATTTCTAATTAATTAGATTTTTTAATTTTAAATCAGAAATAAAAGTCAATAGTTTAATTTATGTAATTAATTTCTAATTTATTATATTTTCTATTTTTTTGATTCTCCTTAATTCGATTTTTCATTTTTAATCCAGAATTTTGCCGTTAAAATAAAAATAATTTTTAGTTCATTAATTATGTATATAAATAATTTTTGATTAGAAAATAATTAAGTAATAAGCTTTTTAAATCAAAATCGAATCCATTTAATAGTCAAAAAATAATAATCAAAGAATAATAATTTGAATTATAAGAAATTATTTTTTATACCTATGCAGGTTTCAACTAAACAAACTAAATTAATTACGCTTATTCTCCGTCCAAACATTTTAAAAATAATTTTATTGTCACAAATATAACATTCACAAAGTATTCGGTTCATTAAACAGCTGCGTTTTTGTGCTATTGGCAACCCTTATTTTTACAATAGCGTTGTAGCTGTCAAAACGACATTGCACTGATTTCAGTGATTTGTATACATAGCCTTGTTTTTGTTGTTGTTTCGTTTTGTGCTGTCATCCGTTGTTTTGACCATAGCGCTTACAGCAAGCGAATCAGAAACAGTGAAAGTCAAAACAAAAAGATGAGTTTTTTGACGTGGCACACAAGTTTATTACTATCGGCATTTATTTTAATTTGTCTCTTAACATTCACTACGTCGAATGATGAAACTACACAGGAAATCCATAAGCCATGGTATGAGAATCTGCCAGCGGTAGCCATGGACTATAAGGTGCACATTGACGCTGGTAAAGAGGATTGCTACTACCAATACGTGCAGGCGGGTGCCACATTCTACGTATCGTTCAGTGTAAGTTCGGAGTACAGCTGTTTGGCAGAAACTCCAAATATTTGAATGTGTACTAGTATTGATTTTGAAAATTCGTAATATTTAGGTTGTACGCGGCGGTGATGGTATGGCCGGCTTTGCAGTGCGCAATCCGCAGAATCAAATTGTGAAGCCTTATCAGTGGCAGGCAACTGCTGATTATACCGACCAAGTATCGCCCGGTGGTTATTATTCCGTTTGCATTGATAATCAGTTCTCACGTTTTGCCGGCAAGTTGGTTAATATTTACATCACAGTCGTGAAATATGATGCGTGGGACAAATATGCCAAAGAAATTGAAGAACTGCAACTGAATTTGCAAAATTTTACAGTAAGTAATAAAACTTATTGAACATTCTCTATGAGGCTGGGAGGATTGTTCTTTAAACAATTTTGTGTTTATTTCAAAATATTTATTTTAGGTTACTCTTGGCACTGTGGAGCGTAACATCAACGACATGTTGAACCATCAGTCCTACAGCAGAAATCGTGAAGCACGTGATTTTGCATTACTCAATGATAATAACGGTTACATTCAAACTTTCTCCATTTGCCAAATTGCCGTCATTATTGTGGCATGTTCCATACAGGTTGGTCACGTTCACAATTTTCTTAATATTAAAAGTGTTAAATTATAGAATAAAATTTAATTACTTTTTAGGTCTTTTTCGTTCGGAAACTTTTTGATGTGAAATTGTCATCGAAGTCACGAATTTAAATTTAGGTGATTTGTACTTCCAACGTCTAATTTTATTTGTTGCTACTTAAGCTACTGAGCTACGAACAAATACAAGAAATTCTTTTTAATTTTTACGTATTTTTGTAATCAAACACTACCATTTTTGCACTAAGAAATTTCCATTTTGCCACTTATTTACTTTTCGATGAAAGGAGGAATTAAAAAGACTTGATTGAAGCATTCTTTGAAATTATATACTAATGTGCTCTTTTTGACAGTTTATCACATAAATGTTCATAAATATTTTTCAGCTTAACATGTATGTAAGTGAGAATGTGTGTATTTTTATAAAATAAAAGAAGTTGTATGAAAAAGGGAAAGATATTTGTATGTTATTATCGGATATCATATTTAACATAATTTAGAAGAATTTGGACCGTCATTGACCAGATATCCATGTGTATGTACATATAGTCATGGAATGTGAAACAGCACAAAAAAAATTATTCAAATAAGTTTTTAGTTTTATCAAATAAGTGCATCGCAATAATTTTTTACGTTAGGGTGCCCACAGAGAGGACGCTCGAAGCCGAGTTGAGCGAATTTTCCGATTTACGCAACGCGTTCATTTACGCTCTATTTGGCTATCGATTTTAAAAACATTGTCCACACTATAAAGTATTAACGTTGGAAGTGCTTAAAAACAATAACACTTAAAACATTTCTAATAAATTTTCTTAATTTGGGAATGCTCCTGACTCGTGCTGGCATGGAGGCCAACCCGGAGGAATTCTTCTGCTGCGTTTGCGCCAAAAGGCTCCATCCAAACTCCACTTCGGTTAGGTGTAATACATGCAATGGATGAAGCCATCTTAATACCTGCTTAGGCCTTAAGATACATAGGGAGTGGACCACGAGTTACGTGTTCCCAAGCTGCCAACGCACTACTGCGACCTTAGCCGCTATGATTGTGTAATCTGCACTTAGTTCGTTCTCTGCGCCGCCACTCCATCTGAGTGGCCAACAGAGGGCCTCCACGGTTTACAGGAGCTCAAATAGTCAGCAGAACTCCCATTCGGATTCAACTCGTATTTTACAATTTAACTGTGACGGACTCCAGAGCAAGATCGAGGAGATAGTTGCATTCATGAGCCGGGAACGCGAATCAATAGCTACGGTCAAAGAAATCAAGCTAAACAGCCGCTCAGATCTTCTGAGCTGCACAGGTTTCAAGGTTTTACATAAAGATCGCGATCGATATGGCGGTGGAGGCTTAGCCTTTATATTGCACAACACTGTGCAATATCGGTTTTTCGATGGCGACATCGACCGCAGGGAAACTACCCTTGAACGTCAGTGTATATAGGCGATTTTAACCCGCACCACGATATTTGGCATTCCTACCTGTCATTCTGCCTGACATTGTTTACAATGAATGACGAGGCACCCACCAGAATTATGGGCAACTGTAAAATCTCGCCCGGTATTACAATTGTGAGTGGTGGTATGATAAATTGCATAACCTGGCGACCTTTGAGAACTCTCGCATCAGACTATCTGCCCATAATTATCTCGATGGAAAAACCTTCTGACTTTTTTCTGAGGTCAACCGCACTCTTCAACAAAACTGACTGGGTCAGCTTCATAAAATTTACCGAGACCACCTTTACCGCTTTATCCATTCCTATGGACGTAATCGTTGGCGAGCGCAAGGTGATCGCAACAGCTACGGCTTACTTCATTCCGGCTGAAAGAATAGCGGAACTCCGTCCTAATTTCCCAGGTGAAGCAGCTGGTTAAGCTAACAAGCGCGACACCTTACGCCATGCCGGTCCCTTTGATCCCAAAAAAAGGGATCTCAACTTGGAGATTCGCCAAATGGTAAACCAATATAAGCAGAAAAAATGGATAGAGCACTTGAAGTGCTGTGGCCTCTCCATCGGTGTGAGTAAGCTTTGGACCACTGTCAAGGCTTTGTTGAAACTCAATTCAATGGCTATGCCTCTTCGGATCCGAAGAAGTGAGCGTGCTATTTTAGCCGGAAATTTCCAGTGCATCCTTCGGTAGACAAAGCCAAACGATGATTCGCCCTGGTGGAATCAACATGCTGATGCTAAAACAGCTAGGCTCGACGGGAGTAAGCTATCTCACCAAAATTCTCAACCTGTCGTTGACCACTTTTGAAAGCAGTGTGGAAATTCCCAGGTTCTACTGAAACCTGTAAAACCCGCGAACAAAGCAGAGTCCTATCGTCCGATTACTCTCCTTTCTTCAGGAGTGAATTGACTTGAGGCCTTCCTACTCCCAATCTTCACTCACCACCTGAGCCTGAACCACCAGCATGGCTTCCGAAAAGTGCACAGTACCACCACAGCACTTAGCGTCACAAACGCCCAGGTAGTCCTTCACGAGAAACCACCTTGCTAGAGAATGATCCTCGTGGCGTTGGACTTGTCAACTGCCTTTAACACAGCCAATCACGCAACGGTACTTCAGGACATCGATTTTTCTATCAAGTAACCATCGTCGATCCAACACCGGGATGCCCTTAGTTATCTCACATAGAACTTCTTTAATTGTTATTGTTTTAGTGTTTCAATTTTTTTTACTCGTATTTATATTTATAAAATTTTGTTATTTTTTAATTAGTTATTATTTGAGTTTATAATTTTAGAAAGGAAAAACTGCTCCCTATACTAGAGTAAATCACACCACTGTAGGCTTGGGGTCGTAGATAATAAAATTTAAAGTTACAATTAAGTACAGTGCGTTTTAAAACTGTTGTGAATAGTAATGAGATTATTTTATAATATATTATTGTCTTAAAAATCTTGGTTAGTTGTTATACATATGTATGTATGTACATACATATATCTTTAAATAAAACCTTAAAAAATGCATTATAATTTTTATATATACAAATTAAATGTAAATTAAAAATAAATAAGTCGATGAAGTTTAGCAAATTCACTCATAATCATTTTGATGTATTAACAATTACATGACAATTATCGCTGACACTGTAGAGCTTAAAATAATTACTGCAGAGCCATTGCTTCCAGCTTCAACCCCCAAAGATGGACGCGGGAGCATGCTGCGCGTAAAGTGCGTAAACTCCGCCCACCACGAAGAGATAAAACCCCAAATAGTCGCTATGAGCTGCATGCGTGAACGAGTGTGTGCGTGTTCGTGTACGTGTGGTGGCGCTGTTGCTCATCTGCTCGTTGGCTAGCAAGCGCATTTTGTTTGCTTATCAGCTTTGGGCGGCGCATGCGCCGCATGAACATTTAAACTAACCACATATTTTATGATATGTCTGTATATATGTATGTTTCTTTGCGTATGGGTACATGTGTGTATGTATGGGTAAGTGTAAATGTTAGAGCATGCACGTTCCACCATTCGGGAAAGATATCTAGGTGGAGGGTTAACATCCGTCGCATCCTTGCAAGGATAAAATATCAACAACAACAGCAACAAAGTATTGTTACAAAACCTAGTAGGAATAGCAGCAACAACTGTGGTTTCTGGTTGCGATTATCTGGCTGGTAAGACTGTCTGTACCAGCAGCTGCAGCAACGAAGATGACAATAACAGAGACGACACAGGCGAGCGCAGCGAGAAATGTAGGAGGAGTGTGCAAACCGCAAATGCCAGGACGAAGGCACACAGTACACAAGTGCTAGTCTGTGTGTTGGTGTAGCAAGTGAGACGCCATCTTAAAACGAAATGGATGATCTACTAGATGTAAGTATGCATATAAATATACATATATACATACATATGTATGTAGCAGTATTACTTACATATTCACGACATTCATATATTATATATACATACATACATGCATGTAAACAGAAACGCTGTGTGAACCGCCTGGTTCGGCCAGCTTGGCTTTGTTCTGCAGGATGCATGGTAGAAGTTGCAACAACAGCAAGCACGCTAACAACTTTAGATAAGCGTTTTGAGCGAAAACACGCACACATAAAATATATTTAATATCATTTGAGAGTTAACTGCAGCAATAACAAAAGTAAAAGTATACAAATTGCGGCCGCCGCGTCAAAAAAGAGCTGCGCAACCGCCGCTGCGGCCATAATAATGTAAATTACGTTATTTTGCGGTTAAATCTCGCCGCCCTTATGTGCGTGGCGCTTGCTGCAGCACAACAACCACTGAAGGAGTGGAAAACAGTAGGAGTTGCAGAAACAACAGCCACCCGAGTCACCGCCGCCGCCATCGCCGACGAAGCTGCAACCGCAGATGCAGCGACCACAAATCCTAACGGCGCTCCATATACTTCCCGCAATATAATATAAAGAAATTACAAACCACATATAAAAATCACTAAGTACATGTATCCTCCGATGCGAGTATGTGTGTGTGCGGGTGTGCGGCAGAGTGTTGCGCGCTCAACGCTGCTCATCAGGACGAGTTAGAGCAAATAAATAACTAATAGTGCATGGCAGTCGCATAGCGTTGCACGAACGGACAGTGCGCCAGTTAGTCAGTGACCGTTAGGCGGGTAGTTCAAAACAAATAATAGCAAATTTCCACACAAACACACACACACACATAAACACAATCGTTGACAACTATCAAACGCGCACACAAACGCCAAGTGAATGCCAATGTATTTTCAAGCACGCACACAGATACTGGATGCCCAAGTTAACGGGAAAATGGTGTTGTGGCAATAATGTGAGTGCTGCAAATAATAAATAACTGTTATAAGAAAAGAGCGAAGAAGTTGTTGAGCCGTTCATATGTCAATGCGGACGGTAGGTGGATGCTCTTAAATCAAATTTGGCGGCTAGACTATATTTTGGCATTTGTCGCGATTGGCGGCGTGAAGCAAATCTAATTAATCGAAGAAAAAAGCTGGTGCTTAAATTGTGGCGTATAAATATTTAGTGAAAACAACATTTTAAAATACCGTCGCTTGGCTCTTGCTCTCACACATTCGAACTCGTTTGAGTGACTTTTCTGATTTGCTATTAATTTCACGTTCCTTGTCATAATTCAATTTCGGTTTTCTCCAGACGACGCTGTCCGATTTCGTATGCGATAATGCATGTGCTTACATAGCCATAATGTGGTTGTATGTGTCTGCATGAAAAAATGTGGTATTTACGGGAATAATTGATTTTGAACGCTAAACTATAACAACAAAATAAAAATGCTGCAACTGCATTTTTTGATAAAAATTCGTGAATTGTGCCAACATATTAATTGTTTGTAAAATAATAAAAAAATACACTGTGCAACCAAATGTAGTAAATAGTAAAGAATTTAGATTTCCGTGCAAATAAAACTTTGCCGGCCTTGGCTTGCATTGCTGACAAATTCTCACTTCCGCTTTACAAAGCGTGTCATTTGGAAAATGGCGACGGCAAGCAAATTGTCGGGTTACGTATACGCGCTGGTGAACGACTCTGCACAATTGATTCTACATTTATATGCAATCTAAATGCGATTTGATTAGAAAAATGTCAAAACTATTTAAGTAAATCGTTGATAGTGCATTTAGATACCAAAATATTTACAAAAGTTGAAAACATAACAAAAATGTCCAAGAATATTTTTGAAAAAAAAAAATTCCAATGAAAAATAAAAAAATAATAATATTTGTGTAAAATATTTAATAACTCTTAATAATATGTACTTGTATAGTTAAAACTATAAAGAATTTAAATGTGCGTAGAACTTGAAAATTTTTTAATTTTATAGAAAAGGAGAAAACTTTTAGTAGAAAACCACAGAGGCAACGTGTTTCTTTGTTAAATCGTTTCAGTAAATCACATCAATATTAGGTAAAGTATAAAAATCATTTTAAGAATTACATAAAAAGTAAAGTAATAAAAAGTTTTAAAACATTATATCGTGAACAGGGTATCTTAAGCTTGCTACGAAACGTCGAAGACCCTATAAAGTGTACATATAACTGATTAGCATGATGAGTTGCGCCGATTTAGCCATGTCCGCCTCTAATATTTTGTACACGTTCTTTGTGAAGGGTATTCTAGCCTTGGTGCAACCTAAGTTAACGTTGTTTCCTGTTTTAATACAAATATGTTTCAAAAACAAATTTTTCAAGTTTTTTTTAAATGTTTCGAAATCATTTCTCGACTTCTAATTCGTATTGAGAAATCTATTTGTTCTGAGAGAATGAGAAATACTTTTAGAAAAAATTGAGACAAGTGAGCTCCCTTGTCGTTATGGATGTTTATTTATATTAACTGTTTTTTTAATTGACAATGTTCTCAGATAAGATTATCGAATTGGTTTGCCTTTATTAACTTTGGGTGTGTCTGTTCAATGAGTACCTATGCCGTATGACTAAAAAATTACCTGACGCCAAATGCTAAAGAGTTGTTAGGCAGACGATAAGGTGGAATCATTTCCACACACCTGACAGTCTAACTTTTACGAGACCAAGCTTAGATTATTTTTACCCTCATTCTTTTAGCTCTACCATTCAACGAAAAAACTTAAAAATCGAAATCATTCGCTTTAGCTCATCACTGATTAAATTTTTACCTTCCATCGAGGAATGAAGATTGATTACACGTTCAATTTTGATAAACTTTTAAATAATTAATAAATAGAGGAACAAGGTTCTCGAATTGTGAAGAGATAGTGTTGAGATTTAGAATTTGAAATAAGGATGGGTTTTTTAAGTTTAATCGGGCGAATTTTTAGCTGTCGACTGGTTTTCTTTGATGTAGGTTACAAATTGGTTAGTTCTGAAGGGTGGCAAATACCTGTCGTATTCGGAGATAGGAAAGCAAAAGAAATAAATATTCCACAAATATGATAACATAAGAATTAGCATGGTTACGTTGATAAAAATAACTAATATAACTTTTGAACTTAACCTTGCGACTCTTGCATTTAAAGTATGTATATTCTTTCAAATCGTGTTCATGAACGCTGACTAATAGCATCGAAAATTGTTTTATATTAATTCAGAAAAGTAGTGCTCATAACCGAGAATATTTTGATAACATATAAGCTAAGGGCAAAGCTTTCTAAAAATGAAATAAAATACATAGTACTAGAAGAGAAAAATACTGATAACAGAGAGTGTGTTATGGTCTTTGCAAGTTGCTTCAACTGTGCTAGTTCGCCAATATTTACATGATTATATCCGCAAATTTTTTCGAGTCAGCGCTTTTTTACTTTTGTACGCTTAAAAGGGTTTAAACGTAAACGTCGGGGACCTTATGAAGTATATACTTAAACGATCAGAATGAAGTAATTGATTTAACCATGTTCGTCAGCCTGCCTATAAATACGCCAATTGGGGTCTCAGATTTTAAGAAACCGATCTGTTAATTTTCTCACGTCCTGTCCTCCCAGTCGGAATCGCCGATATTTGACGAATATCTTTTTTTGACAAGTTATCTTTAAAAAAATCGGTATAGAATAGCAATCTGTTGCAATCTCCGAATAAACATTGCACCACTGTAGCATATAGCTGCCATAAAAACTGACCGATCAAAGTCAATATATGTAAATTTATTTTCCTTTATTAAGTAACATTTTTGATGAGAATCGTTGGCTGATAACGCTTTTTGTATTTAGTTAACACTTCTTCTTGTTATTAATAAAGTGCGGCAGGTACAAAAGTGGATTGATCATTACTTAAATTCGAAAGGATTTAAAAAACGAAAGGGCTTTGGAAGAACGTAAAAATAATTAAAACGGTTTGGAAATATCGTTCATGTAAATTGGGACATGTGAAAACTTTACGCGAAGTGGATATGGATCGTTTCTTTGCAACCATCAAATTTTTCTATTGATAAAGTAAGCATTGCATTGGTTTTAAGGAGGGTATATTCTGAAGCCTCAGTAAACAATTTCTTGCATTTCTGCACTTAAAATTTCAATCTAGAAAATCTTCGTAGATATTAATTAATTCCAGTTGACGGACGCTAGTTGCAAAGGCGAAGTTGAATTTAAAACTAATATGTGTTTACTTGAACCCTATAAATTAAACTATCTGCAGCAGAAAAAGTAATCTTAGAGAAAAGAAAAAACTTTCAATGTCTTAAATTTTATAAATTAAAGCATACGGCAATTTAGGGAAAGTAGTTAACTAAATTATAATATTGAATCCTTTTTCCTAAATAAGTTTCAATAACTTGAAAATTGTAATTCCATCATCAATATTTCACAAAATTATATGGATACTCTCTACAGAATAACCTCTTGAAAATTAATCATATAATTTACAGTAATTTGATATGAATACAAAAAATCTCGTAATTTGTTTATGCTACCACCCACTTCTTGGCTCTTTGGCATACGACCTCTTTTTAAGTGTCATAAAACTGAGATTACAAACCATTAAGGCGCTGCCACCGAAGCGTCGTTGTTAATTAAAAATAAAGTGCACTGATTAAATAGATGCTGCTACCGAGGGTTGTAAGGTTGTGCGCTGGCTGAAGTACGAATTGTAGGTTGGTCTTTCGAATGCCGAGGAGTTGCCGAAAAAAGTGATAATGATGTTGAAACATATTTTTTGCATTTATCGGGCCGCAACAATCACACCGTCAACCACCGTCTTAGCAACCGCCCAAGCAGCCAGTGCCGGTGCCTTGGTTCGCCGACATCTCGTTACGCAACACGCGCTAAGCCATCCGCCAGCAGCTTCCGGTGCGAACGGCGATAGCAGCCGAACACATTAGCTGCCGTATGACCGTTTTGCAGCGGCGGTATCGACTACCCCTCATCCTCTCAAAACGCTTTCAATGCTTGCTGGTATTGGCTGATGATATATGCTCGTTTTAACTTTCCTTCGCGCACATACTCACAAATAAGAGGGAGGGGTGGCGTATGTGGGATGGCAAAGGCGTGTGTTGGCCGTTTATTATAATGTCAAATACTTCATTTTGCATAGAAAGTTGGTTGTTTTACTGTTTGTTGGTAAATATCATATTTTTGTTGTTATTGCGTTATAAAGTTGTTATCGATAGGTTTATTGAAATTTGTGTTATCAGTGGAGCTTTAGTGTTTGAGTAGTCTATAAAATGTGTCATATTTCCAACTCATGGTATTCTCTATATTTTTTCATAAAAAAATGGAGTAAGGCTCTTTAATAGCTTTATGATGGGAATATAGAAAAGGTATCAACGATATTTTATAATCGATAACGAATCTTGAGAGAGCAGAAATAGAAGAATTTCAGTGGGCCGACAACATTTTATATTCAAATAGAATTTAGACATAACAATGTTATTATCGAGAAAGGTACAAGTATACCGTAATATTATTTTACAGTTTGGTTAAGCTTTTACATTTAATTTTGAAAGACAAAATTTACCAGGTCGATGCATTTTCCATTATAACGTGTGATCAAATTTGACCTGGACTGGTTTTAAACTGAACGCGAATCGAATAGGCAAAATTTTTTACCTGGGTTGGTTCAATTTGCTTTCTGGGTTCGTGCGAAGTTTGATCTCTATGTGCCAATTAGTGTGTGTTTGGCAACTGTTTGTCTACGACACGAAAAATGTGTTTAGCGATTTTTACCAAAAGTAGTTGAACAACGAGTTTGCTTTAAATTTGTTGTTTCCTATTGAACAAATGCTACGGATTCGTTGGAAATGTTGCATTGATATTTTGGAGACTCTACTTCATCCCCAATACAAATATTGGAATTACACAAAGCATTCAATGAAAGCCTCGAAGTAATCGAATGCTTGCCTCATGTGAGTCGTCCTTCCACCTCAAGTCATGGCAAAAACACCGAAAAAAATCAAGGATACAGTGCTCGGAAATCGTCGTGTTGGCATCAGAGAGCAAGCATAGATCTGAACATCTTCCCAATGACTTTTGGTGTATGAAGTCTATGTTAGACTCTACCAAAAGAGCAGAATCTTGCACAAAAACTACGTCCAGTAGAGGTCGCAAAGATAAGCTTCACAACATAGCAGAGGGCCTTAGATTCATTAAACGCTCTCTTACTAGTGATGACTTTGGTTTTACGAATAAGGTTTGTATTTGTTAGAAAAGAGTCTGCTTTGTAGGCGATTGTATAGATTGGAATTAAAATATCTGTAAATGTCGTTACCCTATTCAAATAAGACATCGTTTTTATGACAAGCACTCCAGTCCACAAAATCGGGTATACTTGTATGGTCTACAAAATATGCAGATAGTCATTCTTCCCCATTATTGCATAGAATTTTACAGAGGCACTACATGAAGTGAATTATAAAAATTTTTTCGAATTTTCGGTCTTTATTTGTTTTTTATTATAAAAAATCGAAATGTTGAAATTTTTGATTGACAAAAGCATTTACACCCTGTCAAGAAAGTATCTGGAATTCTTCATTTCCCTCTCTTATCTCCCGCTTATATGGAAGACAGGTAATTTTTTTTCCTAGGTTGGTACAACTATTCTTAATTATGATGTCAAAAATAAGCGCGATCTGTCAATCAGTGTGTTTACAGCAGCTGTTTATGTCAGTCGACCTCAGTAGTGTTTGTCGAATTTTAAAATTTAAATCAACGTATTTGTGTTAAATTTTGGCCAAACACTCAACAAATATCATTGAGCAAGCACCGTATTCACTTTTGCCTTTCTCCACACTGAAATATCCACTTCGGGGAACACGCTTCGACTCAATTGAAGACATCAAAACAAATTCGACGCGAGAGCTGAGGGCCATCCCGGAAAGTGCCTATAACAAAATGTTTTGACGATTGGAAGAAGCGCATGTGCATCGCTTCAAATGGATGTTACTGTGAAGGCTATAAAATAAAATTGGATGATGATTCAAAAATTATATTTATGAATTCCCGATACTATCTTGTGTACATGTGCTGAGTGTTACCTACAAATTTCAAGTCATTCGATCAAATCGTTTCTGAGATGCGATGGAGGAAACTTAAAAAACATTGTGTTTTGAACCGAACAGCTCCTTCTTCTAACTACTGTGTCTTTAAAAAGACTTGAAATTTTTAAAAATTACTTTACTACAGTAAAAGCAATTGGTCAATTATAAAAATATCGATTTTTTGAGCCCGTCACAGTGAATGAACGCTTAAGGGCGCTCGAAATCTACACGTACTTTATTTTTCCGAAAGGGTCGGGATGGTAAGGATTTTACACATCGGACTGCTATTAGAAATTCAATGGAAAAAATCTGTAAATCTTGAAGCCTTCGATTTACTCAATTTCATTAAGATCAAGCTAAAGCTATATTTTTATTTAAATACAAACACATACTTTTGGAATATTTTACACAGACCCTTATTAGCCAATTTTGAGAATAATGACTTTGCTCACACATTTGGTTGGTGTATAAATTTTGGAGGCATAAATCAAACTACTACCAACATCCGATGATATCTCGAGGACAAGCAAATTTGAATATGAACAACAACAAAACATTGTAACAACAAACACATGGACAGACCCAAAACGCCTACTGGTAAATACGAGTGTACAAATACCATAATTTGTTTGCGAAATCTATGCACATAGGGAAGTCAAAACAGTAAGCCCTTCATGAAAAGCACACAGCGGATACAAGATACCCGTTGAACGCATTGAATCTGCTTTTGTCTCGCACTCGAGTAACATGTGAGGTTATGTGAGTGTGCAAAGCCATTCAGAGCACCAGTTTTCCCATTGCAATTTGCGAGAGGTGCAATAGAGGTGGGCGGTGGGTGACTTCGCTTACCAGCTGAAATAGAAATTTACGCTCAAATAGTTGCGCACGAAATATGAGGCACACAAACGTACTCCTGTACATAAATATGTGAATATCCAAAGACCGTCATGCCCATTGTAAATAACTATCTATTGCAGTATTGTGTAAATTTAAATGGAATAATGTTGCTGTGCCACTTTGCAAATGTTATGTTTGTGCGTTTGTTTGCAAGGTGTATTTTCGTATATATACGAGTATCTATCTGGTTCTACAGTAAAGTGGACCCACCTCACAAACAGGATAAAGCATTCACCTACGCATTATAGTTATGCCGTAAATTCGGCGAGCCCATAAATTATACGCATAATTTATGCAGCAATAACAATAACAATGCTGAATGTATAACAACAATGGTGGCGAAGAAACAAATAATTATTTTAGTGCAGCATGACAGCTGACAGTTAACGAAAATATGAGCCGTGAATGGTTACGACGTGCGTTGTGGAGCAGGTATTACTGCACGTACTGTATAGGAGAGATCAAACGTAGCCTGCAAGAAATAGCATTGCTTTAAAAATTTAAACTCTAATATTTCATATTACATTTGTAAAGTATTTTCATTGCGTTAGTAGCCAATTTAAGGAGAGCAGTTCCAGATAATGGTTATTTGGCCCTGAAGAATGCTTATGCAATTTTTGTTAATTTTGTTGGATGTTCTTCGACACAAATCGAGTTTTAAGCCAGATGAAATTTAGGAAAAGCCGTTTATTATTTTTCTCAGTTATTATAACTATTCTTCTTCTAAATTGACGTAGACACCGCTTACGCGATTACAGCCGAGTTAACAACCCCGCGCCAGTCGTTCTTTTCGCTACGTGGCGCCAATTGGATATTCCAAGCGAAGCCAGTTCCTTCTCCACTTGGTCCTTCCAACGGAACTTATATATATACTATTCTAAAGCTCATAATTTTCCAGTCGTCCTTTTTGCTATGGTGGCCACTGTAGTTACTCAAAACTCATTGTGAACTTTCTTCAGTGGGTATTAGCATTTTCCTGGTGTTTAAAATAGGAGTTTTACCTGATTTTTTCTAAATAAATTTTAAAATGGCGTCACAAGCTCGCTACTTATAAGTTTTCCTGCCAGCCTTTTATATATTTGTATATCTCCTATATGTAATAATGCCGCTATTTATACCCATGTATATCTCTTTAGTGGGAAACCTATTTATCTCTGCTAGATTTAATAGCTGCTACATAATTATATGCAAATATACCTTGGCCTTATTTACTACGGGGGAGTATAGCATGAAAATGACTGTTAATTATATCTGCAAAGGTACACGCAGTTATGAATAGTGGCATACAGTTATGCATTTAAATGTGCAAATGTATGGGTAAGCGTATCTACTACATACACACGGCTGCCATTTATCAAATACGAGCACATTTGTAATTTATCTATGCATTTATTCTCGCAGAATTGCAATACAGTGCAAGCGCTGGCAATTAAAGTTGCAATTTAAATTTCGCAATAATTGCAGTCATAATTTGAATTTCAGACAATTACGTATGAAAATTTATTCTTGAGAAATGTTTCATATTATTTTTGTTGAGCCTGAAGCTCTTTCTACATATAAAGGAAATCGTTTTGTTTTACCTCGCTAGTAAAAAATAAAATTAATTCTTCGCTAACAATTTAAGTGCTCCCATGACGTTTGAATGTGTGATGAGGTGAGCACTCTACTATGAAAGTTATAAACTGGTATTTAATCGGGTTCTTAAATGAAAAAACTTCGAGTAAATGTTTGTTGATAGTAAATTTATACGGGGGTGACGAAATTCAAAAAAAGTGAGTGGGATCATATTAAAACTGACTTAAACAGGAAATTTTCCATGGATCAATTGATAATTTTTTCGAAATTCTTAGTTCTCTATTCTGAATTCTATCTTTCAAACAAGAGAACGGTGGATAAATTTACATTACTTGTTTTCACAAAAAAAAATGTTTACTCTGGTTGCAACAAAGCTATAATAACCTTCACAAATGAAGATGTTTTCAACACAAGGAATCTATTTTTATCGATCAGTTTTATGTCAGCTATATCCTACAATATGCCGATATCGGCGGTTCTGACAAATGAGCAGCTTCTAAACTTGCTTAGGGTATGCAGCAATGTAATTCAGGAAAAATATTTTTGTCAACCCTTAACCAGCTGTTATCTGTATCAGGTCTCTCCCTCCAACTATTTGTCTGTTCTCAAATCCATATATCACCACAACAGCTGATGCTACTTTCTCTCTATTACCTAGACTCAAGTGGACAACAGGTGTTCCGCCACCAACTCTGCATAACCCGCACCAACAGCGGCTCGACCACGTCAACAACTTGCAGCAACATTGTCAGTACGCGCGGCAATTAGCAAACGAGCATATATACGACACAGTCATGTATGAGAATTCCTGTTCATATCAAACCGCGCTCGATCTAAAGCGCGTCTCGCCGCCGACACTGGCGCAGGTGAAGACCGAAGACTGCTTGACGCTCGGCCAGTGCTCACCCGATTGGTCCACATATCGCTTCCATCAGTCCACGTTCGAGCAGCTGAAGCAAAGCGTTGAGAAAGCGAAGGCGGCATTGCAAGATCGTAGCAGCTTCTTCGGCGCTTCCAGTGCGTTTAGGTGAGAGACATAAAATAATAACAAAAACACAACATTACAAAATTTTTACCGTTAATATTTAGTGACATTTATTCAACGCAACGGCTCAGCGATACGCTTGGCGACACTTTGCCCAATGTGCAACCGACAAATGGCAGCAATTGCATCGGCATTGTGCACAACAGCGGCGGCATTAGTGGCAATTCGGTGGCGAGCGCGCCGAGTTTAGTGCTGAACGGCAATTGCATCACCACCGTCTCATCGGCCACCACGGGCCAACGCTATCGCTTAGATAACCTACAACCGGTGACCGGTTGTTCACCCGTCTCACAGCACGGCGTCATCAGCGCGAACAGTGCACCGCCACCGCTGACCCCCGGCGCACACGAAGCGGTCGGCGCGGTGGAGAGCAAGTCGAGAGGTAAGTGGCCAATGAAGACATCAACATTTCCCAAAAAAAAATTATAAAATAATAGTAAGGATATTTAATATTTTAGTTACTAAACACAGGATGTGCATTTCCTCAGTAGTAAAAATAAAAGGAGAGCGAGTAAAACGTTTCACTTAAGTACAACTTTAATATATGCAAATCCCGCGAATACTTTATTTAACCGAAGGTAGTTACGAGAATTCGCAGGATCATAACTTGCTAATTCAATTTCCACAAAGGTGGTGTTTTCTAAGATTTTTTGTTTTTGGCCAATAAACAGGCCACTCGAAGGTCGTACGTTCACTGCTGCTGTCTGCCAAAATTGTAAAAACATCATTATACTCGGTGCAACTTTTTTGCCACATTTTTTGTGATGAATTTGTGCCAAACATGCAAACCGCGAATAACACGGACATTTCCTATTTAAAAAGCCTGCAGACACGAGCCACACAAATACCCACTCGACGCTGAACATCGAGTGATGGGTCTATTTGTGACGCTGTACAAATTGCACCAACAAGTAAAAAGTTAACTTGCAACAAAATCACTTAACTCGTTCGAGATATTAAAAAACAACATTATAAAGCCAAAAAAAAATCAAAGTATGGGAGAGGTTACTTGTAGGCATGTCCTCCTGTACATATGCACACAAACATGTTTGAAGTGGTTTCTACCTCCGCTCCATTCATGCCATCTATTCTACGCGGTGGCAATAAAATGGTCACTTGGCCATGAGTCTTCGCGTACCTTATGGCTTGAGTTACAGGTTTCATCCGTTTTATACAACGACATCACACCGAGCCAACAGCTCCCATGTGCCGTGAGAGTGTGAGTCTCGGGCGTGACAGTTCGCGGTTTATCACCTACAATTGGCGTATCCCCTTTATTTTATTATTTAAAAAAATCATATATTTTGGCAGCGAAAGGTTTATTCTCTTCTGTTCTTTTATCTGTTGCACTTGTAACACCATAAAATGTTAGTTGGTAATGTCTGAATTTCTAGTGTTACTCTTATTGTAAACCTAAAAATAAATTTTAAGATTTGTCTTACCTCAATTCAGACTACCTTTCCGCTTGACATCAGAAATCCTGACATTAATCTATGTATGTACATATTTGGCAGTAAGAAATCGTCACTCTCTTTCCATGGCTTAGAAATTTAGTTTCAAATATCTGCTTGACAACTAAGGGCTTTTATTGTCAAAGGGAAGACTGGGTTTACAAACGTAAACTTTCATTGCAGTTAAACGGGCGACATGAGTCCAGCACATTGAGCCGGTTAATCCTCTGCATTTCCTTTCATATCAAATTCTCAAATAGCTAATTAGAGTCCCTCATAGTCCTCTCGGCTACAAATAACCGGTTTGGGCGGCAAAAAAATATAACGACATCAGCGTCAGTTCGAAAATTGGACATAAGCTTATTATTATCTAGGTCAGAGTCTATAACTCCCAAACTATCTGGTAGTAGAGGAGCTTCGCTCGCTGTTTCTAATCTGTTTCAACTAAAAAAGTGACCAAATCAAAAATGCTTGAGCGGTATACTCCAACTTAAAGAAGAATTTGTCGAAATTGAACCGCAGTTGAAAGGATTTAACGTAAACCTTACAGAGAAATGGTGAAAAAAAAAATTATTTGCCTATTTATGGCAAATAAAGTTGGTTTGATTTAGTTTATTCAATATTATTCTGATTTCATTTAAATGATTATATTAAACAAATAGAAAAATATTTAGCTTTTCTTTTATTTTGCGGGGAATTCCACGTACTTAATTAGAGAAACATAAAATTCGATCAAATTTTACTCAGGCATACCAAAAAAATTCATGGCAACGTATTTTAATACAAAATTTTTCTAGCGTCTTCAAAATACATAGGCCTCTGAGTGAATGCAAGCTTAGGCACTCTATATACAATTTTCCATACATTTGCTATAAGCCTAGATTAAGATGACACTAAGCGATTTTCGGTTGTTTTTTCGGTTTCGACGCATTGGAGCGCTATTTTCTTGATTGTTGGACAGTTTCCATGCCATATTCATAAATTCACTCGAAGTCGTGTTTGTAAATGATTCAGACTTTTTGGTATGAGTCTAGCCTTGACATATTCGAAGCATTAAACCAAATGTATTGTTTCGACGCATAAGTGATGTTGAGATTCTCTGCTATCTCTCTGAATCCAACACAATGACTAATTAAGATGTCGAGATCAAACCTTCAATGGAATAAAAGCAGGAAAATAAATCTAGGAAAATAAACTTAATTGGTTCGATTTTCCCGCGTAGTTTAAATGGTCCAGTCCATGTTTAATGACCTGTTGTGGTCTTTACTCTTTTAAGTGATGTGTTCTAAGCCTGGCGTTAAATATTTTTTACGTAGAGATGCGAAATTTATGTTATTGAAATGTTAAACTATTTAAATTTCTGTTGAAGACTCAGACTGCAGCTACGTACTAGGGATTTCAGGCACTTTATCATTCAACGTTTCACTCAGCCAACATTCTTTTAAGCTGCACATGAATTAAAATGTAAAAGGTATGAAAAGCGTAGATTTTTTGCTTCAACCATTGTGTAGAAACTTCATAAAAGTAAATTTTGAAGAAATTTTACTTTAGATTCGGATTTGTGTGAAATAAATATGAAACGCCTATTGAAATGACCTCTCCTACAAAAATTTCCAACAACGGCTATTAAATCATAATTAAAGCGATTTATGTGACAAAAGAATGAAAGGAATTCTCGCAAGCAGTCAAGCAAAGATGGATGAGCTTTGATTTGAATAAATTGCTCGTAAATTCTTCAACTCTTACCATTGTGAGTGGATAACGCAAAGCGTTTGTCGTTTCTATAGTGGTATGTGTTTGACAAAAAGAAAGATGGGCCCTAAAACTCAAAGCTTTTGGTGCTCAAAATAGCTTCACTACAACGCCACATAGCCAGTGATCTCCGTTCTCCCCTTCGAAGATGAGGTGTACGGAGTTACCTCGGCGAAATGCTTATTTCTCGCTGCCCAAAAATTCTGTCGGACCAAAGTGGAAGTGAAAAGTTATCAGCGTGGTCATAAATAATAAAAATCGCTGTAATAAAAAATGGGACCAAAAGTGTCAGTCGAAAGCCAAAGTTATGTAGATGGCCAGCCGGTACTCTTTATATCACATACTTTTCCATAAGCTAAGTGGTGGCGTGCACGCCCTGATGACTTTACGGGCTTTCACTGGTCGTCTTTATTATGCTTTTACTTGGGTGATAGTAAATATTTCCTTACCGTTTCGTTTCTTATGATAATTTTTGCAAATTGCAAGGGTGGCGCGCTGGTCCAAGCTAATGTGCGCGTGGGTGGCTAGAGAAAGGGTTCAGTCGCAATACGCATACATATAAACAACCACATGTACACAGCTTAACGATGGTGGCATTTTCATTTCGACCTTTATGCCTCATATTTCGTTTGCTGGTCGCTTGCTGTTGTGTGGCCCTTTGATGGCACACGGTACCTAAAGATGCCCCGAAGAAGTTTATATGCTGGAAAATAACAAAAGTTCGCCCACAAAAGCGCAAAGTATAAATACATATAAGATACAGGGCATGGGCACATATATAAGTACATATACACCCGTATACATATGCATGCGTTTAACCTTTGTGTTTCTTCCATATGCGTGGGTGTGTGGGTGCAGCACGCATTGTGCTCTGCTAGCGAATCCTTTTTATGTACTTTTATGATCATTATTATTGTTATTACTGCTGTTGTTGTTGTTGTTGGCATGCTTGTTGGCCTGGTTGTCGTTAAGCCAAAGTTATCTCATGCCACAATTTAAGCTTCCTAACAAGCGTGTTCTGTTGTGTGTGTGTTTGTGAAAAGTATCAGTGTGCGTTGATGCGCCATGCTTGGGTTGCTTGAAAAGAATCTCTCATGCGTAACTCATTATTTTTCTTTCGCAGTGAAAATAATTGCAGAAATTGTGAAGATGGCATTTTTTCAGCTTTTTCTGTTTTTGCTGTTTTGGTTTCGTATGCAGCCATCCGCATTAAATACACACGTGCACACATACTATATAAACCTATATGAACCGGTCGCCTATAACTACTAGTGTATACTCGTATTGTCTGATTTATTCTTGTACTCTCGGGTATGTATTAAAGATTCTTTAATCTGAAAGAATTATGAATACTTAAAGAAGAAAAGAAAATTAATAAATAAGGAAAATATTTTTCTATGATATATGAGTATTTGGGTTATAATTAGCATAGGGTAAATCAGTAATTTCTGTAATGACTTTCTATATAATCTATATCTAGAAACGGTCCTCTATGTTCGATCTACCCATCTCCTCTATCGCACGTAATCCCAAAGGCTCAGTACTCTGAGTAGGAGTTTCTAGCCCCATTTCACAAAACCAAGACAAGACACAAGAGTATATGCCTAGTTGTACATTCGACATGGCCTTCTTGGGCCTTCGTTGTCCAATGTAAAATGCGACTAGTTGACGGAATTTGTTTTTGTGAAAGTTTATAATGTTCTCAAACTTTGTTAACTTCTAATTAATTTCTAATTAGCAGCTTTAAATGGCGCATGAGTCTGCTTGCTGCCCATGTCTTTTCCTGCTCACTCTCTCCTCCTTACGGAGCAGATCCGTTATGGTTGGGGAAGCCACCGCGATGCAGGGTTTCAGTACCTGGATGCCTGCACCAATGCCTTCCGAAGTGTTTCAGCCGTTGTTGTTCTACCTTATAGTGCGTCCCTCAATAATAGGTCGAGCGGGGAGTTATTTCAATTCGTCTTACTGCCGAGGTTGACTTTAAACTTTTTTATGAAGTTTATCATTTTGGTAATGTTGTCCTTTCAATCTTTTGCCTGTGACGCTGCGAGTAGAGATAGGTATGGTTATTAAGGATATACTAGAGACTTAATTGGCTTTGATTTAGCAAAAAAGACATCTGAAGAAACCAAGTAGCCACCCAATTTCTAATCATGTCTTCGGAAACAGCACTCACAATTTCCAAGAGTGCACCTTTTCTGATGGAGCAGTAACAAAACTAGAACTTATTTAATTTTTTGAAACAAATTAAAAAATGCTGGATAAATTCTTTCTCATTCAAAATTGCTATTTTTTGCTAAAACGAAGCGAAACAATTTGGCCTGAGTCCCATTGTATGTGCGCTAAAGAAGTGCTCCCACATTGGCAATATTTAAAGCTTTCATGGTATCCATTATCGACGCGTGTGCCTCATTGTACAACAACATCATATACACAAGCACATTCACCTACGCGCAGATTCAATTGTCCGTGTGTGCGTACATGTTTTCGGCGTGTCACGCTACAACCTCAATGATGAGCGTACGCTCGCACGCGCATTAAACAGCTACTTGAGCGAAACGCGCATCAATACAGCGTTAAAAGGATAATGTGGAATCCTTGTTTGTTTCTTGCTGGTCACATTCTAACATTCTAATCTCAAGTTTGTTTATACCAAACAAAGATTTACGCCAATTAGACCACGCTATTTACAACAACAATAATTGCGTGCAACATAAAAGAACATCAGTCAGCTCCACCCCTTCGATTAATGAGTTTGCAAAAATTTTATTGAATATGAAACGTTATCGATGGTGGTGGTGGTGGCGATGCTGGTGGATGTATTGGTAGTGGTGTGCGTTCTTCGTTCTGCTTCGGTACATTAGACGCGTCCGGCCGCTTATTCCTATATATGTACCGTCCCCTTCACTTTTTCACCCTTCTGTATATATGTAAGACCAACTGGTATACGGCTTTGAAGTGATTTCTAAAGATCTAACCGTAGCCATTCAGCAAATTGTCAATATCAACATCCAGAAATAATTGCTGTGATTATGTGACAATTATCTGTGCAACAATAACGATGTCGAAATTTATATCACTAGGGATCGGCTGCTTTGTGGGAAAATGAAGCCACTCGACTTCTGATAGTCGATAAATAATGGCTGTCAGACCATGTGGCTCGGAACAAATGCAAACGTGTGTTTAGGTATTATTAAAAAGTAACTGTACACTGTATTTTAGATATGCAAATCAGTTATGCAGACTCAAAAGGAAAATAAATACTTCTCAAAATAATTAGTGGTTTTACTTTTACTTACTTATAAAACACTATCTACATGCTTACTATACATCCATAATTCAAAAGGATTTTTTTTTCCACAGAAAAATCGTCCTCTCTGTGTTCGTCTTCATCCACGCCGCATGCGATAAGCACGAGTAGTGAGAATCATCGTAGCTCCAGCAAATGCATAGCCGGTAAGTTCACCATTTTATATTTTATGCATATAAATTTGTAAAGCATAATTTTATAATTAGTATAACCTCAACTCCACTTATTACCGCTATGGGAACTTACGTGCGTAACAATATGCATTTGCCGCAGAATTCCCAAAAAAGTTTTCTTGCCGTTTCTGCGCAGCTTTTTATGGCGCAGCTAGGACAATAACCCATAACGGTAATGATGTGTTGCATAAAGTCGACGATAGAGCGCGTTGTGAATTAATTTTCTTGGTGTTGCAGAATCAATACGAATTCCGTAATACCTATGTATATATATTCATATGGGTATGTACATCCCTGATTGATGATTGAATACAAGTATATCGTCCTTAGACACAGCTTAATGACCTGTTCAAATTTTAAAATATTTCGGGATTTCGCAACCCAAATTTTGCAATCTGACAACTCAAAACCTTGTTTACAGTTACTTAAAATATTCATCTTGGTCAAAAATTGGATTTAAAAAGCGCACACTATCGCGCGATTATTTTTTACCACTTTCGACGTGGACTATCTCCACTACAGTGCATCGATGAATTTAATTAAATTTTTCGCGATGAAGCTCCATCAAGGGCCAGTGTTTATCGTTTGTATGGTGAATTCAATTGAAGTCGTAGTCCACTCCAATATGTCGTGGAGGTTATTAAAAATCAGTTCTAGTTCCGGAAACTATTGATGTTGTGCGCAAACTTATATTGCAAGATCGTTATGTTACCTAGCATATAGTAGATTAATATTGCCTGAATATTTCATTGTAAACAAAAAATGTTCCACTGGGGATATACACAATTTGTTGATCGCTCAAAAAAGGCTGATGACGATTGGTCGAAGGAAATGTTAAAAACAAACGACAACGGAGCTTGAAAATATGTCTATGACAACGTGACAGATGATGAATCATGGATTTATACGCATGAGCCCGAAAGTAAACAGCAGTCGGCTGTATGAGCGTTTCAAATGAATCGAACCTGGCGAAAGCTGTTCGACCAAGAAGCACTTCCAAGGAAATGGTTGCCTGTTTTTTGGGGGAAACGGAACAACGACACCACTAGTCAACGCATTTGAAGAATCTGGCCTAATGTTTCGAAGAAGAGAATTGATTTTCATTCATCCTTTTTGAATGCGTTCACATATGGACCCTTTTGTCGCCCAAGCCTGTTTTTTGTAAGCGAGGGAATGACAATGAAAGGCACTTTGTCGTTCTTGATCGGGTGGCACGCTTTGTGTTCTTGTTCATAATATTTCACTACTACCAAATGCGGCATTCATTTTGAAATTCCTTTTATGGTTGCAATTGCGCTCGGTTTCATCTGAATACTACATGTCTTGTAAATTTCCTCAAAAACCGTATTGTGAGAATTTTGGAACTTCAGAATTTGCGTAGCTTCTAGTTCCTAAATTTTATATTCTTAAATAGAAGACATTTTGTAAAAATTCACCTTTGTTCGAACCATCTCAAGAAACTAGTAGGTAGGTAGATAAAGGGGGGCGGCAGAACATCCTTGGCCCTGGGCGCCCAAAGTTGTAGCTACGCCACTGTGCATGATATAATAGAAATGTTTTAGAAAAGAGTGAACAAGGATACAAATCAGCTGATGAACGCAGTCTTTCAGAGAGCTTGCGATTTAGTTTATGAAAATGGCGTAGAATACACAAATTTGGTATCAGGGTTATTAGATTACATCGGTGGCCTGGGTATATTTCTATACCTCTTAACTAATGGTTAAAATAAGAGAGATAATGATATAATAATATATAGCGCAGATGGTACAAAATAAAAGACGACTTCGAAGAATTTGGTAGAATAGCAGAAATCCGGTTGACAAACCAGGCTAAATAAAGCAATTAAAGAATTAAAATCCAAGTTGGCAGAGCTGAAAGAAGAATCTATTGCAGAATTTCTTAAGAACGCTCATGCAAATAAAAACGATGAATACAATCTGTGGAAAGCTACGAAATACTTGAAACGTCCTCCGAAGCGACAGGTACCGATAAAAGATGAAAGCAACTCTTAGTGTAGATCTGGCAAAAGAAAAGTCGACGGTTTTGGCAACCACCTTGCGAATACTTTCAAGCCTTTTGCTCTCAATACTAACCACCAGCGCCAAAATGTTCAGACTTTTCTTGAGAGTCCATGTCAAATGGATAAACCAATACATTACGTAACACTCACTGAAGTACAATCAGAAGTGTCAGTTGAAAATTTCTAATTCGCCTGGCCCAGATAATATTGATGCATGGACAATCAAACAATTATTACAATTTAATCTTTAATTGTGGTTTTAGGCTAAGTCACTTTCCTACGCAATGGAAATGTGCCGAAATTATAATGATTCCGAACCCAAACAAGCCCGAGAATGAAATAACCTCTTATAGACCAATAAGTTTGCTGACAATATTCTCTAAAATATTCGAAAAAATATTTCTTCGTCGATTGTTGACACTTTTGAATTCCTTATCCGTTATCCCAGACCATCAATTTGGATTCAGGCAACTACATGGAACCCCTGAACAGTGCCACAGAATCATAAAAACCATACAAAAATGTCTCGAAGAGAAACAGTATTGTTCGGCAGTTTTCTTAGACATTCAACAAGCTTTCGATAGAGTCTGGCATGAGGGGTTGTTATATAAAATAAAAATTAAATTACCAGCTCCACTCTACCTATTTCTTCGGTCATACCTAGATTGCAGACATTTTTACGTTAGAATTAATGATGACACTTCCGACATATATGAAGTCAAAGCAGGTGTTCCGCAAGGGAGCGTGCTTGGCCCAACGCTGTACACGATTTTCACTGCCGACATGCCAATAATAAACGACGAAAATATAACTGTTGTCACATATGCGGACGACACCGCCATTCTTGCATCTGCTTACTCTGCAAACGAAGCGTCTGAAACTGTTCAAAAACAACAGAGCGCAGTTGAATCCTGGCTTCGAAATTGGAACATTATGGTAAATGAAAGAAAATCAGCGCATGTTACCTTCACCATGAAAGCAGGAGATTGCCCCAGCGTCAATCTCAATCAAACAATTATTCCAGATTGCACTAGCAATAAGTACCTCGGAATGCACTTAGACAGAAGACTAACATGGCAGCAACATATAAAAACTAAACGAGATCAGTTAAAAATCAAGACGAAAAAAATGACCTGGCTAATGGGACCCAAATCGAAACTTAGTCTATATAAAAGCATTTTAAAACCGATTTGGGCATATGGAATACAAATCTGGGGAACTGCAAGTAAATCGAACGTAGAAGTAGTACAAAGATATCAGTCGAAAACACTCAGGTTGATTGCAAACACTCCATGTGAATTGTGATATATAGTACAAATCTAATATTTCAAATGCATTTATGTATGTATTATTGACAAATTGCAATTTTAGCATCAAAGTGAATCTTAGATATAATAACATTTGCTTATTGTCAAACGACCGATTGTAAATAAAATGAAATAATAAAAAAAATATATATAATTGATGAAGCAATGAAGGAAGGACTCTCGTCTTTTTTCTTGACTTCTCACACGGAAGGCAAATTATTTGGTGTTTCTGTCGCAGTATGGGGCAAACGATGGTTCTCTTTGAAATCTCTCCCATGGAGATTAAACAGAAAATTGTCTCTACCTTAATGCTTCTTAGCTCTTCTTTGGTATTGTGAGTTTAGTAAACTATTGCTTCAAGTTTTTATGTAAACTGTGCATGTTTTATGTAAGTCTACATGGACTTACTCCCGGTCCACTCAGGTCTGGTGTACTCAGTATTGACCAGCAGATGAAAGTCTCTATCCGGGATCTTTACCGAGATCGAACTCTATAGTTATTTTACCAAACCCATCATTATTATAATTATCTTAGTTTCTTATTCCAAAAGGCTAATCGCTTATTAGGGAATTTAGAGTTCCGTAATGGTCTCCTAATCTACTTATTGTTTACTCAGATTTTTGAGAGCAATCGAGATTCTCATCAATAAATAAACAAACGAGATATCAGTGACGACTTTAAGCACTTTAGCTTGACTAATCGCCGATTTAAACAATCCCCTTGTCATCCACTTCAACGTTATATGCTTGACAATGGGACTCTCTCTCATCGCTGAATGCAGCTCAGATAGTGGGACGCGTGGACGCACAACGGGGCAGTGCAGTGGGAAAGTTTGTAAACAATTGTCAAGATGATTTGATTAACACATTGCTACTGTAAACATACATGCGAAAAAATCACAACACAACAACAAGTAATCGCTCGCTTAAGTGCACTTCAGCGGTAATCCTATTAAAAATGGCATGTAGCAGACGTTCACTGACAGTTTACTGGCTGAAACACCCCAAAGAAAGTCAAATTCGACACACACACACTCACTAATAATAGAATAGACTGTGTCATACAAGTCAGTGCAGTGCAGAACTATTATTGCTGTTGTTGTTGATGATGGTGGTGGTACGCAGTAAAGCTGACTCTTGGCATTGTTGCTGGAACAATGAAGCTAATCGAGGAGATCATAAAATGATCAAAACGCAATTGAAAGGCACGCGAACGCAGTGGAGTGAGGTGAGATGTGGGCTGAGCGGCAGCGGGTTACGGAACAAGATTTTGCTGGTACACGAATGGTTAGCGTGGGAAAAGCGGTACGAGTAAAAAAATAGCAACAATTAATAAAAGTGTGCGTTTGAGCAATAAATTTTCGTGAATTGATTTGTTGAAGTGGAATGAGAGAGTCCGTGAACGAACTAGTTGGAAGCGTGATTCAGCAGCGTAATACATGTGTAGGGTGTTCTTAAAAGCTTTTTAGGTGATTTATGAGCATAAGTTAGTGCTGGATATTGAAAATGTGATTTCATGTGTAAAAGCCAATTGAGTATTAGGAAAATATTATACACAAATATTGATTACACTTGAATAGGGAATTCATTGAAAAAAGAATGAGCCTTGAAATTACGTAGAAAATAAATAAGTTTATATATTATATATGATAATTTTATTATGCAGATTTTCAAATTAATATCAAAAGATGACTAAAATGAGTCTAAGAAGTGAAACCAAGACTATTGAATAGACTAAAGGTAATACAATTTCAAAGGCAAACATATTTTTTTATGAAAATATAATAGCAGAATTGGATTACAAGCTTGTTGCAAGGACTCTTTGAGACTGGCTGATCCCATTTTTAAGGTATAATTGATATGTATGCTTAAACGTGTGTGTGCAAACAATCATGATAATTTTTGTGTTTTGAAAAAAATATTTATTAATTCTTCTACATTAGTACTGCCGTCTACAAAATATTCTCCTATCTATATTATGACCTTATGCTAGCTCTTCTTGCAACCGTCGAAACACTTCTTAAACTCGATTGTTGGGATAGCCATTAGCTTTTTCCGCGATTTTCATGTGTCTTGTAAAACGACGACCCTTTAAGTTTCTCTCTATTTTTGGAAACAGGAAAAATGTACCTAAAGCCATGTCTGAATATGGCGGCTGGTGTCGTTTCAATATTGTTTTTGGCCAAAAATTCACGAACAAGCAACGTTTTAACAAAATAAAATCGTTAAAGCTGAAAATTTATCGTTCAGGGATATCTACATCAAAAAATGTTGATAATCGAATCCTCCTGCGAAATTTAAAATTTTAAAATTTCGTTTATTCTCAGAATACACATAAACCTCTCAATAATCTTACTATTTTCTATATTCTATTAGAGGACCCGTCCACATTTTACTGTGGCTGTTACGTACATAGGTAGTACTACTAATACCATCTATATGATTTCTATTATTTAGATTATAACTATTAGTTAATGAGAAGGTGAGGCAACTTGTGTTAGTATACAAAAAATAAATCAAAAAGTATTTCCTGCCTTAATAAAGCATTGATTTTCATTTTTTTGTAAAAATTTAGATGCTCCGAAAATATGTATTATAATAGTTATGTAGTACATTTTAATTCTGAAATGAACAAAATGTTCCGAATCGAAAGTTTCCCAGCCTCTTTGACAATTTCGCGAAGTCCCTTCCACCTCACTACCCAAAACATAAGTTTAGCGCTTTTAAATAGTAGAACATTTTCCATATTGTTTCGATCAGCACTAATACCAACAAAAACGAGGCACAATCGGAGTAACAATGAAAACAACAACAATTACATTATCGACAACATCAACATGACATGATTTATGATGGCAACTCGCGTGCAATCTCGGACACTCATTGCTTCTAACACACACATGCCCATATGGGTATGCATATCATTGCCGTTCACCACCGTTCGACCTGCAACGGTAACACGCACCGTCAAGCACCAAATCACCAACTCATGAAAGCAAACGAGTAATAAAGCCAAAAGCAAAAAGGTCCCAAGGGATGATAATGACTTTGGAAAAAGTCAAGCGTCGGTTTCTCCTAGGGCGGAGAGCGAAAAGTGGCTAATGGTCGCAAGTGAAGTGAACTGCGAAAAGGGCCATGCATAAAAATATTTACACATATAATAAAAATTCATACGAAACCGAACACAAACACACACACATTTACTATATTGCCATAAAGAGCTTGAGCTTCTGGCATGCTGTGTCTCTTATTGTCGGAGGTGGTAGGAGCAGAACTACATTTGTAAGGTTAGATGCCCATTAAATTTTAATGCGAAATGTGAGAAAATTTTGCAGTGCGAACTATGAAAATATAATATTTAGGAAGCTCTTTCTTAATGCCTTTGTTATGGAAATTTTAATTGCATGGCGAGGAAAGTTTTACTATAAGCTAGAAAGGTCAGTTGAAGTTCAATACAAATCATGAACTTTCGAACTGAGTGGGGGAATTACTGGTATTAAAAAGATTTCGAGGGTTTATGCCTTCTGAGGAGAGGAGGAATGTCAGATTTAGTTTTTGTAACAAATGTATTTATATATTAAATATATCCCCGGAGATTAAAGTTTAGTCACAGTTATTGTAAACTACCTTAGTCCATATTCATACTACATTTGGCCCCTCATAAATTTTTATAGCCGCAACTCATAAAAAAATCAATGTAAATCTTTGAGACGGAATTACCAGTGATCATTCACAGAACTTCCATATCAAAATAATTTTAGAATTCCATCGCTCGTTTTGCTTCTTTCAAGTTAATCTCATTCAACTTTCTTAACTTAGTAAGCTTTAAGCGATAAGAAAAAAAGTAAAGGTTCCCAAATTTTATTTTCATTTGCACAAGTAAATTAAGTCGCCTGCAATTAAAGATGGCTCTTACAGCATTCTAGTTGAAAAAATGCAAATAGTTTTACATTTGCATCTCTGACAAGCCGTCGACAGACGTGCCAACAAGCTAAGCGCGTCAGTGCGCGAAATATGACATGAGAAACTTGGCACCGAATTTCATTTCATAAAATTTTAGTACCTATTGTATAACGCACAGCACAGAAAATTGCCAAATATTAAAAAAAACGTTGTTACTGTTCATCTCCATTCACTATTCACCATTTTCCATTTATTTTCAGAGCGTATACTCGTTTATACGCATGTTTCTATATATTTATGTAGGTACGTGCTTGCCAAAAAGGCGACGCTTTCATTTGGTGAATTAAATTTCAACTTTAGCGGAACACGCGGTGCCAATAAGGACACCGTGGATAAGCGGCTGCCCAAAATGAATGCTATGCTCTATACTCTATACTAAAGGTACGGAATACCCAGCAGTGAGGCTAAAAACTGGTCTTATTTATACCGGTTTCTAACTAGAAATTTCTGAATGAAATTAAACTAGCCCGAAAAACATTAGATTTATATTGATCAAAAATTTATTAAAGGATTATTTGATTTTTTAAATCAATTATGGGTGTTAAAATAAAATATATGTATGTAAGACTAAAATTGGTAAATTTAAGGCCCCCAAATTTATTACAACTTTAAGTACATTTACTAAGAAGGCTACTACGTGGCTAAATTTTATGGAAAAAAATTGTTTGGGGGACTAGTTCGGCGTGTAGCTGATAAAAGTTGTAAATTACCATAGTTTACCTTATTCTATAAAGGTACGGTGTAAGATTTAAAAAACTCTCGCTAATTTATATGTATGCTCAAAATGCCTTTTGTCAATATTCTAAATATTCTAAAATGGTACTAAATGTGTTGTAATATTTTTTTAAATATATTTCCATTTAATGTCGAGACAATTTAATTTATATTAGTAAGGAACTTTCCAAAATTCAAGTCTGGACATATTTGACGGTGAAATTCGCACCACTCGCCGCATGCTGTTAGATAATTTCATGCTGTCCTATGTTATGTATACGCACATACCCTGCAGGAAAAACGACCAAGAGTTGAATGTGCGCAATTATATCGCATTTACATGCAGTATTCCTTGGAATAAAGTTTTTTCCATAAAATTACATCGATGAGAAGTGTTGCTACATTTCTTTATGATCCAACCTCTGAGTAGTTCTAATACTAAGATTAACAATTGAAAGTAAGGAGCGGTAAAGTTCGGTGCAACCATATGGTATATAAGCTGCATTCGTTTCGTTAAGCATTGGAGAGTGGATGATCGAACAAGCTGTTATAGTCGCTCAAGTAAACTTGCGCTAACCTGACTTATGTTAGAGACGTAATTGTGTTCTGCTTTCTTCTCTTTGGTAAAAAGTGCTTCTTTGCACACCAAAAACCACCGAGCTTGGAAGAACGTTCACTCTTTACATTTTCTATAAATAACAATAATTCGTTTCAAATCTAAAGTTTTTAAAATCTATTTTTATTAATTTTTTACACTTACGTGTATTTTAAGCATTTATTGTACTAAAAACTGTTAAAGACCGCCTTCAAAAATGGCGAATCGAAGACAGCTTTTGTCTATTTTGGTTGAGATATGTTTGCTAGATATGTATGTGCATATATTTATAGAAGAGTGGATTTTATCAAATTTTCTACTAATAATTTTTCTATGTAATAATAAAGAATATGTGTATATATGATCAATTAAATATGTGCCTGCCTAAATTAAGGCTCTCCCTATTGGGTATACACAGTAACGTCATGAACATACATATGTACATATGTGTATAATATGTGTACTTGTATATATGAATTTGTTTGCACTTGAAGTTACGAATTCGGCTTCAGTCAGTTGTTTTTGTAAGAACAGCTGGTGGCTGAGCCAAGCTCAAATCGTCTGTTCGCCTTGGTGTCAGCGTTTGTGTCGCCGCTACTGCCTCCACTGCTGACGATGCCGAAGATTATGTCGATTATTCAGGCTGATGATTATCAGCTAAATGTTCTATGCAATGCCGTTTGTGCCGTGAAGTTTATTAAAATCCAAATGCTTATGTTACAAAATTAAATTGCGAATCGCTGTGCTGACTGCTGAGCGCTTACTGGTGTTTTGGCCCACCATAAGAAAGAGGAGGGGAAAGTAATTTGTGCCTGAATATTTCGTTGAGCGGCCGGAAATTAAATTACGTAGATGGGTGTGGTGTTACAGTAAATGAAATTGGGAGCAAAAACGGTTGTGGAGTGGCGGGAGTGCCATGACGAAATTTGTTCAGAATGTCGAAGTCTGAAATTATTATTAAATTGCTGAGAATTCGTTCAGCAGTAACGGTATTAAGAAAAAATGTTGCAGATATTTAAACATTTAAATTAACTTAATAGAAAGTGTGATCGTAAATTTACACGGGTTAAAAGGCAATTCATTCCAAAAAGCATCAGGAAAGCACGCTCATCAAACCTGGATATGTGCAGGCTACGTATGTATTTCGCATATGAATGTGTATGTATTTTGCACATAAATACACGTATATAATTGCGCGTTCCTCTAACATACAAACACCGTTTACCTCAAAACGGAAACGGAACTTCCAACCGGAGGTAACGCTGTCGAAACGTCTCCGGCTGAGAAACCGCATTGCCGACGCGCGCAACAGTCAACGCGCACAAATCGCTATTGCCTTTGCATTGCCATTTCGAAACATTTTGCATTAGATTTGTGGCCATTTTCAGCTCTCCCGTCGCTCAACCCGGCGTGGCGGCATTTTTCCTCTACTTGAAGTGACCAATAAATATTTGTTGACCATTTACGCGCAATTTACTTGTCAATGCGATTTATGTGTCTATGCGATTTTGTCTCGACAAAGTGCGAGAGAAGCGTGTGTGTGCGCCGTAAGTCTAAGTCGAAGTGTACTGCTAAATGTTGTAGTGTCGATAGTTTAATTTATGGCTATTGCCCTGACAAAGTGAAATTGTGGCAATTTTCGTTGAGGTCACTCACTTTCGATAGCTGACGTTCAAATGTTGAAATGGGAAACTACTAGACGCTGTGGTATGATGATGAAAGAGTTTAATATCTATGGATACAAACTTTGTTTAGAACACTCGTTCCCATTGGCCAAAAAGTGAAACAGCAAAACAATTCTTCATAAAGAAGAACAGATAGTAATCCTTTGCTGCCAGGTCCGGATGGCTTGAGGCTTTAATACATAGAGCTTTTTCTGTAACTATAAAATACGATATGTTTTTCCTTTTATCCAGTTAAAACAATACTGCGTCAGACAATAGAAAAACTATCACAGATGTTTCTTCGACACAAAATCGATAAAATCTTATTTGATCCTATAAACATAGCGTAATGCGATCGCACTTTACAAAGTAAGATAAGGATTTCTAAGTCATCTATTGGCCAAGCGTCGCCACTATTTCCGAACTGGTCGTTCGGATCTATTCAAACAGACCTATCAAAATCAGAATTTAACCTTTTTTTCTTGTTTTCTTATCATTGCGTTTAAAGTCCTTAGAAGAAATTGTTTACATGGTTTCTTCATTTATTTCATGGAATTTCCAATGAGGCAATCAATACATATTACCGCTGTCTTCAAAGTTTTGTATGCGGCAAACCCATCTAAAATCTATAGGGGACTAAGGTTACGTGCTAATGAAGACATCACGATCCAATATTACATTTTCGTTAACTAAATAGAGATGACAGGCGAATTTTCGTTTTTATATATGAATGTGTAGTTTATTTAGCGCGTGGGAAGCATTGCGCTCTACTGAAGGGATGACATGCAAGTGGCAGGTAATATAAAAATCATACACGTTCTTATTGGGAACTCGAAATGACAAAGTCAATCTGCGCAATTGACAGTGGCCATGGCCTGTCGACGATTTGCCTATGTGCGCACATATATACGCACACCCATATCTACATATACTGTATATCGAGTTACCCGGCTGTCTATGGCGAGCTGTAACCGCAGTAATTTATAGCGTTTGACACGTGAACTCAACTGGTAGCGCCGCCACCCCTGCAGTAGCTCGCTGCGTGGACACACGACAGTCACCAGCCACCAGTCAGCAGATAGCAAACACCGTACGCTGCTGTCAACCTGAACTCATTGCATTGCCCTCTCCTCGTTCTGGTTGCAATGTTAATTGTTTGTTTGCTGTTTGTTGTCATTGCTGGTTAAGTGTTGGGGTGGGTTTGACTTAGCGGTGCCACAATGTGTGATTATCAGTTTTACTAGATGATGTGTCACGCATTTTTTCGGCTACTCTGTTCTAGAGTGTGTGAAAGTTATTGTGCCACAAATAAATTTCCCAAAAAAATCAACAATGCAACATTGACATTTTTTAATATGATCATACCAAGTACTGCCGTTTGTTGTTTTCCAGTCGGGCAACAATTGTTGTAGGCCAAAAGGGTGCATCGGCGTCTTTTGTGTCAACCAATTACGCAATTATCGGTTGCATTGTTCAGTCGCACTAGTAATCGGACAGTGACAATATGTTGAAGGTCGTTTACGTTTTATAATTTGTTTGCAGAGACAACGTGTTGTTGTGAGGGTCCACTGTGCGACAGTTAGATAATTATTTAGTGTGGGAAATTCTCAAAGACTTTTTGTAAATTTTTCTATGGGAAGCTTATTTTTGTGTATTTTCGTGTATTGTAACCCGAACCAAGTTGGTAATTGGAGTTACAACCTCAGTATGTTTAAATATGTAATCAATCTCCCTATGCATTCTACACTGGCCACTGCAAGCTGAAGAAGCACTTACACAACATGGGCCTAGCTTTTAGCGTAAATTGCCGGTTCCGCGATAGAGAGCTTGAAACACTAGAACATCTGCTAATTGACTGCATACCGGTCCGCAGACGAAGGTTAAAAGCCTTTGGATTAATGTTTCTAAATAGGGATCACATCGCTTTGCTGGCGTCCAGCAGTTTATTGGACTTTATCAATATACTGGGGCTAGGTGGGTCTTTATGGGTTAGACGATCGCGCACTAGACCTAAGGTTGCAGTGCAATTAGTCAATCAACCCGATATATTAGGAAAGTTAATTTTTTGCAGTATTTAAATTTTATTTTGCGAAAAAATAGCTTTTTTTGTTGAGCTCTGATATATTTTATAGAAAAAGATTATGAAATCTCATATTTGTGTTTCGAGCTCAGGTTTGATTTCGATATAAATAGTGCTAAAACGGAATCATATGCCGAATTCAATTACAATGCTTGGCTGTGGTTTTACATGGAAAATAACCTGACATTGTCAATTTTTTCTGAACGAGAAGGGTTTTCTCTATCTTCCAGAAGGCACTTGTGTTACACTTTGATCATATGTAGTTTGATGTAGTTGAAGAATTTTTGATCGAGTTTGTATAGCATCTATATCTGATATACGTAGTGGTTTATTATCGGCGGATCACACAAATGAGCAGCATCTTGGAAAGAAACGAACGTGTACAAAATTTAATTTAGCTATCTTTAAAACTGAGGGACTAGTTCGCATATAAACAGAGATTCGTTATAGATGCTAGGGCTGGAGAATACGGTGGCTGCGGCACCATTAATTTGTGGGGATAATTGTTTCAACATAAGGCAACAACAATGGAAAATCGAATATAAAATATGCGCCGACTAACAGCAGGTTTCAAGATTCTAGCGACATGGGTCCTACAACCAAAGTGGTGATCTACTGGGTGATGATTAAATGGGTTATGGGGGGAACACTTCTTCAGTCTCTTGAACGGCAGTGTAAGTGTAGCATCTGGAGATGGCGAACCCGATTCCCTAATCGATAACCATGGAATAGATGTTTCATTGCCCGACTATGATGATGCTCAAATAGCTGAAGAACAACAAAGCGACAGGGGCCGATGGATTGCCGGCCGAGCTGTTCAAATACGGCGGCGAAGTATCAGTTCTACGTGCAACCATCCGCTTCTTTGCAAGATATGGTCGGATAAAAGCATGGCAGACGATTGTAACCTAATCTGCACAATGCAAAAAAGGAGACCCAAACAATCTTCGTCGATTAAAGTGGTGATAAACCTCCTTAATATCGCATACAAGGTCTTAACGAGCGTAGTGTAAAACGCTGAAGCCCACCGTCAACCAACTGATTGGACCTTATTAGTTTGGCTTTAGACCTGGAAATCTTCTACACAATCTTCTGGAAGAGTTTATAGCTGCTGGAATACACCGATCATGTTTATGTACATAATTGGCCTCAACAACAGTGAATAAAACGTTGAGCTGTAAGAGATAGTTAAGCGAATCAAGAGACAGCATCTGCGCTGGCTAGATCATGTTGTCCGGATGGAAGAGAACACTCCAGCTTTGAAGGTTTTCAATTCAGTATCCGCTGATGGAAGCAGAGGAAGAGAAGGTCTCATTCAAAAGCTAATTTCACTATATTCAAGTAGTCACCAAGTAGGAAGAGAGGAAACATTTCCGTAAAGGAAAAGGAAGGAATCAAGGGCTTCATTGGTGCAGCAACAATAATAAATTTGAGAATTATTTTTATTTTGATTAGTAAGTATTTTATAATCTATATGAGAAAAGAATTCCAAATTTGGTTATGATTTACTACGTTATATATATAGTACAAGCATGCCTCTACAAAATTTCGCAATATATATGTATACCAACATATAATTAAAAACACAGAACTACTCACCATAAGCAGCAAAAGTATTTAGCCATGAGCCATAGCCAAAAATGAAAGAATAACTGCGTAACACATTAAAGGCGGAAATAAGTAGCTGCCACTCAACAAATTCGCATTATTGCATTTTGATCCGCAACGAAAGTTTGGTTTACGCACAGCAACGGGGCATGGTCACACCACAGTGAGCGACCAAAAGTACCAACATAAATATAAGCACAACAACAAAGGCAACAATAACAATAGTTATGCCGAAAAAGAGCAGAAAAAAAATTCTAAAAAAAAAATTACTAAAAAAACAGCAATGAAGGAGCGGGCGTTGCTAAAATCATAATAACAACAAGAATTTTATAAGCCAAGAAACAGTTAAGTTACTGAAGAAATGAGCAATAGTTGGTGGTGGAAGCTGGTGGTAAAGCGAGCGACACGTGCCAATCGCGTGTTATATCATTCATACGTCATTAATGGGCACGTGTTGTTGTAACAACAACAATAACGCAAACAAATATGCGCACACGCAACTATATCAAGAGTATATGTGTATTTTGTTGTTGTTATTATTATTATTTATTGTTGTTGTTTTATCATTTATTGTTGTTGTTGCATGTTAGTTAATGTTTGTTGTTGATTTAGCAGAGCGTTGGCAGCCGTACAAATATCGTGTTGCAAGCAATATTGCCGCAACACAGCGCCAATATGTTGCTTAAGAAAACAAATCGCACACTGATTGCGTTTCTTATTATTAAAACGGTCGCGCGCAATCAAGATAGTGAACGCAACGTATATCTGCGTACAAATAATACTACGACGATTTGTGGACCAGCGACTGGCTACTGACCCCTCTGGCTCCGGTGAGCATTAGTAATGCCGGTTGATTGAGCCATGAGCGAGCTGTGATGTTTGCGTTGATGTCTAGTTGACTTTCGGTGTTAGATAATCAACACGCAGCAAGTGCGGGCGGGGCAGGGACGTGCTGGTGGCGTTGTACAAGCGCAAGAGAAGGCGTGTTTTTGCGCCACCCAACAATAACAATGAGGGTAAATGGCATTTCGGTCATAACATTGAATGATGTTTAATGGATTGGAGTATAAGTTTAAACTAGTACCAGTACTAGCTGTGTGTGTATGCATTTGTATATATGCATTTGCGCACATTAATTCAGAAAATGTGTCGGTAATTAGCATACAACGCCTCGAAGCATTACTTTAATGTGCCGCACTCTTCGCGCACTTAGCTCCAAGGGTTATTATTTGCTGCTCGGACATTTTGCACGCTCGGCTACGCTTAATGCGTTCAACAGCAAATTGCTTTTGGACCACCCACACAACTTTAGAGCTTGGTCACGGTGCCATGAAGCATGAAGTAAATGTCTAGAATAATATACATTCTATATTCTAGGTTCTTTGCTTAGCACGTAGCTTAAATCCCATGAATGTATGGAATGTATGTGCATGTGTGTGTTAGAACCTCTCATTAGTTACCACAAACGCCTTTATTCTACACACCCAGAACAAAATATTTAATTGCTTGCCATGGCGTATGAGTAACGTGGTATTACTCTATTAAATACACATAAGCCCTTGTAGGTGTGTATAGGATGGTGTACGTGTGTGTGAAGTTAACATTACGCAACGGTAAATAAATGATATTAAACTTCGGCAACAATTTGATTTGAGTGACTACACCAACAATGTATATATGTATAGATATATATATTATTTTAGTATTTCTACAACTACACTTTTCGTTTTTCTTTAAGGCATTCTTCTGATTTGCTCCTTTTGCCTTTTTTGTTACAAAAAGTAGGAATTTCAAGTGTGCACAAGTTCAATTTACGTGCCGCTTTAAGTCAACATACACACAAATCCACAAAGCACCGTAAGCACACTGCCATGGTTGGCAGTAGTTGCAAACGGGATTGCGATGTCTATGTGGATAGGTGCGAGCTATTGGTGGGGTTGAAATGAATGGCTCGTAAAGAGATTGCCTTTGGCGTTTGCAAAAGTTTGCTTTCTATTTTTGCTCGTTTTTGCTTCTCAACTTTGGTTGTTGTTGTTGCTTTGCGGTGTTTTTAATTTTGTTTTTTGTTTTTCAGTGAACTCAAAAATTAATTAAATACCTCACACTTTTCATTTCCTCTCACAACGCCGGCTACTGGCACGCTGGCGTCAAAATGAATTTTCCAGTACACAGCCTAAGAGGAGCAAAATCACTGGCTGCTTTTGACTTGGTGTGTGTGTATGAGTATGAACATTTATACGCATGTATAAGTTTGTGCACGCAGCAGCAAGACTGGTAGGAAATTTAAGATTTGTTTATGAAGTAACATCTATTTTCGATTTGGCCCAAATTTCTGGTATCTCAATGATTTCACTTTCGCATTCTCTCGTTTTTCAATTTCATTTGAAAAACAATAATAATTCCTTTCAGTAATGAAGAAATTTTAGGAACTTACTGAATTCCTCTATAATAGTAAATAAAAATGCGAACTTGAGAATCTTAACAAAACATTGTCGAAGAAGGTTTCTTTAAGCTCTTTTTAGTTAATATGCTCTCATTATTCTGACATTACACCCCGAAAAATATGTAAATATATATGAAAAAATATGGTTTTCCTCAGCCATCAAATGATGTTATAAGGTGCTTTTTTAACTTTATACATTGTAATCGGACGGTAAATGCGTCAAAATAAGTATTTCACGAGGTTGCTTCTTATATTTCGGGAATAACAATTTATATATTATATTTTTGATATCATTTCATACTTTTGACAAACGACCATCATTTGCGTTGTTTACAGTCACTTAAAACATTCATTTCGTCCAAAAATTGGAATAATATTGCGAACATTTTTGCTCTATTATTTTCTACAACCTTCGTCGTGGATTAACTGAGCAACAGTATATCGATGAATTTAATTCATCTGTATAAAGGACTAGTGTTTAGCGGTTGTATGGTGTAACTAATCGAGGTCGTAAATTACTCTAAAACGAATTTTGTGAATGTCGTAAAAACTAGATGTTGTTCTGGAAACTATTGATGCTCTGCGTAAAGTGATACTGAAAGGTCGTCATGTGACATTTTTTGTCATTCAAAATGGTAAACCGATCAGAATATGAGTGAAAATATTTCACTGAGTGTTATAAAACCCCATGTTATATGAAATAAGTCGATGCATAATCGTATGCATTTCTATTCTTATTCCTTCTGTTTTTGATATCGAAATTGTGTGAAGTTTGCTAAAATGTCCAGCAGAACAGACATAAGTTACGAAACAGTTTAATCTCCTTTATATGAAAAACGATGAGATGAGATGAGATGAGAGAAAGAATGAGACATATTTTTAAGCAAATTACACAACGAAACAAAATATTTCGTCGACCAATTGATTTTTGGCTATGGCAACTAAATTGATTGATAACATCGAATTTCGCATACAAAAACTAATTTTCTTTAAACTTTGAAATAATTGAAATTGATAACTTTTGGGAGATATTACTACTTTGATGGAAATGTAATGCGAAAAGATCATTTATTTGCGTTTCGTATTTAGTGCGTAGTAACTATTATCTATCTTTGAGATAGTAATTAATTTGTATTAACAAGAATAAGCCCAAGGGAAAATAATTTTTTGTATAAGAGTATAAAGCAACAAGGGAGCTTTGAGAAAACAGGACCTAATTAAAGATTAGATAGATTTCATAGAAATTGTCCGACTAGGCGCTTTATGTACATATCAATATTTGCGAGTTGTTCGAACGTACAAGGTATTTATACGCTAAGCTACAAGCTTTAATATCCCCATAACTAAATGACGTGCTAAGGGTACATAATATGCATACATATGCACATTGTATATGTTTATGTGTATATAAGTGCTTGTAGTTATGTCGAAATGTTTAATTTGCAGGCGTTACTAATGACTTGCATACACCGATACACACATAAATATACCCATTTACACATACATATACTTGTATAAGAACATACAAAGCTTACTACAATCAGCTAGTAAGTCAGCGGCGTGAGTGGGCACCACTTAACTGTTCCTTCCTCTATCATATGGCAACGGTGTGCGTAGAACTCATTCGCATTCCTTGCCATTCATTCTCAAAGACTCCTTAGCCTACAATCAAAAACACAATGACACACGCCCAAACGCTTAAGGAAAGTTAGAGAAAAAATCGTACTTATTGAGCGCAGTGTCGCCGGCCCGCCTTGAACCGACCGCTCAATCGTCCCGTTGGTACTTGGGCGCTGCACCCACGCTTTGCGCCTCACGTTTGCGGCTACATGAGTGTTTAAAGTTAGTAGCTGTTTGCCTGCATTATGAGCACCATAATAGTTGCCACCAACTAGTAGCATATCCCTAACTAAAGAAATATGTAAACATACACATACATACATATATATATATATATCTATGATAGTTGGTATAGCATGGAGCTGGAGCCACCATTGTGTTGCTCAATCTTCACGCTAACGAAGCGCCCCACTAGTCACTGCTCAACGCCACCAAGTCTTGTGTCATAATGAAGGAAAGAGCAAGCCAGCGTCTGGGCATGCGAGAAAGAGAGTGCGCGCGACGCGAGGAGTTTGACGTGCTGTGCGATGGTGGATACCCATTACCCCAGCAATATTTATATGTGTGTTGGAGTGCGGCGACAATGACGACGAAACGGTAATATCCTTGTGTTTGGTGGAAGGAAAAAGGAAGTGGATAATACATCCGTCCTTGTTGCTTCGTGTGTCACCCACTAGAAAGGGCACCGCACGCTTACTTCGTGCTGTTGGTGCTGGCAATGGTGTTGTGGAGCCGTTCAGCGGAGAGAGGCTTCGAATTGCCATACACATCCACACAGAAAATGGTGTGTGAGAAGTTGATTTCGGAATAGGTATTAATTTTTTATCGAGTTGTGGCGCTACGATTGAGTTTTTATGCTGAAATTCTGAATCCTTCTTAAAATTTTGACTGATCTTGAATTTTTATTTTTCGTTCCTTTTTTGAAATTTTCAGTATTAATTACTATATAGTACATATATTTGATTGAACTCTTATTTCCGTTCTTGTAATATTCCCCTATCCCTGTTCTTGTCCTTAATGTTGTTGTTTGAGAGGCACCGAGATTGATTATAGTTGATTATAGAGCTTACAGTAAATTGATATTTTTGTATTAGAAGTAGCTTTTTATTCAGTGGTCGTAGGCTACAATAGTTTCATACATTTAATCTATATTTAACGATGTTAGCATTTTCTGATTAGTTTTGATGATAATAATAACAAATAAATGTTGGAAGAAATAAATATAAATTTAAAGAGTAAAAATTGGGTTCATGAAAATGGTTCTAAATATTTCTTTACTTTTGACAAAAGTAAGACTTCCACGTATAACCACAATATTACAGGTATAGTGATATATACGCTTATTAACCTAGACCGCACTTGCAGGCTTTCAGCGGTGCGCAATTTTGCATATCACATTTGTATATATTTTTATTATTTTTCAATATTAATTTGTATGTTTTTCAATAATTTGGCAAAAATTTCCGACTATTTTCCTTGTGCGTTTCCTTTCTTCCTACCCACATATCCTGTCTATTCGCACGCCAGCACCGCACGCGCTCTCACTCTCTCTGCCAGCAGTTGAATCTCTCGTCAACTCATTGATGCGTAGAAACATTTGTAAAGCTCGTTTTTGTATTGAGAATAACCAGCGCACACACACGCAGTATGTATTTGTGCATATACAAATGTGTGCGTGCGTCGACTGCTTTTGTGTGCGCGCTGTGCATGTGTGAGTAGGCCACACCTTGTCTTGACGCTGATTGGTGTACCAACGGAAAATGGGTTGTTGGTGTGTGAGCAGGGCTTCAAGTGTTGGTGTTGGCAGCAATATGGGTGCTTTATGCATGTACCGTTATTAATGTTGCATGCTTTGTGTAGTATTAGTGATTCTAGTGTATTTCTCTTGCTATTAACGCGCTAACGCTGGGATTAAGCGAACATGCATACAACAACTGCAGAGCAACACCCCTAAAGTGTAGTTGAGGCTATGAAATCGAAACGACACTAGTGAGCAAAACCAAATGTGCAAACCTTTAGTGGGTGGGTGTTGTACATGTGTGTGTAGCGAAGTCAAGCGTTGAGCCAACCAACCCACATTCACCACATCCGCAAACTCACCCCTGTTGCTGTTGTGCTTTTCGCTCAACGCGGTTGGCACTGGGTGTGTTGGCGGTACACAGCATGGCAGGGGGTTGTTCGGTGTGGCACGGTGCGGTACGGTGCGGCGACTGCAATTGGGCTGCGGCAGAGCCCGGTAACTGGGCAGGATATGCGCGATTTGGTGACGGAATGAAATCAATTGTTACGTTGCCGTGCCACAGATCGGTCGCAATCCGGTGTAATAAAGACGAACGTGCAAAGTATTCCATACATAAATATATTACAAAAATAGCAGTCACTGCTACGAGCTGAACTGAAGTGTTTGTTGTAGTTTTACATAATCCGTATTGTACTTTAAGGCCTACAGCGCCACAGGTGTAAACCTAAGTAAATATTAGTGAATAATCCTTGAGTAAAAGTAAGGGAAATAGAAACTGTTGAGCACAAATTCTCAGAATTGAAAATTTTCAAGTGACTTTCTATTGACGAGGCTCAGCGCAGCTAAAAAGACTAAGCAAATTGTTGTACGAACAGCGCCGACGAAATTAATTACATATTAATCCACTTATGTAAATACAGACAAATCTATGCGCAAACATAACGCCAATACGAGTACGCACTTGAAAAAGATATAAATAAGTAGTGCTGAAGTACTTGTGCAGCCAACGAAGAGTCAGCGTTCCAGTGAAGGCGGCGGCAGCGGCAGCGACCATAGTTGTCCGGAAGCCGAGGTGTCCGGTAACGGTAACCGGTTCCGATCGTCATTTTTCCCGTTCCTTTTCCTGTTCCGCCAGTGTGCCAAAGTAAGGTACCATCTAGCCCGACCGCGCGCTACCAGAGGCCAGCGCGCACTTACACATACACATTTGAAAACGCTCACCTATACATTTACACTTAATATATGTATTACAAATACTTAGGCATAGTCACATATAAATAAATCCACATTCAGTGAATGCGCGTTGTTACATTTGAAATAAATTAAATTGAAGGAGTGTCGGTTACGGCAATTCACATCTTGTGCCGACCGCCCACAAACATTTGCGAGCGCGCATTGTTCCAGCGCAAGCTTCACGTGAGCACTAGAAAAACTTTTGTGTGTAAGTTAGTGAAAACGGTGAACCAAATTGTCGGTCTCCGGTGTTATTACCTTCCGGTGTGACCGACACAATTACATACAAATATAAATATTTGAAGGATTCGGTTGCGGTTTGACGTGAGCGCATGTTTCCACATACTAATTTTGCCATTTTATTGCTCACAACTGTATAAACTTGAAATCTGTTCGACATTGTTTGAGCTATAAACCGATTTGTTCCTCCGAATTCTTGCGACTTTTATGACTAATTTAAATTGGTGTTCTTGTGCGGCTAACAAAATTGATGTTATTCAAATTACATTGTGCTATTCGCACCCAAAAAGTGTAAAATCAGAAACTGAAGCTGGTTTAGTGCAACTCTTAGTGCAAAGTTAACTGTAAACAATTGTGAGCGCATTGCGAGTTTCTTGGTGCAACTGCGCACATTTGCCGTCGGCGGTGTGCTGGATAACGCAAAAATTGCCGCCGCCCATTTGTGTCCTGGTGCCATGATGCTTGACATTAAAACATCAGCTGATTATTTGTCACGTTCGACGGGAAGTTTTAGCAATTTTTCAATGTTATTCGCAGGTGAGTTCCACAATATATTGTAAGATGTTTTAATTTCAACCAGTTGTGTTGAGATGTTGTGACGAAATGGACTGATGATTGTTGTAAGGTAAAATATAATGATTTCTTTAGTACAGTTGGGATGATCCGACCAAATATCCACCATCAGAAATGGATAGATTTTGTTGCGATTTGGTAGTGATTCACAAATGGAAATTTGGTCCATGAGGTTTTTTTTCGTTAAGTGTAAGAAGAGCGCAATTTTATACTTTTTTATGAAAAAGTTAAAAACCAATTTTACATTATGACATTTGAAGAATAATTTATAAATTTTTATGGAGAATTATAAAAAAATACGGCAGCAATTTCCTTGGAACTTCTCGGAACAAAGTTGAATTGTGGTGCCTCTCATAACTTCGTGCCGAATTATCTGATATCGAAAAATCAAAATCATATCGTTAGATCATCACTTTGCACAGACAACGTTGGAGGATTTTATGATATTGAAATTTTTCACTTTTTGGGAACCCTTTGAACGAAAAGACGGGATTATTTGAAAAAACAAAATGATTGATTTGTTATAAAACTCTTTATTCGTATTTCGTAAATTATATATATGAATTACATTCAATACTTGAAAACGTTCAATGCAGTAGTGTTGAACTTGTGATAGGTATCAAATTTGAAAGCATGAAGTGCGGGAAAAACATAAGCTCGAAATCTGATATTATACGCTCATAAGACAGGAATAAAAGTACTCATAACTTCGTCTAGTTTGCTCCAAACATCTTAAATAAATTTAATTTAGACATATCATTCTTCAGAAATTATGCATTAATTTCAGATAAAATGGAAGCCACTTAACTCATGTGACACTTGTACATCCAACTACCTATTGTTTGCATGCTTCCAAACAGAAATATTTAGTTCCTAGACAATCGAAACAATCGAATAAATATTTTATCGATATTTTCAACAATTGCTCTTCCAGATATGTCAAAGTTATTGGAACGGAATCTTAGTATGAAATTTAGTACGAAATCTTATTGTCAGGCGATTTTTGCCATAGAAAGAAATTTAACAAAGAGTTTGCCAGAAATTTTGTGTTTTCTATGGAATAACCACCACCAGCTACTTAAGCCTCGAAAACGTTGCATAAGTTTTTTAGGGGTGTACTTTATTACGAACATAAGTATTTGAGAGGCAGAAAGCATACAGTGAAGGTCGTGAAGTCGTCGAAAGCTTGTGTGATTCGAGTCCTCCATCCAAGTTAAAGAAACAGAGAACAATCGTCGTGTTGATTTTTTTTGAGTATGAAGCGTGAATCTTAGCAATAACGACGTCGAGTAGAAGTCGCAATAGAGACGCACCACATTCATTAAACGCATTATTGCTGCTGATAAGACATGGGTTTATGAATATGGCGTCGCAACTGTCTAAAAATTAGCCGAAACCGAAAAAACCAAGTATACTATATACATAAACGTTCCACGGGATCAAATGGCTAATAAAGAATACTACTTGGTTGTGTAGCAAATCGTTGCAAACTACTGGAACTGTGGCTGTAAAATTCAAGGATTTTTGACCACGATAATGCGCCGTTATATTCGAAAACGATTTTGACTGAATTTTTGGCAAAACATGTTATCGCCAATGTATTCAATAGATTTATTTCCCTTTGACTTTTTTCAATTTTCGAAACTGAAAAGTCTTCTTCACACAGTGGCTTTTTGAAATCGCCTACTCTTCCTATTTCAAATCTCTATAATATTTATTTATATATTTATCTTCTTCAATTTCCTTAATTATAAATGTTGTAATTAAATTTTATCGTTTTCATTACAGATTCTTCGTACAAGTCCTCTTGGGGATCACATGGCTCCTCGCAGTCGCAGGGTAAGTTAAACAACATTCTATAAACTTGCCTAATTTATTATTGTATTTGCGCTGAAAGAGTATATAATTGTTGCATTATCAAAAGAAAAGTTTAACATCTTCTTATGTGAAACAGGAACGACAATAAAATTTGATTTGTAATTTAAGGCCTCTTTTCACTCAAGAACCTATTGTTTTTTTACAATGAAAAAAATAAATATATAATTTTTTTTCTTGAGTAATTATAACTTATACATATAACATAATGAATAAACTTTTGAATTGCTTAAAATTACTTAAAATTCGCTCTAAAACTTCTAAGTGGCAATAAAAGTTGTTCTTGGTTTCAAAGTTTCTCAGCACCTGCGGCAGAACGCGCCCATTTACAGGTGCAGACCCAGTCGATTGTACAAATAGTATATGGCATATGCACCACACATTGTAGATGGAGATGGGTGCGTGTACATGTGCCTACCCTAGTTCAATAAATCGACGCCTACCAGAAAGACACACTCACACACACACATATACATACATAACTGTTAAAATGACAGCGCAAAGGTGTGAAAATCATTTCTTGTATTCGATTAGTCCTTGTGAACACGCACATTAAAGGCGTTGCCCATTCATGTGTGTAAACTTAACCGAATGTATGCATAGAGGAGAATGAATACACTCATACATACCTGTATGTACATAAGTACCCTGCAAGAAAGTGTCATTGGCGTCAGTTGGCTTACAATAAATAGTTTTCACGCCAATTCATGCAATTTATGTTTTCCTAAAGGGTAGATCGACATTATTAATGCGCCTAAATGGTTATGCCCTTCTTCCCTTCACAAAAGCCATACACATATATGTACATATGTTTGTATTTGTGCATTTTGTTCGACTTCATTCGACAATTTTCTACAATAAGCTCACTCAAGCGTGCAATTTAAACAAATCGACAGTCAATAACAACAAATAATATTTTCATACGAATGAGCTCGTGCTTACACACATACATATGTTTACTCAATTGAATGACTGGTTGAAAGAAGTCGTAATCTTAACCAGAAACATGGGTTTTGTATGTAAATATATGCGCATTTGGGTTGGGCGATTTGTTTGAGATAATGGCATGAAAAGATGATTGTGTATGAAAGGGAATTTACTTAAGTTATTTAGGTGTGAGGATAGCTCTTGGTTTATTGATTGACATGTAGTGGGAAGGAGGGAAATTATTAGCTCTAATGTGCTCAAATATACATACAATATAAATTGGCAGACTAATCAAATGAGATCTTTCAACTAATGAAATATGTGTAATATATTGTAAATAGTAAGTACTCATTTACCTAATTTTAAAGAAATCTATCAGTGATAATATTTGATTACAATTTAGTAGAAGGTAATTAGAAAATATGTTGGTAAGTATGTTCGTTATGACTTTTGAAACATTGTTAAACCATAGAAAACTGAAGTAGAAGACGTTATAAGTCTCGACTGGGAAAGCCATCAGTCAACGTCGTTTTTGTATAAGATTAAGAATTAAACCGCTGCATACCCAAAAACATCAACCAAAATTTTTTGAATCGATCCCTAAGAGTTATTTTTGAAGTACTGTTCCTTTAACTTTTTCGATATTTTCGTCTTTAACCGAGGTGGATGGGCGACTGACATGAGGCAGGCTTTCTATGACTTCAGGAACTTCATTGAGTGCTTTGTGTCAGTCAACTACTTTCTTTCTTAATAAATAAATCTTTTCAAAACTCTTCTACAATATTTTGAACGATTTCGTAGTCGTGATTTTATTGAAAACATCAAATTTCAAGCAAACTTGTTCTTTAATGTTTTTTCTTAGTAATTTCTGTTGTCGTAAGCAAAGAACTAATTGGTACATATATGACGATCAAACCTCACACGAACATAAAAAAGCCTTACACCAATCTGGCAAAAGGGTACAGGTTTTAATATGGCTCTTCATTTAAAATTTCTCTTTACCAATTCTTTATATTTACTCAAAATTGTTGCCATTAAATAAATTTTGTGCAACATTTCATATAAAAAGTCACTCTTATACTTCGCCACGCAAAAGTAAGTGAAAAAGTTTGTATTCAATCACAGCATGTCCTGTGGAGTTTCAGCTTCGTTGCATGTGACTCACAACATAAAGCACAAATTCAATGGAATACGAAAACCCAAAAGTTTGGCTTTAAACCATGCCACACACTGCCTTCAAGTCGCTCCACCTCCCCGCTTTGTATTGTGCGCGCTTGTCGCTTGAGTGGCATCACAAAGGACATCATCAGCGACATCGCTGTCACACCACATCACACCAATTCGTAACGCCAGCATACCCATTGTTGTTGTTGCACAAAGTTAACTGTGATTGCGCTTTTCGATGCTGGCTGCGTACACTCGTGCGTTGTTGTACGCGTGTTCTCGCAAAGTGACAACCAAAATAGAAAAATAAAAGCACGAGCATGTTGTTTTTGTCGCTGCTGCTGCCGGCGGTGTCACAGTTGTGTGCCATCGCCCGTGGGTGTAATTTCTATAGCGCCTACTTTTGTCACTTCTCCTTCGCTTTTTTGGCAACACAACAACTTTCATTGTTATTCGGCTGGCCGCTTTGTGTTGTGTGCGATTGGCTGTGTTGCGCTCGTTGTTTGTGTTGTTGCTTGTTTTCCTTTCGCACTGTTGCGTTCTGGAACAATTTTAAATTGAATCGCTTGCGGCATTGTTTCATCGCTTTGTAATCACAATCTATTAAAAAGTTCCTCATGCCAACAACCTTTGGTGGTGATTTCGGTTTTGTTTTGGTGTTTTTGTTGTTTGCTATTTTGAGTGTCATTTGGTGTTTGTGCAATGCTCTGAAAAAGGGTATTTGATGCACAGATCGGTTTGCGGTTGATAAGATATTAGCCCCGAGGTGGCTTCTTCAGCTGTCAGTCATAATTTGGTGATTTTATGTCACTTTGAAGCGCTCTCTGCAGAAGACATGCTCGTTGTAGGGAGAGAGTAATTTAGTTATGTACCATAATTTAGAGTTCAGGGTTTTGTAATGTTCAGCATATTACTGTTTAGTTTTCAGTGGACTGCGGGGCAAAATATACTGTACTTTAGGAAGGTTGTATGTAATTTCTCTGGATTTGTTTATAATACCTTATAGTCATAGTATATTTTCGAAGAAGTTTTTTCTGCCAAAAGTATTGAGAAAAAGTTTTAAAAATCAGTTTCATGTCATCCTTTGACAATGCTACCTTGTGGAATTTTATAATAGTACTCAGTTTCATGTACTTGGTTATACGGATTTTTCAAAGCTATGTAGTCTCCATATACATAAGTTCTGTTTCATATTTTGTTATAACGATATTTGAACTGAAAAATATTTAGTTTAGTAAACACAATACGTTTGCCGTGTGTGTATAAATGAACAGCGTCACGGGCTGACTCGATTTAGCTATATATATCTACTCGAAGTAGTTTTGAAGATATCTTTCTGAAATTTCGCACCGTTTATATCAGATCACTATAAAATATAGTTTCCATATAAACTATCTGATCAAAATTAAGTCCTTGTTTATTTTTCTATTTGATAATATATATATTTTAACGCAATATGACATGGGTTTTTATCCGAGACTAGCCCTTGAATCTCCGAATAAATTGTTTAGATCGGACCACTATAACATGTAGCTGTCATACACACTGACCGACCTTATACCTTTTTATGCTATAAGAACCGTACCTGTAGAGGGATGTGGCCGTAGTTACCATGTTCTCTTGTTATTTTTCCTTCCAGTATATAACATCTAAAAGTTGAAAAATTCCCTTCAATTTGCCTTCACTAAAACTCGAATAATATTTAATGGAAAAAGATCTAAGCATGTGATAAATTTTAAATTTTTTTAATTTTCTTTTAGGCTACAGCTCAAATGCGCTAAGCAGCGTGGGCGTGAGCGTCGGCAAGTCATCGCTTGATCCGCATTCACATCTCAGACAGCCCGGTAAGTCCCAAAAATTAATTTTTTCACATCGAATAATTTGAATTCGCTCTATTCTCATTTTACGCTCGAAAGGAATGAAAACTAAAGTGATTTGGAATACGTTTACCTCATAGTGTACTGAATGATGTGGGATTTTATGCCAAATTGCTGCATGCCAATTCCATTGAGTGCCACTCAAGTGAAAACCTTAAAACGAGAACAAAAAATATAAGTAAATATTTTAAAAATGCTTTAAAAGCGCTGCTGCATGTGTGGAAATATTGCCACAAAACAATGCGAAATCAAAGCGACATTGACACAGAGACGTAACAAAAAGCGACAGAACGACAACAACACTTAGGCCACCACACGCATCAAGTAACTATTGTTGCAAGTGAATGTGTGCAATTGTGCGCAAGGTAAAACACTCCATACACTCCACTTTAAAGTGTGCCCAAATACTCGAAAAACAAAAAATCCAAAACAAAAGCGAAGCTACTTCGTATTGTGAGTGCTTTGAAGGCTGACTGACTGGCGCACTGGCTGGCGAGCGCATTAAAGTTGCCACATTTTATAAACATATTTACACACAGTAGCAAATCAAACCGAAATTCTCCACTTCACAGACACTTGAAAGACAAATAAAGAGTTTTATATTTGAGAAAGAGAGTGTAAAATGTGGAGGAAAATGAAACATAACTAAAAGCGACCGAAATGAAACAATTGAAAAGCCTTAAAACGTTCTCAATTAAGGTTGAAGCTGTATAAAAAATCCGAGCGAGCATTGATTAGGTGAACCAGGGGTGGGCGGAAATCAGCGAATTCGAATATAAAAGTGCAATGAAGTGTAGCTGCATTCGTTCACGGAGACTTGATGTTTGAGTTAGTGCTCATTTGCGGTATCTGGCTTGTCAAAATTGACATTCAATGCGTTTTGATTATTTTGCGGCGTATATGAATGGGAAAAAATACGGTTACATGCGTAAACTGTGTCGAAATGTCACGAAGATGAACGCGTGCCATTATGGACAATAGGAGGCACGCGTCAGAAGGTCGTATAACGACTAAAACCAACATACTAAAAGCCAAATGTCTGACTTTTGTTAAGATTTCAATGGAGAAAGGTTTTTTGCCCCGCAAAAATGAACAAGAAGGCAGTGAGGTGTGCATATATGCATAGTAAAATCTACATATGTATTATCGGTTATAGCATGCGTGAGTAGACTGATACATTGAAGACTTATGCTGGAATTGCAGTCTGCTTCGGACAGGAAGTTGGATTGGCAGGCTTTATGCCGACAAGCAGCAGAGTATACCAGTTATAAGAGAAAATGCGATCTACAATTGCATGCTGAGAGTCCGACCAGTAATTGTTAAATAATAAATGCGAATAAACTCGACGCATATTAAGGAAATGTAACCTTCCTGCAGCTATTGTGCAAGCCATTAGCGAGCGGCGAGCACACATTATTGCGTTTATTTTGCAAATGCAATTGTTTTCCGCTGAGTACTTACATACATAATATATATTACATACATACATATATACTTGTGTGAATATAACGTTGAAACAATGCGAACGCTGAAGCCTCGACAGTAATGCCGTTTAATAAAGAATCTGGGCAAATTTTAGTGAATGTGTGCCTCATGAGTGTTTAGAAGTGGTGGTGGCAGGATATGAAAAACATAAATACTGTATATCAGCGTATGACTGCCGTCGCATACATATTTACAAATTCATTTAGTCGACAAAAGTCGCAACGTTGGGCAACAGGCTGAAAACTTTCAAGCATCATACGCTTAGAAAACAACACTCAAGTTTCGGTACTCGCAAATGTATTTTCGAAATGCATTTAGGCAACCGTCGAGTGCTCTGCTGTGTATGAAAAACTTGCGAAGAAGGATATGTCTGCATAAATGTGTGACCAGAAGTCCTTGAGTACGCTTACACACGTGCCATTTTTTTAATAAAAATAAATCGGAAACGCTTGCAGGCCGTACCGGAATGGCACTAAGTAATGCATATTTCTGTATTCCGTTATAAATATAAAGTATAAGATCGCGCAAGTTTTCTCTTTTTACAATCAGAAATGGCATTATGTAGAGATTTATTTTTGTTTCCTTTGTTGTATGTAGAAAGACTTCATAAAATAAGTGGAAGGTTCTCCGATTCTCATATATCATCGTCATCAAAATTAATATTTATATACATATATACATAGTATATTTATACTGTTGCAACCTGTTGTCACTATAATACTCTAGTTTTGCTCACCTAACAGTTGTATGTATCACATACTTAAACCTAAGCGGGATAGATATTGGGTTATATATACATAACTGATCAGGATGTCGAGAAAAGTTGAAATCCGGCTGACTGTGTGTATTCGTCCGTGCGAGCTATTACTTCAGTAAAAATTGAGATATCTTTATAACTCTTGGTATGTGGGTTCGTTATTAACCATTATTCGAGGATAACCCCGATCACTCCCCATATAACTGTACGGTTCAAAACTACTAAAAGCGCAATAAACCAATAGGGGTATTCAGACCAACTTTGTTAATTCGTTAGTCGTTACTCGATAGTTTTATACGTGGGTTTTGTTTTTATAAAATTAACAGATTATCGTTTTACCGAGTAACGAGGTACTGGCAAGCAAGATAGTTTTTTCGTTATTTGGTAACATCGCTCAGTTGTTTTGTTTGCGTTGTTGCCTCAAAATTTAACTTAATTCATTGCAAAAAAATGCATTTGCTGTCCACTACAAATTAGTTTCTGATAAATTTTTCAAATTTAAGTATTTAATATAATTGAATCAGCTGTTTTGAAACAAAATTTACACCCACTACTGATGTACAGCAAAAAGTATGTTCACAGTTAAGTGTTTTAACTAAATATCAACTAACGAACTACCAGATTAACAAGTTCGGTCTGAATACACCAAATAACTAATGACGCCAGAGGCATTAAATTTTATCTCCGAGATAGTATGAGAGAGCTTTATGTGAGCGGGTGTGAAAATTTGATGTTGGGATGGATTTTAATACGCAGCATTCTTCTCATATCCGTATGTCACAGTGTTCAAAAATGGGTTAAAACGGGTCAATGCTTTCCTGAGTCTTCATATATGTACCTAATATAAAGATTTTCAAACTTCAGAGTGACTTTATGCTGGATATATCAGCCAAAATTTGAATTATCTCAGTGAAAATTACAGAAGATCTTTTACTCATAAGAGTATATCGTTTTATCTAAAATATGTATAAACAATTGGGCTAAAACTTGACCTAGCCTATATATAACTATTACGAGGATCTTCGATCATCCGGCTGACTTTGTTTTATATGATTGGTGCTTGGATGTGATGAAATCCAGAAACATTTTTATGCCTTATGGTGAATAAGTCGATCAGTGTATGAGTTATATAGATTATATGTAAATATAAAATTGCTTAGATTCCGATCCTCTGGTTGACGTTTTACATCTTACGGTATTCCCCTGGCTTAGATTCTTGCAAGTTGCAAGAATACAAAATGTTCGGTTGAACCCAGACTTAGCCCTTTCTTACTTGATTTAAAATTTAAATTAAAAAGAATTAAAAACGTTTTTCAGAAAGCAAATATGTACTAAATGTTGACTAAAATGTAAATAATTTATTAGAGACTGTTGTTAGTAGTGAACCGCAGGCCTTTAGTTTAATACTAGCTTCCGAAATTTTTCTAACAGGAGTCGTTCGACGGGGTTTTACCATAAAAAACTTATCTTAATCGTATTTTTCCCAATTGTGAAATAACACCAAATGAGCAGAAACATTTTTGGCCCATGTAAGTTGGAAGTCGAACTGATTCCGAACAGAAGCGACAATTAGAACCTAATGGTTAATTTTAGAGAAAAGTTAAATCATAAAAGTGGCTGAGATTGGTATAGGATGAATGAAACTAGTTTAATCCGGCGTAAAATATACGAAAGTATACATGAAACTTCAAACTTGGGTTTCCATAGTGCATAGCATATTTGACTCTCTAGGGCTCAGAAAGCAGCGATGAATGAAATATTCATCAAGATTTTCTTCTGTAAAGTCTTTTCACTGGACAACTCGATAACTACTTTTTACAGCTAAAAATTGTTAATGACTGAACTCTTTCCACCCTCAAAGCATATCCTGCTAAAAAAGAGATACGGCTACGTAAATTTGAGGCCTGTCAGAAAAGGTTTCAACACAATTGGGAAATATTTCGCCCATCGTAATTTCCTCTCTTGAAATGTTTAGGGAACCTATTTTATATCATCTTATTATCGCCTTCAAAATAGTTTTTGAGGCAACACTGTATGATCTGTGTTAGTCAAATACTTGTGTTCGTAGACTCCCCAAAAAATGTCTGCAACATTTTTAAGGAATTAAACTTCACGTAAAATATAGTTGTACAAAATATAGGAAAAACATTTCTCGATTCGGTTTGCACGCCCAGTTTAAATGGACCCGCCCCGCCCATATTTGTTAGATGGTAAATGCGCTCATACACATCGTTTAGTAAATTTCAGGAAAAAAGTGTTCTGGTCCCTGTCGAGTTAAAACGAGGTCATATATGTGCATATATGCAGTTAATGTTCGTCTTATAATTGTGAACTGAAAATTAGAGTTTTGTGTGTTTCCTGTGATAGAAACCATTTACTTGCTTTCATTTTTTATGATGTATTTATTACATATAATTTTTAACATAAGCAAAGTTTGCATTTCATTATTACGTACATTAATAATAAAAAAAAATAGACTCGCCTAAAAAACGAAGTATATCGTGCGATTGCAGCTATAAATATATTTTTGATATATAAAGTATGCAAATTAAGTATTAACAGTATTTATTTATTTAAATTGTTTATTCCAGATCCATATCAAATGTTTGGGCCTACCAGCAGTCGACTAGCCAGCTCTGGTGAGTGACGTAACGCTATACATATATAAATATATTACTGAGTTGTGTGAATACAGTTACTATATTTAGTTGAATGTTTTAGGCGCGTATTGGTTTTAAAGTCATAAAAGCATAAAGATGCAGGTGTTGAGATTAAATCGGCGCACGCACGCCAACAGCTCGAACACACTCCAATGTGACAACTTAAATGTCAAGCGGCTGTCAAGTGAGCACGTGCACAACTTTGGCAAGAGTATCGAGCCAACTTATTGCCTGGTGACTGCATTCAGATGGCAGTTTACCCCACGCATTTTGCAGGTTAAAAAAGTTCCTTCGTGAGTGCATGTGTGTGCACATAAGTAAGTTAATAGAAAAACTACTTAAAATTCACTTGCAACATGCTATTACGAAAAATTCGTGCAATGCTGTTCATTTGCATAAACATATGCACATTTTTATGAATGCAGCTGAACGAAACTCTTGAAAATATTTATTAGTGTGAATACAAATCCCAGTTAGGTGTAACCGAGCCGAGTGTGTGATTTTTATCACTCAAAAGTTATTGTCTCACGGCGCTGTCTGTCTGCGTTTAAGGGGTTCCCCCGAAAAACCTTTGAATTAATTATAGTTTAACGTAAGTACAAATTATTTGAGTTACCCTTGCAGATCTCCATCCATAACGAAGTGCGCCTGTATGTGTGGCGTGCGCCGACCAGACAAGCTGTTTCGTGAAAATATCCCTTTCGCAGTTCGAACTTGCTACATTTTCATAGGGGTGCGGCCCGAATTGGGTTACTTGTCTATGCCTCTGTATGTCATGATTTTTTTCTTCCTGCTTTTGTAAAATTATCATATTTTTATTGTGTGCAAATTATTTGTATTTTTGTGTGTGTAAATCTGGCGCACGTGATCTAGAAATTTATCAGTTGACTTTTGTGAGAAACTATTCAAGTTTTTGTTTTCAGACAGTGTGAAAGGGTTTGGCGCATTGTATGAAAGGGTTATGTGTTAGGTGGCATTTAATGGACTATTATGTTTGGTTACGTGGTTCCAGATTGTAGCTGTCATCAATTACAACTCTTTTTGATCGAAATAAAGTGTTAATGTGGCTCGCTTCGAGTTCATTAAAAATTCATAACGCATGCCTTTTGTATGTTGCATAAAAATATAATGTTTTATGGGCGTGGCTGACTTAAATAAATGCTCATTAATCTTGTGCGCTTACAGCTTGGGCATGTAATATACATATACATATATACTTGTATTTACCTTTTTAACGGACAGTTTTTATATCAGTAGCCAAAATTTTATTAACTCATTAATGAGTTCTGTTTGAAAATTTTGTGTGTGGAGTATATTAAAGGATCAGGAAAACCATTTTGAAAGATCATTTGGGCCTAAGAAAAGCGAAAGCACGATTGGTTCCAAAATCACTAAATTTTTTCAAAAAGAGGGTCGATTTAACGTCTGTGAAACAATGTTTTCAGAATCTCAAGATGTAATGAATCATATTATTACTGGCGATGAGTCTTGGATCTATGTTTACGACCCGGAAACAGACTATCAATTGACCGAATATCGGGGCAAAGGTGAGCCGAAGCCGCAAAAAACACTTGAATGCTGGTCAAAAATCAGGGCTATGTTGACTGTTTTTTTAGTATCGAGGTGTGGTGCACTCCGAATTCCCTTCGACTGGCCAAACTTTCAACAAGGAATGAATTTTGTATGTTATGCGCAGTTTGCGAGAAGCTATTAGCAAAAAGAGGTCGGAATTATGTGCCCAAAACTTTTGGGTTTTTGCACTACGATAATGCATCGTCGCATACTGCAATGATTCTTCGTAAGTTTTTCGTCAAATTTTCAACCAATATCCATCGTATTTGACTGATTTAACTCCGTGTGACTATTCAGTAAACTCAAAAAACCGCTCATAGGAAACCGTTTTGTGTCAATTGAAAACATTAAACGTGAATCGTTACACGCATTGAAAGCTATTCTGGAAATTGACTTTAACAACTGTTTCGAGGATTGAAAAAAAACGTAGGCACAAATATATTGGGGCCAATGATATGATAGAACGAAAAAAGTTCTGGAGAAATAAAAAAATTATTTTCTTATTTAATTGGTTCTTAATTGATATTTAGTAGTTAATTTTTACTTCAAGCCCATTCTTTATTAATTTTGAAATGTTTAGTCCTACTTTTATCAATTCTGTCAGAACTTTAAAGAAAACAAGAAAATACGTTAACTTCGGTTGGACGGAAGCTACATAATAAAAAAGATTCTTTACAAGGACTTGATTCCGATCGTTCTGTTTTGTATAGAAGCTAAATGCAATAATGGTCTAATATCGTCCAATAGGGGCAGCTTATTCCGTGGAAAAGGACGTGTGCACAATTTCAGATCGATATCTCGAAAAAGAAATTTATTTATAAGTACAGGTTTGCACGCCGTGCAGAGTTCGAAGTTCTGACAACAAGCTTCATCATTCATTGCCAGTTTGATTTTAACACTTTTTTATAAATACTTGGAACAAATTAATAACTTCAAAATTATTGCAAACAACGGTTTATAGCAAATTGCCTTCTAAGATTGCATAATAATACTCTTGCGAACTATATTCAAATGTTCACTTCTTTTCTGAAATGATCTTTCCTATGACGCTTCTAAGAATTTTGATATCAACTACTAGTTAGTATTTTCAAAAATAAATCTGACAAAAAAAATATGATTCCTTTGTTTTAGTCAACAAAGTCGGTTATATCACTAACTAAACTCACGTAAAATTGCAATCAACTCATTTAAAGAATTTCGATACTGAAATAAAATCTTGAAAGCAACTTTATTTATGTATTTTCAGCACGAAAATTGTAGTCATAACGGTAACGAAACAGCACCTTTGGCTGCTCAAGCAACGTCAATGAAGTGTTCAAGTAGACAAAAGTCACATTAGACGAAAGAGTTAACAAAAACATGAAATTTAAGAATACATAGGCACACAAAAAATGTATTTCAAATGTCCCACTTCTACATATTTTATTTCTGACTAACAGACGAAATCAACAAACAAAACACGAGTAATATTTATGGGCAAGACATAACCTGGCTGACTGCTTGGCATATGCTGACCTTATTTTGCATAACCTTTACAACCGTGAACCACAATTGCGAAATGTTTTTGACTCGCCAACCGCCAGCCGCCAACAACCAAACCGCTACCAGCTCCCCAACACGACTGCTGCACACACACACTTAGGTATTTGTATGCATGTATTTACAAGGCTTCGTCAACTAAGGGTGTGCACGGGTTTGTGTCCCAAAAATCCATACTTTCTCCAACCAATTCAACGTTGAAAACGCCATTTTATAACGTCCTCGTCTCCCCTGAAAGCTAACGGAATTAGCATAAAAATGTCCTATCGCGCCCACTATTTTCCGGCGCGACAACCAAATTGTGTCCATGTGCGCCTTTACTACGCTTACAACTGCATGTGAGTGCGTGTGTATCATATATAGTATAGAAGGTTGGTGGGACTGTGATGGTGGCGTGTTTGTGTGTTCGCGTGCATTTAAATTTTAGCTCCATTTTGATGAACCTACAGACTGACTTGCCAGAACGGAAGGACGGCTGTCTGAGTGGGTGGTCATGTTGCGCTTTCGTCTTTTATGTTATTCACATTCAATTTTCCTTCTTGCCACAGCAGGCTCGTGTTGTTTCTTAAAGTTGTCGTGATTTCTCGAGACCTGCACGCTAGCAAGGCGTTGTACTTCAGTACGAAGTGCCAGTTTTGTACTTTACTGCCTCGTTGTACCTTGTTGCTGGCCTGCTCACAGACCCTACATACAAGCGCTTGTGTTAATTCTCTGCAGTTTTTAGCTCCACGAACCTTATTTTCTTCGTTGTTTTTCTTTTTTAACTGCACTCAAATTGTACTGTCGTTACGACTATGTCTAAAAAAAGAGAAAAAAGGAATCGTGGTAAAATATTGTGAAAACTCATTTTCAGCTCCGGTTTGACTGCCGTGCGCTTTCGCTCTGATGGTGGCAAAAATGCTGTTTTTGATTAATTATGGCTTCCTTTTTACACGGAACCGCTTTGTTACAGCAGGTCCGGTCCGCTTGGGCTACGTGTTTAGGACGCTTGCTTAGACCCTGCCACGGAGTGACGTTAGCCTCCAGCCAGGTTTCGCCTAAATGCACTTAAGCATGCAACATGAAAATTATTGCAACTTGCTTTTGTTCAGATTTACTTCTGTGATATGTGTATGCGAAAGTTATTGCTTCACTTTAGTTTAATACATTATTTTTTTGAGTATCCTTTTTATAACGGTGCAGCGCGCTAAGTGAAATTGTAAGATAAAGAAATTAAGGGCGTTACTTGCAGAGAGTTCCTTTTTCGGTGCCTTTAAAATTTTAAGGGAGATAAATGTCTAAGGTTTATATATAGAAATATAATTATTTTTTTTTTTTGGTTTATTTTTTTCATAGTGCAATCTCCATACTTAAAACATTTATTTGACGTTTATTGACGTTCTGATATATTTTGTATGGCGTTATATTGATGTTGTCATGACAAACTTTTCACAGGAAGCTCTAGTAAAAAGAAAACCATTATTTTTACAATTTTTGACTTTAGTAACCTATACCTCGCGTCGTTTACTTTCGACCTGGTTAGACCAGAAGGAGGAGAGTTTGAGAACGCAGTGTAGTTGCCACACGAGTTAGCTCAATAAACTTCATGGACCGAATTTCCATCTGCATATCGCTTCTGTTTCAGAAAAGTGGTTAATTTTTGACAATACCAAGTGAAAACGGGCGTGGTCGAATATTGGCGCAAACGGCGACCAACCCTGCACTGATGGTCAGAAAGGTTTTGCTATATGTTTGCTGGGAGTGACAAGGAATCATCTATTATGAACAAATTTCTTACAGCAAAACTTCTATTTAAGACCTCCGCTGTCAACAATTATGTTCCATTTATACAACGCCAGGCCACACATATAATTAGTGACGTACCAGAAGTTCCAGAAGCTTGGTCCCTATTTATGGCATATGATATTCTTGGTGAAAAATTTGCCTCAATAAAAGCTTGTAAAATTAAAGTTTTTTGCTGATATGAACGACGGTTTCTATGATATAAAATTACTTTCAAAATTGCAACAAGTTATCAACCAAAACCTTGTACAAAAATTTTAGAAAAGAGTTGGCTCAATAGCAAAAACAGATAATCTCATCATGCCTAATGAGAGGATTTCGTAAAGATTCTTTACTTCCATATTTTTATTGGTATTAAGAAATATATAAAAATATTTACATGTTCGAACTTTAAATTCAATAATATTTCTCAGAACAAAATATGTAATTATTTAATTGAGTCACTGAAAATGTTGAAGGTGTATAATACTATAGAATATTGCTATTATTTACGCCATGCTATTCAAAGTATACGCAATCATAAATCGCTTAATCATTTGGCAATTAGGTGCTTTGTGGCAAACAGTATAAGGCCTGAAAAAGGAGATCGAATTGAATACAAGTAAAAGAGGACGAGACAATACCCTGTAGGAAAATCGGAGGTAATATTTGCTCAAAAAACCATTAGTATGTTTTTATAGGCTTAGGCAATAATTGAATAGAGGTACACATTTTTATGACATGTTTTCGAAAAAAAATTATCCCAACTATTTTTTGTTTATAAATTTACTTGTCCGGTTTAACATAACTTTGAGTTAATGCTGAAATTCATCAGTTAATATTTCCCAACCGGGTTCAAACTCTTCGCAATGAGTGTGCGCAGCAATAAGGGATGAACAATTCTGAATACACCAAAAATTTCGAATGAAAATGTCAGCCCCAAAGAAAGTGCGCTGTGTCTTTTAGTGTATGTCTGGGCATAACTTGAATGTATGAATGTGCGGTGCATATATACTTAAATATCTATGCGTCCTTTTGTTATTGAGCCTTTCATGCCTTTTTAACACCACTCATGTGTGATAATGCCAACAACATCATGAATATTGCGTTAATTGCAAATCATCGTAAGCACTGACGGGCAAAGAAGCAATAAAAACAGGGTACTGCCTGTCTACAGCAGAACTGTAGAGATCTTAAAGCTGATTTGAGGAGAAAGCTTATACTTCTGTTGCCAATAATTTGGTATTAATAGAGAGGTTTTAGGAGTAGCATGAATGTATATTCTTCGTCTATTTCTGCACACAAGTGTGCTTGAACATCATACATATGTATATATATATCTGTACAATATCGTCATTTTAATAATCTATTGTTTCTCATGATTTGAACCGTTTTGCGGTCACGTGGCTGTTAATGGCTTTTAAATGTGTTGACAACATAATTACTTCAAATAACAACAAAACATTTAGTATCTTTTTGAATTAACTGACTTCTACTTTTCACTTTTTGCTCTCTTGAAAAAAATCATATCATAATAACTAAATTATCAAACTGCTTTTGAAAACAGATTATATGAAAATAGCCCATTAGAATGTTCTTAACGGATTTTGTCTATACCATCAGCTTATTCGATTCGCCTTTTTTCTCAGATTCCGTGAATCATATGCATGTATGTCTGACCGTTGTAGTAAAGTTACATAAAACGAAAATCGCGCTTTTAGCTCCATCACTATATTATAATTTGAATCGTAGTTTACTCTGTTTTCAACGACAACTATGAAAATATTTAGATTAGGAATTTTTATAATTTATTTTTGGATTTTACTTCATAAAGATTGGTTTCTAAAAACACGGCCGTATTTCTTGCTTCTGATATAGTGATTGTTGCATACTGAATTAGAGATTTGTAGGCCATTTCTAGAAACTAAAAACTAAAGAAGCTTCAATACGAGTATAAACAAAAATGGCAAGGAAATTTTCTAAATATTGAAAAAATACGGTTTTATACAATAGAAACTTCCAAATATCATAACTTCTGAAAATACTAATGTAAAAAATACCAATAAGCAAATAGTAACCATCCTTAGTATTACCGTTGAATTACTATTCTGAATGCCTTTGAAATCGACTGCAGAATAAGAGCTTGACGAGCTGAGCCGATTCAGCCATGCGAACGTACTTTTCTCCTCAAAAAGCTGCTCATTTGCTGGAACCGGACCATTATATCGTAAAGCTGCCATACAACTTAATGAATCGGGGTAAAGCGCTTGTATAGAAAATTATTTTATATGACGAAATAACTTCATGTATTATGGCAAGTCCTATTTTTCAAGACAACACTACAACCTCCGAATATTTTGTTTGGATCGGACTACTATAGCGTATAACTGTAATACAAACTGATCGTTAACAACCAAGTACTGGTAAAAAAACTGTTTTTTATTTTAAATAATATAATGAGAATAATAACCGAGTTATTGTTTTCTTATTTTAATGTATACATGTATATAATTAAACGTTATATATACACATATACGAGTATAAAATCACTCTAAACCCCTCCCGCTCATGTAAATTTTATTTACTACAACATCAAAGCAAAAATAAATCAACTAATTGTTTCCGCTTTTTATTAAATTAACATTTTTGTCGCGGCTTTAAGCGCAGGTACTTTTATGTAGCCTCTGCCTTTGAAATTAACACAAACTGCTAGGCAGCCGCCAGTTAGATTACATAAGTATGTACATATGTAGTAGAGAATAGTTTTTGGCCTTAGCCACTTTGATGCAACATTCGTGTCGTTGAAAAGTGGCTGCAGCTGAAGCAAATTAACTGAAACAGAAGCTCAAAGCAGAGTACCAAAGCTCTAAAGCACTCTTGCTCTGGCAGTAAGTGCCTTTGAAAATAAAAGGGTAACCTGAAATAGTTTTTTGACTTATTTTATTATTTACTTGTAAGTGTTGGAAAGTGGAAAAATGATGCAAATATTTTAATTTATTACTATATGCAGCGCCTGCTGACTTGCTTGTTGTTTTCTTATACTTTTCATGTCCTTTATATAATTTATTTGAGTACATTTTTGTGCGCAAAAAGAGCCGCCGCCGTCAGCGAGGGTCCTTCTCCTACTGCTCGCACGTAATGGCCTGACGTGGGTAATTAAAATATTAGCGCATGAATTTTTATTGCAAAATTATTTTCCGCTGCAAAAGTGTTGAAAGTTCGAGAAAAGCTTGACATTTTAATGTACGCTTTGATGTTGCTGGTGGAAAAAATCAAAAATTACAGGAAATGTTGCATTAGCACACGTAAGGCAAGCAATATGCAAAAATTGTAGAGAAAATGCATATAAAACTGTAAATGTATGCAATATTTTTTCATTACCTTGTGATTTCGATTCGAAGTTGGAGGATGATGAATTGTACATATATGAAAATAATTGTTAATCGCCACCTTATAGCCATTACTTCATGGTAATCTATTACTACTACTGCAAGTATGTTTAGCGTAAACAATTTTTTACAGTTTTTAGCTTTGCTTTCAAAGCTATGCGGCTCCAGCAAATGTTATATGTATAACACAGATGGATGAAGTTGATAATTTGTAGGTTTAATTATTAAAACTTCTATGAAACATTTCTCAGGCAGCTTTTATAAAGAATTAATGAAAAATAAGCCAGAAATTTAAATGAAATCTAGAAACCTATTAAGTATTCACATATATACAAGCAATAAAGGAAATCCTTATACATAGTTAAGCATTGTGAGCATAATGATTTAAAATGCATACATGTGTTTATTATTATATATTAAGTATGCAAGTATATATATATAAAGGAAATTGTACTAAATCATTTGTTGGAGGTACCGGATATGGCTTATGGTGAGTTAGCATGCTAAAAGTAAAGTACTGAAAAAACTAGGCGAAATTGCTAATTCCACGGTTATGGTTGTCGACTACCAGCGGCGGCGCAGTGTCACACTTTCAGGCACTAGTAATTTGAAAATGGCGTAAAGTGGCCCGCGTCAGAATTTAATTAATATAAATGCTGAAGGAAAATATGTTCTTCGTCGAGGTACAAAGAAAGCAAATAAAAACTATGTAACAGAAATTTGATTAAAATCTTAGTTTTTGAAAAACAGAGATAATTTTCTTTACTCAAGAAAGGTTCAGGTTGTTGATATAATTTTTATATGATATTTTTTACATTATTTAAAATATTATCCGGTTTCATTTCCGGGGTTAAATTAAAATTGGTGACCAGACCTTGAACAGGTGTGTACACCCAGGAGGAAACGTGGGAGAGTATGTATGAATGAATGTTCATCGTGATGAGTTGAGTTTTTTCACACGTTATGTTATCTCCAAGAAGTTGTTCGTTTATCAGAACAGCTCATATCGAACCACTATAGACAAAAGCTGTATGTGTAAGTATGGATCTATTTTATTTGACACAATGAATGACAGGATTTGGCATGAATTACAATCTCTGAACAAATTGTTCAGATCGAGTGACAATATCAACGATCAAAGTTCTTGTAAGAAATCTTTGGTATTTGGGTAAGGTTTTATGGAAGTTAGTGCTTTTTCGAATCAGAAAATGAGGAAGCAAACGTTTGCAGCTATATTGTATTGATTGAGATAGAAATTGATCTTATTACCTCTTTGAATACATGATTTTATCATGAGTCTTAAAAATAGAATATAAATTTAATAAATATAGGCTTTCACACTTTATTTATAAAATACAAACTTATTAATAACTTATTTTTTCATTTCACCTCAAACAGGTTCGGGACAAATACAGCTATGGCAATTTCTTCTAGAACTACTATCCGACTCTGGCAATGCGGCTTGCATTACCTGGGAAGGCACAAATGGTGAATTCAAATTAACCGACCCTGATGAGGTGGCCAGACGATGGGGTGAACGCAAATCAAAACCGAATATGAATTATGATAAGCTGAGTCGTGCGTTAAGGTAAGTTGAATGCACAACAACAATAATCTTTTACGAATTAGAAATAAACGACTCATAAATATGAATGCATGAATAGTGCACAAACAAGAAAGAGCCAAAACTTTTTTCCTTACGACAATTGTTGCTGCCACGCACGGCACAAAGCACTGACAATCGACTGTGACAAATGCGATTTGTGACAAAACAAAAATAAAGGATGCGCACATTAAAAAGACAGTTGTTATTGTGGTTTAAGTGCAACGAATTAAATGTTAATACCTTCAGCATTACATAAACAAATTGAAACGGAGTAGGGTGGTTCGTGGAATTTTCACTGTGACTATATATGAGTAGATAAGTGTGTATGTGCGCGTTAGGCTCACCCTTCACCAGAATGATGCCGCTTTAGTGCTTAATTAGCAATCACTGCGGCGCACAAGTGGCCACATAGCGTGAATGCCACATTGGCAGCGCTGCTGTGATGACTGCTCAGCTTGAACCACTTTATTAAGGTCGGTCATTAGGGCACATGATGAGCGAAATTATTGTGTTGAACGGTTGTGATTGGAATACTTAACTAGATTATGTTGTCTTGAAGACTGTGTGTAAATACATAAGGGCATATCAGGCTCATTACACACCTTTCAAGCGCTATCAAGCTCAATGCTATCTAGAATATTTATATGTATGTATATTTAGTAATAGCAACGCCTGTCCTTATGTGTGATTAGTTTTCTCAAAATGCGAGCATGTGCCCAATTTGCCGGCATTTATCAGGGTAATTGGGTATTGATTAGTGCTATTGGTCTTTGTAGACTTCCATCGATTGCTTATTTTTTCAAAAAAGAAACAAAAATCATGCACAAAGTGCTATTTTCCAACCAAAAATCAAAATGTTATATTTCTGCATTTTCATTGATTGATTTGTGTGCTTTGCGATTAAAGTGCCGAACCGCCCAATCATTCTGAATGCAATAAAATAAATTTTGTTTGTATTCTTACGTATAAAAGGTAAGCTCACATATGCCATATGTCACTGTTTTCCGTGCGAATGTGTGTGTATGTTGCAATAAATTGTTTTTCGTCTGCCGAAATCAAATAAAAGAGCACAGCATACTTTTTGGATTGGAAATGAAAAAGTAAATCAAAAATTGTGGTGTGTTTAGAGCACCCGCCGTGGTGATGGCGCAAGCCATAGCCAGCAACAACAAAAATGAAATGTAATTTGAAAATTTTTATTACACAATAAATGCCCACTGTGCAGCTTAATTGTATTTATAAAGTTTTTTTTAGCAGCAAACGGGGAGTAGAAATATATTGTAGAACAATATTATATTTGCGAAGTCGAAATCTTTTTTCAATACATCTTTGACATCATATATTTTTTTTGTAACCTAACTTAGCCTAACATCTATTACAAATTTTTTTTAAAGAAATCAATGTTTTTTCCAAAAATTATATGTACTTTAATTTGTTATTTCATATCATACAGAGCTAACTGATCTGAAATCTCGCTACGTACTTTTCTCCTCAAAGAGCTGTCCAAGTGGCGGTACTGCCGATGTCGAAAACTATTTCATTAGACAAGATATATTCGCATAGATTATCATTGAAGGCAACTATAGTTGCTGTTTTAAGATTTTTTTTGTATATTGAAGGTTCTAAGAAGGTTTAGATTTCTCTATGACTTCTTTGAAAGATGAAGCCTCGTGCGTTTAGGTTTTCGGTACTTATAGTTTCCCGATTTTCGAGGTCTTGAAAACAACCCGAAGACTTTGTAGATTTGAATTCTATTTAGAAATGCTCTCGAATTGTTGTCCGATCTCTTTCAATATTTATAAACAAACTCGCGATCAGAAAATCCTCAAGATAGATTCTTACAGTTCTTAGTTATACTTTTAAAAGCCGCATTTTACGAATGAAAAACGGGTCCACATAATTTGTACATAACTATAAAGTTTTCCACTAAAAGTATATAATTTTTTCAAAAAAGTTTAATCTACGAAATTCGTCTAAAATCACAAACTGACCGAAACACCAAACTACTTGAAGAATATGAAAGACGAGAAGCACAATTCTGCCGTTTAACTCACTAAAAGGAAGAACAGAGCAATCAAGCTAATCCAACAACACCCTTGAGCAAGATTGATTGGCAAATAAACAAATGCAGAAAAAAGGATTAAAGTAAGCCATTTAGTGACAGCTTCAAGTGTCCAACAGTCAAACAACACCGAAAAGGACAAATAACATATAACACACACATGCAAACACTGAGTGCCAAATGCTGACAACGATGCTCCAAGGTACCATACCATTTTAGGGTTAATGTTGTACATTAACACATGAATAAACAGCACAAATGAGGCATTAAGGCGACAGCCAGACACTTTGACGCCAACAATGAGGATGTGCCGTACATGCGTAAAAGGATGCCGCGCTGATCTGAGGTTGATGTAGCTGATGACTAGCTTTTACTTAATGTTATTGTTGCCTGATTGAGCTAGTGTTAATCACAAACACTCCCATGACACATATGGGCCGCAAGCACACATACTCCCACACACATGCAAGTGATATGGTACAACAAACACACCGTAAACGACAAGTGTTTGAATGGTTAATTTTGTGCACATAAAAAATGAACGCAAGAAAAATGAAAGCATACTTTAGGGCACATACGAGCATCTGCAGAAGTTGTTGGCTTGAGTTTCTTAGTAAACATCAAAGTTAAATTGAGCGTTGAACAGCATAAGAATCATGCACTTGTAGCTGTCTACGCGCGATGAGATGCATTAGTGATTCGCTTAACTCCTTCACTGCTACCGCCTTTTAAATGCCAAACACACAAGACGCCAGCTATGAAATCTCACATACTCACACACACACTTCTGATTGTGAGTGGGATGAATGTGGCTCAAGCAAGCATAATCGGTAGCTTCATTATCAGCAACACCAACACAGTCAGCATTAACACTCACATAATCACAATTTTTCATTCATAGGTTTGTTGTTGTTGGCGTTTCTGCCAGCGACATCAAAGTGATTGTGGACTGAAAATCATTGGTAGCAACAATTTCACTTGACAACATTTGCATGCATTATCGACGACTCCGCTTTTGATTGTTGTAATACACACACATATCAATGTTGTTGTTGTGGTTGGCAGTGCAACAACTGCTTTGCTGTTGTTTGTAAGAAAATTCGCAAAAATCACAGCCACCAAATTGGCTTAAAGATACGGCAATTTTTCCATTTTTTGCGTTTATTTTTTGTCTGGCAATTCGCTGGCACTTTTCCACTTGAGCTGGCATTCCAGTTGAGATTACTTTGGCTTATTTGCGTATATACACATGCCAAGTGACAACAATGACAGTACTTTCGGTCATACCAGCACTTATGTTTGTGTGTATGTAAATTTGAAGTATAAGTGTGTGTTTGCATATATATGGATATGTGCGTGTGTATTGAAGTACGTGTGAGTACTTCTGCTTTGTGCTGATTGCAAATGACAGCCCAATTGACAGCATTTTTTCTCTCATTTTATAAACGATACTTTAAAAGGGGTAAATAAGGCTTTATTTTCTTTTCGGACAGCTTTTACTAAATAATATGTACATAGCAAATTGGGTGGAGAATTGGTCAATTGGCATTGATTTGGGCACTTTTGTGTAAATATTAAAATATTGAGAAGGACGCTGATAAAGAGTATATACATTTTCCGTTATTCGCTACAGATAGGCAGTTTTGATCTTACGTTTCAACCAGAGCTAAAGGAAATACTATGTAAACTCAGCTATATTTCAAGGAATAGAAGGAGGGCAAAAATCTAAAAGTATATTTGAGACTTATTATAATTAATGAAATATAAACGAAAGCTTTATAGCCTAAAAATATTTTTTTGGTGCCATGGAGGCTAAAACATCTTTTGATAGTTTCTTGTGTACAGATTACGAAGTTATCGCGATAAATCACGTGATCCCCACTCTTAAGCTCTTTACTGTGAAAAATTATGCGGCAGGCTTTAAGATTTAATAAAAATCAAACGTGAAGATGTCTAGATATAGAGTCTAAAAATTGTCTAGTTTTACTCAATGAAAATCTTACTTTATATTAGAAGTACTAAAACCAAAACAAAAACACACCAGATTAAGGAAAACGCGTTTAAACCGAGATTATATTTATATCAATAAAAAATGTCCGCTCCTCTGTCCATCCGTGCAAGCTGTAGCTTGAGTAAAAATGAAACTGAGAGAGTGTGTTTTACTAATAACAGTGTATCTTTGTGTTTAAAATGGATAAAATTGGGCGAAAACTTGACCTAGCCCCCATCTAACAAATTTATAAAATCCAGATGACTTTAATCCATATAATGGTGCTAACTTATTGAACCTCAGGGAATATATGTAGTAGAAGTTCCATAACTCGAACTTCTATATTTCGAAGTCCTCCATAACTCAAACTCTTGCATTGGCAATAGACCAAGTTTTTTGCGGATTATTATGATTCGAGTTAGGGAAGCTCAACCGGTCCTCTGGTTACGGTTTGCATTTGCTTTTAAAGGTATTTATTTCTCTGTCTTTGTAATAAGTAAATAAATAAATAGCTAATTGTTGTCTACAAGTAAATTTTTTAACAAGAGGTCAGTAGCAAAGTTAGCAAACAGAGAATCGGCGAATCGATGAAGAAAGCTATAAATATCTTTTTTCTTAAACCAAATTTGATAATGCAATACTAATAATAATCTGGGAATAGTGTAAAAAACTGATGACATCAAACTAAGAGTTCAGTAATAAATATTTATATGCAATATACTCGTACAAGCAAAATTTCTAGTAAAAACTTATAAAATAAATATGCAAACTACAATAAATGCATTAAGTGTTGATTCATGATTGTGTGTACAAACCAACATTTTCTTTGACACATTTTCAAACAAAGACATACGTAGTTAATGTGCATTTTAAACTGTTTTTTAATAATGTGTTAAATGGAAGATAGAGCCAGCAGAGACAGTGATCGGCACATTCTTTATACAAACATAATTACCATTTGTATGAGCAAATGACATTCAATGGCAACATTAAACCCATAAAAGTAATAAAAATAAAGACAACTTTTGTTTTCTGTTGACAACTGACACTTTTTGCTGTCACTAATTGTTTTCTTTTTAATTACGACAAGCAGCGTTCCTTTTTATTTTATTGCTCTTTTGTCAGCTTCTGGTCAATAAAATGGCAAATGAATGCGCCTGTCGATTGTCAACTGGTTGTTGTGAGTAAAAATAATGAAACAAATAAAAATGAAGAAATTCAAAACAGAAATAATTGTTTCAAATAAATTAAATTCGTGCCAATTGCCATCGGACTCTTTTACCAACGAATGAAAATTGAAATCAAAAAATTCTTCAAAAGATAATGAAAAATTGCGAACTCCTCAGCTACTCAGCAACAAGCTACAAATAACCATAGACATTTTTGTTATTTTCTCTGCTTGTTCTTGCTCTTTGCTGTTGTTATTTGGATACACTAGCGCTTGCAGTTTCGGTTGATTGCCTGACTGGCTGCATTTTGTTCATTCATTTCGACCGGAAGTTGCCTCTACTACTCAACTCTGGCGAAAGCTTGCATTCATGCGTGTACATACATACATACTTTCATACGTATGAATATGTACATATGTATGTATGAGTGTTGCAGAGCAATCAATTTTCAGCCAACGCAACTCAGTGCTTTTTCCAATGGCCACCTTCCATTTACTGTGCCAGCCTGTTGTTCTTCATAGCATACCATTTATGATATACATACATAAGTATTGACATGACCGTGCGCTGTAAATATAAGCATTCATACATTTGCTGTTTCCATTTCGTTAACGTTTTTACTCAGAACGCCATTGCCATTGCTTCAATTATTCGTTTTTGTTTTGTTCCATTCAACGGTTGCGCCACTCGATAGAAATTGGCGACGCCATTGCTGTTGTTGTTCCTCCAAAACTTTTACAATTGGATTGAGTTGATTTTCACTCCCCATCGTTTGTCAGACTTTTCAATTCATGCATTTCTTCACTTTCTCGGTTTGCCTCCTGCATTTTCCAAAGCTTTTGTTCCCACTTTTTGGTATTCGCTCTTTGTTCTTGAGAAGATAGTATATCACTCCCACTCATGGTGCCGATTACTTTTTGAAATAGTCAAATCTTTTGTGTTTTTGGTAAGTTTTAATTGTCAACTTGTTTTATGCTCCCACTGTTTACGGAATTTATGAGGAGTTCTAGTGTAGTTCTATACGAAAACCAAATTTGGATAGTATTTAGTCAGCGGTGACCAATGGTTCATTAACCAGTAATATAAAATATTTCGTTACATTTTATCATGCAAACAAGAAAAAATATTAGCAGTGGTTGTAACGAAGTTACAAGTATAATACTCTTTAGAGTATATAAAAAAAGTAAAAGTATATATAAATGTCTGTAAAGTTGTGTTGGACAATAATTCATGTTAAATTTCCTGAAGATAACTTGTCAAATAAAAACTTTTCCATTTAAGGACTTGAGTTTGAACCCTCTGTATGGGAGCTTTGTCCTAGGGTAATCCATATTCAACAAAAGAGCAGTTTCTAAGAATGAAAAGGACGTAGGCAAAATTTTAGATCGATATCTTAAAAATCGAAGAACTAGTCGAGTAGATACAATAGGTTTATTTACAGGGAAATGTTCAACACATCATTCTAAAGAACTTTGCCATGGAGACAATGGGTCTAAAACCGATATAGAGGCAGTGAGTTTTATTGAGCAAAGTTGTTCAGAATGAATCGTGGAAGTTTTCCCTTTTGGGGGAGTTTATAGAAAAATATCGACCATTTCTATCATGCAGACAGATATACATATATTTTGTAGGGTCTCCGCCGTTTCCTTTTTCTTGTTACTTCGTGGCAAACTTAATATACTCGGTTCAGGATATAAAACAGAGACTTTAAATATGATATACATTACATAGGTTGTCTCTTATATTTCGAGGTTAGAGCACAAAAACATCATCAAAAATCGCCTAACTGTATTTCAAAATATTTTCCTTAAAGATCACTTCTGTTTGTGTTTAAACCTATTGTCGAAGCACTTTTGTCACTCTGATTGCGGTATCTCTAAGACATGTGTTCTGAATGCATAAGCCACCTCTTCAGCGGTCAAAAATTTTTGACTTCTCATTTTAAACACCTATACAGTCGATTGCTGTTTGCTGTGGGCTCATGCGAATAAATCACCTGTCTAGATTTTATAGACATGTTATCGTATTTAATTAACATTTCAATCAACCAACTGACAAATTGTGTGGGATCTAACAAATTTTTTTAAAATCAAATCCTCAAGAAATATTGATAGTTTGCTAGTCTCAGTAGATTCCTTACGGCATCTATCGTTTCTGGAACAACAACTGATTTTGGACGTCTTTCACAAAATTAGTCTTTGAGCGATTTACGACCTCGATTGAATTAACCATACCATCAATAAACCCTCGTTATAAATGGAGCTTAACGAGGGTTAGCAAATCCAGGAATATAAAGGGCATCCTACGTATTAATATATCTTAACAATACATCATTCGAATAAATTTAATCTTAAATTATCTTTTATGTATCGATTAACTAATTTCACTAAATAAAGTTATCACGTGATATAAAAAGTTTAAGGTTATCATACGAAAAAAGAACAAAGCACGAAATTGACAAATTGCTGCCTTCATGGGACCCCATTTGATTGCATTTTAACACCATCTAGCAATTACAGAGAATTTTTATTACATTTCGTATTTGTAAAAACAATATTTACATAGTAACGGGATATGTGTGTGTAGAGATGAATGTGCTTGTGTGCACAGTAGTAATCTCGGTGACTTAATTACTTCGCACAAAAGTCAAGCAAATAAATTTGAAAAAAGCCAAGGACGAGCAACAGCGCACAAAGAGAGCGCAACTGTGAATAAAGGGGAGGCTTACAATTTGGCAATCAACAAAGGAATAGACATTTCCAAATATGCACAACTCTATTTATATATGTATATAATCATAAATATTGTATTATAGGAATACATATGTGTATGTAGAGCCTAATGTGTGACATAAATATAGTCCAAGATACAAAGGGACGCTTGCACATATTGTATATAGAGATATCTCATTCCAATCTTCTTATATAAGTATAATTATTTAAATTTTATAAAAGCGGTTGTGTTAAGTAATTTTATAGCATTTTAAGGTTCTTTTTTTATAGTTACTTACTTTGGAAGAAAAGTGGTTTTCATTCTAATTGGAAAGGCGTTGAGTAATGTAGAAAGTATTGAAGTAACAATTTAAAACTATGCTTAGAAAAATTCAAAAAATACCTACAATTTAATCCACAAAACTTAAACCTTTATCGATTTGTGTCTAAAGATATAAAGATGAAGTTTTTTTTATTGCTTGTAACATAATTGATTTCTAGCTCTAGGTCGACAATCTCATTTCGGTCACCTTATTTTTGGATTTTGGATAGCTTAGGCAGTGCTTTAGTTCGGTATTTCATAACTTATTCATAACACTGATAGATAACATATTGAACAATTACTTATTGTGTAGACCTCCCTTGGTGTGATGGAGTTTAGAAACCCAAATATTTTTCTTATTTCTTATTATCCAACTTCTTCCAAAAACAACTCACGAAAAACGAAAGGTTCAAACAGCAAATAGACACTATTTTCTTGATTGTCGTAACTTTTGCTAAACAGAAATATTTTATTCGTTATTAGAAAATATACATAACGTATGTTTGTATGTCCAATGAAAGTATGAAATTATGCAAAATTTCTTTCAAAGTTTTTCTCAACATACTGGATTGTCAACTTTTGTTTTCTTATCAAATCAAATTTGAATAAGTAATTAACTTAGCTTTGTCTACATGCTACGCACACTAGGTTATGACATCGTTAAGTTTGCGCGCTTTGCTTTATGCTAAACATCATAGTTTTGCATAAAAGTTTATGTAAATTTTCGCAACAATTTATGTTTGGTCTACACTTCACGTTTTCGAAACGAAAAAAGTTGGAAATAAAATCAAATTATTCTACCACTCCAGCTCTTGCTAATTAATTCTTAATTTCAATTAATTTTTTCCTGTTATACATATAGTACATACATACTAGGTCTCTTAAAATTATTCGAATAACCTCAAACCTCGAATAGCCTGTTCGTAACCGTTCGTATGACTGTAAATACAATTCTACTACGACTCAGCTTCGAGTATTCCAATATATGAAAATGGTTTGAAATTCAAGCAGCTTTTGAGATTTCTTTGTTTTAAAACTGTTAAAATGCCAATTGGGTTTATATATACTGTAATTTTTCTACAAACTATGAAATATACGTAGAAAAAATGTGTAGAAGTCGAGCGCTTACTATGGAAATAATCGAAAACGAACGGTTAACCGGATCGTCGAACATGAGCGGCTAATCGAATAGTCGATGACTCACGACTATTCGGATACTGCAAACCGAAAAAAATTATTCGAATATCCGGTTAGTCAAATACTAAGACACATATATGTATGTATATGTGATTATATGTAAATTTACAACTAATTTTCGGCAGTTTTAAATGGTTCGACAGGATTGTAGGTTGTAAACAGGTTTTGTCAAACTGAACTTGTAAGCGTGCCAAACTGTTTAGGGTCACAAATCTTATATTTTAGTGATGATGAAAAGTTCGAAAAGTTGCCAAGAGCGAATTGTGTTAATATTGGTAAAGTATTGGAGCTAGAAATGATAGAAGAATATATTCAAACACACGGAATAGATTTGCTAGGCGTGCATCTGTAATTTAATTTAACTTTCTTAAACAATTTCTACTATAATTTTTTTTTTCTTTTTGGAGGTCCATATGGAATGATGCAGGAAATTCCATATACGAGTATTTTATTATTCTTCTATTATAATGCTATTGAAAGTATTGAGGCTAATATTTAATTTTAGAGGTCTTTACTTCATTTTTATTAATTATTCAATTGGTTTTTTGTAATGAATCCGTTCATATTTATAAACTTAAACCAAGTATCGCTGAGTCGTCAAAAGGTTCTAAAGTAGTATCAGTTCTTTTCAAATTCTAAATCACGTGAATTTAGAAGGCCAAGCCTTTTATTGAATAGTAAATATATTTCTTTGCAAGCGGACTACCTTGATTACCATATTCGAAACATCATAAACAGATCATAACCAGAGCTGCCACAGCTTCCCTTGCGACGAAATATTTCCTGTAGAAATAAATTCGATTTTATGTGAATGATTGAAAAATTAATATTCTCTGCCTTGTTAGTGAGTGAACCAGTTTCGTTTTAGCACTTTATTATGCGGAGATAAGATTTGAGTTTTAAAAGCGGCTCCCGTCTTAATTGGCTAAACATTTATGAATCGATTAAATGAATATTAAACACGTCAAATAGTACAGTTTTTTTTTTATTATCGAAACCTTGAGCATAACTCGAACATATACCGTTATAATGTTTAAACATTACTAAATATAATATATTCTTATCTCACCAACAGATATTACTATGACAAGAACATTATGACAAAAGTGCATGGCAAACGTTATGCGTACAAGTTCGACTTTCAAGGCTTGGCCGCCGCCACACAACCCGCCGCCAGCGATCCCACCTACAAGTACCAGAGTGACTTGTTCATGACACCATATCATCATAGCGCCAAACTGAGCTCATTTATGAGTCCGCATCATGGTATGACATCGTCGTCAGGTATTTTACACGCTTTACTTTCCTTCTCTTTTTCCCAGCACCAATTATTGTTTACGTCTTTATTTTATTACCTTTGAAATCGTAAACTTTTTATTACACTATACTGTTGGCAGAAGTTTTTTATAACTCCACTGATATGAATTTCTAATAATACATTCCCACTTCTCTATTTCTCTATTACAGCATCGATATTCCCATCGGCCGCTTCGTGGGGCAATTGGGGCAACCCGGCCACAAATCTCTATCAGCCGCACTCGATGGGCCATGTGACGCCGTCGCATGTTGCGCCTCACCTCAGCTCCTATCCGCATTATGCATGACCATCATCGTCCGGCGGGGGCTTCTAATATGAGAGCAACGCCATCGTTAGCGGCAGCAGCGCCCATGCTGCCCACGCCGCGCATGCAGCTGCCGCAGCCAGTAGTGTTGGTTCGATGAGTGGTGGAGGTGGCGGAGGCGTTAGTGTTGGCATTAGCAGCGGCAGTGGTAGCGGCAGCAGTAGTAGCAGCGCGGCTGCCATCAATGCCGCTGCCACATTGCATTGTCTCACCTCGGTGGGCAGTAGTCATAGCAATGGCGGCAGCGGCAGCATTAATGGCAGCAGTGGTGGTGGTGGCGCCGGTGGCGTTGGCATTGGCGCTAGCAGTGGCGGTGGTGGCGTACATGCAAGTTTAGGACTCACGGCGATGGGCATGGCAGCGGGCTGCGGCGGTGGTGGCGGTGGATTGAGTGCTTTCGGTAGCGGTGCTGGCAGTTTAGCGTCGTTTGGTGGCAGTGGCGGTAGTAGCAGCAGTTCCAATGGTAGTGGCGCAAATCATCACCATCATCATCACAATAGTGTTGTTGGTGGCATTGGCAGTGGCGGCAATAATTTGAATATAGCAACTGCAACCCTAACGGCTGCTCCAACGCATAGCGTCGGCGCGAGCAGTGGCTTTGGAAGTTTGGGCGGCATCAGTGTGGGTGTGGGTGTCGGTATGGGCATGGGTATGGGCGGTGGCAACCTCAACTCTCTTGTTGTTGGTAATCGATTAATGAACACAGGCTTACCGACGATATTAAAATGATGCCATTTCAATGCGGAAAGTTTTGCATAACGATGAGACGAGCAGCACGCCCAACCTGCCAGGCGTCGTCCCAACAAATGTGCGCAAGAACAATGCTTATGCTCGTATACCGACCAGTAGGAATTGGAAGAAACAATGGCAAGCAAGCCGCTGCTAACCGACCAGCAACCCCAATTCGCCTACCCCATATGTGTGTGGGTGTATCTATATATTATATTTATAAATCACAAACTGGAGACCCAAGACCATTACACCATTTTACATTCATTTCGAGTACAAAACAAAAATCGTTCATGCTTAGATTAGCGGATAAGGAAATATGTAAAATACGAGCATTGAAAGTATTATCGTTAAGGAGAAGAAGGTAAAAACGAACAAGCAACAGACGTTAATAGTCTTTGATGTATAAATGTTTCTACACATGCGGCAAAAATATGTAGTCACATAAATTTTTTATTTCTCGTTAAGCTCCTTCAGCTCCATTATCATTGAAATATACCTGATTTAAAGTTATATCAGAAACTATTAGATTTGCATGTTATTCGAATACTTTCATCACTCTTCAGCTTTGCGGCATATTTGAAGATACTGTTAGCATTAACCCCTGAAACAATGAAATTTGTAAATTTGTTTTTCTATGGAAATTACTATAGAATTCCTAGAGAATGTAAATTTTGGCATACATTTTCAATAAATAGATGTACGTATGTATGCTTCGTGTATTTTCAGCAATATTAATTTCATTAAACGAAATTTATAAGCACAGTTTCTCGTGTGCTATTTTATTAATGAAGAATAGTTAAACAATAGGTGTAAGATAATTTTAGCGTAAAAGACGCTTTTTAAAAATAAATCCACTTGCCCACAGGTAATTTTAAGTTTAAAATTAACGAAAAATTTAATCGTTATTATAAAGTGTAAATATGTATGTATGTAACGAGAAAAATAGTTATGTAAAGTATTTATTAATATTTATTTGTTATTTTGTGATTCCATTATGATATTAAAATTAATTATTTTTTTCGATATTTCGTTGCAACGTTTGAGAAAAAATGTTTCGAAAATAATCAAAATAAGAACTGAACATAAATGGATGTCCGGATTCTCCGGATCTTTCGAACCTGCAACAGGTTGCGAGAATTCATTTCCGAATTTTATGACAAAGATAGTGAACTGACATCATTTGATATATATCTCCCTACTCCAATACTTTCCCGTCGATGCACAGATTCACAGCGCGGCAGATCTGGCAGCACCGACTAGGTTTGAGTTCTGTTCGTTTGTCAACAAAGTCGTAAGGCAAAAACAAAGTCATCGAGTTAAATTTAACCAGAAATAGTTTGAGAATAACTATAAACCCTTTTTTAATCACTATATTATTTTTTATGCTATTTGATTTGCATTAGTTATTTGATCGAGCACTTACCAAGGTTGTGCCCATTTATCTACAACACTAATAAATGAGCATCAAGAACTGTTAAAAAGCAGCTTACTGTTTCAACTTCCGAGTACTCTCTAACTTTATAATTAATTTCACTTTCACAAAGCACTTACTAACGGCTGAGTTTTTAGAATTTTTAAATACAAATTTCACAAAATACTGTTTAAATATATATCTCTGATATATTTAACTGTATAAATAAAATACAATATATGATTTTATAAATTAAAAAAATAGGAAAAACACAATTTTTTGAACCTCTGAAACCCAATAATTTTGAATTGGGAATTTAAAATGGTCTGTTTAATTTTCAAATGTTGTTATGACGTTTTCCGTTGCTTTACTTTTTCGCTGACAATTTTCGCATTCCTCTTCTCCCGGATTTCAAGCAGCTACTACTTAGCATTTCAGAAATAAACCTACTGAAGTTATAAGGCAGTGTTTGAGGTTCGATTGCTACTATGATAATTAAGAATTGGAGGTTATTCAAATTGTATAAAATTTTAGAACTTTTCGAAATAATTTTTTCTCAAACCAAAACGGTTATTTTAGTTGAACAACTTATAAGAATTAACTATTTACATAATTCTAATTACAAATGTGTGATTGTGTGTAGCTGTTAAATAAAAATATGTGTATACAGTATTTCATGTTTGTCTTAAAATGGTGGACTGTGATAGATGAATATGTACAGTTTAAATATAAATAAGTAAAAATAAAAAGTATTTTATTGATTTTAACAAACGAAAATGAATAAATAAAAGAAATCAAAAAACAAAAAAATATATATATATATAAACAAAAACACGAAAAATATTACATATGTACTTTAAATGTATATTTAAAAATTAATGTTTAACGGTACTCATAAGTCTTAAAGAAAATAAAAAAGAAAGAGCATTAAGATTTCTGTGTGTATTAAATGTCTGTTCATATCTTGGTGTATGATATTATATGAAATAAATTACGATAACAGTAAATAACATGTATATCTACGTATGTGTGCGTGTAAGTGTATGTACAATTGACGGTAAAAAAGAAATATATTAAATCAAAAAGACACTTGCATTCTAATTAATTACTGAGTATTTGTCAATGTTGCAATTAAGAAATCGAATCGAATATGACAGCTGAATATACAAAAACAAAATAAATGTATAAAATAATGAAAATGAAGTAAAAAGGTCAGTACTACAAATGTAGAAATGAAATAAAGATTAGTACCAATTCGCAGTAACATTTCTCTAATTGTATGTATTTACAAATTAATAACATTCATTATTATAAAAAATGTAATTTTAAAGTCATCTCGATGTGTATAAATAAATTAACGGAACTCCTCACATTTATTATACAAACGTAAGATTTAAATAATTAAATAAACATAAATGTGCAAATTCCCATTGATTGCAGTGTATTTGGAGAATTAAGTTTTAGTGTGATTAAGAAAGCAAAATTAATTATAAAGTAAATGAAATTACAAAAATAATTAAAAATATATAAGAAATCAGAGTGGAAATAAAACGATTTCAAAATTCGAAATACGCTCTTTTTTCATTAAATTTATTGAGTATTCTCTTTCTGCTGCCACTCCACACATACGCTCGCTGCTGCAACAGCAACTTCAGCATAAATAAATTAAACAAAAACAAGCATGTAATTATAAATTATTTAGCGAAATCATTGTTGTGGCACTTATGCCTTTCTGAACCACACAAACTCGTAATCTTTCAGCGTATTCTCTTTCGCTTGCACAGGCGCGTCCAATTTACGGAAACGCACACGCGGCTGGTAGCCGAATTCATTCGCGATGTACTCAATGGTGCGTTCCACATTGTCATCGCCAATGGCGTAGAAGCTACCTTCCTTATTGCCATTTTGCGAGCCGGTTTCCCGGTGACCATTGTAGTCAAGCAGATACTTGAAGCGGTACAAATCCCCCGCTTCGCCCACAGCGCTGGCAGATTTACTGCCAGCGGGACCGCCAACAAAGCCTGCAGCGCTGCCAGTTTTACTGCCAGTCGAACTGCCGCCGAAACCTGCAGCGTTACCAGCTTGGCTTCCAGGAGAACCGCCACCAAAGCCTGCAGCGTTACCAGCTTGGCTTCCAGGAGAACCGCCAGCAAAACCTGCAGCGCTACCTACTTTACTGCCAGGCGCACCGCTGCCAAAACCTGCAGCACCACCTGCTTTACTGCCTACAGCTCCTTTTGCTGCGCTGCTTCCACTATTTCCGCCAAAGTTATTGGTTCCACCAAAGCCGCTACTTCCACCACTAGCACCACCGATACCTGTATTTGCGCCGCCTGCGTTGCCTTTTCCGCCGCCAGTGTTGCCAGCATTGATCGCCGGAGCGGTAATTTGAGTGTTAGGGGTTGAAATGCTACTGGTTGAACCCTTAACGCCGCCAGCGGGTTGATTGCTCGGAGCTTTGGGAACTGCTGTGGTTGCAGAAATAGAAAATTTAATTAATTTATAGCAAACCGAAATTATTGGTGTGTGCTCTTCACCACACTAACCGTTTGTGCCGGTTTTCCCGGGTGCTTGTGGTGTATTTGCGCCGGTGGTTGAGGTCTTTGCTTTTCCGGCATTTAAAGTGGTACCAGGTGGTGCAGAATCTGTAAAAGTAGCAATATTATAGCAAAAATTCGTCTAAAAAGTATTTTTGTAGCGAAATGAACGAAAGTGCAACTCTGTGTATTTAAATATATAGTTTGGTTTGTGTACTCACTTGCTACGTTCGACGCAATGACAGGACTCAAATGGTTTGCGTTTGTGCTAAGTGTTTCAAATGGCTTTGACAGTTTTACTTGAGTTTGTGTGGCGAGTGTTTTAATATTTTGCGGAATTGCCACTGCGGATGGAATTTTGGGTGCTTTGTTCTGCACAAAAGCGGGATTTAAATTATTGCCGTTAGTGTTAAGTGTTTCGAACGGTTTGATTTGTGTTTGTGTCGCAAGTGGTAAATTGTGTTGCGTAGGTTTTGAACCCTGTGCTTTTTGTGTTGTTGTTAGTTGAGGTTTTCGTGTGATTGTGGGTGCATTGTCTGAAAGGCTCAGGTGGTTTGTGTTTGTACTAAATCCTGCAATTGGCTTTCCTGCATTTATATTATTTGTTTGTGTCGCAAGTGGGGCAGCGGATTGTGAATTTGGTGTTTTCTGTGCTTTCGGTGTTGTTAGATGAGGTTCCAGGAATGCAGTGTGTACTTTTTGTGTTGTTTGCTGTTGTGTATTCTTCTCTGATAGTGCCAAATTAATAGCTGATCCTATACCTGCAGTTACCCTGGGTACCACATTTGTGGTTGTTTGTTTCAATCTTGTTTCGACTAGTTGAACCTCTTGTATCACTTGTGGCAAAACTTGCGGTAAAACTTGCGAAACAATTTGCTTACCAATAACAGGTGTTCCTTCTGGTGCGAGCGGCTTTGATAGGAGACTTATGTCATACTTTTTATCTTCAGGCTTTTGTGTTGTTGTTGGTGCGTTATTTTTAATAAAACAGCCGGAACAACCTTGTACACTGAAATTGTGTTTTTCGAAAGGTTTTGGTTTGGCGCGCTCCGTTGTCGTGCTAGGCGAAGGTGGAGCGATAGCTTTTGGAGTAGTCGGCTTAGCCTTTGGGCGCACCACCATTTCGATTGTCTCTGTAAAAATTACACAAGTATATGGTTGTATTTTTAAACATTTGGTGTGCACTTTAATCGCAAATACTCACTTGGATTCTCCTCATAGGGATAACTGCGCATAGCTAATATACGAAATTTTCCCTCCTCATCAGTTGCGTAGACTGTCACGTGATAAATGCCGTCAGCGGTTATGAAACCAAATTCGCCCATAACGATGCCGCGCTCATCTAGATGAACAAGTTCATATTATTTATGTTGGTGAAGCATTAAAAAATATATTAAAATAAAATTCAAGTTGCACTTTCAAATGTCAGATTTTTTACTTTCAAAAAAACAAATACATTACGTTGGAAAAAAAGAAAAAAGATGCTAATGGTAAAGCAGTGGCGGATTCAGAGGGAATAAACGGTCTACAAAGTGTAGCATCTCAGCAAATTAAATTGTTAATAAAATCATTTAGATTCGTAACTTGAAGTACATGCTGCATTTAGCTCCATCTGTGATGTGTTCGATTGACATATTCGCCGCGGTTTATCTTCCAAGATTTTCTACATAGATATACTAGTAACTTGAAAAATAAGGAAACAGCGGGAAAAGCAACTACAGCGTGATTCTTCAGAAAGAATCGATTGATCTGGCAAAGGCATCAAATATGATACGTATCTATCATCTGCTAGTAACGTTCCGAAATCGAAGACAAAAAGCTGAGGAACATTTTCGATCAATTTATTCAGACACGAAAAAATTGGCGACTGAACTGAAAATTGACAAAGAAAAACCAAGAATCTGCGGCCGATAAACAAAAGTCGAAAATTTTTGCGTGAGAACTTGCGAAGAATACTAAAGAGTCTCAGAGTATATTCCTCTGTTGGATACAATCGGCAAAGATTTGAAGACGGGCGTTTCTAGAAAAGTATTGGATAGATTTCAACTAAGTTTATTGATTCTGGAAAAATATGTGCTTTGAAAACGAAAGAAATGGAAAATCTTAATGACTGCTTGATAGACAGATTAAAAGGCCTTTTGAATAATGACAACATTGTGGGACGTTTGAAGCTCAAAGGCGAACTTGATCACTGGCGGTGCTATTGGCAGCAGAAGCTAAGTCAAAAGACAACAAGCTACCGACTCCTGCATTGAAAACGTTGAAGAACTGCGATGTAGACCTATACCCTATAATTCGTAGTTTTATTCGTATATTCTGCACACTTCCTGTGACGAATGCGAGCTCTGAATGCTCTTTTTAGACGCTTCGCCGCATGAAAACGCGACTGAGGATGCTTCATTGGCATTAAAGTCACTGCAGAAGAGGTTCGAAAGATTCTCCAAACTTGGCCCACATCCGATGCATCGTTCTGTTTTGTGAAACTTTTCAATTCAATAAAAAAATACAATAACGAATTGACTACAGTATTATACATTGCAATAAAGTATATCATCCGCACGTCTACGATTTATTATGTGTTTTTTCACTTTAGTAGGATTTGATATTAGATGGTCGATTTTAAATTTCAGCATAATATTAAACTCTATAATATTTAATATACTAATCTTCATGTTTCAAATAAATGTAAAAAGTATACATATATGAATGATTATCGTCATGAGTTGTGTCGATGTAGCATTTTCCTATGTCTATCGGTACATTCGTGAAGTTTTCTCTTACTTTTTGAGATACAAATCTAAAATTTTGCACTCGTCCCTTCTTCCAAAAAGTTTCTTATTTGTTGGAAAAACCGACATCGGTTTCTTATAGCATACACTAAGCTGCTATACAAACTAAACGATAAAAGATTTATACTTACGAGTATGTGCGAGACTTTTTTCAGATGTATTAAAATAACGGGTGATTTTTTTGAGGTTAGGATTTTCATGCATTAGTATTTGACAGATCACGTGGGATTTCAGACATGGTGTCAAAGAGAAAGATGCTCAGTATGCTTTGACATTTCATCATGAATAGACTTACTAACGAGCAACGCTTGCAAATCATTGAATTTTATTACCAAAATCAGTGTTCGGTTCGAAATGTGTTTATCGACAAATTTTGTTCAGCGATGAGGCTCATTTCTGGTTGAATGGCTACGTAAATAAGCAAAATTGCCGCATTTGGGGTGAAGAGCAACCAGAAGCCGTTCAAGAACTGCCCATGCATCCCGAAAAATGCACTGTTTGGTGTGGTTTGTACGCTGGTGGAATCATTGGACCGTATTTTTTCAAAGATGCTGTTGGACGCAACGTTACGGTGAATGGCGATCGCTATCGTTCGATGCTAACAAACTTTTTGTTGCCAAAAATGGAAGAACTGAACTTGGTTGACATGTGGTTTCAACAAGATGGCGCTACATGCCACACAGCTCGCGATTCTATGGCCATTTTGAGGGAAAACTTCGGACAAACAATTCATCTCAAGAAATGGACCCGTAAGTTGGCCACCAAGATCATGCGATTTAACGCCTTTAGACTATTTTTTGTGGGGCTACGTCAAGTCTAAAGTCTACAGAAATAAGCCAGCAACTATTCCAGCTTTGGAAGACAACATTTCCGAAGAAATTCGGGCTATTCCGGCCGAAATGCTCGAAAAAGTTGCCCAAAATTGGACTTTCCGAATGGACCACCTAAGACGCAGCCGCGGTCAACATTTAAATGAAATTATCTTCAAAAAGTAAATGTCATGAACCAATCTAACGTTTCAAATAAAGAACCGATGAGATTTTGCAAATTTTATGCGTTTTTTTTTTAAAAAAAGTTATCAAGCTCTTAAAAAATCACCCTTTATTATATAAATATATTTCCAAGTCAACGCTACAATCTCTGGAGATATTGATCGGACCACTGTATGAACGATCAAAATCAAGATAAAAATCTATATTTTGTTTTATGCTATAAAATATCGCACGCATGAAGGGTATTATAGCTTCGGTGTAACCGAAATTTTCTAATTTTATTTTAAGTTATGTCTAAAAAAGGTGTGTTTGATTTATTTCAAACAAAAGTCGTTAATAACATAATGCTAAATATTCAAATTCAATAGAAATTTTTTTTTCAAGTTGAAGGAGAAGTAATAAATAATCTTATCAGATCCCTTTGAATAACCTCTATCAGATCGCCATAACTTATTGCAGTTTGAATATTTACAAAAAAATACCACACCCCAAAATATAAAGCAAATCGCTTAGTTCTTCAATACGAAATTTTTGTAGCACTTCCTTTTGCAATTTAGAAGTGTATCTATTATACCCAATATCAAAATACAGGAACGAAACTTGTTCAACGGCTACATGTTATTATATTTTTTATGTGTATATTATTTTCACATTATTTGCATTTATTACTTTTTTTTGTGTTTTGATTATTTCGGTTCTGCAAAGTTTTGATGTTTCGCCTAATTAGCAATAGTATGCTATTCACTGGAAATAAAGTGCTTTTGTTCCTTGTTCAACTTGATTTTCGGACATGCGCAGATAGAAAGCCGTAAATTTTAGGAAACAGTGTTGATATTTATTACATAATAAAAGACTTTGTATGGATTGTGTTAAGAAGCACTTTCGCTGACAAATTTTGTGCTTTTTGTCTTGGGAATGCGGGTATCTAGTTTCTACTGTCGTGCATCGAGTTTATACTGTTATGCCAAACTATTTGCTTATGAAATTAATAACCTAAATTTTTCCTCTTATATCTAAATTACATATATACATACTCGTACAGGTGTTAGAACTTATTTTTAATACTATGTTTTAAGTGAATACATATATACCAAGAATGTTTTGATGTGTTGATGGGAACATAATTAACGAAATTATAAGAATTTTTGTATCTAACTTATGAACGTTTTCTATCAGATCTCAAAACTTCTAAGGGTTTTCCCCACAACGTCCGTTTTCAAAGTCGGTGCTCCTCATAACTTCAAAACTACAGCACCGATCACTTTGAAACACTATTTCTCTACAAAATTTGAGAGGTAACGTTGGAGAGTTTTTTAATTGGTTTATATTTTTAATTTTTCAGTAATAACTTAACTCATCTTTTTGCTATAAAAATCGAGTTTTTTCCTTCAAAGTACTCCCAAAATTTCATGAAAAACAATAATCTAACGATATAGTTTTGATTTCTTGACTTCATATTATATGATACAGCACCAAGTTATGAGAGACACTACAATTCAACTTTTTTCTGAGACGATCTAGATAATTGCTTCCATGGCCGTATTTTTTAATATTTCTCCATGAAAATTTGACAGGATATTTTTCAAATTATGCATAATTAATAGACTTTGGCTATTTCATTCACATTAATATGGGCTTTCCTTTACAAGAAATAATCCCTTTCTTTCTTAAGGAAATACCTTTTTCTTGTGTTTTATTTTGGCGCTTTTAAAGAGAACAGTTTCTCCGCAATGTTAGAACAAGTTTAAAATGTGACGATAGGTAAGGAGTCTAACGGAAAACCTATTTATAGTTCGTTGAAAGGCGTAATCGAACCACTGCCACGCCGAAAAAACGTCATTAAGATATAAAATAGCTATTGTGTACAACGAATCACAATAATGAGGGGCAAGCTGTATCACCCAAATTTTTAAAAGACTAATTATTTTTTCTGCTCTTACGGCAGCGTGAAAATAGGTGAAATCGGAGAATAACCATGCCCACTCCCCGAAAACGGGGGAAATCGGATAAAACAATTTAAATTTAATATGGCTTATTTACTTCTTAGTATACAAATCAAGAGCCAATCAATATATTCGGATAAAACTTTGTACAAATACCGCCTATGGGATGTGCCACCTTATGAATAAAAATTGTCCAAATCGAAATATAACTATTCAAGTCCCAGATACCGGAAATGTAGACCCTATAATATTGTGTAATATAATTAAAATTAGGAGGGAAAGGAAATGATAATAGTATGTCTGTCTGCCGAAAATGAGTTAAATTGGCTCAATACCCCTTGGGCCGCCATATTGCTGAAAAAAAAAGTTCAAACTTTTGGCTGGCTTTATACAACAAATATCGGCCAGTATGTGAGTGATCTTAGTTAAAATTAGTGGACGTATTTTTCTCCTAATTGGATCTAATTGGGTGAAAAATTCCTCTACCTCTTCTTTACTTCTCGTATACTGTTGATTGCATATGAGGTACTTAATGAAACTCAGAGACATCGAGTCAATACTACACCTATCTCTCATATACCTACTAAAAGATTTTCAAACTTCCGGTTGGCCTTACACCGTATATACATGTGTAGTCAATAACATCAATTCCGATCTTTTTGATGGCGTTTTGCATATTAACTCAATATATTAAAATATAGTTATTGAACTACCAAATAAAAGTAACAAATTTGATTGCATGTTAATTCCATTCGAATTCGATTTACTCGAATAATTTATGTTGAAATCTTTCGCAACAATTTTTTAATATAAAGTTGTTCCCTAACTATTTGCAGGGTATGAAATATTCGGTTGCATCCGAACTTAGCTCTTTCTTACTTGTTTTAATTAAGCGTAGAATATAGCAAATCCTGGCACCAAGATTTTGCTGTTAATAAGAAGTATGAGTATATGTGGCTCGAATTATTAAGAAAAAATGCAAAAACTATTTTTTTCACATTTACAGCTTTACTAAACCGAAAGTTTACCAGAAAGGAGCAACTAAAGGAACACAAAGCTATATTCGAAAGTAACTACTAGGAGTGTTATGGGGTCATTAATATGGACAGAGACGTGAAAACGAAAAAATATGAAAAGGGCCGTCTTTCTTTTTGAAGATATCTAATTAGAATTCAGAGATAAAAGACATTAGGATATTTATTGCAATAACCGCTTTGTAAGTGTTCCACTTGGCTTCTGTTTTAAAATTAATAGCGTCATTTTTAAAAATCTGTAAAGGCCGACAATATAAATTGGGCAATCGCTCTCTATGTGACATATCAATTACTTAAAGGGTTATGACAAAAAGCGTTTACTTTATTGTTGAACAATAAAAAGCTCAATTTCATTAAAAACAAGTACTTGTAATATGTTTTTGTCGCAATGTTATGGCGCAGATAATCCAATTGTAGCGATTTCGTCAGCTGCTAATTTTAGATGCCAATATCTTTGAAAAAAATAAACACCGCAAACACCTGTTTCGATATAACGCAGATTTTAGATTATTTTCTACTTGAAATTCAAAAATTTCACCAGCCGAAATGTCAACACTTCAAGATGATGGTGTGTTATCTAGCATTCTGCGACTTGCTAATTGAATTCCCAATAATTGCGACGTATGCCTGAAAGATCTATAACAATAACTGGTTTCGGAAATAATACAGAAACTAATTTATTGCAATATAATTTCATTTATATGCGGCGCTTTCGCAAATCCATATTTACTTTACTCAAAAGCCATGAAAGGCTGTCTCCTATGGATTTAATTAAAGAAAACGCGTTGAGTTGTGCGTGAGCTTAATTTAGTTTTAATATTTTCATTTCAAAGTAAAATTTAATTCAACTTAGACATACATGATTTTTTTAACAAACGGATTAAAATGAGAGAAGAATAACCTTGTTTGCACTCAATTACTTGACACTAAATAATAAATTATGTCGAGAATCCAATTGTTCACAAATCAGCTACTTAGTCCCAATTGACAGCTCTTTAGCACAGCAAACATCTTTCAAGCGCCAGTAATAATAAAATTTATCAATCAATCGGCAATTAAAAGGTGATTTATTGACACTCTCAAATTAGCCAAGTCAGTTTCATTACCGCCCAATTTGTCTATGAACGTCAAGTATTGGAATGCTTACTGGTTTTTGCCGATTTTGGGTGAAACGAAATGGTTTTATGCTAATTTCAATTTCAATCTGGGCATGAATTATTCGAATAGCCAAATAAGTACGCAATTTGTTCATGTTTTTGTATTGTATGTCGTTTGATTTTTTACTGACGAATTTTGGAAAAGGCAATAGTGCAAGAGTTGTAAATTTCATTCTTAAATAGAAAATATCTGCACAGAAATTAATTTTCAGAAAAAAATAATTTTTATTATCTCGTTTTATTCTATAAAATCTGTTTAATGCTCAAATTGATTCGAGAATAGTTCTAGAGATGAAGCCTGGAAAAAATGCGGGGTAGGCTATATAATAACTTCAAAAGTATTAAAGCGTTTTTCTTGATACAGTGCTTTCATGGTTGGCTGTCAAGACTTTTTTCAAACAAATCAACCAATCTTATTGAAATTCCATACAGGTCTGCGAGATATAATTTATCAAGTATTGAATAACGAATGTTTTAATTACAACTATTTTCTTAACACCGTTTTTGTAAAAACTCCTGCCTAAAATACATTTTCACTGTTTTTTCTCCAACCAATACCTACATATATTTTCCTTTGAATTTATGACAAAATCTTTATAAAATACGTTTTTTTGCAATAATACAAATTTTGTATAAAATATTTAATTTTTTAATTGAAAAAAAAAAAATATTAAACGATTTCAAGATTGTAACCTCAAGTAACCCTTTAATATAACTGAAGAAGATTTACCAAAAATGATCATTAAAATATCTATCTAAAATTCAATTCTCAAGTGGAAATGCTACAATGGTTGTCAACTGTCAAAATTCTACATTTGTTGTTCAGATAAAGCCCAAAATTCTGCCAAGCTGCTGATAATTCTGTCAGTACTTCGTCATTTGGATTACAACTGCTGGAATTATGTTAAGGGGTTAAGCCATTCTACTAGTGGAAATTTGTTGAAAACTGTATGAAAATAAGATTACCCTTTTATTTTGTTTCAACTAGTATGAAATCCTAAAAATACCGTCGTAACTTTATATAAAAAAATATCGGAGAGTAACCTAGTAGACCCCATTGTGAATCAGAATATCAAAATCTATAGATACAAAAAATATTTTACACACTCAAATACATGTTTAAAACGGCATGAAAGAAATAAAATGCTTCTTTTTTCCTTACTCTCAGAAAGAATTACCACGTTTTGCTTGTTTAGGTCTCCTGTACTATTACAATTTTTGACTATAAACCCTTAAGCTTAGCTGCCAGCAGATATATTAGCTTAACTATTGTCTAATTGAAATACTCTAACTCTCATTTGCGCATAATGCGAAGGCATAACGCTTTTCAAATATTAATTTTTAAACAGTCACAGATAGAAATTTGTAGTTTATAATTAAAAAAAATTTATATTTTTAACTTCTATCTCATTTAAGAATTTTGCAATTAATGCAAAAGAATGAAGTTTTTGAAGTTATATAAGTTTTATTTACAAATAATTGCTCTTCACATCAATTTGGTTTGTTTCGAAAGCAACTACTATGGCTTAAGTTATTGTATTTCCTTCGGTACACCATTTTTTAATCAAAAAGTTTGCTTGAAAATTCCACTGAACTAGTTTAAAACTACAGCAGAACCTTCTAAAATATATATCAAACCTTTTACATCAAATTAAGTTTTTAAGAAACCTTAATATAAATAAATACAATCTGGGAAAACATGTAAAAGTTTATTAATATTGCGCTATTATGTGCATAAAAGCACAAAATTTGGAAACTTCTGTGTCCTTTTTGGCAAGATAGCCATGCGCAAAATCAATGAGACAGCGTCAGCTCTACGCCTTATAAATAACCGGTAAATTAAAATTTGCATTTCGTTTTTTATCGTACCAGTTTTCTTATGGCGTTATTTCTTCGGTTAGTTTGCTCGTTCTTTGTAGTTCAACATGTTGTATAAGGCTTTCGAAAAGCTATAAAATTTCATGCCATAAATTACACCAACCTCCATGTTGCATAATGCCATTTCTAAATATTCTACACATTTTACTGACCTTTCAGCACTATTCTGAGCATAATGAGGCGATTAGTGTGCGCTTGCGTTCTTTTTGTTGTGCGCTCATACACGCACGGACACGTTTTTGACACCCACACACAGGCATAAGCAACCAACGAGATTGACTAACTGGTGTCTTTTTAATGTTTTCAAGCTGACATCTCTGTGAATTATTGTTTGTCGTTTAAACTTAGCGGTGTAGACTATACTTAGCCATAAGAGGATTGATGATTTTCAAATGCACACATACATACGTATGTATGTATGTAATGCTGCAACAATTGTTGTTTGCTGCATCGACAGACGCAATGATGAGTTGTTAAATAGCCGACCGCTTTGGTATCGAAAGGTTATCTAACTGCAAAAGTGCAAGTGCACGAATCCATACAGATGTACATATATAGAATATACTTATATTATATTTCTTGCTGTCTTTTTTATATATATGTAAATGTATATGTTTAATAGTAACATAAACATAAGCGCACATAGCTCACCCAGGTAATATTCCAAAATCATAAAGTTTTACACAATCAGCACTTTTATTAATAGCCTTTGGCTAGCTAATTCGTAGTCACGGGCGTGCACATACATACATACATATGTATATATACCTATTGGAATGCATAAATATATGTAGTCAAGAGAGCTTACATTAGCATCTAGAAATGATTTAAGCCATCATTTCAATATGACTTTGTGTTTATTTATATTGCTTAGTTATCTTTGTAACATTAAGTCTATTGAAATAAGTATGTGTATGTGACCAGCTGTAACTTTTATTTACACTTCTTTGTAAAGAAGACATATAATATTAATTCTTAGTCAGCAAATAATTTTTAAATGATTAAAAGAATTAACTTCGAAAGCATGTCGATGTGAGTTTATCCGGCGGACTGTTAAAACATCTGTAGGGAGAAAATACGTATACAACACAAATTTCCTTTGGAACAGAAGTCGAAAGGTTGTGCATTGGAAAATTCTAGCTAAAAAAAGCTTCTAGAATAGAGCCATTTATCTGTAAAGCGTCTTGAGCCCATTATAAATCTGCTTAGGCCATCTATTTCTGGATCTGTATGGCTGAAGTGTCGTCTGCGGGGCCTTAATCCAAGCATTTTTGAAGTGCAATCCAGAATTATAGTATTCGATGTACAAAACTGCTTCACCCTTCTTTCATTTTAATTAGTATTCAACATCGGTTGAGGTCTTCAACATAAAATTTGAGAACAATTGTAGAGGTAATAGTGATACTAAAAATAACACATTTTAATTCCTTGATAGGAAGTGTGAATAGTGTTATCTCAAAGTTGTTGAAGATTTCTTGTCATAATATTTGTATTGTGAGGAAACCAATAATTACTCTATATTATACTATATGTTATTATATATGTAAGACCCTCGAAACAAGAGAGCACCATAACTTTGATTGAATGGAAGCTAATACTTTCACAAGTGAATTTTTTATGGCATAAAAGTGCTGAAAAATATATATGCCATGATTTTATCGGACCGTTGTATGTTATAGGGGTCCAATCTGAACATTAGGTTCGCGGATTACTATGTTACTGTATGTCAGCAGTTAATATAATTATTTATAATGAAACTGTAAATAATGTTAAAAAACAAGTACTTGAGGTTAGAAGTATCTAACTAATTTGAATTTAATTTTTTAAGCAACTGAACTTTCTATCACCTACTAAACTACCACCAAAAAGTAGTAAGCGAAATAGAAGACAGCTGTATGCTCAGACAACACATTGCAACATCAAAACAATAGCGGCGCCACATCTTTGGCATGCCACCATTGTAATACGCACCTTTTTTCTCATGACGATGTTGCTGCTTCTCGATTGAGAAACCAAACTCGTAAGGTCGTTGAGTCGAGGCAGCCTCTGTGCTGGGTAAGTAATCAAGCAGTACCGTTAGCTTTAAGCGAAATAAAAATAAATATATTTAGTGCCGAAAAGCGCCAAAACTCAATGGGCGAAGAAACAACTTACGACTACCACGCCAAGCAATGTCGACACTAAACGCAACTGCATTTTTTCGGCTCGTCAATATTGATGAGCAGACAAGTGAACTATTGCGTAACGGTAATTATCCACGCACAAGTTAATTTGTTTCTCTTATTTCAATACTGCAAACAATAATTTAGCCTTTCTTGCAAACTATTTATTTTTTTTTGCACATAAATTCAAATAATTTATTAAGATTTTGGAACACTTTAAGGTTAGGTGCACTTGCTTTATTATTATGAATGAAATTTTTTTGTGATTTTCTATATTTTTTGTAGACACGCACTGCACTGCACTCAGCCGACAATAGCACTTTGCTGCACTTCGTTCTACGCCTGCGCGTTCGTAACTATTGGCGCGTTCAATTGGGTGCTAGGTTTTGAATATTGTGTGTGGAGACGTTTTTAGCGAGTTTAGCAATACCTGCGCGCCTGCCTGTCTGTACGCTTACTTAGAGCAACGTGTCTGACCGCCGTTTTGAAACACACCTCGTTGTGTTCTGAGCGAAATTGACAAAGTTAATAATATTAAGTAAATATTATAAAACATTAGACCAGCACAAACTAATGCGCAGCCGCAAACGCAGCTTTATGATCTTCACTTGCCCTGGTGTTGGTGCTGATGCTGTTGCTTCCTTTCTTGCTTGGCTATAACCACCAACACACACAGAGATAGTAATGCTAGTAAGCCTTTACTTTACGCCTACTACATGGCGTGTGTGTATATGTAGATGTCACCTACTCACATAGAAGGTAGAACGCCAGCGACAGCGCACTTTTACTCGCGCTGGCGGTGTTGGGTGGCTGCGCTCACAGACACAATGCAAAAACAACGTGCATGAAAACCTGTCGTCTATTGTGAATGCGTCGCACGTGTCAAACGAAGCAATCCATTGAATCACTGTAAGCTCTCAGTGAGCAAATGCTGTGTATGGATTTGTGTGCGGCTATGTTTGTGAAGCTGCTTACTCAAGCGTCTGTGTTATCTTTTATCAGCATTTTTTAGCTTAGCGGTCTGAAGGTAAAACGTGCTTGTTTGCGGAACCGCAATTTGTTGCGTGCTTTTGAAAGGAAAAACAAAATAAATAATTAAAAAACTGAAATTGTTTGGTTAAGCAAACGTCTTAGTTCTCGTATTGTTAGTGTAATTTCATTATTTAATTGTAATGAATCATCTCGTCATATCTTGCACCTTATGGGTTTTATCGGAAATTAATATAACCTTTTCGGTATTCTTATTCGATTGTAAGGAGAAATGATTTTATTCGTCTCAAAGTGTCAATTTTTCTAATATATCACGAGATTTTTTAATTTCCTATTTGCTAAGTAATTTATGTTTCATCTTAAGGTTCTCGAATTCTTCATACGATTTTTCCATGCGAGTTGTCAATTCACTTCTGACAGCAAACATAAAAGTGAGTATAGCAAGGGTTCTCAACATCTTTTGTCTCCTTTTTCTATAAGTTCGACTTTCCGTAATTATTGACTAGTTGATTTGCAGCAAACCGAGGGTATAATAAAGATTTTTATGTGTTGAAAAACAGAAAAGGTTTCAACCTAAATATTGCAAAGAAGGCGAAAGTGCTTAGTTGTTTCCCCCTCACTTTCCTTCATTAAACTTTGACAGCTAGCTTCCGACAAAATTTTTAGCCTTACCGCGTGAACGTCTTTAGGGAATGACCAGTAAAGACACCTAACACTGCGGCAAGATATTGAGTGCGAGTAGTTTTGTAGACCTACTGAGTTCCGTACGTAAGAGTCCAACAGAATCTAGTTGTTGGCTAGCACAACAGAGACTCAACTCGTTCTTATTCTGAAGTAATCGATACAAGACTGTCCTCTCTTGCGAGTTCGCTCATCGGCTTTGCAGTTTTTAGCGATTTCTCTATGACTAGGCACCCAAGAGAGTGTGATAACTAATAAAATAACTTGATGCTATCGATAGTGAGATCAGATACTCCTTTCAAACGAGCGAGTTCTAATTGAGTGAATGTTCACCTCCTTGAAAGAGGCTGCATTTGAGACAAAACATCTACAACTACCTTAATGACAACCATCTCTGCTTGAAAAGCGCTGTAATGATCTGCTAACCTAAAACTATGCTTGCGAGAGAGCTCCTTACAGATATAGAGCACAGTAACGCTAAATGACTTTCGGTTTTCACGGTTTTAGGCTCCTACCAATTTTTCGATAATGCTCTCGTCAAATTGAATTTAGAATAAAAAAAACAAATGTGATTAACAACAACAGCAATCACATTACAGCAGCTAATATAACAATGTATTAGTCAAGCATGAGAACATAATTTTAGGTAGCTGCAACATATGCTTAGCTCCTGTTGAGTCTCCTCAAAAGAAGACACAATATATTGTGAAATCTGAAAGTCTGAGAACCAAAAGGCAAGAAGTGAGAGTGGCATGTTTTTTATTTTACTTTTTAATGCAAATACATGCATAAAACCTGCTTTTAAGATATGTTTTTGATAAATATAAATTAAGCATTATTCTTCATTCAATTCAAACTATATGCTGTAACAGTAAACTCTTTTAATATGAATAAGTCATTAGTTCTGACCAGACGTACTAAATGGCAACTATCTTTTACACTTAAAAGTCATGAGAAAAATAGTTCTTATTCTTTCTCCTCTTCTTTTAATGCCGTCTGCTCATTTCCATAAAAAGACTAGAGAACATTGCGATATTGCCATTAAATTACAAAGCACACCACATTAATCTTTAGAATGTATATAGTAAATTGGCGCCAAAGACAGATGTTGCAGATAATATGTTATTGCGCAAGCGAAGCTGCCACATTGTTCATACTTTACAAGTTAATACCGGCGACTTGGTTCTACCTTAATTGGAAGAGGTACCCATTATGCAAGTGGCTATTATAATTTGATTTTATAAATATATTTTTTGTATATAAGCAATATGTTATATGTATATAAAAATATAAATTGTTATGTTAATTAATACATCCGCATTTTAATTGCATCATTGTAAAGAAATATAAAATAATTTATAAGAAAAAGTAAATACACTCTCTACCACTATATCATGCCGAACATATGAAACGTACGTGGTACAGATGGATTCCCTAGTACAGGAAATAATCCGTTCGTTATCTTATTGGCAATGAACCGCTTTTATTTCTCCAATGACGGAATAAACCTCTGGAATAGGTGCAATGAGCATGCGACCAAGGAGTAAAATTATCCAACGGCGAAATCTACTTATTCACTGACTAATCAAAGACCTCTTCCGTACTAACTCCTATGCAGAAACCATATTATTAGAATCTCAGTGGGCAACTCGGTAAAAATTGTCAAGAACGCAATTTCTTCTTTCAGTGTATGATTTATTAAGCTTCATTAAGTTCTATATTGTTTATATGGTTATCCAAAGTTAGATGTCGTAAAAACGTGGAAAACAACCGGTACCATTAATTTAATGGTGACCTAGTTTCCAACAATCTTTACGTCAAACCGAAATTTGAACAACATAGAGAAACCAGTTTTGAACTCAAGCCAGAGATTCGGCCTTCAGTCATTACTTGCGCAATTGCAACTGTTCTAAATGAACCTTTGTTGTATTTCCGATGCAATTGTTTACAATAGTTTTATCTGTGCAAATCCGCTAAGTTTATTGCAACTGTACTTTGGCAATTTATTTAAATAATTTCATTTAGCAAATTCTTTTCTGTATAAATGTTATGCATCATTTTGTGTTCACCTAAAAAACAACCTGTATTACAAGGCTACAAATGGCTTAAACACTGTTCTCACAACGGCTTAAAGGAAATTATTTTGTAATAGACTTTTAATCGCACTGCCCATCAACGAGGCAAAAGCTAACTGCATTTAAAGCCGCATTGCCATTTTGCTGCACCAACATACATACATATATACATACACAGCAGCCACATTTAAGTGCCATAAAATCAACGGCTTCAAAACTTCTGCTAAATGCTGTCGATATTAACATTGATTACTTTTTATTTGGTCAATGGCATTGGCGGTGTTGCTTACGACTGACGATGCCCAAAGATGCGCCGCAAAGCGTTGCACGTGTCGCGTCTATGCCCAAAATGCATTAACTGCATTATGTACTTATGTCAGTCTATGAATATTTCATACGATTATGCGCATTTATACCGTGAACATATACATATTATTAAATGGCAGCGAGTATCCATCGATTTAGCTGCGATATTATTTATTCTTTATTTTTTGTTTTGACTAACATAGCCGTCTCTCCAATTTACTTATGAGTTAACAAATTTGGCTTGGATATATTACTGGGAGGTCGTGTCGATAATTGATATCGTAGCTAAATGACAGTTATTGGCACATATAGATGTTAACAGACTGGTAAATTAACATAAATATAATTTTATTGGCAAAAAACACTTTTAGTAACACAAATAAGATACTCCAAGCTATTTAATTTTAGTTCGTCTTCAATCTTAAAAAGGTATAACGGGAAAGATTTTTATGATATCGGTATGATACTATTACAATTATTTAGAATTTTCCAATAAGAGTGATATAATTTCTTTTCAAAAACAAAACACAGACTGGAAATTGAAGCGTTTTTTATTTAATGTGAAGTAAAGTTTTCGACCACCTTTTCTACTAAATCAAGTCGTATGTCATGAATAGCACATTCAATATTGACTTCTAAAGCTTGAAGAGAGTCTGGTTTATTGCTAAAGACCAATGACTTCAAATAACCCCACAAGAAGTAGTCAAACGGTGTTAAACCTGAATTTATTAGAGGTCATTCAATGCCACAATTTCTTGAAATAATCGAATCTGCAAACTTTTCTCGCAACAATTTGGTTGTTGCACGCGCTGTGTGCCACGTTGTCCCTTCGTTTATCTTCCCATGATGAAATTGTAAACATTACTGAATACAACAACAAAACCAAATCAATACCACTGACATTGCAACTATGAAAGATTGTACAGTAGCTGATTTGCATTTACGAGAAGCGGATGGGAACTGGAATTAATATTTTTTGAGAAAAAAAATGTATTTGTTCATCCAAATTAATGTGGTGGCGCTTCTTCCAATTGTGGAAACACTTCTGAAACACGATTTTTGTGATAGCCTTAGATCTTTCAGCGATTTTCATGAAACTTGTAAAATAACGGCCTCTTAAGACATAGAATGAATTTCTGTCTCTCAGGCTTTACTTATCAAGTATTTGAATGTAAAAATTTTTTTAAATTTGTATGGAAAAAATTGCATCAAAGTATTTATTAAAATTACCAAAAACATAACTAGACACAAGATAATGCTATTGTCAAGCTACATTACAAACACGTGTTGACGCTGAAGTTCTCGACCCAATAGCTTTAACATTATAGCAGATTGGACAAGGAGCTTTTTCTCTATTCTACCACTTAAATAGTATTTTTAGCATCCTACGGTGTACTTTAGATGAAATCCTGCCTTATACACCCTTTAAAGCGACTAATCTGATCAATGATTATTTCAAATAACTGTTGCTTAAAAGTACAATACTTCTTGTAATGGAGTTATATTTATATTTTTGGGCGCAAAAGGAGACACACGCTACTGTCTAAAATTGATTAGCCCTCCATGATAAACAAGTTATCCCCACATAAACTCTAAATTTCAAGGAAGGGCGTTTATGCATTGTGTAGTAAAAATTAAACTCACCTGATTACAATTTCACATACATCTTTTCTCCGATAATTCACGAACCTTCAACATAGACGCTTCTGGTATTGCTCACTTTGTACTTCCTAATTCCAAGTGACGAGTCATTTTTGATAACATCAATATTTAGACATCATGACAACAACAACCGAAGCCATATCTCAAAATCACTTGCCCAATTACACTAATCCACGCAATATCGCAATAGACATACGAGTACTTAGCATTTGCGCATGCACAAAACAAGAATGCAGGAAATTCATTGAAAGAAACACGATTTGTCAAAAATGTTGTTTTCCTCAACGAATCTCTCACGACTCGTATACTCAAACTTTGATGAGAGAAGTGAAGAAAAAAACTCCACATGTGTGTAATTTTGCATTATTTTTCTACTTGCAAGCAAAAACTTATGAATGTGTGTGTGCGCAGTTGCAGATACGAAGATGTTTGTATGTATTGTAAAGGTATGAGGCAGTGATGAGCATATTTGTTTTCATATCAGCGAATAAGTTGATTTATGCAAAGCAAAATGCTGCCAGAGCGATAAACCAAACATTGTGGTTTGTCAATCGAACAGCAGAACGAGATGAGCCGGTGCGAAATCAAGTGGCAAGCTAAGCCAATGTGTCAATGGGCAAACATAAGCGAGCCGGATGCGCAAATAATTATAAAGTATAATATGTGAGAAGCACAAGTTTATGGTCATATGTGAGCGCATATGTGCTTCTCTTTTCATAGATGTACTATACTTATACACATACGTATGTCTACATAGTGGTAGCTGCAACAGGCAAGAAAAAATGTTGTGTAAAAATTATGATGTAAACACTTTTCAGCTTTGCATATTAATTAAAACGCTTGTGTTTAATTTATTGGCGACACATTGCCAGAAATAGAATCTAATTCTTTTGATAATAGTAAACACTTTGAAATACAACAATTATGTAGAATCCCAGTTGTAATGAGGCAATGTCATATCTATTTTTCCCTTTTCGTCCGAACAATTTATAATACTGGCCTTGATGTTGCTGACAGTGCGCACAAGGTTAATAACGGACTATCTGACCCCTTTAGCAATAGCATCAAGTTACTTCGTTATTGTCCCTAGAAACTGCAATACGGATCAACTCGCACGAAAGGGCACCCTTGAATTGAGAACATCGCAAATTATCAAAGTTGTATGGAAGAAGGGGAGGAGGAAACATCAAAAGCACTTTTCTTCCACTGTCCATTTTTGCTATACCAGGTTAGAGCATCTCGGTAGTCAGACCACGAACCAAGTAAGGTGGCTGAAATTAAATTGTGTGACATACTGAAGGTACTTTGTCTATATGAAGCGGTTTTGTGCTCATAACGAACTGGCGTTTCTAGCTGTCTAAGTGCAATAATTAATAACTTTACATTTCGGTCCGTTTCCTCAACCTAATCCAAATTATTAAATTTGTTTGATAAGAAAGATTTATAAATTTGCTCATATAACCGCTCTAGGAAGAATTCTTGATGCCTTAATATATGGTTATCGATATGCATAAGTAACTCCAATCGCATTTGAATTATGCCTTAAAAGCCTACTAATCTAATCCTTTATAACCTGCAGTCATTATTTTGCAATACTCTCACGGCAGCACTCATATTAGTTAGAGAAAATTTAAACTTTCAGAGAATTGATATATACATATCAGTTAAAAACAAATGTCATTTGCTACAAACTATATTGCGATGAGAAATGGAGTGGCTTCAAAATAAATGAAATCATTCGGTTTTCAAAAACGAAATCACACCAGTTTGATTTAGCTTCTGAAGCATGCCAGTATATCCTATTATCATTATTCTATTTATAGATACAAGTGCGACTGAAAATTTTGTAAAATATGCAATTGTCATATGTCCATAATGCATCTTAATAACTTGGCGACTAGTTGCCAACCAGTCCACTTGGCTACAACCTCATTTTAATCTGCGGTTGAATGCATTTCATTGACATTTTGAATTATCGCTGCTGCAATGACCTCGTAAATTAATTGCTTGTTCTTAACTTTCTGATCAAAATGCGATAACAATTGATTCGTGTCTGATTAATGTAGCTATTTTGTATATAATTATGTACGTTCGTATACTAATTAAGCAAGGCATCTTGACAACAAAAACAATTGCGAGGAGATGTGTGCTTAAGTTTATGCTTATGTCTAAATTATAGATATATTTTATTTTATTACCGAGTTATTACATAATAATAACAATACTTTTTAGTCATGTTTCTACTACTCGATGTTATGAATGTAATCAGATGTACATATATTTTTTTTTCGCTTGCCGCAGGGCAACTGTATTTGACTTTTATGTCATTGCAACGTTTAAAATCCACGCGGCTGCAATTATCTTACAACTTTAGCTGCGTCAAGCATAAATCCGTTATTCAAATGCATATGCCACAGCATAAATATTTCCTGGTGTCAGTTTTCGAATGTCGACAGCTTTGGAAATGCAAATTAATAATAAAACTAACTGTAATTTAATAAGTGTTGTTGATGCAGATAATTGCTTTTGATTGATGAGTACACTAATTTAATGTAGCTGTTGCCATGTTTAGAAGAATACGTTTAAAATATTGTATACAAATGTGCACATAGAAGGACGCATAGAACGGCAACGGTACTGTTATGTAATTTTCTTCGGCTTCCTTGCTCTTTGATACTCTTTGCAAATATTTATTTCATTGGTTATACAGGTTCTTTTAGTTTTTATTTGAAGCCCAGTTGAGCTTATAAATAAAAATCGTTTGGTTTTAAACTAGACATCATCAATATAGATTTTGTCGCCCTCAAAGTAATCCCCACCAAATGTAAGTCACTTATGCCAACGATTTTTCCAGTCTTCGAAACACTTTTCATAAGCACTTTTTTGGATGGCTTTCAGCTCCTTCCGCGAATTGCTCTCTTTCCATCTTTCTAACACTTGCCTGACGAGTTTCAAGCATCATATCTTTCACTGTTTTAATATCTTCATCAGTTGAAGAGATCGAGGGTCGTCCAGAACGGGGCATGTCTTCAACGATCTCCCGACCGTCTTTGAAGGCTTTATGTAACTCGTTAGTTTGTGTTTTTGATAAAACTGAGCCCGTAAGTCTTTTCCTACATATGAAACGATTCCGCACACTAAATTTGATTAGAAATACAAAAATTAAAATATCATTTACTCGGGGAATATAAATACAATTTCTGGGTGCTTTTTTGTCACAAGAGAAAGACGAAAAGTGTTCTAGAAGAATTTATATACATATTTTTGGTTATTTTGGGATCTTTAAATCATAATTCAATCAAAAAGTTGGTTTCCCGCCCTAGATTTGGTTTCTGGAAGCTGTATATTTCAAGCCGAAGTACGATGGTACTCGGAGTCTATGGCAAGAATTCACAATCATCGAAAATTTTAACCAGTAATTATCTCTGATCAATTAAGAAAATAATAAATGTATACGTTTGATATGTCAGATCTTTCTTTGGTTGTCTACTGAATCCGTATACATATATATAGTTATATATTTATTTCAATTTAGTTTGCAAGTATGAAATAGGTAATTTTTTTAAGTGTATATAGCATAGCTTCAAGCTTTATAGTGCCTAAATGTATACTACGATTCTGTAGCTCCTGCTGTACAGTGAAACTGTTTAGTGAAACTTTTTGTTAGTGTCCCCTATGTGTATGCTGCAAAGCTGCTTTCAGTTGTTTAAATTGGATTTCTATGGGCATAAAGCTGTTTTTATTTATGTAGTTGTATTTTTATTAATTTCAAAGTTGATCGCATAAATTTCACTATGATTTAATGTATGTATTTATGAATAACTGTTTCCATATTTTTACGCAAATAGTGGAAATAAATCTTGAATTGTGACTGTTTAGCTGAAACAGTTTCATTGTTGATAAGTATTTATATTTTTTTTGAATGGGCGCGACTATGCAAATAATTGTACAATATGTGGTAATTAGTCGCAGTTAGTTGAACCATATACTCGGCATGAAGTCATCCAAAAGTTTGCAAATCCTTATAATGAGTACATGCTAACTAGAGGAAGAGCTGAACCGATTTCCTCCATTTCTAATACCAGAACGTGATGCCCATTTCATTTCAATAAGATATTCTATGAACAGCTTATGACTTTCTACATTTATTATTGTGATTCGTCGGTTTATCCAAATCTTTATATCAAAGTAATGTGAATCCTCAAATTTTATATGGGTTCCAGGCATACCTGCCGCACCATTTTTATACTCTTGCAAAATGTTGCTACAGATTATAATCGTTTTTCACCTAACGGCTGTTGCCACCTAAAACTAATATAAATAGATGTATGGTTATACATATATAAATTATCAGGATAACGACATAAGCTTAAATCCGAGTGGCACCCAAGGAGGGTGGTATTGCAGATGGGGGCAATCGTATTATTGCCACGCCCACTGAATGCCAGTAATCTAAAACATATAAAATGCCCTAATTAAGCACTAAATTGAGATACAAAACTGTAGTTTGATGCACAGGGAATTTTTTTGTTTCATATTTAGCTAATATCTCGGAACCTGCTCGACCGATTTCAGTCAAATTTGATGCGTATTTTGACATTTAAATATTAATAAATTAAATTCCTTCGAACACTTTCCCTTTCCAGTATACAAATATAGTACCTTTTAGATGTGCTACATAATTTCCAAAAATTGTAATAATTGGGTTACAACAATTCTTGCCCCCTGGTACCGTATATGTGGCCCCCAGTTAATATTTCCCCAAAATTCTTTTCTGATAATATCATGTTCTATGTCAAATATGGGTAGAAGCAGATAAAATCTTCCCTTAGCCCCTTAGGTATAGCAATTTCTCCAAATTTAAGTATCCCTTGCATTGTTAACAAGAAAAATTCAGGTTTTTTTGGTGTAACTATTTTCTTTACTCTTGTTTTTTGTTTTGGTAGCTTACTCTAAGGACTAACAACTGATCACACTGACCTCATAGCGTTTAACAATAACAACACCTTGTTAATAGCAATCAGGGCAGTTGTTAGGGTAGGACGACTAGGATCAGGATTACAAGGAGGGAAAAACAATAATTTTGGGAATTTGTACGGATTTGTAAAAAAAATTAAACAATTTGTTTTAAATATTTAGCAACTTAAGCTTCTGGGGCAACAGGCAAATGAGCACCTTGGGGTTGGAAACCGTTCTCATCAGCGATGTAGTTGACGGTGTAGGTTTGACCATCATCAGCGACGAAAGAGTATGAGCCTTGGACAGAGATAGCTTCGGCATCTGAGCCTTCGTTCAAGAGCTTAGCTTGAGCTTGTTCGTTAATACCGTTGCTGGTCTCGTATCTGCAATGAAAAAATAAATATTATTAATTAGAAGCTTCATTGACTAAAAGATCATTTGATCCTTTCAACTGACAGGGATAATAAACTTACGCGTAGTTGAATCCATTGGGCTGCACGTCGGAGTCGAAACGCAAGACTTGAGCATCACCATCACCACCGGGGGCGGCGAAAGCGACAGCGAAGAGAGCGGCGAAAACAATGACGAATTTCATTTTGATTTTGATTTGAGGACTCTGCTCTTTGAGACTAGCAAATTGCGAATGTTGACATAGTGAGGGCGATTGTTACAATTTATACTGTTTTGGCCACAACTATCTCGAATCATAGCAAAAACTAGTTATTTAGTTTGAGTTTTTTTCTTTTAATCTAAAATGCAAATGTTCAACGCCTGTTCCATCACAACTCTGTCCAAAAACAACAAAGCTTCTTTATTGTTATATTATAATCAAAGCATTAAACTAACAAATTAACCAAAAAATGAATTAAAGATACGGCCGACATTAGTGAATATTTCTTGCTAGTTGAGGCGTTTAATAAGAATCGGCCAAAAACCGAAAAAAACTCGAATATGGAAATCAACTCAACCATTTACGCACTCAAAAACATATACTTATGTATATCATTAAAGCATAAAAAGACGGAACAGCGCTGGCTGTAGCTATAGCTTGACCCCAATGATGTATGAAACGTAGGTGCTAAGTTGCCAAGCTTGGGGATCGAGAGCGAATCGAATCACAGCAGAGGCGCGTGTGAAAAACAAGCTGTGACGGTCGTCAGTAAATCAACTAATTAAAGTTTTTTCTTTGTTGTTTAAGCACTAACACTGTGATACGGAAAACGTTAGAATATTAAACTAAAACATTTATATATTAAAACTTAATATTCAGATACTTGTAATGTGCGGATAAGTTTATCCAGTGTCCATTAGCATAATTGCACGTATCAACAACATAGATATAAATACAAATATAAAACTATGTGAATGAGTGTCAGAAAAAGTTCGCAGAACTTTGAACAGCCCAAGAGATGTGGAATATTTTTTTATAAGAAATACAAAAATATTAGAAAAACGTTAACATCGGTTACACCGAAGCTAAATACCCTTCACAAGTAAATCATTTTCCATTCAAAGACATAATATTGATATTTTACTTTGTATGGTAACTATATGCTATAGTGATCCGATCAGAATAATTCTTCCTAATGAAAAGGAGGAGGAGGGTGTAACCGAACATTTAATAATCTTACAACTTGCCAAGGAAAAATACTTTCAGGTGCAAATTTTCGGAATTAAGCTATTGTACTATATCCCATATTACGCGTTCAGTTAATTTTGCAATGATATCATATTTATGGACTAATCTATACGGTATCAACCCAAGCGGATGTGTGAAAATCTTGTATTGTTAATTGACCTGATTCAATCTATTTTTGAGATCACTTCATATTTTTAACTCTGAGATTCATTAAGTAACCTCACATACCATCGCCAATAAGGTCAACCGGATATTCGAAAGTCCGGATTTTAGTTATGTGGTGTCTATTCTATTGTAATAACTCCCTACTTTGCCGATATTTGCAGTATAAAGTTAACCGAAAGTTCGAAAATATTTAATATTTTTTATTAGACATGTGAAGACTAAGGTAATTATTAATCTGATTCATCCATTTTTTGAAATAGAGGGATACTATTATCAGAAAAAAATCTGTTTGAATTCTTATAATATATCTCAAGGATTGACCGACATTTTCGGTAAAAAGTTGGGAATAGGGGTAAACACGTTCAGTAGCTAGGGTCTTGAAGAGTTTTGGTTCGATTTGAACATTTTTTAGTTATAAGGAAGTACACCTTAAGAACACAGTTCGTGCAAAGTTGCATGTAGATGCATTGATTGATTCTTGACTTGTATACTGAAAACTGAAAGATGAGATGGTATTTAAAATAGTTTTATATGGGAAGAAGGCGTTTTATCTGATTTCTCCCAATTTTGACCTGTAATGATGGAACATAAGAGTTTAGTTGAAATAGGTAGAGCAGGTCCAGAGATTTAGGCTTTAACCTAAATTTGGACAGTGCCCCGATCATCGTCTTATTTTGACCCCGGCCCCTATAAAGCCTTCTCGCGCCATTTCCATTGTAAAATTTGTATGGCGTATTTATTTATTGATTGATCCTGCTTTTAGTAGCTTCTGACAGAACCGTTATATCGGAGTTATTATCCGATTTCATTAATTTTACAGTGGTCACCTCACAAAACAAAAGGGATTTAATGTTAGCCGCTACTCTATGTACATTCGTTTCATTCAGCGGTCCGGTTTGCGACTTACTAGTACATCCACCCTGCTGCGAACACCTCCCAACGTCTTCCAAATATAAATGTATACTTTTTATAAGTATTTAATAAACGCTAAATTAAAAGATTGTTACCTTTAAATACGTGAGCATTTTTCTGAAACAATCGTTAAAGTGGTTAGTACCAAAGCCTGTACAAGCGTGCTAATGCTTAATCCAATTTTCCATACACTTTTTATAAGCTTGGGTGAGATCGTCTTCTAGGCCTTCAGGGTAATTTGGTATTTTTGGTTTCGGCTCATTTTTGAGCCGCCATTTCTTACATTGCTGGACGCTTTCCAAATTATATTAATAAACGCACAGCTCGTCACCAGGACTATACATTTGATGAACGTAGGGTCCTAATATAAATTGCCCGAATGCTTAAATGGTCCACACTAAGTCAAATGTAACTGCATAAAACACAAATTTGTTTCAAAAATTTTTGCATCTATTACAGTAGTTTTATCAATCAACAATAGTTTATATAATTAACAATTCTGGCTTGTCAAAATACTTTAATAAAAAAATTATTATTAAACTATATTCTCCGCTAATTGCGAAAATTATCCACTATGTAGGAGCTGAGTAGGATTCCAATTGCGACAAACTTCAATAGATAGTAGATTTTATTAGCGGGCGCATCTCGTGGCAAATAATCGAGCTTGCTTCTGTAATAAAAAGGCTTCTCTTCAAATATCTTGGATGTCCAGAATCGAAGAGTAGATTCTCGATCTATCATCTAGAAATATGCGACCGCTTATTAAAACGAAAATCGTGTGAAACTGGGTTATAAAACTTATTATAATACATATTTTTCATTAGATATGTACATCTACTTGTATAATCAAGGCAACTTCCTATAGAAACGATACTTAAAGCTAATCATTTCATCTTTCCGTTACTTTCAGTATTATCCATCAGCGTTAATTTGTTCTTCTCCCAAATAAAATATAAAATGATTTTCTTTTAAAAAATACTAACATGACCTCTAGCAAAGTTTTAGTAGACATTTATATCCAAAGACAGCTCGTTTAAAATGTACATGTATTGTTATATCGATTGAACTTTCTACGATATACCAAAGCTATTCACCAAGTAATTTACAAGGATTAGCAAATATAAAGTGCAGGCTCTCTTAAGGAGTTAAGATAGCCTTGAATGACAAGTAGGTTAATAGCACGAACTGGTATTATCACAAGTAAATATTCTTAAAAACCTTCGAGGTTAGCAGAACAGAACAATATAATCTTAACGGCCACTTTTATGAAATTAGAAATTCTAAGATTAAGATTTACAAATAAAAACAGCTTTCGGTTTATTTGTTGTTTCTCATTAATATTTTAAATTTATTAAACCTCGATTACTTAGACAATTAACTAACAATTGTGTGAAGATTACTGGAGACGGACAACAATTCATTTTTTCTTTTTCGTTTTGTAAAATAACAATAAATTAGTCAGACATCAGATTAACAACTTAAGCTTCTGGGGCAACGGGCAAATGAGCACCTTGGGGTTGGAAACCGTTCTCATCGGCGATGTAGTTGACGGTGTAGGTTAGACCATCATCAGCGACGAAAGAGTATGAGCCTTGGACGGAGATGGCTTCGGCATCAGAGCCTTCGTTCAAGAGCTTAGCTTGAGCTTGTTCGCTAATACCGTTGCTGGTCTCATAACTGCAATGAAAATTTATTGTTAATAAATAGTTTCATTTGCCTGAAAGATTATGAGATCCTTTGAGGTGGCAGGAATAAGTAAACTTACGCGTAGTTGAATCCATTGGGCTGCACGTCGGAGTCGAAGCGCAAAACCTGAGCTTCACCATCGATGTTGCCGGGAGCTGCGAGAGCAACGGCGAAGAGAGCAGCGAAAACAATGACGAATTTCATTTTGATTTTGTTTTAGTTGAGGATTTACGCGTTGAGGCGAGGACTAGCGAACTGCGAATGATGACATAGTGATGGCGATTGTTACAATTTATACTATTTTGCCGCAACTATCGCAACTAATTAACTCGAATGATAGTAAAACTAGTTAGACGCCAATTTTTCCTACATGCCGAAAAATGCAAATCAAAACTGTTTTTTTATTGTTATGTTATTGTTTGTACCCGTTTAAAATCATAATAGCGAGAATATAAAAATGGCTGATAACAAATCGACGGTCTAGGCCAATGAATATTTATTACCAGCGAACAGGTTTGGAAATATTAGGCCAAAGTTATGTTTAAGAAAATTAATGCATTTCCTAAAGCGCGCGAAAATAAATGCGAGATGTTTGCCATCAAAACATTGCAATTTCTTCAGTCGCTAATACTGCGCACGCGCTATGTTTGTTGGCGTTTAAGCGTGTGTGGCGAGTAGATGTTCATCATCTTGACAAGTTATGTTTTGTATATTGTGTTTGTGCATAAATATATATAAATGCATGAAATTAGTTTGTTTAAGCACTATTAGGTAAGCTCATAAATTTGTATCAGGAATCCCTATTTTCTATATTTACCGGGCCATTTAAGCATATTGACTTTTATACAAATACGTAATGTGGTTAATATTTGCATTCAGAAGCAATAATTTTCTTTTTAAGAAATAATAAATATCTTAAGTTTTAAAATATTTATTTCTAATTAAATATAGACTTGTATGCGTAAATATAATTTTGAAAAGAAATGTATATAAATATATATAAAAAATGTATCAATTTAATTGTTGTATGATAAGCATATTCCCACGGCTTTACCTCCACCCGCTCAAACAATGCGTGGGCGCTTCATGCCGGTACTTTAATACATATAACGGGTGATTTTTTTGAGGTTAGGATTTTCATGCATTAGTATTTGACAGATCACGTGGGATTTCAGACATGGTGTCAAAGAGAAAGATGCTCAGTATGCTTTGACATTTCATCATGAATAGACTTACTAACGAGCAACGCTTGCAAATCATTGAATTTTATTACCAAAATCAGTGTTCGGTTCGAAATGTGTTTTATCGACAAATTTTGTTCAGCGATGAGGCTCATTTCTGGTTGAATGGCTACGTAAATAAGCAAAATTGCCGTATTTGGGGTGAAGAGCAACCAGAAGCCGTTCAAGAACTGCCCATGCATCCCGAAAAATGCACTGTTTGGTGTGGTTTGTACGCTGGTGGAATCATTGGACCGTATTTTTTCAAAGATGCTGTTGGACGCAACGTTACGGTGAATGGCGATCGCTATCGTTCGATGCTAACAAACTTTTGTTGCCAAAAATGGAAGAACTGAACTTGGTTGACATGTGGTTTCAACAAGATGGCGCTACATGCCACACAGCTCGCGATTCTATGGCCATTTTGAGGGAAAACTTCGGACAACAATTCATCTCAAGAAATGGACCCGTAAGTTGGCCACCAAGATCATGCGATTTAACGCCTTTAGACTATTTTTTGTGGGGCTACGTCAAGTCTAAAGTCTACAGAAATAAGCCAGCAACTATTCCAGCTTTGGAAGACAACATTTCCGAAGAAATTCGGGCTATTCCGGCCGAAATGCTCGAAAAAGTTGCCCAAAATTGGACTTTCCGAATGGACCACCTAAGACGCAGCCGCGGTCAACATTTAAATGAAATTATCTTCAAAAAGTAAATGTCATGAACCAATCTAACGTTTCAAATAAAGAACCGATGAGATTTTGCAAATTTTATGCGTTTTTTTTTTAAAAAATTTATCAAGCTCTTAAAAAATCACCCTTTATATGTATGTACATACATAAACAACACTCCAGTGTACATAAGCTCCGAAGCTCTTGTATGTACATATGTATATACTTAATTAACATATGAAATAAAAGCAACAATAAAACATCGATTAAAGTACACTAACGCTAATACGTATAGCAACAAGAAGCCACAAGAAAATCAAAAGCAACTATACCACATTGAAACGCCAATACATTTGCATATCTTAAGAAAGACGTGTGTTTGTGTAGAGCATCTGCTTCTACCTGTATTCATATAATGGCCTTCAAAATATCTACGGCGACCGCAGTTTGTGTGGCATAATTTTTTACTCCGCTGACGTCTTGGTCTTCGACTTTTTTCTCATCACTTTCGATAGTTACCCTTGAATTTATTTATTTATAAATGAATTTTTTTTATCATCTTGTATTTTATATCTTCTCGGTTTTGTCGTTTTTATTTGTTTTATTTATTATTGTTGTTTTTGTTTTATACAAAGATGACTTTTTACATATTCATATTAGCAGATTAGCAGCAGGCTTGCCTTAATGTTTATAAATTTCATCTAAATATTACATTCTACACTAAGCAAAAAGTTCACAGAAAAAAAATTAGACTTAAATAGAAAAAAGGTTAAGTTCAGCTACACCGTACCTATATTTTATCATAAAAGGGTATAAAAAGATCGTTGTCTTGACTTTGTGCGATCAGTCTGTATGGCACCTGTATGCTGTAGTAGTCCGTTCAGAAAAACGGAAACGGTATCGTTAACTTGGACGATAATCTATGCCAAATTTCATGATAAATTATCTTCAAATAAAAAATTATTCACACAAGGTCTGACTTTGATCTGTTAGTTTGTAAGGCAGGTATATGCTACAGTGGTCCAATATTGGCGATTCTGACAAATTAGCAGGTTCTTGGGAGGAAAGAATTTGTGCATAACTTTAGACCGATATCTCAAAAACGGGCATGACTAAATCGATCATTTGCATATATTTGTGGGCTATTTGCTAAGGTGGTTCCTTCTGAGTAAAGTGAGATTATTGAGGAAAAGTAGGGATAGCGTGCAAGCTTCTAATATAAATTTAATTTTACTTTCTAATGGTTTGACCTTTCCTTTTAGTGGTGACTTCTAATGACCCATTTAATGTTATCCATAAGCCACCGATATAATTTTTGGAAATATTATTAAAATTGTGTATTAGTTCATTAATTCATTCAAAAACCATGGTGAAGATCGGTATTGAGAGGCTAAAGGAAGGTAAAATGTAATATCACAAATTCTGGGAAAAGTTGCCGCATTATTGAAAAATACGTGCTAATTAGATACACTTCATATACAAATTTCATGGAAGCTATATTTACTATGTAAAAATCGCGCAAACTCGTCACCACTTTATGTATATGCATTACATAGTTGCATAGAGACTATTCACTCTGCTAAAACATTTTACCGCAGTACAAAATAACTGTTGAAAAATGTGTTCAGCCAAATGCCAAATGATTAGCTGCGAATACATATATATGTCCAAAATTTCATTATTTTTGAATTTCTGTTTTTGTATTTTTTAAAAAGTTTCTCAAAAATAAAAATAAAAACTCAGATTGAAAAAAATAATTTACATGAATAAAATAAAACTTGGTCAACTGAAGGCTGAAACAGATTTAACCATAAATTGCCAACATATAAAAGCAAAAAAAAATAAAAGATGAAATGATCATGAAAAAAATTATTGGCAATAAAAAATATGTTTTTGTTTTTTTCCACTGTATAGTAAATAATGCACGACATTTTGTTGTTTAAACAACAATTTCTGCTTCATCTTTCAGTTGTGCTCAGCAGCCGCTCTCATATACACACTCTCTTTCTCGCGCTTATGATCTGTCCTGCAGTTGTGTGCGTGCATTTGGCACACGCACTCGCCAACAGTTGGCAGTGACACAATTTTCGCGTTGCTTCTTGGTACCTTACTTATTGTGTTTGAGATTTTAGTTTGTGTTTTATTGCCTCCCCAAATTCCATGCGGATGAGCTCACCTCGCTTTTCAAATTCACTTTCTGTCCTAATGCATAATTAAGGTTTCCAGTTGTGCGCCACCCCTCGTAGACTATAAAATGTGTTTGCGGCAAATTTTGTGCGCATTTCCAATCTAGCGGTGCTTCGAAATATAACTTGTTAGAGTGTTTTAGCAGTAAAATGTAAATAATAATACTGCCGTTAGTCGGTTTACTCCACTGAGGGAATGTTTTTGTTTTTGTGTAATCCAAATCGTGCCTATTGTTAATTGTAATAATTAATGCCCTGCCCACCGGTGATTATGCAATTATTGGAATTAGCTAACTGTTGATTTTGCAATATTCGCTTGCACTTCAGCGAGCTGTTGTATCCTCCCTCTGTAATCATCATTAAGAGAAATTACGTTCTGCCGTCAATTTGCTTCTGTTTAGACACTTCATACTCGTAGAAGTTTTACAAATATTAATTTATGCATATATTCGCTAATAATTTCTTTGTATATGTTTGAGATTTTTTTTTTTAATTTTATGTAAGCAATTAAAAATCTCATTATTTAAATTTAATAAAATAAATGTATTTTACATTTGGGGAATTTAGAATTATTAAATTACTACTAATTGTTCTAAATCATGTTTTTCTTTGTATTAGAGGCTTAATGAAAGAGATCTTTCATTGTTTTATGCAATAAAAAATAAATATTTCGGGACAAACGGCAGATGTCTTTGTTGAAGTTAAAGAAAATCTTCCCGGAATTATTTAGGGGAATGCTGTCAAGTCCGAAAAAGTAATATACCATACATACAGCAAACTAAATTTTCAAATTTAAAACGAATTAAGACACGAACTTGATTACATGATTGCAAAACTACAACGTTCGTAGTATTTAATTTTCGTTTTACTGAACGAGACGAGTAAAATAGCAAATTTCAATTTAAATACTACTAAAAAGGAATAAATTAATTCAAATAACAAGTAAGGAAGTACTAAATTCGGGTGCAACCGAACATTTAATACTCTTGCAACTTGCAGGAATTAAAGTCAGGGAAATACCTTAAGATGTAAAACATCAACCCTAGAATCGGAATCTAAGCAATTTATATATATGTATACACACACTATATATAAAAGTACACTGACTTATACATATATTCGGCATGAGATTTGTTATTTTTTTGGGGCTAGATCAAGTTTTTGCCCAATTGAATCCACATTAGGAACGGTGACATACTGTTGTGGTTTATGTTATGAGTTGTTTTGAAATTTTCATTAAGATAACTCAAATATTGTCCGATATATCCAGCATAAAGTCACCAGGAAGTACGTAAATCTTTATATTAAGTATATGGGGGCTCAGGGAAGTATTGACCCGATTCAACCCATTTTTGATACACAGAATCACTATTGTTAGGAAAGTATTCTGCCTGAATTTCATTGAGGCTTAGGTGAACAAAAATATATTACTTTGTTATGTGCGTATAAATGTATGGACTTATTCCGACCATGAATATGCGCAATTTTAAGTTTTGACGTCGATTAAATCTGCAAAGTAATAGGCATAATTTGCTTAATGAATTTAATATTTTATATTAATGAGCATATTTCCTAATTATGTATATGTTAGCTTCTAGCTTCCGTTACTTCTTTGAGTGACCGTCATTTAATATGTTCATGTCAACTAATACCTAATGCCTTGCACGTGTTGCATAGCAGCTGCCCACCGAGCACGAGTACTTTCCATCTTCGAAAATTGTGAAGCTTCTTTTTGGTTTGGATAGACATTTTCATGTATTAGACTAATCAAAATGTGCCGTATTTACTGTCGAAAGTACAAATAAAACACGTTTTTTAGTTAGTTATTGGTGAGCATACCGGTTTCGCTTTTGAGCTGAATTATTGACTGAAATTTTGTTTGTGCGAATACGGACGTTGGTTAAATCAAAGGAATATGCAGAACGCAAACGGTTTTTAAATAACTTAATGTTGGTTTATAAGTCATTATATTCCACAGTTTTGTGCTAATATGCTGAAACTGAAGAAATGTTATTATATTTTCGTTGAAATATTTAAAAAGAGTTGTGGTGCGGTCGTGACTTGCGCATAACTGGTGTGAACTGGCCAAAACTAGCCTAGCGAGGTCGCTTTTGTCCAAGAACAATGCAAATCATGAATGAATTTAAGCGAATAAATCAAACGATGTACAGAGCTGGGATGGAAAGTATACAAAACGGATGAAATATGTCGAAATATAGCGAGCAAAATATTTTGTTTTTTCTACCCTTGCATCCAAACTTGCATCGTGCATGATTTCCATCTTAAAAGAATTAAATTTTAAAATATCTTATCCCAAGCAAACCGATTTAATGTGCAATGTATTATATAAAAGTGATTAGATAAGCGTGTCAAGAGTTCTTTTATTTGAAATATTAAGTGTTGCTAACTGCATTAATCCAGATAATCCAAAATTTATTAAATTATGCATGAGTGCAAGTTTAAGAACGAGAAAGTTTAAAAAGGAAAAACGTCAAAACCACATTTTGTGCGTTTAAGAATTGGCTAAGTAATAAAAATCAATTAAACAACGAATATATTCAAAATATATTCCGATTACGTTAGATTGTATGTCTTTATACTAATTTCAAGCCGAAGCGATAGTGATAGGTATATGAAAGCTTTGATATTAAGAAAAAGCTCTTATAACTGCATATAAATAACCTTGATAAGGATCCTCTATCCTTTTTTGTGCTGCATTAAGATAAGCCTTGATCTTTACTTTTTGTGAATTACACTAGAAAAAATTAACTCATAAGCCGGTTAACAAATTTTCATTCAGTTCACGTATTTTTTTCTAAAGACGTCTTGAAAATAAATTACAAATTTGGTAAAATGAGATTAGTCCATACCGCCCCATAAGTTCAGTATATGAAACTAAGTTTTTTCCGCCTACTTTAACCTACATATGTATACATTAGGGTGGGTCAAAAACAGCGATTTTTTTTTTTTTCACTAGATACTCTGCAAAATTGGTTGACAGACAGCTCCAAGAAAGGCTCTCCAAGTATGAGCTCTTAATTGTAAGGGAAAGTCCTCCTCCTAACGTTTTCCTAATATTTCTTATTATCAGATTGAAAACTTTGTATCTCGCTTCCAACTGCTTGAAAAAATATTTCGTTTTATGAATTTTGTATGAAATTGACTGCTCTTCAAAAAAGATCTAAATGCTTATTCGGAAACCTAACCGTATAAAAAAATTAATGGTTAAAATTTTATTTTTATAAAGAACTTTTTTATGAGTTTTATAACTCAAGGAAAACAATTATTTTTATTTGTAAAGTTAATAATCTTGTAGGAATTTTTTTGCTCTACAAAAGAATTTAATTTTTCTTCAGTTAAGCGATTACGAATATCTCGTAAAAGTCAATGAAAAGAACAAAACTAACTAACTAAATGTTAAAAAGAAATATAAATATAAAAACATAAAATAACTGGCCATTTTAGTAGAGAAGTAAATTGCATAGAAAACAAAGAGTTTTCAGGCTTACAATATTTTTCGAATTGCAGAAAAAGTTCGTTCTTGTTCCCAATTCATTTTGCTGCATTAACGAATGAAAATGTTGTGTTTGATTCTTCAGAGATTCCCGTTTTCAGTCGTATTGTTAATTTAATATAATTACATACCATACCACGCCTTTAATGACGCCGACTCTGACTCCAATGGCCGAAACTCATGAGGCGTCTGGTCATAAATATTGCATCGTACTTCACTTGAATATGTATTCGCCGGTTATCCAGAACAACCTCCATAGCCATCGTTGATGAAGAAACAGCTCAAATCAAAATATTGCTACCACCACGAAAGTATAAAAAATAAAACACTCACATTTATATTTTCATATATGCATGCAATTTAATATTTATTCACATTCGAACATATTTACTAGGTACAATTTAAACACAGTTCCGGCGGCGAAATTTGCACAGTAAAGCTAAGTAACACAGGGTTATTATTTAGCTGACTAGTTTAATTGAGGGATGGTAGCCGAGTTCATCGGCTGTGAAAACAAGTTCGAATTTCTTGCCGTCCGGTGCCGTCCAAGAAGTAGAGCCGTGGACAACGATGGCCGCATTATCGTCGATGGTCTTGAGTTCGCCTTCTTCGGTGCGTGAAATACCGTTGCTGGTATCGTAGCTGAAATGGGTAAGTAAATATCTAAATACAATATCCCTCCTCTACATATTTCAGGTAAACTTACGCAAAGGAGTATTTATCGACGCCATTATTCTCGGCTTCCAGACGCAGTGTTTCTGCCTTCTCGTCAGCTTCATCCGGACGTGGCGCAGCCAAGCAGACAGCGGCAAAGCAAGCAAACAACAAAACTACTTGATATTTCATTTTGATATAACGTTAAGTGATTCTCTGTAATTCCTGCAAAAACTGGAGATATCGATTTAATCCTTAGTAATTGGTAGGTTGCACTGTGTAAGCACTGGCTGTACTGATATTGCACAAATCCACGCTGAGCCTTTTATACCAAATGGAAAGCTGAAGAAGAAGATGCGCTACACTTATTTTACGACGATTATTTCATTTTTATTATTATTAACTTTTTTTTTTAATTTTTGTGGTACACTCACCAATCGTAGGTAGTGTAAAAAATGAAACAAACATATTTAAAATGTCCTCATCGCAAAAAAATCCACTTGTACACACACACTTATGTCTTTGTATGTTTGTTTGTGTATAGCCACATCTTTGTTGAGCCGATGGACAGGCCGGTCGTTAATTCACAAAGCGGAACTTTGCGCCGCCACTCCTGCCTCACCATGTACCAATTGTCAAAAACTCTTTTAATTACACATTAACTCACACTTTTTTCTTTTTTCAATCTTTTCTACGTTTGTGACCACAGTGAGTTATTTGTTTGCATCACTTTTTCAAAACCATTTTTTTTTTTATTTTTATTTTCAAAAGATCTATGCATCATGTGTGTATTTTCCCCGTGCTTTAAGTGAAGTATTTCTACACTTGACTTGCATTTCGGCGTTGGCGTCTCCGAAATTTCTTTGTCCGGCTTCTGTTCAACATAGCCATGTCAAAAATTAATTAATGCTTTATTAAAGTATTTGTTCATAATACAATACCATATATTAATTAGTATTTTAGCGCAAAAATGATATTGATAGATGATGATGCCAGCAATTAGAAGCTCTGCGAGCGAAACAAGAACAAGCACAATACAAATATTCATACATACATACATATGTATGTTTACATACAAGAATATTGCATGCAGTTTTTATATATTTGGTCTGTTCGAAAGATTCTGTTTTTGGCATGACATTCTAATGAATTTATAGAAATGGTCAAGATAAGTAGACCGGAATTTCTCTTCTTGTCGCTTGATACATCTCGGCGATGAATTAATATAATTGATAGATATAATAACATATACCATAAATAACAGAATTTATATAATGACAGTAATATGTTACTCATCAGTGCTTTCGGTGCAGCACAGTGCGGTTCTTGAGAGCGTTACCGAGAGAAAGTTTTTCTATTGAAACTACAATATAAATACCTGCTGAAATTACTGCCACATTTTATAATTATGAAAGTTTGAAAGAAGCTAGTAAATTAATCTCAAAATTAGCCGGGAAAACTAACAAAAGGAAGCAAAAAAAAAAAACAAATATACATATATACATAAACTACCACCACACTGTAACGTATCATCCTAAGGACGATTGAGAGCTGTACTAAAACAAATATAGAAGTATTTGAAGATAGATAATTCGAACCGATATCCCTCTTAGGGCACAAAATTAGCCATTATGAAAGTATATTTAAAAATTTCGGATGCATATTTCTATTTTTATTAGAATAAATTTTTTGACTTTCCTGAATTAAAAAACAAAATACTGAAAAAATTGCAATTTATATAAGCATATAGTGGGTAGTCTAAAAAGTCGTTTCGTATTTTGTCCATAGGTGTGCTTGTAGTCGTATATCTCCAGTGCTGTCAATCACATTGTGTCGTACTATAAAGTGCTCTGACGTCGTATCGTTGAAAAAGTCGATGAAATTATGGAAAAGTTTGACCAAGATAATCACATAAGCAGCAATGTTATCGCTAAGGAACATAGCATTCATCATCAAATGGTTTTGAAGCATTTATAAAAGACTGACTATAAAAAGAAGATTTATGATTTAAGATTTACCACATGAATTGTCTATGAATCATTTAATGGACCGAATTAACATCTGCGATTCTTTTCTGAAACAAAACGAAATCGAACCATTTCTAAAGCGAATGGTAACAAGAGACGAAAAGTGGATCAAATACGACAATAAAGTGCGTAAAGGATCATGGTCCAAGCGTGGTGAAGCTCAACAAATGGTCGCAAAGCCGGGATTAACAGCTCGAAAGGTTATGCTCAGTGTTTAGTGAGATTGAAAGTGAATTATCCACTATGAGCTACTCAGGTTGGTCGGACGATTGATTCTATATTTTCCTGTCAACAACTGATGAGATCAACAGAAAGGGCTTCGTCTTCTATCAGGACAACGCTAGATCACACACATCTTTGAGAACTCGGCAAAAACTATGAGAGCTTGGCTGGGAAGTTTTGATGCATCCACCTGTCCTGACCTTGCACCATCGGAATACCATTTGTTTCGGTTAATGCAGAACTCCTTTAATTGAGTAAAGTTGGCTTCAAGAGACGCCTGTAAAATTTATTTGTCGCAGTTCTTCGCCGAGAAACCAGAAAAGTTTTACACTGATGGGATAATGTCTCTAGCGGAAAAATGGCAAAAAGTGGTCGACCAAAATGGTACATATCTGGTTTATTAAATACGAAAAGACTTTTTCGACTACCCTATATAAGACCCACACCGAATTTTTAGTAAATCGGTTTAATAGACATGACAAAAGTTGCAAAAACAAAGTTACAAGAAAAATAGAAAAAAACATCTTAAATTGTAGGTGAAAGCGCCCAGTACTGGTTTGCTCGAAATATTATTGAAATGTTCGGGACTAATTAAATATTTGACAAATCCTCTTAAGGAGATATATTGAAATGATGAGCTTTGAAAATATGAAAAAATCGATGTTTTTTATGTACACCCCTAACAAACTCAAAAACCCAAGGTGTCATATTTCTATTCTAAGCTCTTAATTTGTGTAATTTTCTAAATAATATCATCCATCTTGGTAGACGCTGCATTTATTCTGCATTATTCTATTTACGGCAGGAAGCGACTAAGCACCCAAAGTTCAAATTTGTATATTTTTTTCTAAATTTCGGAGAATCGATGTTTTTATAATTTAAGCCAGCTATACAGACTATATCTGTACTATTAACTTTGAAATTCGCTTCAGAATAGTGAGCAAAAACTGAAGACTTAAGCAACGAACTTGAGCATGTTTTACTTATTTGTTGACTTTAAATATAATGTGCTTTTCAGATTTTCTATAAGAGAATAGCTTAAAATGAGATAACGGAGAATTTACTTAAAGCCTTGAAATTATTCTATATTGAAGCAATCGACCGTAAACAATCAAAAATTATATTTCTCACAAATTCTTAGGTTCGGTTAAAATTCAGTTAGAATCTTTAGCTATAGCTATTAAAACACACTTACAAGTTATTTAAACCATATTAAAGAATTGTAATAAGCCGATTTAATACTGTTTCTTTCTTATATAACAATTCATATTTTTGTATATTTACACTATAACTACATGCATATAAAAACGATTAATTTCAATGTATCTCCTCTACACAGCGCAACATTAGACATGTGGCAAATGATCGCCTTGTGGTTGGAAACCGTTCTCATCGGCGATATAATTTAATGTGTATGTTTGACCGTCTGGTGCTACCCAACTAACCGATCCGCGCACAGAAATGGCCTCCTGTTCGGTGCCGGCGTTCTTTAGTTCAGCCTCCTCCTGGCGCGACACACCATCACTAGTCTCATAGCTGTAAATTGGTAAATTACAATTTAATTTTTGTTTGATAATAATTTTTGTAAATAAAATTAAAGAAAAATTTCGGAAAAAATAATTTTAATAAAATGAGTGAGCTATTTGAATAATAATATTTCAATGATATTTTCTTAAAATATTTTTTCTGGTGAAGGATAACAGAGACTACTAGGATTGAACACAACAATTATAATCTCTTGGCAATTTAATAAATATTCAAGCACAAAACCGTCGAGTATTTGAAAGCTTTATATAAAATGCCTTCAAGAATATAAAGTTACTCTAGAAATATACATTTATCTGAATTTCAGTCATGACCATTGGTGATAAGAAATTCTGAAACAGAATAAATTATTTAATCACCAAAAGCATCTTATTGTTAGCCTTTTTTCAAGCCAAAAACCTCATAAAATTAGAAAATGTATATATCGTTTAGAAATAATAATGTTGAACCCTAAAAAAGGTTTAACAGGGTTTATATTCGAAGTAGGCAAACGATAAGAATTTTTTCCTACAAAATTCCTCCTCTAAAATCTTAAAATCTTTCTATAGTTTGCCAAATTTATAGTTTTTGGTATCTAATTATTGATCCAACGTTATGCCATTGAGGTAAGGAAAACAGATTTAATAGCTCACAACTGTGAATAGCTTACAACTTTAAAAAAATATTTTATATAGGAATAATTATTAAAGTGTTGAAAAAAATTCTAAGAGAGCACAGAAGGTGTCTCCAAGCTCATAGAAGTCTAGAGCAATATTTTGTAGAAGCAGACATTTTTGAAGCTATAATAAAAAAAAAATTAAATTAAATTAAAAAATTATAAAATTTCTCATTTCATATATTTACGCATTTTTTGGAAAAGGTGTAGAAATAATAGATGATATATAAATTTTAAGTGTCTTGCTATTTATAAATTATAAGTTTGGTATAATACATTTTCAGGCAAAAATAAAAATTTTTGATTTTTATGGCGAAGGACCTTAAAACAATAACAATTAATATTGGACTGAAAAAGTTTTACTGTTGTTTTATTAAATAGCTGACCAAATTTTCCATTTCCTTATTGTAAATATTAAAAAGTAATTTCTTTACTACACGCCATCGAATGTTTTATACATAAATTCAAATACATTTTTTCGATTTGTCTATTTGTATCATAACCACAATTTCGCACGCAAATGTAACACTTTTGATTTCACTTTTTTTGCGGACTCACCCGAATTTGTAACCATCAACGGCGTTCTCGTTATCATAGCGTAGAATTTGGGCCGTAGCTGGGTCATCGAGCGGCGCAGCACAGGCGAAGGCGATTAATCCACAGAGTGCCAGGATGCTCAATGTAAACTTCATTTTGGTGAGAGATTTTATATATTTTAATTTCTGAGAGGGTATTTTTATTATTTCTTGAACTTCAGCTATTGCTGCCGCGCTTGTCGTTATCCCAATTACGTTTGCTAACTAATGCAGTGTAATTACCAAAGTCGGTCGCTATTTATACGTATGTCTTACAGAAAATCCAATAAAGTACAATAATGAGCATGGTTATACGCACTTGTTGAGAGTGCCTACATACTTACATCCCCACATATGTATTTACCTATGAATGTGCGAAGTATGCGCTGTGCGCTGTGCATTACGCTCATAGGCAAATAAATTAACACAAGTAAACTAATAATAATTGCGCCAACAACAATAGCAATAAAGCGATAAAAGAGCATGATGAGCTGCGTGTACTTCATTTGTACACCCAGGCACACCATATGCAACATATGGTTACCAGCATACGAGTGTGTGTAGGTATGTGTGCGTAAGTGCTTGCGAAGGTAAATACGAGGGAGATATCAATAAAACTTCGTTCAAATGAAACTGAAAATCCAAATTGTTAGAGAGCGCATTGCAGCATCCATCAATAAAATCGAAAAATGGCAATAATGAACTGCCGAACACATTCAACATAACCGCCTGCAAATCATTTTAGGCAAGCGTGCGCGCACATACATACACTCATATTTCAGCGCAACTACGCGCATGCGTACATGGCGGTTGAATAATGAAGCGCAAATTATGTAATTCAACGGATTATCTAGGTTTTGGAGATCGTCATTTTGACTCGGGTGTATATGTGTGTGCGTTGCATATGTGCGCGCCTGTGCACAAAATATGCTCGTTGCGGTCATTAACCGCAAGACAGCACAAACCCATTAACAGCACTGACGTTTTGAACTTCACCACGCTGCTGATTAGCGCTTGACAATTGAGCTATGCCGATTCGCCTTGCCTTGTTGCTATTATTGTTTTTGTTACTTTGCCAAAGCGCATCTAAGTGCTTCCATTCAATGTTACACCACGCGTACACACACGCAGGCGTTTGTACTTTTGAGTAGGTGCTTGAATTGAGTTTCTGTGTTGTTGTTAATTTGTGTGAAAGCAATTGATCTTCAATGGTTGTTAAACAATGTTTGGTGTAATTTATGAGCTACTCGGTGCGTTTTGGGAAATGTGTGAAGTGGCCAACACGTTGAATTTCAACTTCTATGCGCTCTGGCCACCTTTGTTTTAACCATTTTTCTATTGTTCTACTGAAAACCATTCAACTTAAAAAATGTTTAAACACGGTTTGTGAGAGTGCTTTGTTAGACATTGGATGGTAATAGAAGTTGGACACATCGTTGCTACATAAGCAATAATGATTTCAGATATTTTAAAAGATTAACATAATCTTCTTTTGAAGATCATATCGGTCGAATTTTTCATTACTTTTGTAATATGAATTAATAGATCTTTTTTACACTCTTACAACATGTTTCACAGATAATTAGAGCTTTGCACTTATAATGGTCTTAGTCTAGAATTTAGATAACTTAATTCAGAATGATTTTCGCTGTTACTTGATTTACACGCGGAAATTGTAATTAACTTTTTTGAGATTTCGTGTATGGAATTGTTACGATTGTTCGAAAAAGCTTTCGATTATTAGTTTTTATCAAAAACACAAGCCTACATGTGGTACAAATCCTTCAAAGACGGTCGAGAGATCGTGGAAGACATACCTCGTTCTGGATGGCCTTCGACCTCTTCAACTGTAAGTAAAGTATATGGTTAGTAGTGTTGGAAAGATGGCAAGTGAGCTCGTTGCCGAGTCGCCGTTACAATCTCAAAAAGTCACTTTTTGTTGTGCTCTATGGACATTCCCAATTTATTGAAGGAAATTTTTAATGAGCGCATTATCTCGTATCGTAGGCCTCCAAGATCGTTCAATTTAACACCACTAGAATGTTTTTAGGCATTTTTTTATTGATGAGATATGGCCTAATTGAGGCAAAAAAGTGCTTCAAAATTGAGACTCTCGGCTCGGAGGTCACTTGCCCGAAATTATTTTTTTAACATAATGGCAAACTCTTATTTTTATAATAAAATTAAATTCTTGGCCATAACATTAAAATATATGAGTTTCACTTATTTTTGCAAATCAGATGTCTGAAAAAGGCATAAAGGATATTGTTCGGTCAACGTGTTAATCATATATATATATAATTAGGTGTAAGTATTTTCTAGAGCATACTTTCTTGAGGACAATGGGATATTGAGACAAACCTGTATAGAATTGGTTTAGATCTTTCTCGGTACTACATATACTGTAACGTGTTCTGGGTGCAAAAAATATTGAAAATTGTCAGTATTTGAGATTGTTTTTGCATATTTGTTAGTATACCCTTAACAAATTTAGTCATATCCATTTGTTTGTAAATAGGCAAACTAGCGGCTCAGTTTTTAAAATTTGAGCTTTTAGAACGTGATCTTTTCTCTTAAAAAAGCTTCTCATTTGTCAAACTGCCAAATGATATCGCTGAGATACAAACAGACAGATCAAGATCATAGTCATTGTACGGAAAACTTTTTCATTTGACTATTTACATTGAACTAGGTGACTAAAAAGAGAAATCAAATCTTTATGGATCAAAAACAGATGGATACAAACCGCAGACGACTTTGGTGCTTGCGAAGTTAATATTTTTTCTTCTTTTACACACCCATTAAACAAAAAATCGCCACCCATAAAACACCTTATACTCACATATGCACATAAATAAAAGACAAGTTTAAAAGTTACTAATGTTAATATTTGCATTCAACATATTTGTAACTTCCCACTTCGCGTGAAATTTCGAAGCTGCTGCTAAAGTAAACTGAAACATACAATAACAATTAATTGCCTACCTTTATGGTGTTCCTCGTCATGCGGTATTAATTTCAATGATGTTTTTGGTAACCTCGAAAATCACGACAGTTTTGTCTGTGCCTTCATTAATTGATGTTCCTGAAGAACTACAACCGCAATATACATAGACATATGCCAAAGTATGTGAAGTTTAGATTAAGATAAATAAATTAACCGAAAATCAAGTATGGGTACAATGCAAGAGTAGCTTAAAATTAATTAATTAAAAAGAAACAACATTGAAGCCATGAATGGTAATAAAGAATTCCGCCCTTTTATCGTAGTAGTAGTTGTCATTGTACAAGTAAATATGTACAGTGTATTATTTAGTACTATTTGCGAGCGTATATCGGTATACTCGTATCACCCACTTCACACTTGAACTCGCACCTTAAAAAATTATACGAATGCTGTTGATGGCATAGATGATTTGCTCGCATATTGCAGTCACCCAACTAAGAAACTATCTGCTTCCTTCTTGGCAATGAGATGTGATAGATATGGACAACAACAAAAACCAAATGCGTGTCTTAGCCAACTCAAGACGCCAACGCTTAAGAAGTTAACAGCTCAATTTGTTGGTGCACTGCTCGCAAGCATCAATTTCGGTTAGCTGTAATTTGTTGTTGCTTTTGTTTTTTTTTACTAAAACGGCTGATCACAGCGTGCTGATGACCTTAGTAAACAGCGTATGGAAGTTGAAATGTTTAATTTGGTTGAAGAAAAATCTTAATGAACAGAAGATGAGATGTACTATATCATTGTTAACGGCAGAATTAAGCAAAATTGAGAAAAAATGGTCGATATTTACGAGCGACAGCTCGAGGCTTTTATCTTTAAGTGAACACTTCATAAACATTTCAATGAATATTGATTTTCGTAAGTATTTATATAAGCGTATGCACTAAATTGGCCAGTGAATTAACACCTCTGATGATGCTCGAGAGCACTGCTTCTCAAGCTGGAATGATTAAAAGTTTTTAAAAGTAATTAAAACAAAAAAAGTGAAGAATGGCTAAGTTCGGGTGCAACCGAATATTTTATATCTTCAGGTGTTGGCAATGTTGGAAAATATAGTGAAAGAGTTCTAAAATCATCCTCAATCGATTTCATTTATTTAAGTCAATAATCATCAACATACCAATTGAATGCTCTTTGGGTTTCATTAAGGTACCTCATTGTTGATGGTAACAATCGGTATAGACTAAGGGCAGTCGGATGTTCAAAAATTCTCTTATTTGTTACATAGGGGCAAGGCTTAGCTTTCACCCGATTTGATCCATTTTAGGCACAAAGATATACAGCTATTAGTAAAACATTGAGATAACTGAGATATATGGCCCGATATAGGCGGTATAAAATTACCCTGAAGTCCGAAAATCCTTAAATTAAGTCATTTTTAGTATCATACATATTTTTTATCAAGAAATAATTATTGCAACATTAATTGGAACTTTATTTGTATACTGGAATGTGAAAGTATCCGATATGAATTAAAACTGTGTTATATAGAAAATTGATGTGGTTGTAGTTTTATCAACATATCTTAATTTTTACTCAAGTTACACTGTTACCCGGATTTCAACTCGTCACGTCATCCTGATCAATTATAATTATATAGTTCTATATCTATGTCGAGCAAGTAGTTTTGATTGGTAAAAATTAATCAAATAGAGCCGAGGACGCGTTGACGACGAACCACGTCCAGGACGGCCATCAACATCAACTCATGATCAACACGTCCATAAAATAAAAGAATTGGTGCTTGAGACTAGAATCGCCGAGTAACAGTCTTAGATCTTACTGGCATCGTTGAAATATCGGAAGGATCAACGAAGCCCATTTTGAAAGATCATTTGTGCTTAAGAAAAGTGGTGAGAAATAATGCTTTCCCACTACCAAGATGGCAAAAAGCGTATTATTACTAGCGATGAGTCTTGGATCCATGCTTACGACCCGGAAACATACTATCAATAGGTCGAATATAGTATCAAAGGTGAGCCGAAGCCGAAAATACCACCTCAAATCAATATCAGTAAACAAAGTTATGTTGACAGTTTTCTTCTATTATGGAGGTTCGTGGTTTAATTGTTGAGAATTAAAACCTGTTTATTTCATTTTTTGGCAAAGCTACGAGTTTTGTAGAAAAAGTTATGTAGCAAAGTAGAAGAATATATAACTTTTTTATTTACAGCGTTTTCACAAAACCTCAATTTTTTTTAAAAACAACTATGTCTTTGGGTTTTCTACTTTCATCTTGCACAAAATGAGCGTCGCTTATTTTCATATATTCCAAACACACTAACTTTTTTATTTAAAGTGTTAAGAAGGAAACCTTATTTTGGCTAAAAATCGAAAAAAAACTCTCATCAGTCAGTGGGCTTTATGTTTGTCGACATCTTTACTTTCTTAATAAAACATATATGTATAAGCATTAGTATTATAAATTTTCTCAGAAAACTAAACACTCTACTAGACTAAAAGGAACGTTAGATGAAATAAAAAAAAAAGCTTTGAACTTTTTATTGACGTTCGGACTGAAATGTTTTTGTAGAATCTCTCAGTCACAGACAATCTATTGTTCATTCAACACACCTGGCAACACTGTTATACCCATAAAGTTAAATGCATTTAACGCACTTGTCAGGCGCTTGGAGATCATTTCCACCGCTGTTAAGCTGTCAGCGCTACAGCCAGTAGTGGAAGCAACACTTTGGTTAGTAAATGCTTGCGGCTTTAATGGAGAATATAGGTATAATACATACACACAAATATGTAAAGATATAATTACTTATTGTTATGCAGCTCTGCAGGAGACTCGCTTTCAATATGTGCTCAATGAATTTGACTAAACCAAGTGCTGGTCTTTAATTGTTTAAATTAGTTTATCAATTTCCAAAGTTCAAAATTCATTAACAAATTTATTTAAATTTTATTTTAAATGGTTAAGAGATAATTGAAGGATTAGTGTTAATTTGTTTAACAACTTAGTTGTTAAGAAAAATTTCTTTAAAAATTTTCCTCTGCTCTTCTAATCTGATTTCAGGTTTAGAATAAAATACATAAAATAAATATAATATGTCAACTATTTGATCACACCTGGGTATCAGAAAAAGGATTTTGTTTGCAACTTTTCTATTTGTTTTATATACAAAACAATTAAAATAAAATAGAATTAACACATTTGCTTTTCAAAGACTTCTAGATTTTATAGAATTTTAAAAAATGTCTCCTCTGAACATTTGATCAATTGGTTGGCATAAATGATTTTTTTTACTTAAAATTTAATATGACCCCCTTTTCCTTTGATTACTGCCTCAATTCGTGTGGGCTTGGACTTGACCACTTTCCTACAGAAATCTCCGCTAATATTTTGACAGCAATTTTTAGCCTTCTGCCATAAATCGCCAAGATTCCGACACTCACCTTGAACATCATAAATCGCACGCTTGACCTGAATCCAAGCATGTTCGATTGGCTTGAAGTCTGGCGATTGTGGGGGCCAGTCGAGTACTTCAAAACCGTTATTTTGAAGCTAAGCTTTAGCTACACGAGAAGCGTGTTTCGAAAGATGACCTCCGACACATTCTTGCCCCCACATCCAGACTCGGGTTTGGATTTGCACTAAAAAGCTTATCCGTGCCTCTATATCTTTACAACATTATTGTAAGCTATTTCGAGGAAAGAACTTTGAGCCACAATACAAACGAAGGCTCCAAAAAATATAAAGTCACCGGTGGAGTACCCCAGGGATCAGTACTTGGGCCGCTACTCTGGAACATCATGTACGATGGAGTACTGCGACTGAAGGTACCTAAAAACGTACACATCATTGGGTTCGCAGACGATATCGCTGTTGTGGTTATAGCGAAGCACATACACGATATAGTTACGATTACCAACAAGACAATAACGTTAATAAGCGATTGGCTCGAAACTAACGGACTGAATCTAGTGGAGAGCAAGACCGAGGCGGTACTCATTACTGGCAGAAAAGTTAGGGAAGTTGCCACGTTCAGCATAAAGGGTGTAAGCATCACTACACAACCGACAATCAAATACTTGGGAATTATTCTTGATGCAAGGATGTCCTTTAAGGAGCACTAGGCGTACACATGCGACAAAGCTACAAAAGTGTGCAGAGCCTTGACCCGATTAATGCTAAATTCCCTGCGGGTCAAAGTAAAACAGAAGACGACTATTAGCTGGTGTATTAAAGTCAGTCGCGCTGTACGGCGTCCAGATATGGGGGAAAAGCCCTCGAAATAAAATCTTACCGTCGCGGCCTTTTTTCTATATATGCCACTTGCGCGCTGAGAGTATGCTCTGCGTTCCGCACAGTATCGGAGGATGCTGCCCTAATAATTTCGGGCCTACAGCCTTTAGACCTCTTGGCCAAAGAAATTCAATGTCTTACAAATGACAGGTTACCGCATACTACACAGAAAGAAATCGCAAGGGCAGAGACGGTGAATCACTGGCAAAAACGCTGAGAGGAAAGTGAAAACGGGCGGTGGACATTCCGGCTGATCCCCAACGTTGAACCATGGCTAAACAGACCGCACTGTGAGGTAGATTTCTACCTAACTCAAATCCTCATAGGACATGGCTGCTTCAAAGCATATTTGAAACGATTCGGACACGAAAATAATGACACATGCGATTATTGCGGAGGCGATACCATCGAAAATGTAGAACACACATTCTTCTATTGGCCGAAACATAACCATGAGAGGCAATATTTAAAAAATGCGTTCAGTGTAGACCCTACTCCTGATAATTTGGTAAATCAAATGGTCGAATCAGTAGACAAATGGAAAGCTCCTTGCGAAGTGGCAGCCAGGGTTATGAAATCCCAACGTACTAGCGAACAGCGGCGGAGAAGAGAGCTGTTAAATGTAACGAACAACGACGACCCAAACACACTAACATTGACGTGACGGGCAGGGAGGCCAAGTAAATGCAGCTTGTAACTAATGCATTTTGACCATCACGTACGCATGAGTGTCACTCAACCATCCTCCCGACGTAATACTTTGACGGTGGTACCGGGGGGAACGGTACAGGACGGTAGGAGGTTTAGTTTGGATTAAAGTTCCACTTTGACTGGGGTCCAGGCTTTCGATGCTTCCTCCTCGTAAAACAAAAAACAAAAAAAAAAAAAACATCCAGACTCTTGCACAAACCTTGTTGAAGGATGTCGACATATTGGTTAGCATCCATTCGTCCGGCAACTTTTACGCACTCTCCTACCCCTCCATCCTCATACACCCCCACATCATTACATTACCGTCTCCAAACTTCACCGTTGGTTGAACAATACGGCTAGTCAAAGGTTCTAGGGGTTTCCTCCAAAAGAGATCACGTCTGATTTGGCCCGCATTCTCATGCACACCAAACTTTATCTGCCTAATAATGCGCCTTTCCAGGGTGGCATTCAAAATTGGCTTTCGACCAGGAGTCGAAAATTTACACATAAATGGCTTATTGATTGTCTTATTTTTGAAATCGCGCCTATAGAAACACCAACGAGTCTTGCAAATTCGCTATGCGTTGGGTTTAAATGAATAAGCCTTTTAATTTCGTCCATTTTTATTGCACTTAATTTTTTCATCTATAGTCAAGCCAAACTTAAGAAATAACAAAGAAAAACAATAAAAAAATACTCACCTTTTACTAAAAACAAGAATCTAACGATTCCGCACCATTAATTGAAGAATCAAAAGAAGTACTTGAATCAGAGCAATATTACGGCGATCAATACTCCTTTACTTCACAAAGTCAACTAATTGATCATATGCGTTTGTCTACATTTGTAAATATTCTCTGAAAAGTAACGGCATATTTTGAGTAATTCCGCACTTACTAACTGTCCTTGCATAGGCCTACTTAGTGAACTTATCCCTTTTATTTAAAAGTTTATTTAAATAAAAAAAGAACAAAAAAGAATGCTTTTAGAAATGTATGTGATCAAATAGTTGACATACTGTATATTATAAATAAGCATAAAGTGTCGTTCTGCATACATTTATTTACATATATAAATGTGCATAAATCGTCTTCATATGGTATCAATATAGTTACAATATATATTGTACAAGTATAAATTTGTGTTAAAATAGTTTCTCAAACTCAAAACCAGCTGAGCCCTTCATCATTTCAACTTCCGCAGCAGCTTCAAAATACCGCAAAGTGCATTATTCATTATCAACATTCCGTGTACACATCGCCCCTCTGCCATTGGAACATCAGTTCACAAATTTAAACAGCTATGGGCGTTTGTTTATACTTTTGGTTGTTTATTATTTGATTGCCATATTACAGATGCATCAAGGTGAGTCAACTAATTATTTTATACGTGTGCAAACATACATTCACTCACATATATAAACCGAATATATGTATACATATATGTGCAATAGGTAAACAGATAAAGGTAAACGTTTATATACATACTTTTATATGTATTAACATTACCGGTTTTAAATTCATTATTTCAGATATATTTTCTCTTTTCTCATATTATTAATTAAAGAGTTTTTAGAAAAATCGGAAATACCAATGGCAAAGCAAATTTATCTACGTAATGTATGTATGCTTTACACTATTCCTTACCAACCCAGCACTAATACATTAGAAAACTCGTAAAAATATCAGTTTACTACTACAATTTTCTGACTAATAACGACCTGGTTAAAGAGGTAAAGAGATCCCTTTGATTTCACCAACCTATATTGTTCTGCATCTATTTTTCAGAAATTCACCTGCACGACAGCTTTCGCACGTTTTCGAAACAAAAAACTTTTGATGGGACCCTACAGTGAAGTTCGGCTTTGCTAGTAGCTACCTCTAATTTAACGTAATCTGACGGTGAGCCTAAGTAAAGACAGTTTTTTTTCTGTAAGAAATAAGAAACAAGTTTAAAATTTGGCTTTATTATAAATATATGGATTTTCAATTTTTTGCTAAAAATTATTTCTGGCAGTAACCACCCGATGTTGTGCTTTAACTTACTGTGCTATAAAAATGTTTACTTATGCTATATTTTGCTGTAATAACTGCTGCTCAGAGTTTTCATACTAAGCTAAGTTATCTCAAAATGTGTTGTGCCCTGTTATGTTATGTTTCTTAATTCCTAAATAAAAATAAAAAAAGATTAAAAATAAGTAATGTTGTGTTGTAAATATTTATGTTATAGTTAGTTATCATTTAATCATTTACTTAAATATCTTTGGCTTTTCAAGTAAATTTTAAAACGTGTTATGTTTTTTTCTGACTATTTGTACTACTGTTTATTTCTTGCAAATTAATACCTTGCCGTCTTCTAAATAAAGTAGTAAACAATGCCCATACAGATACGATGATATGCAGAATTAAAAACTAACTGCTCGAATTAACATTTTTGTTATTTTTTCTGCCTGCGGTATCAACTGCTATAGTTTTAATGGTATTATTGACCTTAAGAAGCCATAAGAGCTCGCATTGATTAACAATATTGCATAACAAATTTATGTAAACAAATCCTAAACTGTTAATATACTGTTGCGTGCATGCTTGTAGATCATAGAAAACGCTTGTGCGAACATCTTCGCATTAGTTGGTGAATTTGTAGATTGGAGTTGTCTAAAATTAGCAAAGTAGCCTTAAGATTGTCTGACGTCAAAAATACAACGTTAGTTATATATTTTATATCAATAACAAATAAGATAAAATATAACAGTTTTCAATGACTTGCGATAGTGCTGCCTGACTAATTTATTTTTGCAAAATGCATTTTGCTCAAATACAAAATCACCAAATACAAAAATTGTTTCGTTTATATACATACAAGTATATGTACATTGCTCTCTTGAATTTTACAACAAATTAGTCATTGGCGAATAACGCACTAATCATCTTCTAATTAATCATTACACAATTACGAGGAATGTGTGTTAGTATGCCAATCGGAAATCATTAGCACGAGAGTAAAAGATAATTGAGCTGTGGTAGTAAATGAATGTGTTCGTAAACAAACTCGTTAATGCACATGAGCACACACACATGCATGCATATAAAATCGTGATCACGTTTAAGTGTTTGCTTGTAATTAAGTAGATATTATAAAATCTGTTAGGAAGTACTAAGTGCACAACTATGTATGTATATTTCAGAGAGTTTGTATTGGTTGGTGAAATATCAAATTTAATTTACTTTTGGCACACTCCACTTGGCAGAAATCAATGCAATAACTATAGCTAATATGATATATGTATATACTGTACGTATAAAAGGGAAGTACGATTATCATCAGAACAAATTTGTCTGCTCTGATAAAAAATGACATTTTCACATATATCAATATAAATTATTATAATCACCCTCAAAATAGGCTTCTAAGCCAATACAAGAATGCCAGCGCTCAATTCAATTTTCAATACATTTTTTAAAAGCCTCGGCAGGCCTTCAGAGACTTCAACGAATTTTGGTCAAGACCAACATTTCCAAGCTCTGTTTATTTGACTTTTTCAGTGTAATCGTGATTAACAGCTATGGGTGGACGACTCGCGTTAGGCTAGTTTTCGATGACTTCACTGAACCTTCACTGAATGCTTAGCGCCATATTTGATTGGCATATGTTCGTGATAAAGTAGATACCCCAAAACCCTTCTGCAATGATTACTTAGCTTTGATTCGTCATAAATCACTTTAAATGGACCAGTCCAGATCAAATTTGCTCAGATGTACACATGTATATAAAGTTCGATCTAATGGCACTGTGTCGGATACTGCACCTTGATCATATTTGTTTAGCATTTTCTTAAGAAAATAATCCACAGTCTGTTTCAATGCCTTTTGCCCGTACTGCAATGATAGACTAATAAACTACCTACGAGTCATAAGAACCTCACCCAGTTTGCCCCTGAAGATTGGATTCTATATTAGATTGGAATAATCGATTTAAACAAATTTAATTATCAAACAATAAAAGCCCAACAGTTAGTCGCCTTCACAATATCAATATTCTTTATTTTCAACATTTTTCCTCACAAATGTAACCAAAAACAAGGAATAAATCGCGTCAGATGAAAATTTCTTACGATGTATTTTTCCGGTGTATTCTCTGCCATTTTCGTTGGACTTAATATGTAGCGCCTGTATCAGAACGACAAAAGATGGCTAGTAAAATTTAGTATTTACCTTCAACTTTCATTTTCGTGTATTGCTTGCTGCTCTTACTGTCTTGTCGTTTTATTTGCCCCAGTCCTCGGTGACTTTTTTATTGCCTCGCTTTTGGTGAGCTGAACGCATTCGCACAGCAGCCGGCACAACGCAAAAACCCCGCAGCAGAGCCAACCTACACACCGCAAAACAACAAACATCAACATCAACATCACCTTGTGTCACAGCAGCTACGCGAGACAAGAAACCGCGGCGGTGACAGCAACAACAAGCCAACTGTTGATTCGTGTGTGATTTGCTTTTGATCGACTTTAAAACAAACGTTACTCGACTTGATGCTAAATTAGTTTGGATCTAAATTTCAATTGCGGCTATTCTAGCGTTTTAATATATTAGCAGCTCGAAGCCGTAAGATTGTTGTTATTGTTGTTTATTTGATTTCATGTTATATTCATGTTATTGCTGTTGCTTTTTTGGCTTTTTATTAGATGCTCTTATTTGCGTATTTTATTGTACACGTCTACAAATTGTCGGCTATTTTGGGACAAAAGTTAGAAAACTTCTTTCTTCTCCCATGAATCGTGTGTGTTTCATGAGTGGCTGGCATTGTTTGTGTATTACCATTTAGTAGTATATAAAGCTATTGCGCAGCGCATTTGGTTGCGCAGTTGTCGGCTTTAAACAGTCCCGAAAAAACGTTTGCACCGATTTCGAGTACTGGCAGACAGGTCGACAGACCGGCCGAAAACACGAGATCAAGAGTTAAGGCGAGGCGACGCACCAACCAACAGCTGTGCAGCCGACTTATAGGAGCGTAAAAGACAAAAGACTTAAGCGACAAAATTCATTTAAAAGTCATAAATCAAAGCTAGAGCCCAACTAACGCTAGTCGTGTACTATTATCAGGCGCGCGCTTACCGTGAAATGATACGCTTTGGTGTGCTGTTGGCGCTGCTATGCGCTGGCGCATGCGTGATCAACGCCAGCCCTGTGCCAGATTCCACACCCGCCACAACAACAACAGCCACAACGGCAACACACAGTGATGACGATGTGCAGATTGTTAACTATTCCAATGATAATGTCGGTGCCAATGGCTATAACTTTGCGTATGTATTTGATAAATTATATTTTAAATGCTGGATTAACTATATATTATACTTTTTGAATTCATTTCCACCAACTCACCACATCACACGCACTCTCTCTCTCACACACTACAAACAGCTTTGAGACCAGTGATGGCGTGTCACGCAAGGAAACGGCCACGGTAAAACATGCTGGCGCGATATCGGTCGAGGGCACAGTCAGCTGGACGGGTCCGGATGGTGTGCAATATACACTCAATTATGTCGCCGATGAGCATGGCTTCCAGGCACAAGGCACCCATTTGCCGGTGGGCCCAGAGCCAGCGTCATAAGTGTTTATTTTTTTAGGTTATGAGCATCTATAAGCAGATTCGGCAGCAGAATATGGTAGTATTTAGTTGTACGTGTATTGTGATGTTATATTTTAGTTAAATTGTAAATATTTTCTAAGCAAATGAAGCAATTTACGAGTATTGTACGAATTATGTGGATAGTCTAGTCGTTGTTGATACTGTTAATAAATAGCGCTGCATCGAAGTAAAGTCTTTTATTGAATTCTGTACAATCACAACAGGCTTAGCCTTTTTAGCTTTACTCTTTTGCATGTGTGTCATTCGTAGCAGTAATAGCGGATTAACTTCATTTAGATTTTAATTCGCCCATTACTTTTATGCGCATGCGTCATACTCCATTGTATGTATTTTGAGATTCAAGTTTATACTTTTGCCTTCATACAAGTTTGTTTACTTTTGTAGAATATACTCAATAGAACTGCGAAGCTCACAAGCATGCGATCGTTATAAATTTCAAAAAATAAATATAAATGAAAATTGAGCAATGATTACTAAAATTACGATTTATTCAATAATTATTTATTTATAGGTTTATGGTGGATAGAAAGTCTTACTAAACCAGTCACTTTGTATAAAATTTTCACATATTAAAACCTCCACATACATATATGTAATTGAAATTCAGAGAGATTCCTTTCCTAATAGTTACAAATGGGTTGAATGGGGTCAATACTTCCAGTTATCCATATTAAATTGCCCATATTTAAAGATTTTCGAACTTTATAGTGAATAGCTTTGTGTATGAGTTTATAAATTCGTCTTTTGGAGGTAATATTTAACTACAGGTCAATATCATAGAAACTCTTCAGCACCAACCATTAAAATTACCGTAGTAAATATTCATAAAGTATGAAAAGATCTTTTCGGACTTAGCACCGTTATTTCTGCAAAATCTCACGAATTTCATCAAAATAATAAGTGATATTATCCATGAATGATGATACCTAAAGCATGAAGTTTGACAAAGTTAAAATGTATGAAAATGTATGTATGTGCGTATGTAAGAATGTAGATATTTCAAAACATCCTGCAAAAATCACAACGCGGATTACAAACTTAACCGAAAGTAACAACCCACGTACAAGCACTTATAAATCGGCAAGTACATACATATGTATGTACGTACAAGTATGTGATTGCACTCGCAATAAGTGTGAGCGTGAATAGCATACACACACACACATACAAATTTATACAAACAGAGTACAAAGTAAATGAACAAATAGTTACAAGTAAGTAAATTTGCGATTATGAGCTTGAGCATGCAAATTTCAACTTCTACGCACATACATACATATGTATGTACATACAAACATTCAATCAAAAATGTATACACACATAGTATATATGTATGTGCCTATATTGTGTTCGCTTGATAGAAGTAGGTTAGCGTGCAATGGGATGCTGCTGTTGTGACTATCGCCGGCGGCCTGTCTGGCCTGCCTGAATGACTAACTGACTGACACTTCAAGATTAGTGCCGCAAAGTAGCAAACGAAGACATAAACAAACAAACTAAACTAAAACGAAACAAAACTTTATATTCGACCAATTGGCTTAGCAGTAGCAGGCTGAGTGACCGTCCGCTGCCGTTGAGGTTGCCGATGGTGTTGATGATGTGGATGATGCTGCTGCTGCCCAACCTAGTTGACCGCCACAAATGCGCAAATTCACTTCGCGCATTTGCCAACGTTCGCCTCGGTATGGCTATGTAGGTTTGCGTTCAATCACTCATCAAGTGCAAACAATAATTTGGCCTTTTGACATCTGGCAAATAAATGGATAAAGGCATGCGAATGTATAGCAGCATTACATGATTTTGATGATCTATGTATGTATGTATTGTCGGTTAATGTGTGTGCCGCGACCATCACACTTTCGATGCCGCCTTTGAGTATTTCAAAGATGAGATAGTGCTAGGCTACACCGACGGCAAGATTATGGCAATCATTTTTTTGGTGATCGTAGATAATATTTTCTTTTTTACGTTTTAGTTACGGTATGGTTGCCATGTACATAAAGAGTTAAATGGTGGCAAGAATTTGGTCAGCTTATTACATTAGGCAGAATAAAATTTAGAATATTTAAGTGTTCGTGGTATCTCCAATATCAACAAAGCATATTACTTTAAGTATAAGGTGCGCAACTAAGATCACGCAGTTTGTCAATAAATGGCTCCTGCAGTTAATTGTGATCAATTTGGATTTATTTAAAGCATAATAAACTTAACATAGACATATGAAAAATAAACTGCATTTCCACATTAGAGTCTCTGTTTATATGACGGTGATTTCGATATTAACCACCGTCTGTATGAAACACCTTCGAATAAGGTGAAAGGGAGACATTGCTCCATAAGTCATCCTACGAACCTTTTCAAAGCGACCGCATGCGCTGGAAATGATTCGCATTCAAAGAACTTGGGTTCCTTATGACCTCAATACCAGGAAAAGCACGAACAAGTAATTCTGCTGAATGGCAACGCTCGGCCTCACGTTGCCTAACTCATTAGAATTTTCAAAGCTCTTTTGCCTCACCGTATGAAATATCTTCAAAACATGCATTCTGAACGCATCAACTGGCTCTTCCAGTGTCGAAAAACGTTGACCTCTTTGTTTATTTTTTACATACTGAAACAAAAAGAAGTCATTCGGTATGCTGCTGCCACTAATGTCTACAGGTGCCTTTATCTCATCTGGCAATATCACTTTGCGCACAGCATTTATAGTTTCCGAAACAATAACTGATTTTGGACGACCTTCACGAAACCCGTCTTTGAGTAATCTACGACCTCGATTGAATTCGCCATACCCTCGATGAACACTAGCCTTTGATGGAGCTTCATCGCCAAAAGTTTAATTAAGTTCATCAATGCACCGTTACTGACTTAATCTACGTCGAAAGTTGTAAAAAATAATCGCTCGGATTTTATTTCATTTTTTGACCGAGATCCATATTTCAAGTTACTGTAAGCAACATCAAAAATGTCAGGCTTTACGATAAAGTTATGATTTGCCTGATTGAAACATTAGGGCTGTCAAATCCCGAAATATAAAATCCAACCTTCTCATTACAAAAAAGCCAGAACTTAGTAGCACGTCTTATACGTAAGGAGCAAGTTATTCTGAACTTTAGGAAAACATCAATTTTATAGACCGACAAACTTAGGAAAAGCAAACATCTATTTCCTAAAAAATAAGTGATAAAATTATACTAAAAATAAGCAATCCAAATATTCTAGCAATAAAAAAATACCAAAAAATTAACCAATCCGGAAAATTTAAAATGTGACCCACGTAAAATTTAGGCAATGTGAAAAATTTGCATACGAAACTTCAATGAAAAGCAAAAGTTGATGGTCTAAAGAAATGCCAACCATTTCTTACACATATGAGGCAGCAAAGGTTCGGTCAGAGCGTGTAGTCCCAAGTGTCGTGCAACCACAACGTGCTTTAGTACACTTATACCAGCAATTTGTTTTTGCTTAAGAAACAGGAAAACAAGTTTTCGACATTTTTTCTACATTTCAATAAATTCGCGTGAATGTTCCTGCTGCTGCGGCCGCCGCTGTTAAAAATTGCAAAATTCACACACACCTCAAAGAGCAGCAACAACATACGATTGCATCTTCTTTGCGACGCTTTAAGCAGTGGCGTGCGCTGGGTGCTACACACATACCTCCACGTGTCTGTATGGATGTTTATATTTATGTAAGTACGTGCATATATTTTTACAATTAGCTGTAAGTATTGTCAGTTTGCTTGTTGACGCTTCGTCTGTATTGCCAGCGTATCGAGTATCGAGTTGCCATCCATTACGAATAGGAGTACTTACAGTTATGAGTATTTCGCCGGGCTTTAAAACGTGCACACGCGACGAGTATAAAATGCCTGTAATAAAAGGCTGTGGCAAGCATTAATTGTTCAGTACTCCGACGAGTCGCAACTAACCGAGCGGCCAGCCCCACCAACAAATCAACCATCCATCCAGCATCCCAACTATACAAAAAATCATTGGCCTAACCTTTACGGAAAAAAGAATCCGCCACGTCGCCAACTAAAAAAACGTTGTTCAGCCCGTGATAAACGCGTGTGTTTGTGTGAAGCAAGAAGTAGCAGCTTGAAACCGTGTCCCATTTACTCCAAGAAGATTGCATAATTTCTCATTAAAGATGAAGTTTGTTATTGTATTTGTTGCTGTTTGCATTGTCTCCGTCATGGCTGCGCCAGCACCACAGCAAGAAGTACAGGTTTTACGTTACGATTCCGATGTGGAGCCTGAGGGATATAAATTTCTGTAAGTGTTAATGAACATGAACGTCTAGTATATACATACATACATACATACACATAATGGAAAGTGTGCATATGTATGGTATAAATGCGTGCTGAATTGGCTGCCATTCACTTGCGTTCGCGTCAGGTCGCAAGGTCAAGCCGCTTGCATAATTCCTCGACGATTAAACACAATTACTTACTGAAATTGTTTTTGTTCTTTCTCATTTTCTTCTTCACACTACTTCCTTGGCGTTGTGCCGCTGACCCACATATCGGTACCGGTAACTGCAACTGTGCCTGCAACGGTTCCAGTGTTGAGACCAGTGATGGTAAATTACACGAGGAGGAGGGCAAACTGAAGGACGTCGGCACCGATCATGAGGCGATAGTTGTACGTGGTTCCTTCTCTTATGTCGGCGATGATGGTCAAACTTACACTGTCAACTACATAGCTGATGAGAATGGCTTCCAGCCGGAGGGCGCTCATCTGCCACGTGTCTAAGACGGTTGACACTGTTTGTAGGCGTTCCTTTTCTATCACAAATCCCATCTGATCTGTACGAGTACTGAGTTTCAAACGAGCGGGCATATCCAGCGATTTTATATTCATTGTGTTAACTAGGTTTAAGCTACATACACACAGATACTATTTACATAAGTGAACAAGAAGAACACAAAACATTGTAATGCGAGCATGAGCAAATAAATCCGAGTACATTATGTTAATGACTTCAAATAACTGAACTTGGTCTTAATGATATTTTGTTCCGGCTTGATCGAAATCTTTAATATTTGATAGGAAAGAATCGAAAGGATGTAGAAAATATATGCACAAAAAGTAAAGGCAAAGAAAACTGATAAAAATAATTTTCACAGCAAAAAATATAATTTCATAAAATTATAAATGCAATTATTTGAACTAGTTGACGGAAAAAAGGTTCGAAAGTTAAGGTAAATAAGTTTTATAACTTCGATTCCACCGAGTATCGCTGCATGGATCGCTTTTCATAGCACAAAACGGGCTTTCGAGCCTTCAGCTTTTAAGAATATATACGCGAGTCAAAAATCCAGTATTTAAGTGTTGGAATATGCGCTTAGTGCATCTTCATGTGAATAGAACAGTCAGCTCTATGAGATAAAGATAAAAATTGGTATACAATCAGTTTTTGTTGTTTCTCTCATAATATTTAACCGTTTATATCGATGTTTCTAAGAGTCCCTAAGAAAGACATGTTTGAATTATGACTTTTCGATTATCTAATATTTTATCTAATACGAACAATTTCGAAAAAATAATTGGTTTTCATACATATGCACACTATCTAATTTAGAAGATTAATATAAAAGATGAATGTATATAAATAATATCTGAACTAGAATAGGTTAGCTTGGTCTGGTAGGCTGGTGTGCTGCGCATAGATCCGTGCTTGAAGTGTTGCCTTGCTAAAACGGGACAAGTTACAACAGATTATCCACTGTTTCCCTTTGTCCTTTCTCCTTGGCATTTCCTGCAGTCTTCTTGACTTGTCAGCTTTATTCTGCAGACGTGTGCCGCCACCAGACTGTGACCAGTAAGTATTCCAATCTTGTTCCTGCAGTACCTTCTACCAAGAATGGGCAGGAACTTTGTGTATTTTTGATCTACCGCTTTGTACATGAATTTTGCAATTTTGCACCCCGATAGATCATTTCATCATGTTTTAATCTTTCTTGCCTTGATATTGTCCCGATTATCGTAAAGGCATGTATTTTCCAATCTCGGACACGTTTACCAATCCGGATCTGCCATTCAGTAGAAGTGATGTCGCTTCTGGTGATATCTCAATTTTTGCCCAGCTTTTCAATACACTTCTGATCTTGACTGCTGCTTGGCTGTCTAAGTAGATCTTATCTCTGGAGTTGTCTGCTATTATATTTTAAGCTCCACGATCTACGATTTTAGATTTAAATATAAATCTTGTTATTTCAGAAATCGTACACATTATATATTGAATATATTATATCAAACTAACCGATTATTTTCATCTCTTTCCTCTCTATATAAAAATTTAAATCCAAAGATTTGAATCATTATGCTTTCAGGCGAACGCAAGTAAATACGACAGTTTTTTCTAGTTCTCCAACTGCTCTGATATGTTTCATTGTTAGGAACGTCGATATTATTCAAAATTGCTCATATTCTCTCGGCCACATCTGAATATTGCTAGTCCGGCAAAATGCCAAGGACACTTCTAGTGTGAAAATTCGAAACACATACATTTTCTCATATTTCGTCTAAATGTTTTTGGATTAAAGTCTTATAATGTGTAGCCACTCAGGCATTAGAAAGTAGCTTTTTCGTAAAACTACATTTTTCAAATTGGCTGCTGTAATCCAGGCAAGCGCAGGCAAATAATCCGATTTGTTTTTTATTTTTTCTTCTCAGTGCAAAGCCATTACAGTTTTTCGTTTGCCAAAATAAAGGCTGACCAAATATCATCTAATTTTGAAATGAAGTTTGGTATTTTAAGTTTGTAAAAAGTCTGTTAATTTTCATTTTATAAGCAAGATTTTTTTATGGACACTATGCGTGCTCCTTACATACATACATATTATAATTTATATGTTGCTTTGTTGTCCAATCCTTTTAAATAATTAAAAAGCAGCCTCTTTTGTGAAGGATCACACATATCTGCACACTGAAATAGATTCATTACCTCGTCCAATGTCTATGTCACAAAAATCAAAGGCGTTAATAAAAAACATGTTTCTTTGGTGTTTCTTAACAATCCATTATTTTATATTTTATTTTTTCAACTATTTACAACTAGGCAACAACGTTTCAGCTTTTCGCTAATTTTGAAACAAATTAGGCAACTGGAATATGAGCACCTTGTGGTTGGAAACCGTTCTCATCAGCGATGTAGTTGACGGTGTAAACTTGACCATCATCACCGGTGTAAGAGTATGAACCTTGAACGGAGATAGCTTCCTGTTCGGTGCCCAAGTTCTTGATCTTTCCAGATTCTTCTGATCTGATGCCGTTGCTGGTTTCTTGGCTGCAATAAGAAATACGATTTGTTTATTAATGATTGTTCTTTTTTTCAAAAGTAGAACGTAATTGTAAAAATTCTTTTAGTTCTACTTACGCATATTCGTAGTTCAATGGCTCGACATTCGAGTCCAAACGCACGATTTGGGCATCCTGGTCGGAGTTGGCCATGGCGACGGCGAAGAGAGCAACGAAAACAATGACGAATTTCATTTTGGCAAAAGATAAATGTGGAGCGATTTGAAGAGCTACTAAAACGCTGTTGACTGCTGGTAAGCTAATGATGACAATTTGATGGTGTGACAGAGTATTTATAACAGGCTAAAGCCATGCACGGTCTTCTGCATTGTTGTTATACGATTTGGTCTTGTTTTAGTTTCATTTGGTTTATTTGTGGATCTTGAATATCGCAGCGGACGTTGCAACAAATTTTTGGGTGTTGTTAATTTTATTTATCATTTTGTCTTTTTGTCTTTCTAGTGGTTTTATTAATTTTTGTTGTTTTCATTTTAAATCGAAGCATTTTGTCTTTGCTTTGGCTGAACACAACTTTAAGGGCGTTCCGTCGCAGCTTCATATGTGCGGAATGTTGTAATGCATTAATTGGCCGCGACTAAAGGTGACGTTCATCTTTTGGGAACCCGTTTTCTTATGCGCTCATTTCTTTTTGTTCAATAACAATACCGTTTTCGTAACCAACAACCTACTCCAACAAAGCACACACACACACATATTCACGCATTTAAACATGCACACAAACGTGTAAAGCAGCAATGCTAATACCGGCGCTTCAAAGGTTCAAGCTGAGGGCAGGTTGAGCATGAAATTCGCAAATTACAAATGTTTTGTGCATGTGTGTGTACACGATCTTATGTTGGCCATATATTACATACATACATATATACCATCGATGTTTTAAATATGTGTGGTATTACAACTCAAAGCTGGTGTGGTTAGTTAATATGCGAATAATTAATTAAATATAAATAAATTAAACTGAATGTGGGTGATTAGTTAACACACAACATGCATATGAATTTATAAATTAGTTATGATAAGTTAAGTGCATAATTTTCCTTCGCCAAACTTCGCAAACTCTTTCTTTTTACAATTCTGTATTCTATGGAGAATTTCGTTTTACAACAAATTTATAGGTAAACAAACAAAACTATAGATCCGGCTGCTGCAACACCATTCACAGGTGCGTTTCTTATAACATAAAAGATATCTCAAAAAATGAGGGACTAGTTCACGTCAACGTAACGGTTAGACAAATGGACGGGGTTAAACCCACTCATCTCATCACGCTTATCATAGGTATATGGTATATACCTATAGGATCTCCGGCGTTTACTGTTATATGTTACAAACTTCATACCTAACATAATATACCCTTATCAGGCTCGTAAAGGATGAATAATGTTTTCATGTAACGTATGTTAAGCCATCCTAAAAACTTTATTCGGCTTTCTGAACGGAATTCTCAATAAAAATATTTCGGAAGAAATATTTTGAGGCCTTTTAACCCATCACTGATCCGTAAGAAATTATGTTTTTATTTTCCTTAAACTACTCTTCCCTAGTAGCAAATTTTGGATCGCATAAGAATATAAAATATTCTGGCCATTACCTCGTCACATAATCACCTTTCATCTGAATATATTTTATAGTAATTTACTACGTATGTATATTAATTCAAATTTTGTTTTACCGCACAAAGATTAAGCAGCATTGCCGATAGTATGAATCTTTCATTATTTAGTTTATCGTACAAATTTGCATGACGTATCTCTTTCAACTCTTACTACAAATATTTGATTTTTGCAGTTCGATCGCGATTACTTTTAGACGCTATAAAACTAGCGCCTGCAGACGCATTTCATTCATTCACAAACCCAACGTTGTTTATAGCGATCAGCTTCAACACATCAGAGAAAATGAAATTCGTTATTGTGTTTTTCGCTTTATTCGCTGTAGCCTTCGCAGCTCCACAAAAGGATGCCGAGACATTGCGTTATGATTCGCAGGTTGAACCATTGAACTACCAATATAAGTAAGTCACGAACTTCTTCTAAAACACCATTTGCAAATATGTGTAACCCACTCTTCTTTTTTAACTTTAAAGCGTTGAGACCAGTGATGGTAAAGCTGCCCAGGAGCAGGGTGAGGTTCAAAATTTGGGCTCTGAAGACGAGGCTATCGCTGTCCGCGGCTTCTACTCGTACATCGGAGATGATGGCCAGACCTACAGAGTGGACTACATTGCCGACAAAAATGGTTTCCAACCTCAAGGTGCCCATATCCCTGTTGCCTAAATGACTGTGATGAAACTACTTCTTGTTCCTTGTTAACTAGTTATAGCTATTATTAAAAAAACAACAAAAATACATACTTAAAAAAATGTATTTCATTTTTTTAATGTTTACTGTAAATTTGGGATATATTTGCATTAACTCGTTTACTTATGTTGGGATAGCTGAACTTTCCACTTGTTATTTACAATAGCAATACCACCGCTTCACTTCGAACTTTAGAACAAATCCGATTTCTACAAAGCATAAGGTTTCCGGTACTATTTCCATCAACTACAGTACGTTTTTTTGTAAAAAAAAAAACTGTTGCTCTCAAATCCAATGTCAATATCCGAACATATTTCAAACTACTATTCATATAATACTCTATTCAATACAGTGAAAATTTTATCACGTGTAAAGGCGAAGAGGTTGTCCCGGTAAAAGAATCCAAAGGATTGTACTTGAGGTTTAATTTTGAATATAAAACAAATTTTATTGGAAAATATAAAGAAGTTAAGTCTGCCTTCTCAAGCCAGTTAATAGAGTTGTCCGCTTAAGAGAGCGTTCATTTAATAAAAATTTCACTGTATTTTTTATTTATGAATGGTTCTACTTTCTAAGTTGGTTAGAACCGTACACAGTGTGCTCAATTTTACTAAAATCGGTTGAGTAGTTTGGGAGTCCATTGCAGACAAACAACGTCACACGTCACTTTTTATATATAAAGATTGAAATGTGAAAATACACTTTATATAAAAAACTATTTTAGAAAAGGGTCAGTAAGAATAAAAAGTGTGAACGCAGCCTTAGTAGTTTTGAAAATAATACATATAGCCCCGAGACTATGCAATATTGGTTCAATCCCTTTTTCGAATGAGTTATAATCTCTTGAGGAGTTAAACCGCTGGTTGTACGTTTTGTAATTGGATAAATAAATTATTCAGACTGTGTTATAAAGGAATTTGAGCAAACAACTATTCTTCCAGACATTTTATGGATCAGTTTTACAATGCATTTCTTTAGACTTTTATAATGAGAATCGCATTTTTCATGATTATTTCTCAAACAAAGTGGTAATTCTGATGACTGTGAGGCTTCTACCAAAATCTTAACCGCAATCTTAACAGGGACAGTAAAGCAACTGCATTACTAAAATATTCTTATCAATATAGTACAGGGTTTGGTCGGGAAGTAATAGGGCTGTGTCGGTTTAAAAAATTTAATGAACCAATCAAAACAATTCTGTAAAAACTTTCAAAATATTCTCCTTCTGCGTCGATACAGCACTACCAGCGCGATTTCCAAGCATTCAAAGCGTAACGGTTGACATTCTCCGGAGTAGCCTTGGGAGCCAAGGTTCATGCTGTTTGGATCCCCTCTGTCGTCTAAAAATGTTTGCCTTTCATAGGTCTTTTCAGGGAAGGAGATAAAAAAATCCAGGAGGGCCGCATCTGGGCTTTAGGGTGGCTACGGAAGCAATGGAATGTCGGCCTTGGCTAGGTAGGTGGCTGTTCAGAAGAAAAGCGGTGTGAGCCGGAACGTTGCCGTGGGGCAACTTCCAATCGGCTCTGAAGTCTTGTTGGCTTGAAGACTTCACCGTAAAACTTGACGGTGACAGTTTGTCCAAGAGGAACAAATTCATGGTGCACGATACCTTTAATGTCAAAAAAGACAATGAGTATCGTTTTCAGTTTAGAATTGCCCATTCATCAGCAACCTCTTCCCGGCCCTCCAAAAAGACCTGGTGCCACCGAACCGATTTACGGAGTTTCACACAGAATTTAATCGCGAACCGCTAATCTAACGAACGCTGCCTTTTCGGCTTGCACCACTCACAGAAACAAGTCGCGCGAAAATGTTCGTTAACTAGAAACGCCCTCTACTAAATCCAGTCGGTGCGCGTACGCTTCGCTGTACAGTCGCGGCAGAAGGAAATCAGTCCTATTACTTTCTGGACAAACCCTACATATTAATGTTCCATAGCCTTCAGCATTACTGAAGCTATACTCGTACATATATAGTTTAACAAACGAATTAGCTACAGACGGTATCCTACTAAATGTTGATAACCGATTCTACCTATAAATTCACAAATTCGTTTTCAGTTAGCAGCCGTAGATGAATTCATTCGCGAACAGTTCCAGTCCTAGGGGTAAAGATTGATAGAACCTCTGGCTATTAAATTAATTTCATAAAAAGTTTTGAGTTGCCTATGAATCGGCGCAGAGAAGTTTAATGAAATTATTGACAAATTAGGTAAATTAAATAATATAAGTGTGTGAGAAAATTTAAATAAGGATACAAACTCCTTCCATATAACCTACGCCATAAATTTTAGTGCAGTGCTATATATGATATATACTTGTGCAGAAATTCGTAATTCAACTCATGTGGCTTGCTGAAATCGTTTTACATTATTTAAAACAGAATTTATAAATAGGCCGATAATATTAATTTGTTGATGTTTTGTGAAATAGCAAATCCATAAACTTATTGCCAGACCAGAAAGATTTAACTATTTTTATACACACATATACAAATCGGTAAAAATACGATATTTATTAATAATCACGTCCATTTGATAACTCTAAAATGTTGTCTTGTCGGCATGTGGTTTGCCTCCAGGCCGCATAAGCCTGTTTGACACTAATATATTTAGCGGCTATATACCAAAGTTTGCATGTTATTTGCATTCATTTTCCAACAGCAAAACCATGTTGCAGCATTAGCTTTGGGTCTTCCACTAAGTAGCTTGTCGCCCTAATTAGCATGACATATCTCTTGCAACTCCTACGACACACTTTTGATGTTAGCATTAGCGATTACATTTAGACACTATAAAACTAACGTTTCGCAGACGAATTTTATTCATTCACAAACTCGACGTCGTTCACAACGATTGCGCACGCTCAGCATTCACACTTCAGACAAAATGAAATTCGTTATTGTGTTTTTCGCTTTATTCGCTGTTGCCTTCGCAGCTCCACAAAAGGATGCCGAGACATTGCGTTATGACTCGCAGGTCGAACCATTGAACTACCAATACAAGTAAGTCACGAACATCTTCTGAAACCCCATTTGCAAATATTCATATTATCCTCTTCTCTTTTAACTTTAAAGCGTTGAGACCAGTGATGGTAAAGCTGCCCAGGAGCAGGGTGAGGTTCAAAATTTGGGCTCTGAAGACGAGGCTATCGCTGTCCGCGGCTTCTACTCATACATTGGAGATGATGGTCAGACCTACAGAGTGGACTACATTGCCGACAAAAATGGTTTCCAACCCCAAGGTGCCCATATCCCTGTCGCTTAAATTACTGTGATTATGCTACTTCTTGTTACTTGTTGACTAGTTTTAGTTAGTATTAAATTAATAAAGAAGAGACAAATATAAATTTAATACTACATTCGCCTTGAAGTTTCAAAGAGCTTATGGTTTGTAATTGAAAACGTTAGCACGAGATCTGAACAACGAGTCCTTTTTGACATTAAACGACTGTTTGATTTTTGTTAATAATCTCTTCAGCATCAGGATACACAACGCGATTACAAATACGTATTACTCGAATATAAAGGTAACATCTTGTTAGCGTTATTAAAACTTTAAGATAAAACAAAAAGAACACAATATATGAAGGTGAAAAAATTAAAATTTAATTTTCATAAATCCAATAAAGGAAAATAAAACTTTGAGGTACCTTGGTTAGAATACGTGAAGTTTTGACTACCACTCCTGGTTACCGAAAGTAAAACTGCCGAGATGTCTCAACCTTAGTCTAGCAAAGGCTGGACATTGAAGAGAAAGTGTCTGAATATTGCCTTTTCATATTGCTACATACAACTTTGATAACTTCCGTCCGGCAATATTTTTCAGAATTACTAAAAAATGCCTTTTCGACAATCGCCAGTAATAACTATTACAATTGCAGTAAGATGAACTTTGCTATGGGTAATATATCTGTAGGTCTCTTGCAATCTACTCTAGGTTGAGAGGATTTTGCAGCTGCACAGAAAATGGTCTTAGACCAGCGCCAGCTAAACGCAAGCGAGGTCAACAAGTTTAAACCAAAGATGATCCAACTCGGACCCTGTCCAATATAAAAGGGACAAGAGTGTCCTCGTGGCGAACTCGTCGGCTTTGCAGTTAATAGCGATTCTGCCGGGCACCCAAATGGGTCTGATAATGAAGTAGCTTAATGCTCTTTCTTCCAGTGAGGACAGCCACTTTTTGTGCCTTCCCACATTCATTTAGATTAATTCAATTAATGAAATATTGCAATGTGAACATGAAAACAAATTGATAAAAACTTATTGATATTCATTGAATTTAATATTAGATTATTAAATCGATGATTAACATAGACATATTTTCATATTTTTAGACTTGGAAAACGAACTAAATACTGTAAGTAACAAAAAAACAAAAAAATAAACATTTTAAACTTGTTTCCACCTATCCAAAAATCAAACTTTGATTCATAAACTACATTCCGCATGGCTATGGTTGCACTGTTTGGTATCGATCTACATGAAAATTTAAAAATTCCTTTCCACCAGCCCATATTATTCTTTATAGCCTTCTCCCTGTAGAGGCATCTGTTCAGAAAATATTGTACAATTTTATAAAAAAAAAAAGTTTTTAATATATTTGTAACTATTTTAATAAAAATTTACCGCAAAAGGCTGCTGCCGACACGGCTCTAAAAATATGTCACAAATATATGAATAGATAAAAGTTATTGAAATAATTTTTTTTTATATTTTTAAAGCTTCGAATAATGCCAATAATTAATTAGTCAAAGCTCTTGCTTATACACGTGTATGTATGTATGTATATTGCTAGAAATACGTATGTGGTAGTAATATTTCGTAAATATAAATAATTAGACGAAGAAACAGAGTTATAGGAATCTAGAAATGAGATATGCCAAATTAAAATGATTAATTCAGTAAAAATGCTAATAAAGCATTTTTAGACAAAAACCCATCTTCAATAGCAGCTTGAGGTGCATGCAAAACAACGGCATGTCGTATACGAGTGTGTATGTATGTGTAGGTTAATGAACAAAAAATTAATTTTACTACCGCCACTAATATGACGACTTTATCTACAACAAGCACTTTGAACTGAGGATGACAAATATGGTTTTTGTTTACACTTTTATGTGTACATAAGTGTGCGCCTGTAAAACTAAGGTCATCAAGGCTGCGTTACGGAAACGGTTGCGTTCTTTTACAATGCGTCGCAGTACAATTTATAAAAGCTAAAGTCTTAAGCTCTGCAGAACTGATTTATACATTTTATGAACAAGAATAGATATAAATATATTTATATAGATATGTATTTTATGTAAAATAATCACAAAGAAAGAGGTAAAGGCGTTTCCATTTAATTTTCTCTACCTAGGTCTCTTAAACATAAAGTTGTTTCCTAATTTTTTACTAAATTTTTTCAGTAATTCGAATTTGACTTTTGTTCGTAATATCTCATGACTATTGCCTACATTTCGGCGCCATAGTATATATATTAGAGAAACATTTTTGAGAAATTTTATTATTTTTAAACTCATAAACACCAAATAAAATTTTTTATAAATTGCGAAATACCAAATACGCAACGAATTGCTTTAATTCCCAGACACAAATACACAGAAGCGAAAAACCGAAGTTGAGTTGCATGCGCCATCAACAATACGCGCAGAATCCGTTGCGTTTTTTCCAAACAGTTTGTGTGTGTGTGATTGGGTTTAATGCGCGTTTGTCTCAGCTGATGAGTGTATTAATTATAGAAAAAATATAAAACTTGTCAGCTTATATAGTTTTCGGGCACCAGTAATTATACTTACTAGTTATTATTATTATTATTGAGATTTCTCCGCTCATCTATGCAAACACTACATTTTACACGGTTTACTCTTAGTTGTTTGTTTTGTTTTTTGTTATTTAGCTAAATAATAGTCTATTATAGTATAATTCTATCATTGTTTTGGCCTAGTCGTCGAAACGCTATAAATTGGTGTTGCGTACTTGGTCAGCAATCATAAGTCATCAACTTGGTCAAGCGTGTGTACGACCCGTGTAGTTTAGTGCGCAATAACAGAATCTTTTGGAAATATCCTACAAATCGGTATACTCGTATATACAAAAATATCAAAACAAAAATGAAAATCGCTATTGTGTTCGCCGCATTTTTCATTGCCGTCGTCGTGGCTGTGCCCATCGATGATCCATCGCAGGCGCAAATTTTGCGCTTGGATTCGGATGTGAAGCCTGATGGTTACTCGTTCGCGTAAGTGCCGGGCGAAAACTTGGGCAAATGCCCAAAAAATCACAATAACAGCTGATTAACTAAACTAAACATTTTTCTTCCAGTTTGGAAACCAGCGATGGTAAGACTCACAACGAGGAAGGTCAGTTGAAAAACATCGGCGCCGAAGATGAGACGATTGTTGTGCGCGGTTCATATTCATTTGTCGCTGATGATGGCCAAACATATACCGTCAACTATATTGCCGATGAGAATGGCTTCCAGCCCGAAGGTGCTCATTTACCCAATGTGGGTATTCACTAAAAATCCTTTGAGTCCCCAAGGCATAACGGAAGAGTTCATGGAATTGTTCACAGAATTAGTAGCAAGAGAAATCCAAGAGTTATATATTTTTGTACGGGTATTTTACATGTAGTCATAGAAGAGATAATATAAGTATTACAAAGTCAAACGCAACAGTATGAAATATACAAAAAAGCTAAACAAAATTATGAATTTTAACTATTTTAACAATTATCGATCATTTTGATTCAGTGAGACTGTTGACGTAAGTATTGAAAGACAGGTGTAGAAAACAGCGCGCAGTGACTTATATGGAAATACGTACGTTTACTAACATACAGTCTTCCAGTGGATTTTTGGCTGGTGGTGGCTGTGGACGTACAGCTACGAAGTATAGCCTATTTCAGAGACGTGAGGATTCACTCCAACAGCAAAGCGGCAATACTAGTGCTGGGCTCGCTAACTATGCTCTTAAAGCTGGTCAAGGAGAGTCTGTTCATTAGAAATACCATCAAGCAACTTCATTATTAGTCTCACTTGGGTGCCTGGTCATAGCAGAATCGTTAGCAACTGCCGAGCCGACGAGGTAGCCTTCGTCCTTTTACATTGGAATGGGACCGAGATTAATCTCCATTGGCCCATTAAGGGCGGAGCCTGCTTCAAAAAAATATATTTTTTTTTTGCTTAAGTCTCTTTAAAAATTATCTAGGAATATGTCCCAAAAGTTATAGATGGGAATTCGAAATATTGTCGAAGCTAGAAGGGAAATAGTGATCGAGCATCTAGCAGATACTTATATAAGCGAATGGGCAGAAAACGAAAACTTTGACGCGCGATTTCTCGGTTTTTCATTACTACGATTTTTCTTAATTGGCGGGCAGAATAGAAAAAACAACTAAATGCGGTATATAATTGGGGTATATAATTGGGGTAAAGTTTATTATCTTTGGCGTTAAATTATCTTCTACTTAAACTAAAAAAAACCAAGAATAGTCAAGTTTGAACATATTTTTAAACAACATGAAATATTTTTTTTGGTCAAAAACCCCTTTTTCAATTTTTAAAATAATTTTGAATTTCACTTTTTTTTTTGAATTTTCTTAGTTTAATTAAAACACAAATTATAAACAAATATATATAAATTGCGTCCTGCACCCTGCCCGCCATCCGTCAAATACACATGCGATAAGCTTCCCAAAGGCAGAATATCAAATATTTCGTATCCGAAAATTTTTGAAAGATTTTAAATATATAACTATAAACTTTAACTTTCACTTTAATCAATTATTTCCTTCTTTTCCAAAAATATCCTCAAAAATATCTATTTTTTTAAGTCTATAAAGCAGGCGCCCCCCTTAAGTTCAAATACTGGATCAATGCCTCGCCTGTGCTTAGCATGCACTCGTCGACAACCCGCTTCTATGTGACTGCAACATCCTTGTGCTTTTGGCCTAAGTTAGAGAGGAGGTGATATTCTGAACTACTTGTCCTTAGCAAAGTTCTTGTTGAACATATACGGTAAGATGAATAGTCATACCGGATGCAAATTGTGATTTATATAGAGGAGGGTAAAGTTCAAGCCCTTTCTTTTCAATTTGGAAGAATCTATAATATATAGGAGATAACACAATCGACTGACGTTCTAAGTTGTCCAAGTGAGATCCCTGATAAGATCGACGTCGTGACTTACCCTAATGGATTTATAAAAACTTTTGTATTTCATGTGTACATATTTTTACTGAAATGACCGAATGGTGCCCATCGAATCACTGAAAACCATAAACATGTACATTTAACGGTTTAATAACAGACGAAATAGATTGCAATTCTCTATTGAAGTTAAGTATTGTTCTTGTTCCTACTTTCACATTGTAATAATAGTCATATTAATTTCACTCACTTGAAATCATTTCTACGCGCTTACTTTCACTCTCTTTTAGTTTACTGTTTAAATAAAATCGCGCTTATTGAATTTTTTGCTGCTGTCGAGTGCTTATTTATTTAACTGAAATTATTGCTATAGAAAGAGAAAAAGTAATAAATTCAAGTTGATATGCTTTGCTTGAAAGATCAGTTCAATGCTGGATTGCAGGCAGTGGTGGGAGATGTTCGCCGGTCGGTTGGAAACCATTCTCGTCGGCGATGTAGCTAACGGAATATTGTTTACCATCCTTCTCATCTTTATAGCTGAAGGAGCCTTGTACGCTTATGGCTGCATGATCGGTGCCAGCATCCTTAACGACGCCCTCTTCATGTCTGCTAGTGCCATCGCTGGTCTCCAAGCTAGATTTTTAAAATTAAATGTAACACGCATCGGCAAAGTCATACGAGTATTTATTTTACTTACTCGAAGGTATAATGATCAGGTTGTACATCCGACTCAGATCTGATGATTTCCACATCAGGGCGTGCTGAGACCAATACGAAAATGGCAACACACAAAATTACAAACTTCATTATAACAGATTACTTTCGAAGGCTAGGGGTTGCTTTGTCGAAAGCTTAGAACTTTTTGAATGCAATTAAAACTCCGCAGCTTTTATTTATACTCGACTTTTCTGCCACCGAATTTCTTTTAGAAAGGGAATTCTAAAAGATGCAACTATATATATTTAATTGTATATCAAGCGAATTGTGTTAGAACTTAAGTTTTGTTTACTTACACCGGAGTTTCAATTAATTTTGAATTTGTTGTTAATTAACTTGATACAAATGTCTATAGGAGAAAACAAAAAGGTTTATTGTTCTGTTGAAAACTCGTTTCTTCTTAGAATTTTCTGCTGTATTTAAATGCATTCCGAAAAGATGTCACTTAATTTCATGCGTTAAAAGCTGACGGTAATAAATATCAGCGTATGCCAACATTTTATAAAAAAAAATCTTAAATGAAAATGGTTTCTCTTCATTTTGATTTCTTTATTCAAATATACAAACAAAAGATATAAAGAGAAAAAATGCATTTACCTTAAATTCATTACGTCGGTCGAGCGTAAAGCAATTACATGGTTAATGAAAGTAAAAAGTAAATCTTAAAGTTGTATTATCTGTGTGCGTTCCAATAAACACTTCGTGTCACTGCCAGATGAAGAAATTGGCTATAGTGAAATATGTTAAACAAAACTAAGAGTCAGTGATTTGGTTTTTGTATATGTATTTGGAAGGCGAAGAGCGCAGTGAAATGAAGGGTTATTAGTTAGTGGATGGTATATGAGTTGACTTTTCTGCTTTCTAAGCGACTGTCAAAATTTGGTTTAACAAGTTTTAACGTTGTCGCAGTTTGGTGCGTCAAAAATAACGCCACGGGGTGGCGAAAGTCTACGATTTCGTATTGAATACTGCAGAAAAACTACCACATTTGGCAAAGATAAAAGTGCTCCTCCAGCTCACCTTTCCGCAGTTTTCACTACCAAGTTTTACGAATCGAGGCATGAACCGCATTCCATTCACCAAGTTCTTCAGATTTGGACTAGTGCGAGTCCTTTTTCTTCCAAACTTAAAAGCGTCAGTCGCCAGTCAAATATTTGGCTGACGTGAGCAGGTCTCAAGTGGTTTAAAGAAGTTGAAGCGAAGTTTAAAGAACCAAAATTAAATTAATGGCCATTATATCGAAATGTTGCCTTTTCTATTGGTGACTAAACAGTTATCGGACCACCCTCGTTTGTCATATAGCAAGTTCCTAGTAAACATACGAAATAGGACTACTACTAACACTATTTCGATACATACCTAATTTACGAGGTAACACTAAAGATTTTTCTATTTTTTTGATAAAAATCAAGTTTTTTACTTCAAAATTTTCTTTGACAACAAAACTTGGAATTTAGAAAAATCCTATCCGGTCTATCCTAACGAAAGAATCGGATGACCCAGCATCGAGTTAAAAATGGGAACGAAAAAAGTGTACTTTTTCCAAGACTCATTCGAATACTTGCAAGCATTGCCGTATTTTTTTAAATTTCTCCAGGAAAATTTAACGGAGTGTTCTTCAAATGTCATATTGGCTTGACTATTGATAATAAATATTATAATGTACCATTGGTGAATATATTTTAACTGTTTCACAAAAAGAAATCATAAAAAATTGTTTTGCTTTATAAAAACTAACTCTTTTTTCGTACCCCGCTCACATCAGCCGTTATACACATTTCAAAAAAGCTAACAGATCGAGCAAATCTTTGGAGACTTCTTACGCGTCCTTGCAGCTAGAAAAGCTATCTGGGGTGGTTGGCACGCTAAACGTATTGCTGGTTTCTTTTTCCTTAAAACTTGGGAAGAAGCAAAGTTACCGTTTAAGATGAATGATATAGACTTGGAATCTATACAAATAATTATTTTATTGACACAAACTATAACCAATCATATCAAGATATAAGCTTAATTCTTAAAAAATTTGACTCCATTAAACTTACTTTTGTGTATATATGACCTCGATACCATATGCTGTTACATCAACTACAACAAACCAATTAAAGCATAACAAAAACGCAATTTGTTCAATTTATGAAAACTGTTCCCAACGAAGTTCTTCAATAGCTGAGAACAAAAAACCGGTTCATGGCGGTCGCCAAAATGCACGGTTGGACTCCCACTAGAATGGGAGCCGTGAAAGATATCCTGTCAATATCACCAATATAATATTCTAACAATTCAGTATCCAATGCGCATGCCTTCCCTTCTGCCAATGCCAACTGCTAGTGTCTTATTATTCTCATCTATCATTCTTCACCAAACTTAAGCACTATGATGTACGTACATACATATGTATGTATTTTTTGGATACCTCTCTCGTACTCAAGCAAAAATATAGAATAAAAGTATTTCGATTTTCAAAAATTGCATTCAATTTATTTACAGTATAAAAAACCCTACATTAGAATAACCATTAACTTCGTCACGTCAACAATTTAAACAACTGGGGGAACGGGCAAATGAGCACCTGTAGGTTGGAAACCGTTCTCGTTAGCAACGTAGGTGACGGTGAATTTCTCGCCGGTCTTCTCATCAACCCATGAGTAGCTGCCGGTAACATCGATAGCCTCGTTTTCACTGCCAACGTTCTTCAATTTTCCAGCTTCGCTCTTTTGGGTACCATCACTGGTCTGGACGTCGTATATGTAGCTTTCGGGTCCGACATCGGAATCTAGTTTGACGATCTCAGCTTCAGGACGAGCGAAGGCAACGGCCAAAAGGCAAGCGAAGATGATAGCGGCTTTCATGGTGATTGGTTTGTTTTGCGGTGGAGCTATGTTGCTGCGATAAACGTTGTCAACTTAGTGGATAACTTTCTCAACTCATCCGGGCATTTTATATTATTCCAGTTGCATAAATTTCTCTAATCAGCATTCACGAAATTATATTTTGTTTTTATTTTTATCAATTCTAAATCTGGTTTTAATCATGAACCCGTTATATTGAGCAGATTGTATCGGTGGGATTGCATAAGCTGCAGAATGCATAGTAGAAGCGCTCAAATTTCCAGTTTAATTCTCTTATTTTATTATGGCTGCTTTCAATGTGTTCTCGCATCATTCTTTTGACTTAATAAAAATGTCTAAATATAAAATTATTTACCGTTTATTTCAACAATTTTTATGCAAATTCGCTTCGATTGCTATAAAAAAATTAACGTATTCGACCAGGCCATGAGCAATCGGTTATAACATTTATACCGCAGGAACAGTTTTCAAAATCGTTCGTGAATTTTTTTTTTACATTTTTGATTAAATTTTTTAATACTTTATGTTTTCCATATTAAAGTACTAGAAATTCCAATTTAATTATCAACCATACGGAATCTACATGTCTTGAGGTTAGGTATAAACCTCCAAAAAAGACACGTGCATAACTTTCATAGCTTTCGAGATCTGGTATTTGCGGTATGATGCGGGATTTGGTATTCTAGAAAAAATATTAAAGATATTTCGTATATTAAATATATTTTTAGAGGAAAACTAGCACCTGACCAAAAGGTGGTTTCTTACTCTTAGCCGATATGAAAATATTATTTTGGATTACCGTAAAATTAAGTTGATATCAGATTCATAAATATTTGGTGTCACACGAGCTAAAAATTTGTTGGTTAATAAAAAGGCCTATTATAATTTGAGATACACAGAAATATTTTCGAAGCATTACACAGAGCAGTGCAATATTTAAACGGAAACGATGAAGTATATGCGATAATTTCAAACTTATCCTTCCTCAAAAATAATACAATTTCTAAATATTGGTAATAGTAGAATAGAACTGCAATCAAATACGCAGTGCAATGGATCATAACTGGTTCAGTAATCAGCCGAAGAGTATTATACCACTTGCATTCCAATGGAATGACGTCATAACCATACCAGCCGACTTTTACATCTTTCCACGCTTGAGGACCGGTATATCATGTACAGTCTACTAGGCTGACCGTCCATTGGACTCCAGTTTGAAATGATTTCTATTGTCACACCGAAGCAAAAAAATTTTGTTACCATTAAAGAGCACTCACACACTCCTCAGAATCAGCAACTCGTTATTTTTGTTGGATTGTGAACTTGTGCGGCATCCCCTTTGCACAGAGCTTTCGCGTCTTTAGGGTGTCCATTGCCTTCATTGTCCTCGGTGTTTATTTCGCCTCTTTCCAACTTAGCAAATCTCTTTTCAACGGTTGATTTCCCTGTTGCAAAACCCAAATTCAACCGTATTTTTCGCCCAAAAATCAATGCTTTATTAAAACACGAAATGCTTTTTGAAATCTTTATACGTTTCTGTTAAAGGTAGGTGCTGGCTAGAAATCGTAGAGATGGTATTAGTAGTATCATCTATGTATTAGCCACAGTAAAGCATGGACGGTTTCTCTAGTACACTATATATCTTCCTTTTGCTGAACTTTTTTTATATATACGAAGGTGGTCTTTTATATTTCGGAATCAGAGATCCTAGACAAATATTAAACATTGAAAATCGTTTTATTGATTCTCAATTTTGGATGAGTTAGAACCATTTTTCGAAGCACTTTTGCCGCTCTGATTGAGGTAAATCGGGGCAATACTACCCCCAAATCCCATATACCACATATAATGATTTTCGTATTTCTAACAAGCTTTATATGGAATATGTCGAATAGTGTATGAGTTATATACAGGATAGGTATATATAATATAAAATTGTTTAGACTCCGATCCTCAGATTGACGGTTAGTACCTTAAGGTATTTCCCTGGTTTTGATGTTTGCAAGTTTTATTATAAATATGTGATAACCAGCAGATAAGTTTGCTTTAAGTAGATTACAATTTCATTTCTATACAAGTATATATCCATAAATTAACAAATGCATTTTTTCAAGCAAAAAAAATAAATTTATTTGAAACATAATTTTTATAATATAAAAATAAACACATCTGTGCTCCCGCAACTGTGGCAATGATATTGCATTTAACTCTTGTGATGCTATAATTTTGCAACTACATATTCTCGAATTATGTATATTTTTTATCTATATCTTACACATTTTCTCTACAAAGCAGTTATACACAGATCGTGATGAACTAGACCTTTAATTATTCCTTAACAATACTTAAAAAGTACAAACAACAATTTTTTTTAATAATTTCTTGCTCATCCCCGAATTAGTTTCACCAGTTAATCAGTAGACGTTTTCATTTTCTTCAAGTGGTGGCAGTAAGAGATCTTCACCGGCAGCATAACCCTCATCCACATGGCCTTGCGATTGAAAACCTGGCCCGAACTCTAAATTATCTGGACTCGAATCGTAATTTATTTGTGCCAAAACCATAGCCAGCAGGCAGAAAAATACAAATAAAAGTTTCATGGTAGGCTATAATTTGTTTATTTGCTTCTCCGGCTTTTATGTGTTCTTACAATTCACGTTGCTGGCTCAGTGTAGAACTCATTAAAAGCCTTGTGCTATTTTATACTGCTCTAAGAGATGTTTTGTTTAATTTTTTTGACATTTGCAACCGGCACTTCCTGCCTCTGTCTGCAACTATTATTTATATATATATACATACATATCTAAATATATATCCGTATAATAAAATTTACTAATAGTTCCAGTTTTACTTTAATTTCGTTTAACATATTATTCACAAAAACTAAGCTGGTTTTGTATTTAATATATGTATCTGCCAGGTTGGTGTATATGGCTGGCCAATTTAGATGCTTGCGAACTAACAACATTTTTACACGGCAACTTTTATTAAGTTCTTCAGTTTATTTTAAATATATACAATTTTTCTCAATGCACAAAAATACCAGCATAGGTAAGGCATGGCCCTAGTACTCGTCTAAATTGAGAAAGACGTGAAGAGGGCCTATAATAACAAGTTACCTTCATTTTGACTTCGATATAATTGTACAACTACTTAATAAAATTTTAATACTATTTATAAAAGAAGAATTACAAACTCACTAAGAGTTGAACTACCGTTGATTCTGACTTTATCCATTAACTCTATCAGATGCACCATGTTGACATGAATTAATGACGATTAATAGTAAATATCACATTCATTTTCTTTAACTGTTTTTGCTTTCAGCATTACCCGAAACCATCGTTATCAATAATTTTCTTCTCTGATCTTGTTTACACTCAAATGTTTATGGCTTACAGGAATAATCACTGACTTAGCCGTGAAAAAGCAGCATTATGTAGAATCCTAGTTAGTTGAAACTGTATGATAGTTTTTGGTATACTTATCCAAATTCTTTTAAGACACGACAGCAGTGTGCGACGCGTAACGAAAACTATATAAAACTGCCCTGCCTCCTGGTTAAGCATAGTTTCTTTGATAAATATCGTTCCATTCTATATCTACTATGTACAGCTTAATCGAGAGACCTATCAAAATACATTAAAAGCTGTACTGCTCCTCAGTGCGGTATACGAAAAAATTACGTCGGGTCACTTAGTTCCGTTATGTCAATGACTCTCTTAGGGGTCTTACCTTAGGTACTCTTTTTCCAATTCCATTGAATGACTTGGTGAACAATCGCGGCCAATCTGCCAACTTTCCATTTGAGCGTGTGTATTTCCGTTGGCTACAGCTTGAGTTATCAACTTCAGATTATTACATTTAATTTCATTCTGTTCTATGATTTTATATATATTTTATATTCTTGAAGCCAAAGCCATTCTGAACTATATATACTTGTATATTAAAAAAATATATGTATATATCATTTGCAAATGTCTATAGTAAATAAAAAACAGATTTCAAATTTCAAATATTGCAATTAATTTATTTTCCATTAACAAAACTTTAACTTCCTTTGATCACAAATTTAAGCAACTGGAGCAACTGGCAAATGAGCACCTTGTGGTTGGAAACCGTTCTCATCAGCAATGTAGGTGAGGGTGAATTTCTCACCAGTCTTCTCATCCACCCACGAGTAGGAACCCTTTACGGCGATGGCTTCGTGATCTGAACCAACATTTTGCAAGACACCGGATGAAGCGTGTTGGGTTCCATCACTAGTTTCAACATCGAAATTGTAGCCTTCTGGCTGAACATCAGCATCCTGACGAACGATGGAGACATCGGGGCGAGCGAAGGCAACAGCCAAGAGGCAGGCGAAGATGATGGCGGCTTTCATGTTGACTAGTTTGTGGTGGAGCTGTGCTGCTACGATAAAAGTTGTCAAATTTGTGGATACTTTTGCTCAGCCGCTGTGCCATTTTATATTATTTCCGATGTTCATATGTTTACTTCCACAATTGTTGTTAAATCTGGTTTTAGCGGTCATCAAAATCCAAAGTGTGATATAAGTTAATATCACAAGTAATAATATATAATATTTCCAGTTAGCTTGGCTGATATTTTTTAATGCATGCAAACATATTTACAGTTTCAAATGTATGTAATGTATTTGAAATGCGTTCAGCTAAACGATGTAGAATATGACATTGTTGTTATCTTTTTTTCTGCGAGCTACTTCTCGATGGTAGATGTAATTGTAATTATGTAAACCGTTATGAAGGTACTGAGAAAATATCGGAAGTAAGGGATGAATATTCAAATATCATAAAACGTCAGTATTGAGAACTTTTATAATGATAATATTAAATATACATATATTGTTTTATTGGATTTTTTCTGTTTTATTGCATTATTACGTAGTTTAACTAAGTGCTTCAACTAGAAGAAGATTGCGACACACTCGAGAGTCGATGGCTTTCAAGTATGATCAACTTGGATTTTATCGTTTCGAAAAATGACTCCGACGTTAAGAAAATGTCAGAGCTAGGATATACTTGATTTAAGTTTTGAAGTCTTTTCTTCGAAAATGCTCTCAATTTTTTAAATTTATTATTTTATTCAATGTGAAGTTGTAGCCTACTTTATATTACAGCTAATACATATTGTTATGTATCCTTTTATTCACCACACCTTATTCGTCATATTTCATAGGCTTTCTAACACTTAACCTTCATAATCTATAATTCTCATTATCTTCCTTACCCTTTTATCTTAAAAATTTATTTTATCTCCCACTCCACTCGCCATTAGCGGTCGCTTTTGTAAAAATCTTCTCAGAGAACAGAAAATTATGTCAAGGAAAGTAAATATATCGACCAGACTTACTCGAGATGATTTCCTCATGGTAGCCTGCGGTGGGTCATTTTCGCATCTGAAACAAATTAGACTCAACAGATACAAGGGCCTACAGTGGCACACAACAAAAGCCACAAAATACCCTTTTTCTGAATGAAAAAATGTTCGCTGTTGAAAAAGTTTGTAATAAGCAAAACCAAAACAATCTAAGCAGAAACTCCCGAGACTTCAAAAATTCACATTTCGAGAGTTCAACGTGGTCACTATCCAATTACTGTAATGGTTTTGTGTGGAGTCTTCTTTAAAAGCGACAAAATGGGAAAAGTCTATTTACATTTGGTTGAGGAAATAATTAAAAGCCAAGTTTTACTAATTTGTCTGTTTTATTGATTTGTGACATGTCCATTAAAGGTGTTGCTAAGCGCATAACTCAACAACGCCTAGACCAATTTGGCCCATTCTTTTTTTTAATATTCGTTTAAGATGGTTTTTACGGCGAGAAAATTTCGAATAATTGCCGGAAAACCCCTAAAAACAGCCCTTTTCTTTTTCCCATACAAACGTTATATAAAAATGAATGTTTGTTTGTTAGTAACGCTAAGAGATGCACCCATCTTGATGAAATTTTCAGAGGCTGTTCGTTGTGGATTGGAGAAGGTTTAGAAATAAAAATACCTTATATTTTTAATGAAGAAAAGTCGGAAAATTAGACGATTCCAAAAAGATACTTTTCAGCACACAAATTCTTTAAATTTTTGTTTGTTTTATTTTTCAATATTTTGATTTGTAAACTATTTGAATCGTTCAATTTCGGTCGCTTGCTTTTTTATTCCGGCTATTCAAAAGAAAAATTTTTGAAAATTATTCAATGCAAATTTTATGTGTGTTTCACACAAAGTGATCAATTACAGATTGAAATTTGTTACGAAGCCACGAAGAGGTCGCGCTATATCGGTCAGCGTTCTCTTTGCCATCAACATATGGTAGCCCAAGGCAAGACAAGGCAAGAAATACTCCCAGGATACGATGACATACGTGCGGAATTATGGGCGGATGAATTTCACTTGCAATGCAAAATAGCTATAGATTAAATCGCGTTCAATCAGTAAGATCATCACGATGTCACAGCACGGCTTTTCAAACAATAGCTACGATGTTTCATGGACTTTATCTTGAAGCAACGTATGGTTTATATGGTGCTGATAGATGCAGGTTGTATTCTGTTGAGTAGCAAAAAAGAGGTTTGCCGCACGCACACATTCTTCTTTGGATGGTGGATGGTGGTTACACCAGATGAAATCAATTCTGCGGAAATTCCTGATCCCGAGATAGATCAAGAATTATACCAAGTGGTGAAAACCAATAAAGTTCAAGGACCTTGCGGACATCACAATCCTACTTCGGTTTGTATGTCTGACAATAAATGCACGAAACACTATCCACGTGCTTTTCTTTCGGGAACGCAAACTGGAAATGATGGATATCCAATCTATCGGCGTAGCTCACCAGACGATAATGGCGGAATATTTAGTATTCAATTTAGAGGAGTGAATATCAAAGTCCACAACTCATGGATCGTAACATTTAAGCCACTGTTGTCTAATTCCCATTAAAAACTCATGTCATTGTTGAATATTGCAGTTTGGTGAAATCGATCAAATACGTTTGCAAATATTGTACGTCACCAAAAAAATGCAACATGACGGTTATTGGCCCTGAACGAGATGAGATCAGCAAGAATCAAATGGGTCGATACGTCAACTACAATAAAGCGCTTTGTAGAATATTTACTTTCGCAATTCATGAAAGTTTTCCGACTGTTGAGCGTCTCGCGGTTCAAATTCATTTAAATCATTGCGTATTGTGAACGGTACGGTGTGTGCAAATTTTTGAGAAGCAATGCAGCAATTACAATTGCAATGGCCAATTTATCGTACGAGGTCTGCTAGATATATTTCTGACCTAATAATGAAAATAGGCATATTTATCAACGAAAATGTTTTTTTTCTTTTTTTTTCGTTGGATTTGGCTCGTCTTGGAAGACCCACACGGTCGATTGCTGTTTTGTTTCGGGCTCATACGCATAGATCCATGATTCGTCACCTGTGACGATCTTATAAACGTCTTTTGAAGCACCGCGATCGTATTTTTACAACATTTCTTTACACCAATCCACACCAGCCTTTTTTTGAGCGATTGTCAAATTGTGCGGGATCCAACGAGAACAAACCTTTTTTACGGCCAGGTGTTCATGCAATATGGCATGCCTCTATCTGAAGGTATGTTACATGACGGTCTTGCATTATCAGTTCACGTACGGCATCGATGTTTTCTGGCACAACGGCTGCGTCAACGGAATTCGTCTTTGAGCGAGCGTCGGCCACGATTGAATTCGTTGTACCAGTTTTTCAAAGTGCAATAGGATGGTGCTTCATAGCCATACAAATATTTTAGTTCATCGATGCACTCTTGTAGTGAGTTCACGACAGTTATTCCATTTTTTGCCGAGATTAATTTTTAATTCTTTGTAAATTTCCAATGGAAATGACAGATTGCACCTGGCAACACTTAGTGTTGCCTAGTCCAGAAATATATATAGCAACCTACGTAACTGCGATTGCTTGAGTGCACGGATTGCGATTTTAGCTGCTAAAAATACCGATGTTAATGACTTAAACTGGAAGATTCAAAGTCAAATTCCGGGAGGTTTGCGCTCATATAATTGATCGATAGTCTAGACAATGAAAACGAAGCCGTGAATTATCCAGTGGAATTTCTAAATTCTTTGGAGATTCTTATGCCGCAGCGTCATTTGCGTCTCAAACTACAAGGGGACAGCCATTACAGTTCAAATCTATTCAGTTTCTATTGAAAATTGCTTTTGAAATGACAATCTACAGGACACTAGGGTAGTCGCTAGAAGTGTGTGGCATAAATCTGGAAATGCTATGTTTTTCGCACTGCCTGCTATAAGTGGCGTGTTCATAAGTTCGTAACCCATCTTCTATTTACATTTATGCACCGGAACAGAATCCAAAAAATGTTGTTTATCAAGCTGGGCTACATTGAAAAAAATCTAAAAAAAAAAACATATAATTTCACGCAAGACAACGCCTGCGGGATAAGCTAGTTTTTAATAAAACATAAACGTAATTTGGCTCTTTTTAGTTCTATTTATATTTATGAAGTTGCTGATAATTATAGTGTTTCAGTTAGTAATATGTAATTCTTTCATTTTTTATGCAATACTGTTCCAGCTTTTAATTTCAAAATATTTTTTTTTTATTTGTTTGTTTAATCCATAGTGATTGGAATTAATTATTAAGATTCTATTTTTAATCCCAAAATAGGAACTAAAAATTGGAATCGTATATGGAATCCAAATATTTTTAATAAGAAAATTTCCAACTCCGAGCAACCTATGTACATGCATACATATATTCACCCAACAAAAAAAAAAATATAATTTCAGTCTATACGAAACCGTTGATTTTCGGTTTATTCCAGTTCTTATTGCACAATATTGAAGTATATTTCATCATTCAAGACTTTTGTTACTAAAGGACATAAGCAGAACCTGGGCCTAAGGCTGTCAACGTATAACGGTGACATTTTTATAACTGTTTCTACACCTTTAAAATTTACATAACATACCTATTAGACAGTTTAATTAATTAACACAGATTTTAATGACGTAAAGAAGAAATTATAAATGCAAAGTAAATTTCAGTTAAAACACAATTTGATATTTGCATGTGCATACATGAATATACATACATACATATGTGCATATGTATGTGAAATGTATAAGCATGCATAAAGCTTAACATATTGAGCAGCTATTAAGCCAGAAAAGGTGACAGTACTTTTTTGACAAAATTTTTTCTCAAGAAAGCCATGAGTTTGTAGTTTTCGGACCGCGAATTAGCAGTTAACCTTTCTGAATGTTATATATAATTTTGGTAAATATGAATATGTATATAGGCACTGCAGTATATAGGTAAGACTCGTTTATCACTTTGCCATCTTAGCAACTAAAGTTTGCAAAATATTACGAAAGTGAATTTGCTGAGCCATTGTTTCGGATTTGCTTGTTTAGCCGGCTAAAAAATAATGTCATGGAGGAATATTTCTAGCTAATATAAGTTTATAGTATATGTTTGCATGCACAAAAGAATCAAACCGGTCATTATAAAATAAGGCTTGAGAATTTTAAACTGAATCGAGAGATGTATATCTATGTATAAATATATAATATACATAGTACATAGTATATTTCAAAAATAAATTAAAATAGCAGCAACCGAAGAGCTCTGTACACATACACATGTAGATACATACAACACATATGTGCGAGTGTGTGCCTTCTGCATTGCTGTCAAACAGGTCAATGAAAGTGTTTCTATTTCTATAACTCATGAATTATGCAAAAGAACCGGCGAAAATTATTATAGAAGAATTCGTATATTAGCTAATCCAATGTCAAAAACTTGATAGCAATTAAGTTTGTAAAAAAAAATTTGAAATATACACATCTACGAAACACACTTAACAATATACATATGGGCGTTTATTTGATGAGCCAAAGTGGCTGTCTGGAACTTGTCTTCTAATTAGCAACATGCTCGCACAACTTTGAACAAGAAGCAGCCACCAAAAATAAAAATATTAAAAATTTACTGGATTTTTGTCAGATCTGTATGTCTGTTGCAATGCGTAGAGTTAAGCAAAATTTAATTACCTAACATAAATATGCATTAGCAAAACACTCCAGCAGGTTTGAAACTAGCTGCTAGAGTACATTAAAGAAATTAAATTCTAGCGCTAGAGCGAAATATTATCTAACACCAACCAGAATTGTTATAGCACTGTATGCATTTAGCTGAAAGTCAGATGCTAAAAACAACAAATTATACTTCAAATGTACTTTGTTTATTTTAATTTTGGCAATAAAATGCATGTATGTATGTATGCATTTCAATTTTTGTCAATTCCGTTTTATTAAACTTAGAATATTCACAAATTTTAGTTAAACAGGAAACTAATCACCCATACAAGTGCTTACTTCCACAAATATGGAGTGAAAATAGTACACCACATTGCTGAAAATTGCTCGCGGGCGTGCATATAAAATGGCATGGAAGACTTGCAATGACATCCACTAAGTTTTCTAACCACAACGGAAGAACAACTCACAAAATCAAAACAAACATGAAAGCCGTATTCATCTTCGCCTGTCTGTTGGCTGTTGCCTTCGCTCGCCCCAACCCTGAAGCCGAGATTGTGCGTCTAGACTCCGACGTTGGTCCTGAGTCCTACAAATTCAACCTTGAGACCAGCGATGGTACAAAGAAGGAAGAATCTGGAGTAGTGAAGAACGTTGGCAGTGAAAACGAGGCTATCGCCGTTAGCGGCAGCTTCTCGTGGGTGGATGAGAAGACTGGTGAGAAATTCACCGTCACCTATGTTGCTGATGAGAACGGTTTCCAACCACAAGGTGCTCATTTGCCAGTTGCCCCAGAAGCTTAAGTTAATCGATTTACTTAAATTCAATATCGAATTGTGTAATGAATAAATAAATGGTTGGCTACCGTTAACAAAAAGCTAAAAGAAAGTGTTGTTTGAATTATTATTAGGTTATGTTAGGAAAGTTTTTCCAGTATCAGTACAATTGTAAAAAGCAAATCCCAAGAAAAGTTTAAGAAGCTCATCTTATTCGGCACGTAAAAATTAATGTCAACTATAGCAATAAATAATAATAATAAATAGTTTAAATATTATTGTGAAGATTGAACTAGTATCATATATTAATGAATTAAACCAAGAAAATATGAAACAATGTTATAAGGAAAATTCCACAGAAGATGGCAGCAGACTCATCTGAGTAAATTGTATAATTAACTCTTTTCGAGGATGTAGAGGAAGGTGGATGTCTGACGACGTGCATAAGCCTTCAGTGGATATAGAGATAAATGTGAATAATATAGCATACTTTAGGTTATAAAAAGCATTAAATTTAAGAGATTTAAGCACAAAAATATAAGGTTAATGATAAAAGAAATGCTATTATAATGAACATATTATTTTTAACTACTTCGTCGTAAAAATATTAGTTTAGAATTTTTGTAATAAATTATAGAGAAGTAGTCGAATTTTATTTTCAACAAATTTAACTTTCATAAAAAAAGAATAAGAGAAATGTTAACTTGCAACCACCATATAACGATATCGAAAAATGTACTTTTTCTTGTTATTTTTATATTGAAGTACTGAAAACTAAAGTCAATGACAGTAAAACAAGCAAATATTAAACTGATACACATATACATACCTATACAATTAATGGCGCATTCGCATATGGTATTTGTAGCAAACATACAACATACACAATAGAACGAGTTGAAAATAATATGATTTTTAAGCAAAATTTTTACTAAATATGTATGTACTCATGTATATTTTAGCAGATGTACTACATTCCTTTGGTTTATGGCGCATGATCATAAGCAAATATAGCCGACTGAAAAGAGCATCACCAAAATTTATATCGTATTAAAGTATCAATGATCCCTACGCACTATATAGTATACCATAAACATGTATCTACTCATATGTTTAAGCCTATGCTACTAGCACATGCATACACACGTACAAGTATATACACATAATGATACACAATTTAGTTACGCCGGTTCGTCTAGTTAATTAGCATATAAACAACAAAAATATATAGCGACCAATCAAGTTTAAGAATTAATAAAATTCATTTCATAGTTATATTTTATGAATTCGGCAAACATAATATGTCGCCGCAATGCGTATAAAAGCAAAGAATCAGCCTACAGATTACAACACTCAGTAGTCTGATTCCGGCATTTGCACAACCAGCAATACCCAAAACAAACAAATATCAACATGAAATTCGTTATTGTTTTCGTCGCCCTCTTCGCTTTGGCTTACGCTGCCCCAGCTGCTCCTGAAGCCGAAATCGTTGAATTGAGATCCGATGTTGAGCCTGAGAAATACAGCTACGCGTAAGTTAATAATTAATACTGCGACAAAGTCCTTATCTGCGAGGCATCGCATAGAGAATCAAATGAATTGAACTAGTTCCTTGGAAGGATTAAGAAAATAACCTATTTTCGTTTGTGTTTTATAGCTTGAAGACCAGCGATGGTACATCAAAGGACGAAGAAGGTCACTTGGTCAATGTTGGTGCTGAAGATGAACACATTGTTGCCCGTGGCTCATACTCCTTCGTCGCTGATGATGGTCAAACCTACACCGTCACCTATGTTGCTGATGAGAACGGTTTCCAACCTTCAGGTGCTCATTTGCCCGTTGCCCCTGAGGCTTAAGTTTCATTCTCATTAGTTGAGTTTGATTGGTGAAAGTGTTATTAGATTATAAGTAAAATGATGTTGAATAAATGATTAACGAAAAAAAAAAATATTTTTTTTATTAGTGATTAGAAGGTCACTATATTTAATACCTTGGATAACTACTTGTATTTTTCCCAATACCACTTACTATTAAATTACCACATACTAAAAAATCCAATTATATAAATTGTCAATTGGTTGTACGAAAATCTTGATATTGGTTATATGGGGGTTAGGTCAAATTTTTGTTCAAATTTCTCTATTTTGGGTAGGAATGTAGACTGTTATGAAAAAACTTTTGCCTAATTCACACATTGCCCTTAAACTATAAAGTGCTAGAAAAATTGAATTCGAGGCAGAATCTGTCCGTTGTTCGAAGATTTGTGAAAAAATGGAGTGGTCACGAAATTCCGATAGATTTAATACCTTCCAAAGTACGACATTTCTATGTACGAACTTTTTTCTTGTTGTTTCTTGGTGTGACCAAGAATTTAGCTTCATTGTAGAAATAAGTTTTAAAACTGACTTCGAGCAAGTAACCGCTGCGGCACGTCGTAATCAATTCTATCCAAGAAGCCCAATTTTGGACCACTTTTTGCAGCAATTCGGCCGTATATCAGTAATAACGCGCCGGATATTCTCGTCCAAGGCACACAAAATAGTTCAGGGTTGTTTAATCCTACGATCTTGGCGGCCACGCCAATGGCCTACGACGTGAAATAATGTGCTCACAAAACTTGTCTTCAATAAACTGACCTTTTGGCTGGATCTGTGGCATGTAGCGCCGTCTTGTTGGATTCAAATGTCGTTCACATCAAGATCCTACAATTATGGCACGAAGAAGTCCCATAGAGCACAGCAAACTGTGACTTTCTATTAACGAACCAAATTCTCTTGTGTAAATTGAAATGGTCGCCGATCTCGGTTTGGTCCGATTCATCGACGTGCGACGCTCTCAATGATCGTTCGGCTTCAATTCTTTTATTACTTAGATTTTGTGAGCCCACAAACTACGTTTCCTCCGCAAAATCTTCCATAAAGTGCATGACAACAGCTCCAATTATTGGGCGCGATTGTGAACGGACTTATTACAGTCTCTTCGATACTCTGCTCCAGAGCAGCAATAGTGTCTTCGGTGCGCATTCTATGAGGTCTCTGAAAATACGCATTATCACAGGAGTAAATCGATCCGTAGCTACTCGAATAACCGACTCTGCTGGGTGTTTATGTCATCCGGATATTTGAAGCATTGCGCAATGCGTTGCGCGAATCGAACTATTACTTTTGTAATAACTTTTTATGTTTTAGTCCGAAGTAAGTCTGTTCAAATGACGACCAAAGTGAGTATAAATCAAATAACAGTAATCAAAAGGACAGCGTTTTTGTTCAAAACTATTAAAAGTGTGAAAGGTCTTAAACGAAAAACACAGAAGGAGTAAATCAAAATTCCTACCGATTCTTTTCCTACACTCTCTCCAAAAGTCTTCTAAATCATTTCAAAGTCCCCATTTATCGCATATGAATGATTTATTACCTATGGTTTATTTAAAATAATTAATATCTGTCAATTTACGAGATATTTTAATGAATTGAAAACAAACCCGATTCGGTACTTCCCATAGCCTAATAAAACATACACGTAACGGAACGGAACGGAACTTGAATCATCTTTACTTGTTTATTACTGATTAAAATGTGAAATTATCTTACCCAAAGCTGATCGGTGTTACTACCGTGCTTAAAGTAGATTAGACTTAGAAACAATATTATTTCTGTGAAACTTCTTCTAATATCTTAGAAATATAAAACATGAATAATGGTCATAATATGAAACCAGAAATTTTTAGGTATTTTTTGACAAAAATAATAAAATGCTTTAGCATTCTCACATGTTAAAAAAAATTATCTCCAACGATATAATTAATTATATTCATATTCAGAACTTCAGTTAAACCAAAATCAACGTCGGAGACCCTTCAGTGCATATACAAAGTACAGTCGCAAATATTTTGGGATATCGACTTTAAAGTTTGCACACATCCTGCTCATACAAACTTACAGTTCGAACCCCAGTTCTTATGTATGTGGAAAACTATTTTATATGAAAAGGTAATTTATCAAAGATTATGATTCAAGCCATAACTCTAATCTCCCAGAAAACTATGCAGATCAAAAGCTATAACGTTGTAAATACAAATCTTTTTATACTCTTTTATACTATATAAATTGCCCTTGTAAAGGGTATTATAGCTGTACAATGTTAAACTATGAACATGTTTCTTAACAAACCATTACCGGCATACGCCTCGTCGTTCAACGCCTTCAAAACACTACAAATTGCATAGCCTTGCAGAGCCATGAAGGCGTGAATTAAGATTTCGTAAAGTAAATAGTATTTAGCACTGCAACCTGCACATAGTAACACGAATTCCGATTTGGAAGAGTTTTTAATTATTACTATTTTTTTTCGTTATTGGATATTGTTATAAAAGAAAAGATGAAAAATAGACTTCGTTCAAAACTCAAATCAAAAAGAACAACAAATAAAGCGTTATCTGTAAAGAGTAAAAACTGCGCGCACTGAAGAAGATCTAACTAACTTAAACTTGTTTACAATACAAAAGCTGCAACGCTGGGGCAACCAATCCAACAGACCATAAAGCGTCAATAGTAAACATGCCAAGAGTCAATGAAAACCTGCGTAAGCATAGAAGAGATATGGTAAGAAAAAAATTAAATACGCTATTAATTTAAACTCAACAAAACCTAGGAAATAGATGCGTTAAAGCCGATTGAGAAGATAAACTTCAAATTATTATTTAGTAATTGTATAAATAGCATGCCAGCGAAAATGAATATGTCATTCAATCATCATCAGTTGATAAAGCACAGCATAGCTGCCAAAAAACCGCACCATACAACATAAATCAAAATGAAATTCGTCATTGTGTTCGTTGCCCTCTTCGCCGTGGCTTTGGCTGCTCCTCCCGCACAGCAAGTTGAGATTGTGCGTCAGGACTCCGATGTCCAACCTGACGGTTACCGCTTCGGTTACGAGACCAGTGATGGTTCCAAGCACGAAGAACAAGGACAGCTGAACAACATCGGCACAGAGCAGGAATCGATTTCCGTACGCGGTTCATACAGTTTTGTTGCCGACGATGGCCAAGTCTACACTGTCAACTACATTGCCGATGAAAATGGTTTCCAACCACAAGGAGCTCATTTGCCTGTTGCTTAAATAGTCAACTAGGAGTCAACGCGTCGAAAGAGTTTTCGTTTTTATATTATTTGTGAGAGTATTATTGAAAGATAAAATTAAATAAAATACGCTTTATTATATTTTTTATACAAGAAACAAAAATGTATTTTAAATATTCTGGAGATAATTTTTTAACATATCTAAGATTCGAAAACATTTGAAACAGAACTATTGGAATACTGAGTTATCTCATGGTATAGAGATTAGTATCTGTATTAACGCGCTGTCTTCATTATATAAGGTATCAGGTGGTAAACGATGGCATGATTAAATATCAATTTAAAATCAGTATATTTATTGCAGCTTCCACGCCACCAATAATACTTATTCTTCTCCTTCTTTACTGGCGCAGAAACCGTTTACGCGGTTATAGCCGATTTAACAACAGCGCGTCAGTCGATTCTTCTTTTCGCAACCAATTGGAAATTCCAAGCGAAGCCAGGTCTTTCTCCACCTTGTCCTTCCAACGGAGTACAGGTCATCCTCTTCCTCTGTTTTTCCCGGCGGGTACTGCGTCGAATACTTTCAGAGCTGGAGTGTTTTCGCCAATTCGGACGACATGACCTAGCCAGCGCAGCCGCTATCTTTTAATTCGCTGAACTATGTCAATGACGTCGTATATCTCATTCAGCTCATCGGTCCATTGAGAGCGATATTCGCCCAACGTGCAAAGGACCATAAATCTTTCGCAGAACTTTTCACCCGAAAACTCGTAACGTCGACACATTAAATGTTGTCATTGGCCATGCACCATGTAGCAGGAGGGAAATAATGAGTGACATAGAGTTTTGTTTTTGTTGGAAAAGAGAGAGGACTTTACTTTTCAATTTCCGTATGTAGTCCGAAGTATAATAGCACCTCTTGGCAAGAGATATCCTTTGTTGGATTTCTAGGCTGACGTTGTTGTTGGTGTTGATGCTGTATCCAAGATAGACTAAATTGTCTACAGCTTCGAAGTTATGACTGTCAACAGTGACGTACGTGCCTAGTCGCTAGTGCAACGACTGTTTATTTGATGACAGGAGATATTTCGTCTTGCCCTCTTTTACCACCACACTTCATAAATGTTTCAATCATCATATTATAAAATAAAAAAAGACACTAGCCAAAACAGTACCTGATCAGAAGCTGGTACACACTTGCCGCAAATGTTAACAAGCTATAACTTTGCACCAACGTCGACTTTTCCTATCAGGAACTAATGACAAACCAAAATGCGATGAGTTCTACCTGTGAATATGTGTCTAATAAATTCACCCCCACTGCTTATTGTTTGTTGTTAGTAGTAAATGAAAGTCACAGTAAGTGACTATATTTAATGTCAGCCCCTATAATATTTTTAAACAACTTTTCTCCAGTTTTTGACATTTTTCCGCTAATATTACCTTGATCATTCATCAAGCCTTTTCATCACAGTCATACACTAACATCGCAAAATGTTGCAAAAACAATTCTGCTATGAAATTCGCATGTTTAAAATTCACAAGTATAGAATTAAAAATATTTCGGGTTTTTCTGACCTTTGGCTACATCAAGCTATTATTAAATAATGTTTGTATCAAGTTAGTTAAAAATAAAAACAGAAAAAGACAAATATGTTCAATTGTTCAACAATCAAAACGTTTTTTATTTATATCAAAACAAACAACAGATCACATCCAATTAAGATGTAATAGTTTATGCCTCAGGGGCAACGGGCAAATGAGCACCTTGTGGTTGGAAACCGTTTTCATCAGCAACGTAGGTGACGGTGTAGGTTTGACCATCATCAGCGACGAAAGAGTAAGAACCACGGGCAACAATGTGTTCATCTTCAGCACCAACATTGACCAAGTGACCTTCTTCGTCCTTTGATGTACCATCGCTGGTCTTCAAGCTATAAAACACAAACGAAAATAGGTTATTTTCTTAATCCTTCCAAGTAACTAGTTCAGTTCATTTTATTCTCTATGCGATATTTTGCTGATGAGGACTTTTGCCACTTACGCGAAACTGTATTTCTCGGGCTCAACATCGGATCTCAATTCAACGATTTCGGCTTCAGGCGCAGCTGGGGCAGCATAGGCGAGAGCGAAGAGGGCAACGAAAACAATAACGAATTTCATGGTGATTTTGTATTTTTGAATTTTGTGCTGGTTGTGCAGATTGCGAGATCAGACGACTAACTGTTGATCTTCAAAATGTCCAAGATGTTTTTATACAAAAGTTTTATCAAAGCAAATTAATAACCACAAAGGGCATACGCGCATATATTTATTTAGTAATTCTTTAACACGCGTGTAATCACTTTGATGGTCTGGTGGGACACAAAAAAATAGTGTGAAACAAGTTTAGCTGGAATTAAAGAAAAATTTGCATCAGCAACTTTATGCAAATATGTTTTGTCTAAAATTAGCAAAAGCCTACCAACGTTAATGAATGACGTTTAGTATGCAAATGGGAAGGTAAAAGGTGAAAAAGCAATATGAAACGAAGAGTAAGAGAATCTAATAGTAGAATGAAATATCGCCAATAAATTATAAATTTGAAAAATGACATAAAATTGAAAATGATTTGACGTCATTTTTGGTGCGTGTGTTTGGCAAACCCACGAATGGATACAGCTGATAGCTCGGGCGCCCCTGACTAAATTTACCAGCATTTCAAGAGAATATTAAGCCACTTGAGAAAAATATTAGGTTAAAGGATTGAAGTTATATAAAAATAATCAGGATGACGAGATGAGTGGTAGTCTTGGTGACAGTCTGTCTGTCCGTACGTCCGCCCATGCAAACAGGAGCTTGAGTATAAGTTGAGATATCTTGATGAAAGTTGGTATGCGGGTTTCTTGGAGCAAAAAATTACGTTTAGAGGGGCGTAATCGGACCACTGCCACGCCCACAAATCGCCGTAAACCAAAAACATATAAAGTGTCAAAACTAAGCACTAAATTAAGATATAAAACTGTAATTTGGCATAGGGGACTGCAGCAGCAAGGGTCACCTGTGAGCAAAAAATTTTGAAAAAGTGGAGGTGGCCCCGCCCTCTAATAAGCCCAATGCCAATATCTCCTAAACTACTTAATCTACAACAACCAAATTTGCTGAGTGCAAACATTATAAGCAATCTTACCCAGTGTGAAAAAGAATGAAATCGGATGGTAATCCCGCTTAATGTCTATATAGCGGTACTGTTAAAATCTGCTAAAATCGCAATAAATTACTAACTAATTCGCCAGAGATATTAAATTTTACCTTTACGAGATAGTTTTAGACGATAAGCGTGACACCGCCCACTTTTTGATGAAATCACATATCTCGGGTCCCGACTGAACCGATTTCGACTAAATTCAGCACATAGCATTCTTCTCATATTCCTATGTCACAGTGTGAAAATGGGAGAAATCGGACTACAACCACGCATACTTCCCATATAACAAAATTTTAAATACCACTTGATTCGTTCACTTTCCAGTGCATAAATCGAAAAGTAATAATGTAACGAGATAAAATTTTACACTAATAATTCCTTTAAGATGTGCCACGTTATGAATAAAAATTGTTAAAATCCAACAAAAACTGATCATGTCCCTAGGTATCGAATATGTTTACCCTAGAATCTATAGTTGACTGCTGACAGAAAATGTCATTCAATGTGTGAGATATACAATTGAAATTCAAACAGAAGCCTTTCCTGACAATAGCAATTCTGTGTATCAAAATCGGGTCAATAATTCCCCTACCCCATATAAAGATTTTTGAACTTGAAGGTGTAATGGAAATTATGTTTTAATCATAACAGTGTATCTTTGTGTTTAAAATTAATAAAATCTGGCTATAACTTGACCTAGCCAACATTTAACTTACATGAGGATTTTTGAATAAGCGACTGAAAATTCTTTCACATTTCTAACAAATCTAAGGTCGAATTTGTTGGTTAATTTATGAGTTATATATATGTAGTATATGTATTAGGGTGATTCAAAAATAAATTTTTTTTTTTTCGTTTGGTACTCGGAGAAAGCCTCTCCAAGCATGAGTTCTTAATTGTAACGGGAAGGTCCTCCTACATACATTTTTCTATTTTTTCTTATTATCAGATGGAAAAATTTAAAATTCCAACTACTTGAAAAAATATCTTGTTCCTTAGATTTTGTAGGAAATTGAATGCTCTATAAAAAAAGGTCTCCACGATTTTTTCGTAAACCCAACCGTTTAAAAGATATTAACGGTTGAAGTTTGATTATTTTTGGGAACATTTTTTATTTCTTATGAATTTTATAACTCAATGAAAAAAATCATTGTTCATCATCATCGTTTTACATCTTAAGTTATTTCTGTGGCTTCGATTTTTTCTTGCAATTTCCAAGAATATAAAATTTTCTGTTGCACTCGAACTTAGCTCTACCCCTCTCACCTTCGGAACATGGCCTGAGGATTATGTGACGCTGATACCCAATATTCAATCCTCAGCCGAAGAATTCGGAATAGAGTCCAAGGCCCTCAATATTCGAGTTCAATAGAAATTGGCAGCTTTGGTTGAAAGAGACTTAGACAATTTATTGGGTCTCATAGCACGTTGGATGCTATTTTATGTATACCAGTATTATTTATACTATATTCTCTGTATATGGCATCGCGATGAGTTTGCATTTCATCGGCATTAAAAATGGTCTATACACGCGATCATTGATTTCGAAAGTGAAAAAGAAAATTAGAAGCCAAATATTAGCATTTTTTAAAGCCGATCATTAAATTACAATCGATTAGGTGTTTACTAAGAGTACACTATACTTTTCAATGGAATCTAAATCAAACTAACCGCTATGAAACTAAAATGGCGTTCGATTGGTAAAACAGATCTTACGACAGCGTTTTTAAAAGGACCAGTTTTGAATATTAAATTTAAAATGATGTTATTCATAAATCGAGCATCCCTTTAGACAAGTATAATCTACTTCGATAACATAACTTAATTGTCATATACAGACAATTCTTAAAATTCTACTCAATATTTGTTACTCTATGGCTATGTTTATCTGACAATAATGAAAACGAAACCATTTTTAAAACAATAGTAATGTGTAACAGGTTGGTTCCAAAAAAACTCTTTAAAAGTTAAGTTTAATCAGAATGATACATAGCAACTGCATTCCAAGAATAACATCTAAGAAAAATTTTAGATTTTTAAGTAATATCTTTTTTTTATTTCAACATCACACTTAAACGCTAACAACAGTCCCACGGAAATACACTCCGCTAAAAGAAGTTGACTTATGCCTCAGGGGCAACGGGCAAATGAGCACCTGAAGGTTGGAAACCGTTCTCATCAGCAACATAGGTGACGGTGTAGGTTTGACCATCATCAGCGACGAAAGAGTAAGAACCACGGGCAACAATGTGTTCATCTTCAGCACCAACATTGACCAAGTGACCTTCTTCGTCCTTTGATGTACCATCGCTGGTCTTCAAGCTATAAAACACAAACGAAAATAGGTTATTTTCTTAATCCTTCCAAGGAACTAGTTCAATCCATTTTATTCTCCATGCAATGTCTCGCAGATAAGGATTTTTGTCACAGTATTAATTAATAACTTACGCGAAGCTGTATTTCTCGGGGTCGACATCGGATCTCAATTCGACGATTTCGGCTTCAGGCGCAGCTGGGGCAGCATAGGCGAGAGCGAAGAGGGCGACGAAAACAATGACGAATTTCATGTTGGTAATTGTTTGTTTGCTGGTTGTGCAGACTACGGAATCAGACTACTAACTGTGTTAGTTGACAAAATCACTGCGTGCTTTTATGCAAAAATTCGGCGATTAGCGGTGTGTATCTGCAATGCCAAAAGAGTATGTAGAGACAAAAAGAAAACAAATATTGATTCTTAAATTTGATTAAGCATTTGTTGAAAGCCGGTAAATGAAGAAAAAACTACTAAAAGAGAATTGTTAAAGACTTTTTATGAATAGATTTTTGCTTAATTTCTTCAGAATGTGTGGTATTTAAATGCATTATAAATGCAAAATAAATGCAATGACGTCTGTGGAGAACTTACAGGTAGTATTCGAAAAAGACGTTTTACTAACGCTATTGACTTGTTTGATTTACTCAAAATTATTGCTATATCTTTTTGTGCCCTGAACAGGGAGATATATTTTTGGGGATTTTTAACACACAGGAGGAAACGTTTGAGACCGTATGAAATGTACATATATAAAAATTCACAGCGTGAAGAGTTGAGTAGACTTAGACATGTCCGTCCATCCGTCTGACTGTCTGTAGTTTACGTATATACTACTCCCTTAGTTTTTCAAATAACGATCTTCAATTTTATAGGTCCTCTTCTCGACACGAAGCTGCTGAACTGTTGGAATCGAAATCGGGCGACTCTAACATATACATAGCTGCGTAAAAACTAAATCAAATCCTCGTACAATTCAATCAAAATCAAGATACAAATATTTGAGCTTAAGAAACCTACATGTAAAGGTATTATAGCTTCGGTGCAACCGATAAAAAATACTTCGGCTCGATACCATATTTCTTCTAAACTAACAGCAATGCAATATTTTCTATCACAAAATGAATGCGAGCCAATTTTCGCCAGCAATAAATGAATGACGACTACTCCGTTAGTTTCGATTGAGCCATCGGGAAGCAGACGGCATCAGCGCAATTAATCTTGCTAGGTGTGTGGTTTTCGATTTCTTCTTATACAGATAATGTAGTTGTAATATATGCATGTCATTGCCTATATCGCGTATTATTCCTTTCCTTTTATGACTATTAAGTATATTTCTACTTTAATAGATTTACGGTGTAAACGCCTATACGGCGAATGTCGAGACGTAACTACAACCAATTGACATTACATTGAACGCTTTAGGAACTTGATGTGAAAACATTCTGATGCAGTCGAATAAAATAGAATAAAAAGGATTTCATCGTGTTTTAAAAAATCCACTTTTTGATTGTCATAAGAAAATTAGGGATCATGCAAGCTCTCATAACACCAAAACCAACAAACAGCAACAAGTTCAATTGAATAATATTTAGAACCATTCAATCGTAGCAAACACGAATGCTTGAGTCAGACTGCGATAACTGATGAGACAAATCTTCGCTCTTACACTCCAATGTTTAAACGACAGCCATTCGGGTAAATCGCAGGCTATGAAAGAAATCTAAAACTAATTTTGAAAAAAAAAAACCTATCAGCAATTACTATATAACCTTATTGATATGCTCGATGAAAAATATCCGTTTCCTCCGTTTTCGCACCTGATCCAATCGCCGTTTTTAATCCTTAGAGAATGTTCGCTGATAAGAAATACTCGAGAGTGAGGCCATTTTGGATCAAAAGACTACAGAAATGGTATAGAAAATTTGAATTATCACTATTAACGGAGTACCCTCCTCGATTGCAACTATGCCAACAAAAATGTATTTCTTCTTAAAGCAGCACCTGGTATTTGGTCCCATGCTTGAATTATTTGCACCAACATTAAACTTAAAAAAACTGAAATCGCGTCGAGAATAGATCTCGTGAAATAAATATGAAACGGTAGACCAAGAACCCCTTGATAATGTTGAAGAGATAACGCATATTTCTTGCTGTCAAACAGGTTTGCTTAACTGCAACTTGCTATCGATTAATCCGATCTGGAAACAATACTTAAAGAACTACTCATCTCTGTATTTAAAACATCGTATAGCTGGTAATAACGTCAAGAGATCCATAAAGCACTACCTGAAGGTTAGCCGAGACATTACTACTACTGTAAAGCTGAAAATACGCTTCAATTTTAATTAATTCCAACTAACGCATAACAAAACTTGTAAACCTAAAATAACAACAAACCCAGTCCATGACTGATCAGAATATTGTCATTATAAACCCTAAAATTAAGAAAGTAAATAAGTGTGTGTGGAATTCTACTTCATAGCCTATATTACTTTTTAAAAAATGTCAAATCGCAAAGCTCTCAGAACTGAATTTAGAATTGCGATCAAAAATATATGGGGATACCAATATTTGAAGCTGAACATCTTTACAGGATAATTATGATATGCTAAATAATTGTATGGTTGGAGTATTTCTGTTGGCCATAAAGAGAGCTTGAAAGATTATTCACGCACCAACTTCCCTTTCCGTTTTCATATAAAAATTATTCTTTCATATGGACAGAAATAGAATAAGTTAATATTCTTAATATATATATTATATAAAATCATTTTTATAAATCTGTTCCTCAAGAGATATGTATGTGTTAAACCCTCTTTGGTACCGGAAAAGTACACAAAATTAATTAAAACAATTATTTTCGACTTATTCACTTTTTTAATTTTATTTAACATTCATTCCTAAAATCTAATAACAGTTCCACACTCAGTTCACGATTATCGCACTTAAGCTTCAGGGGCAACGGGCAAATGAGCACCTTGTGGTTGGAAACCGTTCTCATCAGCAACATAAGTGACGGTGTAGGTTTGACCATCATCAGCGACGAAAGAGTAAGAACCACGGGCAACAATGTGTTCATCTTCAGCACCAACATTGACCAACTGACCTTCTTCGGACTTTGATGTACCATCGCTGGTCTTCAAGCTATAAAACACAAACGAAAATAGGTTATTTTCTTTATTTTCTTAATCCTTCCAAGGAACTAGTACAATTCATTTGATTCTCTATGCGATGTCTCGCAGATAAGGACTTTTGTCACAGTATTAATAACTTACGCGAAGCTGTATTTCTCGGGGTCGACATCGGATCTCAATTCGACGATTTCGGCTTCAGGCGCAGCTGGGGCAGCATAGGCGAGAGCGAAGAGGGCGACGAATACAATAACGAATTTCATGTTGGTAATTGTTTGTTTGCTGGTTGTGCAGACTACTGAATCAGATGACTGTGTGATGATCGTTTTAGATCAGACTGTCGCTTTTATACACGATTCTGCAAATCATTTCACTTTGCCAAGATACAATATAAAAGTTAATATAATTTTAATTTATTCTAAACTAGATTTTGCACTTTTGGGCTAAATATGTTCTGCTCAATCATTGCATAAGCTGTGTATAAATGTATGTGTGTCTTCTTAACTAAAATTAACATAAAATATGCTAGCGTTATTTTTTGCTTATAAAGGCGTTTTGGAACCTGTTTATTTTAATTTACATAAAAAAAGACTTCGTTTCGTGTGACAAAATTATGCACATACACGTGCGCTTTAAAGTTAGCATCTGTAAATTTATTTTATTATGTTTTGCCATCTTAGTCGCTGGTCATCGAACTGTAAAAATTATGCAATTATTGACGTCAGAGCATTTGAAGCAAATTGTAATTAAAAGTTAGAAAAACTAAACTGCTTTTTTGTACGTGTGGAGCTCTCGCTAATATCTTCGTCTCTTCTCACGGCACTACAACTGAAGAAAGTAAAGTTTTCTGAGTATTTTTCTATTAACGGGGAAGTTTAAAGCTCTTGAAAAGCATAAAAAGCTCGATAGAAAGTAAACAACTTAAAAAGCTCTCAGAGATGTTTTGTTTCACTTTTTAGGTGTCATTAACTTTTACTAGCCACTTAGCTTAGCTAAGAAAAACGAAGGTTTTCGTCTACCTTTAAGACCTCGTAAGACCTTTTAATTTAAATTTCGCACAACAACCCATTCATCGAAATATTTTTTTCTAGGTTGGTAGGACTGTCAGTGATATCTGTGACAAATGTCACATCAAAATAATCATTAGTGTTTAGTATAAGCTTGTCTTTCTGAAGTTCATAAAGTGCATTCGACGATGCTTACGGTAAGTGAAATTAGTCAACAAATAAATTTCATAAAACTTTATGTGCTGAATCAAATAACTGGTACCGAAACGTTCGGAATGTTCACCGAAAAGCTGATAATTGTTTGTCGCGAGCAAGTGTTTTTGATTGGTATAAATTTCAAAGAGAGTTAAGAACGCATTGACGACCACGTCCAGGACGTCCAACAACATCTACTGATGATCAACTCGTCAATAAAGTAAAGGAATTGGTGCTTGAGAATAGAATCGACAGCACGATTGGTTCCAAGATAAAACATCTGCGAAACAATGTTTTACAACTATCGGGATGTCAGAAAACGTATAATTACTGGCGAAGAGTTTTCAATCTAATGCTTACGACCTGGAAACAGACGTTCAATCAATGTTTTGTGGAAAGTTTTCATCAATTATCTCCGAATTTCTTCCGACCGACCGACCTGTTAACAAGGAATACTTTTTGAGTGTTATGTGTCGTTTGCGTGAAGCAATTCGTAAAAAGAGGCTAGTGCTTCTGGCCATTCAGAAAACTCAAACGGCCACTACGGACGGGAAAACCCTTTTGAGTCATTTGAAATCATTAAACGTTAATCGCATCACGCATTAACACAACTGTTTCAAGGGTTGGAAAGAATGTTGGCACAAGTGTATTGGGGCTGACTTCGAGAGAGACGACATAGATTTTGAAAAATAAGTTAATAATTTTAACTTTATACAAAGTTTCATGGTTTTTTTTTCACAGCAATACTACAAAAACTGTACTAAAAAGTTAGATAATCACTAAAAATTGGAAGATTGGTATTGATGTCTAGTAATTTTGTAGTGTTCCCAATTTGTTTTCATAGCGGGAGAATTCTTACATTACACCACTTTATGATTACTCCAGAAAACAAAACTTATAAGTATTCCTCTCTCTCCTATTTCTCTTACTCTAAAGTTTTTCACTAGCACTATGAGTCGCACTTTCGTTTTCGCATTAAACCCTCATTAGCTGGTTCAGTTTATTTACGTTGTAATTAGTAAAATTATTTTTTAGAGTTAACATCTCGTATATTTATTTCGTTTATTTATTTTGCTAGTTTTTCAGAAATTAACACCTTTGCCAACATTTTACCGCTTTTTCATATAAAAAGCTGGACTTGGCTTTATTTTAACAGTCACGAAATATCTCAACATTTGACAGTTGGAATTTATTAAAACAACTGCGTTAGAAATATACAATAACAACTTAAATAAAAGAAAAAATCAGAAAGATGAAATTCAGTATCCTTTGCGCGTTCGTTGTACTTTTGGTTGCACTTGCCGCGACAGCCGCTCCAGTCGAGAAACAGGTGGAAATTGTACGCCAGGAGGCCGATGTGGCCCCAGAAAGCTACAAATTCGGCTTCGAGACAAGCGATGGCACACAACACGACGAGGAAGGTCAGCTGAAAAATGTTGGAACCGACGATGAGGCAATCGCCGTGAAGGGTTCCTACAAATATGTGGGCGATGACGGCGTCACCTATCACGTGAGCTACACAGCCGATGAGAATGGCTTCCAGCCGGTGGGCGATCATTTGCCGAAAGCATAAGTGCAAAATATCGATTGAGTGTGCATTTATTCGTATTTAAATGAGCAACATTGCAGAAGCACCGTTGTTAGAATGCAAAATTTATTTGTTTTAAGGATAATAATAATTTGTTACTATTGTTGGCTGAGCATGCAAAAAAATTCAAAAAAAATATTAAATATAAAATGTTTTGAAAGAAAAGTCTTGTTTTTGACACTGACTGAGACCGTTACAATTTTTGTATTTATTTATTTAATAAGATTTTCACACACACATAACATCTTCTACATCTTGTACGTATTTACAACCTCTCCAACCAGCAAGTGTTTCATTCATAAATCACATATGAATGCACAACTTTACCGTATTATTTATTAATGAGTTTTACAATGATTTCGTTCCATGCCGTATACCTTAATGTGGATGCTATGACGTCAGCTTACTTCGGTATGTGTGCACCTTCGGGTTGGAAGCCGTTTTCATCGGCCACAAAGTTAATAGTATAAGTTATTCCATCGGGCGCCACCCAGGAAACGCTGCCGCGCACAGAAAGTGATTCGTTGTCAGTGCCGGCATTGTTGAGAACAGCCTCTTCGGTGCGAGTCGTGCCATCACTCAGTTTGTAGCTAAATTTCAATTTGAGTAAAATAAACATATTTTATATATCCTGGTTATATATATATATATATATATATAGCACTTAGAGTTTTCAATAATAGTGGAGTCAATAAATGAGCAAAATAGTGAATTCATTAGACGGAGTCTCAGATTCAATTAAGCATTTCTTTTCGCAAATGAAGAGTTAAAGCTGTTGGATTACATTGTCGAAATTCCACGAACAACTAAAGAATAGAATGTTTAGTGGGTGGTTTTTGAACCGAAACTAGAGATTTTTCAATATTTTATTAAAAACTCATAAGCAAGAAAATCCGTTAATTTCGCTACATAATATAGTAATTCGATCTGAAGAATTTGTTTGAAGATTGTAACGTTGCCTTGGACAATAATCTGCCGCAAATTTTATGAAAGTGCTGTATTGAGTTAAAGATATCCTGTCAAATAAAACAGTTTTTTATACAAGAACTTAATTTTACTCGATCAGATTGTATGGCAGCTATATCCCGTAGTGGTACGAGATCGGTGGTTTTGACAATTAAGCAAATATGTGCACAAGGGTTTTTGACGGTTCTCGATGGTGTATGTTCCTAAAATGCGAACTTATTTTATTGCTTGGAGTCTTCATAGTTTAACCTTAATCGTTTTCATGAGTGACTTGCAACAAATTTCCCCCAAAATTGCATGGATATTGACGACCACGATTCTAGGACTATTTTTCATTGCTATTGTACTCAATTTTATGTTATATGCTTTTCAAAATTTCAGTGAAAGGAAACGAAAGCGCCAATAGTTCTAGAGCTTATACAAAGTCCTACCTCTTTCCCGATACTTCCGTAAGTACCTAAATTTAATGCTGCTGATTCCCTGTGCTTATGGTATTATGAAACTAGGGTTATGCTAAACTTAGTGAACGATATGGTTATCCTGGCAATTTACAAACCGGTCGTCGTAGAAGAATGAAATATTTTCCTTCCAAAGGATTAAAGCACCTACTCCATTTCTTTTTAAGAACGTTGCAAGGATTCGAATACACCAAACTTGGCCGCAGTTAGAACTCGCAAATCGGATTTTACTCACCTGAACTTATAGCCATTAATGCCGATATTATCCACTTCCTGTTCTAAGATCTCGACAGGAGCTTGTGGGGCAGCCAAACTGCAACCGAGCAGGCACAAAACACTCAAGACTAGCATCTATTTGAAGAGAAGAAAAAAGGCGCACGTTAACAACAACTGTAACCAGTTGCTCAAAGCAACTATTGTCCTTGCAATTGCATTTATGTCCTTCACAAACACTTTCACTTACCAATTTCATATTGGCAAAGAATAAGTTAAACTTATAACACGAAACAAAAATGTCACGGATAATGTTAAGCGATTGCGTGCGAATTTTTATATTCGAAACTTTTTAGCGCTACCGATTGAATGCGGTAATTGCACGTCTTGCTCGCTCGAAGGTAGACAAGAATAATTTTTGCAGTGCACTGCAAATGCATTTTATAGTCTTGACTGATCAATGCACGCCATGGCACGCGTCAACGCATCCGCCACAGCCACCATTTAGAATCAGCAAATATCATATGAGCTTGCCAATAAGGCAGTGCCAGAGAGAAGAAGCGCCAACATTTTCATTTACATTTACATTAGCTAGCTTGGCAACAACAAATGCAGAAGGCGCTAAATGCATAAAAAATGCAACGACCAAAACTGACTTGACGTACCATTGCAAATTGGCAATCGCAAATAGTGTAGCCAGCATGCTCATTGTGGTCCATAGCGGCGTCATGCCTTAATGCTGAATGCACACGCGCACACTCATACGCCGTGGTGTCCACTTTGCGCACGTAGCAACTGCTGCAACGTCTAATTTGCAAAACAGCAGCAGCAGCCGCAGCAACTGCCGCAGCGACGGTGACTGTGGCAGTCTAACTTGTTTGCACGCTTTATTTTATTTATTGCCAATCCAAGCAGGCTCGCGGGTGGGGCGCTCTTGCACAAGAACACTCATACCTCCAGCTCATATGTAAATGCCTGTACTTAGTTCGTTATTAATAACTAATCGTTGGCTTGCGCTGATTTACGCAAATAATGTAGAAATTTTTACTATCGCCGCATTGTCATAATTTTGCGGACTGACCGGCGATGCCAAACATGTGGCAGCGTGAAGACATGCGCCTGCGCAATACTAGTCACACTACAGTTTTCTGCAATTCTAATATATCTTAGTAGCAACAACAAGTAGCTAGCAAAGCTGCATTGGTAATCGCTTACGATAAAACTTATTTTATTTGTATGGCAAAAGACGCACTAACGCAATGTTGAACGCTCGCCAGTGGCCTTCGCCAATTTATTATTGAATTGGTTTTCATTTAAAGAAGTTTGCAGTTTAAATAAATGAATCATTTGAAAAAAAAATAAGCAAAATGATGTGCATGTGTGAACTGAATTCTTTATTTTATATTTATACCCCGGTTGATGGTTAGCAATGTAAAAAATGCGAAAAAAATTCAAGTGAGGTAGAAAAGGTTAAGTTCAGGTTCAACCGAGTATTAGGTATTCTTACAAATACTTACCGTATCAAGGTACTGAACGCCGACAATGTACAAGTACGAGTATATGTATTTAATTTCTTTATGAAGAGAGAAGGTTATAAAATTTCCTGTATTTGAATTCAGACCGGGTTCTCGAGATAAATTGTTTTAACCAATGTGTTCGGATATTGTGGCATTATCTTCAAAAGTGTCCCAAACCAAATCTTGTCATATTAAAAGGTTTCTGAACAAGGACATGCTCAATGAGTTTTTGCGAAAGCTATATGTAGTAATGCTCCGTTCTGAATACTTTTTTGGGAGATTGTGGCGTTGTTTTAGAAAATAATTATTGCCGTATTGAAGACATCTAGTCAAATGAAAAAATTTTCCATGCAAAGACTTGAGCTATATCTTTAGGGATCCGATATCGGTGGTTCTAACAAATAAGCAGCTTCTTGGGGAGAAATGCACGTTTTCAAAAATTCAGACCGATATCTTGAGAACAAAGACCGACAGATCGACTCAGTTGGCCACGAAAAAATTTTGCCTAATTTGGTTAAAATCAAGTGTTTGTATGGAAATTGTTCTTTTGTGTACATACATATATACATAAATTCTAGGAACTACATAGATTTCTGTCTCTAATTTCGGTTTGGTTTTCTACTTTTAGCTAAAAAAATTTCGCTAAAAGTTGGCTGTGTACGCCCGTACTTCGATTTTGAACTGAGGTAGGTTTCATTACCATAATTGGAATTAAGTTTTTAAAAAATGTTTAACAAAATTTCTATAAAACAAAAAAAACTATGTAGTAAATAGAAATAATAGTAAGAATAATTTTATGGATAAACGAAAGAAAATCAGGGTCTGAACCTAAATTCAAAAAGTGAATTTTCCTTGAAAAAATGTGAGAGTATGCGGAATACGAAAGTTGTACAGATAAAAGATTTTGATATTATCCTGGACGTTTCTTTTACTAACACAATGTAATGAAATATCCATGAAGGATATACAGAAAACACCAAAATTACCTCACAACTCATCGAGTACAAAATTTAACAAATTTTAATTTCAGTTTTAAATATCAAACACACCTTTTTAGCCTGCGTTCGACTAGCAGTGCGGACTCGACTAAACTGCCAGCATAATTGCCAAAGGTAAAGTTATTAAATATTTACAATACGCACTCATTGTCTTAGAGCCGTGTGGGCAATTACAAATAGCTGCTGCGAGGCACTTATGTTTGGGGTATAAAAGTCCAAAAATTCTCATAAAATTTGCATTCTTCACCAAATTAAATTTAAGCATCTGCAATTGATTTTTGCGCAGTTTTCGCTATGCGAGTTAACGACCGGCTCTCGGCAAGCGAATGCGAAGAATGCAAAAATCGTTATTGCCGAAATTAAAATAATGCAATTTAAGTATCGGTAATTATTAGTTAGCGCTATTCGGGTGAGTTTTTAACTACAATGTTGAACTTCAGTTAAAGTTGTTTACTTTGTATTTGTTGTTCTAAATGGTTGTATGTTATAGGAATATGAAAACGGCTCACAAATTATTCGAAAATAAAAGTTTCTGTTTCAGAAATCCATTAAAAATATGATAATTTTCGAAAACATGATTTCCGCAGGTTAACTTGAAGTGGTTTTCGTATTTATGATTGAAATTATGACCTTCGAAATCCTTATAAGACTCTTTTTTTAATATATACTTTCATTTTCTTTACTTTAATTCAGGATAGTATCCTTTCAGCTTCAGTTATGCCCTGGATTAATACTATCATTTTTATTATTATTTTTTTTTTTTGCTTTGAGGTTTTCCCATGTTTCTTGCGTTCCTACCATACGCATTCGACCTTTTGTAATGAAATCTTAAATTTATATTTTTATTATTACAGAAGTACAGGTGAAGAGGAGATCCTTGTAATACCTAGAGGAGAGAAATTAGTCTCATCTTATTCTTAGTTCGAGCCAAATTGAGACGTCAATGTTATTTTATGTTTTCCCATATCTCAATGTTAACTGCATTTTCTGCTGACAGTGGCCAGCAAAACTTATATTTGAAGGATGCAAACTTCATAAAGCTTCCGCTAAGAGTTTTCCGAGCTGCTTAAGTGGCGTTCAAGCTTATATCCCACACCTGCAGACAAGTGGCAGTATTCGAGCCGACTTATTGATATAAGTAGGTCCGAGATCCTGCATTAACTGCTCGTCTTCATCAATAAAAGCTATTAAAAATCTTCAAGTGAAAATACTTAAGAAAAGCTCCAAGAGAATTGCTGTTTTAAGAACATATGTATAGTAACTAAAAAGGATAATATTTATAGTTAGATGAAGACAACACCGGCGGTTAACAATATTTTATGTAAATAACTCGTTATACCATAAATGCAACTGTGAAACAAAAACTGGTTAATTTATGCACTTACCTTAAGACCCAAAGTTAATCCAACTTAACCGGAATCACAGATTGATGTACGTTGATTTCTCCGATACCAGCAAGTACCAACTAATAATGAGATGCAAAGAATTTTCGATGGCACTTAAGAAGTTTCATGCTGGAAAAGCGTGTATATGCATTTATTTTAAAGCAAAGCTATATTTAACTTTTAACGATGAGAAGACTGCTGATGTATGCTCAAATCTTAAATTTGCTTGCACTTCATGACATTACATTTTCTAACGGTTAATAAACATATGTACATCGTTTTGTGGTATCGGAATCATGAATCGTATCGTAAGGGTCAGTTGGCGCTCGTTAAAGGTGATGTGCCGAACCTCACATTAAATAATGATTTTTCGAAAATTTAATGTGCCATGAAATAAACATTTAGCTAATTCTTCTTCTTGCCACAGCTAGCACGCAGTCACCGAGTGACGCCGAAGCCACTGTTGCAAGCAACCACGGCACCCGCAACCAACATAGCGGTAACAAAATTTAACGGTCGTACGTTTTTTCTCACCAGCAAGTATGTACAACTAGAATCTCATCACCGACTAGACTTTGGCACACTTACACACACATATACATACGCATATTTTTAGCCGCTCATCAAGTCAATGACCATTTGCGTAATTAGCACAAAAGTAGGAGTCAATCGTCGAGCGGTGATTTTACGATCAAAAAACTGCAAGCTGCATGAATGCCACTCTGAGTGATGGTATCCGCGGCCATGTAGCAAATTTATGCAGAAACATTAAAAAATTGTCAATAAAAAATCGGAGATTTATTAGAGTTGTTGAGAATGTGTTTACAAATGTTTTGTAATGACTTTTATTGTTGTTTCTCGTATTGTTTGATTTTTTTTGTTTTTTGTGGGCTACTGTGCACTTGTGAATACCCCCTTTAAATAACAGCATTCCATGACCAAAATAATAAGTACTTCTGTATTGCAGATATGTTATTAGTTAACGGTTACTTATTCGGCCTTGACGCTTTGCGGCCTTGTATGGCAAAGCGCGGATTCCTCAAATTGTCAGTAATCAAGAGGAACTCATGAACTTTACAAAAAGTTTATGCAAATAGTAAATTTCGCATAAAATTAAAGTTAATAGCATATTTTTGTAAATCATATGTATGCAAAAAATTTAATTTAATTTATTTAAGACACTATAGCGAAGCTGCAAATATAACTGAATAAGTGGTTCTATTTGGTTCGAAGATAACATCGACTTTTATTTATTTTATAACATTTCTTGAAAGAGCTAAAACACTAAAATTAATAAAAATATGGAGATGAAAATTATTTTTTTGACGAAATTCGATTTTATTACTTCGTCCTCAAGGGAGATTCACAATCGATCCTTCAACCTTTCTATACAGTTTTTGTAGTACCATTACTCCTTGGCCTTGGTTTTGATGATTTCTTTTCTTGGAGCATTCCTTTGAGTCCCGAAGAGAAAAAAATTAAATTAAAATCAAGGCTTATACGTTACAGATTCTTCGCATACTAAAATGTGTGTGAATATTTAGTTTGCTACTTTTTTTGTAAGTTATCACATTGAACAATCTCTATTTCTAAGAAAGTCTTCTCCACGATAGGTACTAAACCGGCTTGTAGGAAATCCATGCAACCACTTACGAATGGCTACTTCACCGAGTTAATTGTTTCACAAATGTATTTTGATTTAAACACAAACTATATTGATTCAATTCCCAACGAATTAGAAAAGTTTGTCCAGGAAATGTATGATTTAACAATTTCGTTGTCGTAAGTCTAGCGTCGAAGTCGCATCACTCTTTTTGAAAAAAAAAATCAGCTTTATCTTCATTAAAAAAGAAGACTTTGGACGAGTACCACTCGTACGCTTGTGTTTTTGAACCACCGTAAGACTTTTTCAACATTCGAAACGATACGTATATCTCAATCGAAATTTGGTTAGAAATACAAAATTAAAAACAAATTCTTTGTTCGATATTTTTATACATTGTAATAATCACAACGCACTACTGAGTTGTACCGACTTAAGCAGGTGCTGTAAACAAACTGATTGACATATCGCACTTATATTTGGCATAATACATTTTCTTGAAATATCTTTCACCCGGGAATAATTACAATTTCCGGGTGCTATTGTGTCCCAGTGTATTTACATAAGCATGCCGGGTTGTGTCGATTTAGCCATCCGTTTCGCCGTCCGTCTGTATATACTCGAAAAATTTCTTCTGTTTATAAGATATCGATCTGAAATTTTGTAGATGTTCTTTTCTATCCAAGAAGTTGCTTTCTCGAAACCGCCCATATCGAACCACTATATCTCAACTATTTGATGAAATATCATCACGAAATTTGGCATGAGCAATGTGCGAAAAAACTGTTCAGATCGTATCACTTATTCTTCTTCTTCTTTACTGATCTTCACTACAAGACCCATTTGCTTCCCTTCTTGAGTGTCCATTGATCCATTGTCACATCACTACTTTTCAGCAAGCTGGACAAATTTTCCCTGCATAATTTTAATATCCCCTGGGCATCAGTCACTAGATCACTTGCACCTCTACGTAAGGAGCTTTGAAATGCCGTCCCACGTTTTCCGTATATCGAGTTGTTGATGATCAGATCGGTTCACTATAGCATACAAGCTGACCGATCAAAATCAGGTTCATGTATTTTGTATTATAGCGTCGTTGTAATCGAAGTTAACGTTTTTTCTATTTCTTGTTTCGTTTTGTACCAATATGATGATTTTGGGACATAATCATGACTAGTTTTGTTGTTACATACTTTGAGCTGAGACTGGTATAGTTTTGACTCAAATTTGATAATTTACACTATATGGAAACCCGCATTATTATCTAACAATCCTTATTGTGGATAATCCGAGTTTTAGCCCGACATCTTCCTATTAAAAATAACTAAATAAACAAAACGACTTTAAAAATTATGTGGTCAACTTTATGTAACATGTTCGTTAGAAAGATGCAGAAAAATTAAAGAGAAAAAGTAATACTAAGTCTTAAAACACCCTGACTCGGAATAATAATTCAAATTAAAATATTTAAGAGATATATTTTATCTACTAATTCGCATGATCATTGCAATTTGTATTTATTTTTAATCCAACACAAAAGTAGTTTGTGTTGGCACAGTTTGGCATGGCAGGGAGTACCGAATGACCAGCAAATGTGAATGACGCACGAAAAAGTGCAAAACAGAGGCAAACAAAGTTGAAGATGAAAACGCAGAAATATTTCATATAAAATACTAATTTATGTGTGCAAAGCGCTGCACTGAGCGCGTGCAACGGTCGCAGAAGATTACCATTTTAATATTTCTGTTTTCAGTCTTTTTTCAGATTGACAAGCTTCACTCATGACCAACGCGCGCTAACCAGTCGTTGGCTAAAGCCACGTACCGGCCAATACACCCAACGATTGGTTGGTGCTCGAGAGCAAATGTTGCCGTGTGACATAGAATTGACGAAAGGTCAACTACAATTCATGACGTGTAGTTTTTGTTGTTATTCTGCGGAGTTATGGAAAATTAACATGGTTATGACAAAGTTGCTTACAAGCAAGTGGTTGCTAACTTTGAATGGTAACTTTAAATTTAATATTAGTATTAACTTTATGGCTATTTTAATGATGCTGCTGGCTTCTTTAGCTTAGCAACAAATTGCTTGAAGACACAGCACACAGCGCACAGCAATGTGTTTGTGTGTGGTAAAATATTAAATTAATATTATGTAAAATAGTAATAGTGATCTACGGAATGTTGTAGCGCCTCTTTTGGCTACAAATGGTGCCGACTTGTTGAAATATTAGTTAATGAGAGGGACTAATGGAGGTTCTTAAGGCTATGTAAAGTAAATATGTGAATTATTTTATTACTAACGTTAGTTCCCATATATATCTTCGAGGACGTTTTCACACATAAAATTTAATGCCTTTATATGCATACTATTGTACTCGTAGCAGCGTCGGTAGTCAATGCTCTTCCCAATATTTCGTTTTAAATAAGAATTTAAATTAGGAAAATATTTCAGCATAATAACTTTAATGTATATTTATAATAAAGTTACTTCAATCGTTGTATAAATGGAGTAAGAGAATTTTTGGTTTTCCATTTGACATAAACATGTGTTTTTTTTGTGTAATTAGCTCACAATATTTAAACATAATGTTGGACGGGTCGACTTGAATTTTTTTGCGATCTTCTTTGATATAATTGTTAGTTAATGCTCGAAGAAAAAAATTTAGACCATATTTTAGATTTTAATCCGATTTAATATTTAAGTTATTCTCAGGCTTAACTTTTTCACAAAACCCTCCTTTTTTTGGCAGCCGTCATTTTGTCATAAATAATAGCTGTGATAAGTCCAAGATCATTACCTATGTATATTCAACTAATAATATTGTTTTTCCTTTTCAAATTTGGATAATTTTAAGCAGAAAACTCTTACTCACAGACAGCCAGTATTTTTCAGAGGTCGTTGTTGTTATTGTTGTAGCGGCAAAATTCTGCGGAGTTGACAGTACCTGATAAGATAAAATAATACGGGTCCACTCTGGTTTCGTAAACTCGACTGTTGTGGGAACGACTTGAAACGGTTTCGGAAGTCGTCCTCAAGGTCGGTAACGAAACCAACAAAAACCAAAATTTTCCGAAATGTTGTTAAAAAACTTTAAATTGTATAAATGTACATTTCTTTTATTTATTTATTAAATAAAATGGCTCTTCAAAACTATGTACCAAAATGTTTTTTGACTTGCAAGTGACTTAAAATACATTTGATGATATTCTGTTCATGAGTTCTTATGAAATATTTGCTGTCATCAAACAAACTGTCGTCGCTCCTGCTCTCCGTGGTACCAGAATTAAGTCTCCGGTCAGACCTCATATCCGAACCTACTACCACTTGAGCTTCCATACAGCCCTGGACTGGTGGCTAGAGGTTGGACCCATCACATACACACACCACTCATACAAAATGTAACGCTAATTCCCAGCTAAACGCTTTCGCCGCTTAAACAACTCACCCGCACACCATCCTAACTTTTCGGTATTCCAACTAGTGGTGATCACACCAGTAACACCCAATCGTCTATCAGTCCAGCTAATTCCCATACCACTCAGTTCCCCAATGTCCGAGTACATCAGGCATTCTGCCAATATATGCACCCAATCCTCTGCCCCTGCCCGTCACTGTTGACAGTTATAATTTCGAAGTCGTAGATTATTTCGTTTATCTTGGAGCCGGCTTAGACCACGCAGAATAACCCTTGCCAACTGGTGCCACGGACTGAGTAGACAACTGAGAAGTAAAGTTCTCTCAAGATCAAGAGAGTATTCGACGCAGTACCCGCCGGAACAAGCAGAGGAAAAGGGGCACATCCATTCCGTTGGAGAGCTCAGGTTGAGAAGGATTAAGGATCGACAAACAGTGAAAAGTTAGAACGACTGGCGCACTGTTGTGAACTCGGCTATAACCGCGCAAGCGGGGTCTGCGCTAATAAAGGAGGATATGTGAAGCACTACTCAGCTCATTCAGTTGACACTTTCATGCATTTATGGTGTTTGCTTTTCTCCCTGATGGGCTCCTATAGTGCAGCTTTCTTGCTTTAGTTTTACAGTTTTCCCGTTACTCAAAGTCAAAGCAAATGATTGCAAAAAAATTGCAAGCTTTACACCAAAACCGTTACATTTAATTGGCGCAGTTAGCGTGCAGTCAAGCCAAGTAAATATAAAAAATAAATAAATTGCATAATAAAACCAAACCAACAACAAGGACACTTAGAAAAATCAAATTTCACAAAGTTTTTGTCAGCTATCTAAACAAACGCATTGGCAATTACTCATTCGCGCCACTGAAATAATATCAACCGCCACTCATCAATTCAACTGCTCACTCCACCTTTGGTGCTTCATGCAACCACGCGCTTGCTGAATGCTGCCATTGTGGATGCGCTGCTGCCGCTGGCGCGTCCATAGTCGCTTTTCCAATGCAGTTGTGTGTTGGTACGTGTGAGTGTGTGTTGGCCTTGACATTCACAGTAACACCACGATTTATTGTTTCAGTTTTGATGTCTGTGGCACTTTTTGTGCACCAAAAGCACTTGTAGTTGTTGCTAATTTATATGTATCCAATTTTTTTCTGTGGTTTTCTGCCTCATCATCTAACAAGTTTTTGGATTATCGGCTTTGCATCTAGCATTATCAGCTCTGTGCATCGTTTTTCATCGTTTCGCTGTATGAACTCATCTTCTCACCTGCTAACTCACCAACTCGCTCAAAACACCAATTTGCTGGCACATTGGTGTGCGTAGCCCTTGACTTTTTGCTTTGGTTTTTCTATGGAATTTTGCTTTTGGTTTTGATTTTACTTTTTTCTTAATGCGATTCATTTTTTTCGATGAGCATCTTTATGATGAGATTTGCATTGGCTCGGCTTGCCTAGTTTTGGCTTGACGCGTATTGGCTTGAGTTGACTTGAATTGATCTTGTTTCTTTTTTTGGCTTTGTCTCGTTTGCTGTTGGCTTAGTAATATGTTTCATTGTTTGTCTTGTTATTAGCTTGATTTGTTGTTTTAATTAAATTACCTCGAATACCTTAGCTATAATTAGCTCTTTTCGAGGGCGTCGGCATCAGGTTGCATTCGAAATGGCAGGCAATACAACAACTAGTCCGCCTGAAAATCAAATAAGTGTGCAATGAAATTTTTTAAAATTCATAAATAAAATATTTTACAGATGCGCATATATGTATATAGATGTAGTATAATCACTGAATTTTACTTACTTATACATATGTATAAGTATGAGGTATTTCCGCTGAGCACTGAGTGTTCTTATAGGTTTGGCAACTATATCTTCAGCACAAATAGTGACATAAGCATAAACAGCTTTATAATTCAGTGGCAGGTATGCTGCTTAAGTCTTTTGTTCTAACATAAACACATAAAACACTTTGTATGTACATATGTACATTTGAATATTTGGCGATTGATTTATGAGACAGGCTAGGAAGCTATAAAACTCGTTTAATAAAACCAACACTTATTTTTACCCTATTAAGCAATTTTTATTGACAAATTTGGCAATGATAAATTATTGCTGTTAGTTATGCCAGTGGCTTGCAAAAGAGAATCAAAAATCAAGTTTTTTCTACATTGTTTCATGTTTTATGTTTTATTTGAAATAAAGAATCTCTCAAATTCAGATAAATAACTAAAAAATGGTTGTTGCTAATATGGACATTACTTGAAGCACCGCTAATCAAATGTACCGTAGAACTAAACGAGGTCGTGCAGTAATAAGCATAGGCAAAACGATGAGCACTATAGCACAATGTAGGAGTATGCAAAATATGATGAATATGCTTTGAAGATGAATTTTATTGAATAATCATTAATTGATATTTAAAGTGTATAAGAACGTCTTGTGAAAATTTCAAGTCAATTGATTTAGAAGTTTCGGTGAAACTTTTCTTTTGGTAGCCTCTCACAGCAATTCTTAGAAACCCCAATTTTCTGAGAATATTCTGAAATATGTATATGTACATTATGTCACCCAGCAGCAAGAAAAAATCATTACTATTGAAATTCTTATCTAACCCCTTTTGTTTTTGGACTGGCATTTTATTTCCAAAGTCAGTTATATGTTGGGTACCTTATATTCAAACTGCATATGAATGTCATGACAATAATAATGTAAAAAATTTCGCACAAATTGGTCGCGTAGCGTTTAATGTATAAACTTTTACTTCACATTTAGTCTTCATGGGGAATTCAATAAATATTCGCTTAGGCTATAAATGTTGTTTAGTAGCGTGTAAGTAATATAAAGTAGAATTAGTTCGTAATGATCATCTAGCAACAAGGCAACAAGTATCCATTGATTTCTGATAAATTCGTTAATGTAACAAAGGGCGGCAATGGCTATCCAATTCATCCCGAACAATTTTGTGTTTTGGTTCTTTTTCTGATAATTTACTGTACCCCCTATATACATATAAAATACGTACATACATACTTTTTTATGTATAAATAAAATTTTGAAGTTTTTGGTTTGAAGCAATATAAGCGAAATGCGATAAGACCCGTACAATTAAGAATCTTCTCTAACTTTAATGATTATTTGCCATTTTTTGTGTTTTATCTAAATTTTCATCTGTTTCTTATGGTAGATTGCTATAAAACATTATAAAAACTTCTGCTATAAAAACAAAAAAATTCTGTTGTTGTGCTACTCAACTTGAAGCACGTGTTTATTACCGTGGTTTGGCCCGAGGTGGTTTCAATGATAAATCACCTAAGTTCAGCATCAATATATACTACGATTTGTTTCATATGTTTAGCACTTGGTGTTGTTGCTGTTTGGTACCTAATACTAGCATATGTCGGTTGTTGATAACTATTACTGGTTGGTTGTTGGTCATCACAACAAGTTGCTCACATTTATTGCAGAAAAATAAATTACTTTTTGTCTTGCTAAAAAAGTGGTTAAGTGGCAATTTGAAAATTTAAAAAAATTTTATAACAGTGTCAAACAAATGTGTGAGTAAACTTGAAATTGCAAACACCGCAAAAGCGGTACTAGTAGTGCTTTAGCCAAATATGTAGTTAATCACATATTACAACATGCTCAAATGTGCTATAAAGAAACTAAAAGGAATGAGGCAAACGTGAAGAAGATGCTCAAAATTGAGAAAAAAATCTATATTTAAACAAAAACTTCAGCAACAAAGAAAATATTCATATCGTCAAGCAATTTATGTATAAATGTATATTTGGAGAATCATAAAAAGTTTTGTTCAGCTACCTCTTGGACAATCAACACGTTCGACTGGTTTTACTAGTGTTCTCTTAACACAAAACACTAATCGCTCGCGGCTCTATGCATATGTACACATGTATGTGTGTGTGCTTGTGTCTAATCGCACATATTCTATTAGCAAAGGCAAACATCTTCTTTGTTAGCACCTCGCAAGAATGACATGCAAATAGCCTTTATTTAAGCGCCTTTATGCTAATGCTGCGACAGGCTAATAAAAGAAGTTGTCTGGTATGACGTCCAATTCACTTTCTACACTTCGACACACATAATATATGTGACAGTGCCTTATCTGATTGCCAAGAAATTTTATTACTCTAGATACAAAGGATCCGTACAAAAGACTTAAGCAAAGAACTCGGTGTGGTATAACCATAACTTAATAAAATATTAGATTTACTTTGCAGTCTAGTAATATAAAGTTTTCTGAAATGTTTTTAGTAGTTGTTTATTATTGCTCTGAAATGAGGTAATGAAAATAAAAATTGAGCTTGATGATATAATTCAAATTTTATGAATTTTTAGATATGAACAACAAATACTCGTTCATAAGTATACTGACAAAGTATTTTATTTAAGCTTCAATATTGTTAAAATAAGCTTGACTCTTGCGCATCTAATTTTTGAAGCTGTTAAACTTTATTTAATTCACGCAACAACTTTTTTTAAGGAACACCAAGTGGGAAGTTTAGAAAAACGTTTTTTCTTAATTTCAATAGGTTATACTTTTAAAAGGACAGATTATAATTTTACAATAATATCTCCAATATCAATCCGCTCAGTCCAATCAGTCCAATCAGTCCATTCAGCACCATTAATTTATATTTAGGCGCTTTGCTCACTTGTCTACATTTTCTACATTTGCTTGAGGGCTACTTGGAGGCAAAAGTTCCGATAAACCTCAAACTTTTTCAAACTAAGGAAATTTTGTATTTTTTTTATGTCTCTTATATGGCTGATTCTTAATTTTTTATTCACTGTATGGGCAATATACTATAGTATTCTATGTGTATACATAAATATTACTTTTACAACAATTCATTCAGTACAATCATGTTCCTCAGTTTTAGCCTCGGCTTGTTACTAGGTATGGCGATAAAAAACTAAAGGTATTAATTGTGTCTGCTGGAAAAAAAATTTCATTATTTTTATGCAGAATCTACGTTGAGAAATAGAGTTACAGAGTTTCTAAATTTAATTGCGTATTTTTCTTTAAGATTGTGTCCCTCTTGAAAATAGTCCTAAAAGGAGACCAACGATTTCGATTATTAATTTTACTATATTGTTTAGATAAAAGACCCTTCTATAATAAAAACTGACGGCATATAAAATATTTTGGAAACAAAACCTTAAAATATTATAAAGTAAACACACAATTCCGACAGATATAATTAGCGATTTTGCACAGACAACACTTTCGATTTTGTTCATTAAAATAAATTTCGCAATGTACGTGTGTGTGTGTGAATTTTATTCACATTTCCATCACTCATCTTCAGTTTCGCTCATATTTGTTAATACTTTTATGGCGTTTATTTTAATTTGGTAGAACCAGCTTCGGCTGATGGCATTCAACCAAAAACTTCCTCACTGTAATGACGTAACTATAGACGTACTTGATGCTGCGCACAAACAAAGGCGTAGCCAAATATATATATATGTATATAATAAATTAAAGTATGCAAAGCCGCTACTAATCCGCAGCAGCCATCGATAAAAGCAAGAAAACTATCAATACCAACATCATTGTCTGGCGCGCCAACATTCCCCACAAGATTCGGCCGCCATTGCCGCAACCACTTGTGCTGTAGAGGTTCTTGGCGAATGGAGGACGCTTAAAGGCTGGCATATTTTTTCAGCTTCTGTCATAAATTCGATACTTTACGCCAACTTGCCGACATTTTTATTTTCAGCTCAAAACAACAACAATAAAATGAAACAAAACAAGTAAGGAAGGGCTAAGTTCGGTTACAACCGAACATTTAATACTCTTGAAACTTGCTGGAATCAATCCCAGGAAAATACCTTCACGTGTAAACAGTCAAACAGAGAGTCGGAATCCAAGCCGACAAATTCGGCATAAGATTTGTTAGAAAAATGAAAATCATTATATGTATGTAGTTAATGGAAGTTGGGGTAGTACCCACCCTATTTTATCTACTAACTGTTATCATTCCACATACTAACAAAATGTTCCCAGGGTTTCATTAAGGTACATATATACAACTACCAATCATTTGGAATAAAATCAGCTGGATGTTCGTAAATCCTGATATAAGATAAATGGGGTCTAGATCAAGTTTCCGCCCAATTTGATCCATTTTAGACAACAAGATACAATGTTATAAGTAAAACACACTCTCTAATTTTACGATATATGCAGTATAAAGTCATCTGGAGTTTGAAAAACAAAAGTTTTAGATTCAACCCACTTTTGATACACAGAGTTACTATTGTCAAGAAAAGATTCTCTCTGAATTTCAACTATACGCTCCATACATTGCCTAATATTTTCGGTCAAAAGTTAACTATAGACACTGGGGTCCACATATTCGGTACCTGGGGTCTTGAACAGTTTTGGTTGGATTTGGCAATTTCTGGTCATAAGGTAACATTATTTGTTCTAAGTTTTACTGCTCTTATACCATTTAAAATTTAATGTCTCTGGCGTATTTAGTGATTGATTTATTACGCCCCCGTTACATGAGCAGTGGGCAGGGTTATCTTCTGATTTCGTTCATTTTTACATTGTCGATAGGAGTTCTTATTATATTTGCGCTGGAGAAATTTGGTTATTGTAGCTTAAGTGGCATAGGATATATGTATGTACATTAAACTTATTAAAGGGCGGGGTCATGCCCACTTTTTTGACCACGGATGCCACATGCTTCGGCGATGCCTTGTGCCAAATTAAAGTTTTATATCTTAAATTACTGCTTAGTTATGGCTCTTTATAAATTTTTGATTAATGGCGTTTTGTGGGTACGGCTTTTTTACTAAGGAACTCGCATTTCAAATATCATCGAGATATCTCAATTTTTATTCAAGTTACAGCTTGCACGGACGGACGGTCGGACAGACATACAGTCAACCGGATTTCAACTTTTTTCGTCATCCTGATCATTTATATATACATACATAACCCTATATCTCTCTAGATTATTTTTAGGTGATACAACCGTTGGGTGAACAAAGCTATTATACTCTGTAGCTCCAGGTTGCAAGAGCATAAAAGCCAAAAATCTTGTATGTCATTTTTGTTGTTGTTTGTCGGCCTGTTGCTTTTGTCTGCCTGATCACTTCTGGTTACAGCGATGGGCAATTAATTTTTGGTGTCAACTTCTGGCTGTTTCTCCACCTCCCGCCGCTGCAGTGCGATGGCATTTTCCTCTTCACATACCACAAAATCCAGTTTGCGTTGGCATTGTATTTATTCGCTCTTGCTGAGGCAACTTTTTTAATATGCATAATGTGTTGTTGTTGTTTTTTTCTTGTCTTCCTTTTTTTTTGCTTTAATGTTGCTGTAACATTTACGATTTCAAGGTCGTCAGACTACCATCGCACGTTGGCTATCAAACATTCATCTTCCCCACTGCTGCAACAGCAGTTTCATTCTTCGATTTTTTCCACAAAGCAAATTCACTTTTATCTCTTGCTTTCGCTTTCATCGGCTTCATCTATCGCCAACATCACAACAACCGTGCTGCTGACCGTTTTTCGCATTGTTTGTCGTGCTAGTAATGTTTGCTTTTAATTGTTGTTGCTGTTTTTTGTTTGGTTTTTCTCTTCACAAGTATTGGGGTTTCATGTTCCATGCTGTGTGTTGTTCACATCGGTCTCGCCTTTACAAAATTAACACCCAAATACTAATTGGTGGTTTCATATTTTTTACTGTTATCTTCACACTACCCATAGCGAGTGTTTTATGATTTATGAACATCTACTTACAAACATGTATTAGTTTTCCAATCAATATGGGGAGTGTTGGTGTGCTGAAATTTCGATGATTTTTTCGTCAATTCATTAGGCTATTTACGAATTGTTTGTCCCAGATATTGAAATTTACAGAATATTTCTCAATGTTCACATTTGGGGTTTCAAGTTAAAAGAAGATCAGGGATATGGCTTTGAAAGAAATTTGACTTGGTTTGGTACGGAATGAAATTAATCCTTAAAATCTATAATTTTAACATTTATTTTTCTTCGAAGAGCAGTAAATTTTTTTTTTAATATTCTTTTTTTACAATTTTTGATATAATTTTCAAACTTTGTGCAATTAGGCAAAAATTATTAAAAATTGTGAGAAATGCAATACGAACTAGTTATATTCGAATTTTCTGTCAATAGCTAAAATAAATCACTAGTTTATGCATATTCATAACCATTAATTCCCTCTAATCAAATTTGATCCAGACTGACAAAGAAAATCGCCTTCAAAATAGAAGCCTGCTCGTATTGACTGCCAAAAATTAGTCAAATTTACTATACACTTGGGATGCTCCTTAGTGTCTTCATCGAATGACTTTTAATTACTTTAATAAACTTTCGTTTGAAAATGAAAAGACAAAGGGAACCAAATCTCGTTTGGTCAAAAAGTCAAGAATTGTTTCACATCTGGCACGCTTCATACCTGAAATATTAACCGAAATGATTGAGTCGATCCATCCACATAAGAGATGTTAAGATCCCCATATCTATCTGATACCAACATGACAATTTTCAAGCTCAATTTCTTTAACTTTTTCAATGTTGCCATCATACATTGGATGGACCAGCCACATGAGCTAAGCTTTCGATGAGTTCACGACCTTCACTGAATGCTTTGCGCACTCAAATACGTATGTTCATGATCATCTGGACTAACCAAATCACTTCTGTAACATTTTCAACGATTTCGCAGTTGTGCTTCTATAGGGAACACAAAATTTCAAGCATTGTTAAATTTTTTCCTCCACCGTACCCACCGGAAAAACCTTGGGCTCAAAAATTCGGCATATCAGTAATCATTTCGATCTTCTCCATATGGTCGATATCGATCACATCTTGTGAATCCTAGAACATCATCACTACGGTTCGACTCTCTCTTCGGCTCAGCTGTATACCAATTAATCGAAATTTTGTTGATGGTCCCGAAGCGGCGCAGAAACTGCTTCGATTTGCACTTGAACAGCATCGGACATTGCCGCTACGTTACTCACAGTTTTATTTGAATGTACGTCTACTGTATCGGCGCACAAGCTGAAACTCATTAAAAAGTAATGTATATGCTGTCGAAGCGCTCTACCATATACATAATTTAACTGTACAATTTCTGTTCCAAAATCAAACACATTTCTAGGCGGAAAAAGTTATAAAGCTCAAATTTATAAAACGTACTAAGTTTAATTTCCACATCCGATTACCAATAATTTTAGCTTAAAAGCTCCCAAAGCTCTTTTCTATTTAATGTTAACATTGGTCTCCTTTACTATTTTTTTAGCCCGTTGGCATTAGCTTACTGTTAGAAACACGATTGAAGCTTAAAAGCTTAACCCAAATCGTTTTGCGATAAAATGTATGCTAATCTATGCAAATAATATGCGCCCAGACGACATTAATCAGTGGCAGGTGATTTTGAATTATAAAAATATTCAAATGGATCTACGGTATTTTTATGGAAGCAAAACATAGCAAACAGTTATTTTTGTTTTCTCAGATGTGTCTACACTATTCTACGCCAAATAATTTCGTATATTTGACAAATACTGGTAATCTCAATATTTTTGCTTGAAAAGACTACGAATATTGTATTAAATTTTCAATTTATTATGAGAGCATGTGACTAAAAATCTACATTTTATAAAAATATAAAGTAATTGTATATACATATATATACCTAAAAATATCCTTGGCTATTTTTATTTTTCTACATCTGATTATTCTCTCTGATCTCTACGTAAATACAGATTACGATCCCATCTGAAAGAGCTTGAACTCCTGCATTCCTATTAGAAATTCAAAATTCTATATGTTCCGTTCCTTCTTGCGGCAAACCTGGAAATATCTATTTAACTATAAACCGACTTTAGGCCCATTGGTTAATTGGTTGAGGGTTACATCAAAACGATTTTTGAAATAATAAAGGTAGATTTAAATATTTTCGGAGTTGCACGACCACGTTAAAAATCACTCCTGAAGTAATCTCGACTTTCCCCGTGCATGAAACCCAAAATAAAGTCTACTAGAAGATATTCTCCGATCTCCTGTCGAAAAATAACCAAAAATTAAAAAGCTGGCGACGTTTTTAAAAAACGATGAATTTTGCTAAAAATTTTTACGTTGTGTCAAAGTTCGATTTCTGATTTGATAAAAAAAACTGGTAGGTTATTATACATACAACCAATGTGAAATGAACTTTCTTCATAATTTTCACCCCATGTGCCTCTTATTTGATTCCCTCTCCCTGCAACTAAAGGTCAAAGGTATAAAACGTTTAGAATTCTTATATAAAAATCATCGAATAATATTGAGTGATTGTATTGTAGTAAAATACTTAAATATTACAAAAAGTTAATCAATCGCCAATAATGATTACATTTTGCTAAAAGCCTAATTTTAAAATTTTTAATTACATAAATTTCGAAATATATTACCAATTCATGTCATTAATAACACCAAATTCAAAGCTTATTTATCCGCAGAATTATTAATGATTTTTTAATTAAGTCTAAAACCACATGCATTTTTGCATTATACGATTCCCCTGCATGCAAAGTTAGAGGTCTTTCAAATATTTGACATCACAAGGTTCCAAAATATTGATTTGATTTATCTAACCAAAGTTATGCACAGGTGTTTATTCAAATGTATTTGACTCTAGCTTTTCTTGCTTAAGGCTTTTGGTCTCTTATATTGCTAGAGTAAGTTCCAAATTTTAAATGATTTTTTGCTTGTGTTATTCATTCGAGTTTCTAAACGAAACCAGTATTTGAACAGTCAGTAGAGTATTAGTCGCTCTTTCCACAGAATTGCGGCTTAGAAGAATTTCAAATTATTTAAAAGAGATTGTAGGAAGTAAGCGCTAAATTTAATGAAATTCCAGAAAACAAAAGCACATGCAAAAGTTCCCCGCGGAGTGCAAAGAAATAGAAGCGATATTATGTAAGCATTTCGGTTTTATTGTTTAAATACTTTGAGGAAATAGTGGATTTCCCCCAGGCTTTCTAATCATACCTAATTATAGCACTAAAAATTTAGCAACAACAAAAGCAACAATAATGATTATGGTACTAAAATATCCAAAATACAAACACACACAACAACAAAAATTCTCATACACAAAAAATACTTTCAGGTTCACATGCCAAAGTTAAATGAATATACTTAAATACACTTATTCCAAAAAGTGGATAAAAAAATACTTTAGCATTGTTTTAACACAAATCGCACGAAAGAATGTCAAGAGGTCAACATAACTGACGTGCTGACCATTACTACTGCCAGCAGCAACGCGCTGTCTCGACCGCCTGACATGGTTTGTACGCGCATGCGCACACGCTACATACTACACTTCTGTGAGTGAACGATTCACGCTGGTAAATGTAATAGCTGCCTCTACACTGTACCCCCTGCCCCTGCACCCATGCAGCTCGAGCAATCAGCCCGCCAGCGATTGCAGTGATTTCGGTGATAATTTACGATTCTTCGAATTGGCTCTGGCACGCATGCGTAGGGCAGTACGTTCAGCTGTGGCACGCTCGTCGGTCATGTAGATACCAGAATTGGCGGGGATGTTGGGTATTTGGCCGACCTCAGTGCGGCGTGTACCATCGGCCAGTTGGTAACTGTAAAAGCGCAAATGTGAGTATATTTCACAATATGTGGACATGTAAATGATTGTATGTAAGGGTGTACGTGTATGTGCTTTTTGCGAAAATCCTTTCATTCGCAGAATTTACAGTGCTGATTATGTAATGGAATATCTGCAATGGCAACGATTACTTACGAATAGCGATAACCGTCGGGCGTAGGCATGTACTCGAAATCGCCCAAGTAGATTTTTGGCAAATTTATTGCCAACAACGGATTGTTGTTGTGTGCATTGCGTCTGTTGTTGTTATTGTTCTGATTATTATTGTTGTTGTTTTGAAGGTTATTGGGATTGTAATTGCTGTTTATATTGTTGTTGTTGTTGTTGATGTTGTTATAATTGCTGTTCACGTTGTTATTGTTGTTGATGTTATTGTAATTGCTGTTCACATTGTTATTGTTGTTGTACCCATTATTATTATTGTTGTTGTAATTGTTGAAATTGCCATTTTGATTGTTGTAACCGCCAAGGTGGTTGTTGTAGTATTGGCGACCATAAGGATAATGCGCCTCACTGCCCACCACTATGAATGCGATCAACGCCAAGAACTGCAACTGTAAAAAAATCAGTTAATAACTCATTTCCAATGCGTTATTTAGCGAAACTGTAAAATCAATCGTTTCCATCATGCTCTTTCTTGACTTCACTTCCCTATTGCTACTTACAATTTTTGTATCAATCATATTGCCAACAATTGCAACTGTTCCTCTGCGCTGCCACAAACAAAATGATTACAATTTGCCGCACAAATTTTTATTGTAGCCAAATCGCACAGCCAAATGGCCGAACAATCGTCCGCCTAATACATGTATGAGTAGTCACATTTGTTTGCTTGTCAGCACAAAAGGCAATCAAGCAAAAACAAAAACGACATAACCGAAAAACTATAGATAACAACTCAGCAAATTGGCAGCAGTAGACAACCAAAACAATAACAGCTGCTGCCTGTGCGCTCCTGCATTGCCCTGAGAGGCACTCAACACAGCGTCGAGAAAAACAGAAGTGCTTTTTGGCTTTTTTGTGAATGTTGTCAGTAATTTACCACCAATAACTGGCTATACATTTGATTATGGCTCGCAACTGTTGATTGAGTTGCTGCAAAGTTTTCTTATTACATTTGCTTATTTGCCGTTTAATTGTGCATGCAAGTTCGTTGCTTAAGTCTTTGGTTTTGGCTCAACGCCATTGGTTTGATTTCGTCTCGAATGCCAATCAATCAGAGAGGGCGCGAAATTTGTGCGTGAAACGTGTAAACTAGCAGCACAGCAATTGACTGACGCCACTTGAGCTTATTTTCTGGTCGAAGTGTTTGTTTTTACTGCATATTATATTAAAAGTGTACACATGCTGCATGCAAGGATGTAAATATGTATGTTGCTACTTCATTGCTCGTGTTTGTGGTTAATTTGTAGATATACATATATGTGTATGCATATGCAGACATGTCGTAACTGTACATTTTGTCAAGTAGTTTGTTCCGTGCTCTTGTCGTTGACCATCGCCACAGCTGATCGTCGGTACTTGTAGCGATTTAATTTGAAACCCGCCGAAAATCCATCACATACGCAGACATTTTTAATATGCCGTGCATAAGTCAATGCCGTTCAAGAAAGTTCATCGCGTTCGAGGGAATTTCTTTTTTGCTTTATGCGTAGTACAACCGTTACATACATACAGTACGTGCTTTGAGCGTATTTCAATGTATAATTACAAGACATTTTAATGAAGCTCTTCCTCTTTGCATTATTGGTATTTACTATTGACAACTCAATGTCAAATATTCAGCTTATTGAGATACAAGTTTGACATATTTCATTGTAGCAATTATAAAAATATGCATTAATCTGTTTGACACTGACCAAATTATCTATGTATGCTTGTGGCATCGATTTTTAAATAATTGAAAAATTACTATTTTGCCAATAAAAATATTGATTTCAGAAAATTTATTTCATTAAACATTTGGAACATACCATAACAAATATATATTTTCTTTTCACAAAACAACTGTATGAATATTTTTTCTCGAAAGTTATATTTTTTAGTATAATAATAAACGCAAAACTTCAAAGAAAAGATTTTAATTTTAATATCACTTTTCCATTCTACGGAGTACTAACTGCAATAACATTAAACACTAAACTTTCAACATATTACTGTAATATTCCTTTGAGATGTAAACCTTCTCTCGAAATATATATTCCTCATGCAATTCTATAGTTTATTTATTGTTTTTAATTTATTCTGAAGTGAACATAAATTTAAATAAATTTTAATTAAAATGTTTTATAGTACTAGATGAGCATAATATGATACCGGGACATCAATTTGGATTTTCCGATATCACAGTACGTCTAAACAACGCCACCGTGTGGTTATCAATTTCCTGCTTTTAAAAGACAAATATCGCACAATGAAGAGCAAGTAAATTGCGCCTTCCTTAAGACAGTGATATTCTCCGAAACATTTGTCTATTCACAATCACATACGTTCAAATGTATAAGCAAAAGCACGAACCGCAATTACTGAGCTTATTTAAGCTTTGATCAGTTTCATTCAGCTGGTTCCGGAACCTATTTTAAGCTTTTAGTCACTCTTCAGCAAACTTTGCTAAATCACTTGTTTTAAATACAAAGATAAAAATCACACATTTACTTACTTACATACTACTACATTTATCGTTGGATGCATATGAAAAACGCCGATGTTACCTTTTCTTCTTCAAATTGTTATATTATATTATCCAATACTTTTTTTTAAGACAAGAGCAAGAAAGGCACTCATATTCAAAAAATAGCGAGAAAAATTATCCTAAAATTGCTACTTCTGTATATATAAAAAAAGCATTGGAAACTGTGATAGATAATTTCAGAATATTTCGATCGTTCGTAGCTGCTTGACAGCTAGTGTTTCTGCCTTTGCTGTTAGGAACCAATTGACGGCTTAAACCTGGTGGTTTTGGTTGACTTTCAGTAAATACTATTAATTAACTGTGTGACATGACACGAAGTATCTAGTGAGTCAAAACATTTGGAAGATTTTCGGTCATGAACTTTTCCATTGGGACCATAGCTAATATTCATAATACAAAAGCATTATAAAGTAAGCAACTTCGGACTCGTTTTAGATAGGGAGCTTCCATGGAAACCAATCTTAGACATAAAGAGTAAAGAAAACAGTTTCAGCAATTATCACCTGTAGAAAGATGGTGTGGTCCAAATAGAAACTAACGCTCTACAAAGCAGTTGTAAGTCCTATTTTGTCATACGATATCTTAGATGGTAGCCAATAATGGAAAGGAGATTCGTGATAAGGCATATAAAGTGCTCTTAGAACTCTCAGAAGAACGCCAACGACACTGCCTTTACTGCCCACAGAGTGTTCTGTAAAAGACTAAACGAATATTGCCTATAATAAAGTGGATTCTAAGATCCTTAGTAAGTTTCCGTTTCTACACAATACCACGAATTTTCGAAAACTTATACAATTAAACTTAAATTCGGTCCGCAATATTGTCTTTCCTTCCAGAGCAGAATGGGACGTGAAGTGGACAGAGACACAGGGATCAGATTATATACGGATGGGTCCAAACTAGATAATCGATTGGAAGGTGGTATCTTTTCAGCTAAATTATATTCCACAATCGCGTATCAAACTACTACAGAGGCTTCCAAGCGGAGCTCACAACAATTAAAGAAAGCCTCAGGAAATCTTTGTATATAAAAAAGTACAGACATCTCCATTAATCATGCACATTGTTGTTGTTTATTAATAACAATGTTTATTCAGCGGACAACTCTATTAACTGGACAGAAAGGCTGGTAGCCAGACATTGAGAAAGCAGCCTTAAATTAGTTATTTTTGTCCAATCAAGTTTATTTGTATGAACACATTAAAAATTAAACTTCAAGTACAATCCCTTGGATTCGTATACCGACAAAAACTTTTTCGTCTTTATTCGTAAATAAAATTTTCACAGTATTGAATAGTTTATTATATGAATATTAGTATAAAATATATACCACAGCAACGCGTGGCCGTATTCATTGGCATATTATATATACAGATAGCCAAGCGGGTTCGAAATTACAAAAGTCTCTTTCATCAAAGATAGTGAAATAATACCTTGAACATTCTCTTGTACTATAAACCTGAAATGGGTTCCAGTATATAGTGATACTCCAGGTAATTGTGAAGCAGATGAACTAACTAGAACAGGAACCAGACAACAATTAGACTCCAAAAAATGGGGAATTCATCAGTTATGTTGAGACTATCCCTTACTTGCTGAACAAGCAAACGTGTCATGAATAGAATATGGGCCGCACATTCCGTTGATTAAAATTCAAAAGGAATGACATAAGAGCTTTAGTAGGAGCAGTATCAGGTTACTGCGTAATTGCAGACATACTGACGGCATTGTAGCGTAGCAGCTATCAAGACGTAGAAGAGAAGATACTATGGAGCATTCTCTATTCGAATTCAAAGCAACTATCACCCGTTGCCTCGAAACTGTATGGATAAAACTTTTGTATTGATGAACAGGGAGGTGATAAGAAGTAAGGGGATATCAGTTCCAGTGGCCAGCCCAAAGTCCTGATCTCAATCTGATTGAGAATTTGTGGTCAATCGTCAAATGAAGGTTAGGACAAAACCGATCGACCCCAAAGAATCTGGATAAGTTTTAGCAAGGGGTACAGAGATAATGACATAGCATTCCAAGAATTTCTACTGAATTTGGTCGAAAGAAATGTCAAAAATTTCTGTGATACTTTTATAATTATGCAGATATAAAGACATGAAGCACAAACTTATACTTGTACCCACTGCACATACATCGCAAAAACGTTTGTTAGCACTCATGATAATGAGAACGATACCCCAACATTTTTAACACTAACCGCGATATAGCCGTTATATAGTTTTCTATCTAGATTTTCAATCAACAATACGGGTAGTGGTTTCATTTAGTACTAATTTCACACAAAATTTGAAACACTTTACTTAATCCTTTTCCTTCAGCAGCAAGAAAAATTTAAAAGTAAGCACAAAAAAACATATTAGAAACTTGTTAAAATTTTAATACCAAAATTATTTGAAGAAGAATTAAAGTTAATGGAATATATTTTATCATAAAACATAAATTTATAACTGTAATCTACATACAAGTATTTACATGCGCCATAATTCCGCAAGATTTAATACAACAACCTAAATTTATTTCGTTATCACAACTTAAAATACGGATACATAAGTAATCATTACAATAACACTAAAAAAGAATACGAATACTCGCAAAAGATTTAAATTATATTCATATAGCTTCTTTTATAATATAAGATTTCTTTTTCTGCTCAAACTTTATCATTATGTATCTTACGAGCAGTTACGTAGGGTTGGAAACCGTTCTTGTTCGCTTTGTAGAGCACGGTGTACTCGTAGCCATCGGCAGAGATAAAACTGTAACCACCACGATATTCCACCGGTTTCACGGTCACAACAGCTTTATCGCTCGCCTCCTCACGAGTGTCACTTATCACATTTTGGGTGTTGTTGTATTTAATGTCTTCGGTGCGCGATTGACCATTCTCTGTTTGGAAGCTGTAAAGCAAATTTAAGAGAAAGAGAGAGAGAGGAGATGAAAGTTTCAACCCGTTAGTTTTCTCTATATAAATCATAATTCTACATAATTCTACAAGCGAATTATTTCTAGTGAATTTCCGAAATTAAATTAAGAAATATGTTAATTTGTTGTTGTCGCTATCCAGCGAAATGATATCATAATCCGAATATAAACAAACATTTCATATAGATCGAAAATAATTTGCATAAAAAGAAAGCAAGGCGCACAGCCAATGCTTGATAAGAAAGAAAGCAAGAACTCTTAATGAACTGATTTATTTGCTTTAACAAGTTGTTGTTTTTGCTTGCCTGATTTTTTATGTACACTCACCCGAAATGCAGTAACTGTTCGCCATTTTCTCGACTTTCGATAACCATCGCATGCAGGGTTTGCGCGATCAAAATCAAGGCAATGCTGTAAATCTGCGATAAAAGAAAAAATCTCATTGTCAGTACTGTTTATTCTCATCTAAAATTCGAGTGAGTCATTTAAGCTTTGCTTGTTGTTTAGTTGCGCAACAAAAACTGGGATTGCTAATTTGTTTAGTTTCCTGTGACATCTTAATTACGTTTTATTAATCCGTTTTTAATCTTTAATTAGAATATGCTTTTAAGAACTTGATTACTGGTTATAACACTAATTTTTGAAGATATATTTCGTATGAAAGTTTATTATATAACGGCAATCCTATTGCCCAAATGAACGGGTTATGCAGAAAGTAAAGTGCGTAGTTTTTAACTTAACTAATTATAAACGTCATTATTAAGAAATATTAATTCTTACACACTAAAATGAATCTAGTAAGAAAAAAATATTTTCGCATTAAATTGAAGGCTTCATTTGACAGTCATGAGTTATGCACCGCTTTGTTCAATAGATAGGTAAAGTAGCTGTCTGATGGCACACCTAGGCTCATTCTGAAACCACCGGGACTAAAATATCCTCACTCATGCAATTTTCGATATGTCGTCTAGGAACCCTCGGCCGATATTGGCGATTCTTTCCCTATAGAAAAAACTGAGCATACGCACAGAAAGTGTCTTCTGCTTCTACCTCATAACAGCTTCTATAATATCGCCTTAAATGGTGCTCCTAGCCTACTGGCGTATCTGCCAATAAGACAGTGATCTGTTCGCATTCCTACTAGAATTCTTACATATGTCATTCCTTTTGAACTTTACAAGTCGGCCTATATTCAATTCATGCAACGTTTGCTCCCAATTCAGGAAGATGTCAATCCCTATCCACCGAGGCTCAGCCTTATGTACGAGTATAACATGTTTGCCGATTAAACACATACAAGTAGCTAGAAGCATATACGATCTTCCTTTTCGAAAGTCTAATTGAAGAATGATGCCTGCTTTGGCTAATTCATCTGCTTGACAGTTAACAGGTTTATCATTAAAAAAGATATTAGATTCACTTAGAGCTCAAGGCATTCTTCGATGAAACTCTAAGATAGATTTTCCATACGCCTGGCTATCTTTGTTTATAAATATATCCCTTGTTGTGAGCAAACTCCTTGTCAAGACAAGAAGCCTTTTTTAATTGCTGTAATCTCCGCTTGACAGACACTGTAGTTGTCTGACAGACGAAAAGCGATTTCAGTATATAATTGTACTCAAAAGACACCACCTCACATTTAATCATCTAGTTTGGACCCATTAGTGTATATGCCTATCCCTGCGTCCCTGTCCACGTCATCCCTTTCACACTCTTTTCTGGAAGAGAACGCAATGTTCAGGACCGCATTTATGTTCAATTAGTTTAGTGCCTGACTTGCCGTTATTCTAAGATTGATGCAATTACAGCTATTTGTATGCTTTCCGTACGCCATTTTCGTTTTTCGTTTCGTTAGTAACCCTCTTTAATACCAGTAAACATCTGTTTTAGAAGTGAATCCGTTCCGGTTCAGTACCGATCCGCAAATTCACGGTCCATAATGTTTCTTCGTAAACAGCGTGGTACCCATAATAAGAGATCCTTTAACTTCAAAACTACCGAAATGGAATCCAAACCGTGGTTTGTGGGAGTTCATCTTTGATACGTGCTCAGAGAATACCGATTCAAGAAAACAGGAAACTTTCTGAAAATTTTTTTGGTCTCATACTCCACAACAGATTATTAAAGACGTGTATTGGAAAAATATTAGATTTCTTTTTACAAGACCGACTTAATATTGCCTTTAAAAATTATATCCCAAAAATTTGGCACGGAACTAAGCCCATAAATCTAGTTGTTTACTTAGTTTACCAAATCTTTTATTGATGCCTAAACGGTTGATATACAAATATGTCTTCACTAATTCTCATTGTTAAATTGTACTATTATAAAAAAATTGTGTTTCTTTTACTTACCATTTGGACTTTCATTTTTACGTAAAATTTAATTAAAATTCAAGTTCCTTTTCTTAAAATATTATTAAAGTAAATCACTGAGAACTTCTGATCAATATTCCTTGTTTTTTTCTTTTAGCACTTTTAAGCACTTCACTCTGAAACAATGCGCTTGAATGTTGTGTTCTCCTTAAGTTTTGCAATCAAACTAAACTAGTTCGTTTCATTAAGCGACTCTAAAAAGCATTAGACAGGTAAACTTGCGTTCTCAACTTTTTTATACGCACACACACATAATCATAGAAAATGCCGCTTAAATATTTGCCTTTTCTTAAGAAATGTGTTCATATGATGGTGTTGTGTATGTGTTTCTTTCCTTTTGTTTTGACTTCACTTAGAGCTTATGCTAATGAGCAAGAGCATAAGCCACCAATGGATGGATCATTTAAACCGGCGAAATACAATAATAATAGATTACGTCATTATTTATTGGACAAGTTTCTCCAGACTGGCCACAATACATCTAGAGGTGGAGAGATTCGCAAACAGAGAAAAAGATAATACAAGAAACAACAAATTCAAATGATCATCCACACATTTTTCAAGAGCATAGAAAGAAAACAAAAGATTTGCGAAATGCCAATTGTATTTGAAGTTTCCCGTTTGTAAATACTATTGCTTACAAACAACATAACTACATATGGCCGTTATGTGCTTGAGAACAGAAAACAATACATTTATTGGCCCAAGCATTAGGGTGACGAAATTTCATCCCAAAACAATAAAATGAAATAATATCAAAATGTAATTGAAAATCTGTAGTGTATTTCAAGAGGGTTTAGCGATTGTTATTATTATTTTCCATTAAGTTCTTATGTGTTATATTTATCTTAAGAAAGGTAAGTACGTACACTTTCATTAAAAGGACTTCACTTGTAGAATTTATTGACAAATTATGGCAATTGGATCTTTTATAAATAACTACATAAAACTTATCTCAAATAAGTTATTATTCTAAAATAATCTATAATATAAATTACATGGTTATTTAATATTTTACAAGGTCAATGAACAAAATCTCATCAAACAAAGTCAAAACGGATGTTTCAGATTTGAAAATCTTTTATTAAATACATACGTTTATTGATGCGACTAAATAATTGCCCATTAATTTACGATCTCATCATACTTCCACATCGTAAACTCTTGAAATTGTTGCATTTTTTCAACAGTAAAAAGAACCACCCTGATGTGTTCGCTTATTGATAGACATTTTTTTTACTATTTATTTATATTTGTAAAAGTAAATGTTGGTATTTACTTAAGTTAAAATTTATTGTTTTTATTTGTTTGTTTTCATTACATTTGCTAAGTTATGGCCAAATCGAATATTGAACAAATTTGTACAGAAATTCATTTATCAACGACTGACTTATGGCGTAGTTATTGCGTAAATTGATTGTTGAAACGCAACTACTCTTATTGTGGCAATGTTAGAAAATCAATTAATTATTTTACTTGACCGAGAGTCTATTCACAAACAAATCTATTAACCTTTTGGCGTTGAAAGCGTGTGAAAAGCAAGTGAGAGAGTCTACATATATTGGCTTATGAAAAAAGCCAGTTAACGTTTTTATACCCCGAAGCGATATTTACAATACCAAAAAGAAAACGTCAGAATATATACATATATAAATGTTCAAAGTGAGGTCCTGAGTCGATTTAGCCATGTCCTCCTGACCGCCCGTCTGTGCCATAATACCAACTAGTCCCTCAGTTTTTAAAATATCGTTTTGAAATTTTGCATTCCTCCGTTTCTAACCAAGTTGCTCATTTGTCAGAATGGCTGAACTGCCCAAAAAAGTGAAAGATCGAAATCGAGTGATTGTATGGAAAACTTATTCGTTTGATGAGATATCTTCGAGAAATTTTACATGGGCTATTGCCAACGGTGCAATCTTCAAAAAAATTGATCGAGTCACTATAGCTACCTTACAAACTGTCCGATGAAAGTTCTTGTAAGGAAGAAAGGTATTATAGCTCAATACAACCGAAGTTGTATATCCTGCAAAATATAATCAAATATCTTCAAAATGACAATAGGTCCAAAAATTTCGGAAGCAGAAATTTATGAAATCCTGTTGTGGTGTTGAGTTGATCGTCGTTGGTCGGATAAAAAAAACTAGTCATTTCTGCATACTTAAATCTAAATATCGTTGGAAAACACGAATATACATAATTGCAAGCAGCCTACGTACATACGAGAATGTTGTCTTTTATATTTCGGAATTTGCGACCATAGTGTTACAATCTGGACATTCACAACCGTATCGTAAAGTTCGACATTTTTTATTTTATATGTTTCGATGTTTTGACATACATACGTTCGCTATTTGTGTATTTATAGAAACTTCAAATATTCATTTCGACCAAAAAATGGAAATTAATCCCTAACATTTTCGAACAATTAAAATTTTTGAAGGTTAATCAAAATCTGCTGTTGTTCCAGAAACTATTGATGCAAAGATTGCACGATCTTCGTTTGACCTATCGTGAGATTAAACAGCTACACACATTAATGGCACACAAAAAACAAAAGCTCGTGTCGATTGTTCGGAGATATGTTAAAAGAGTACGGTAACGGTGCTTCGAAACGCTTCTATGACAAGATAACAGGTGATGAATCGTGACTTTATACGTATGAGCCCGAAAGTAAACATTACTGGACTATGTGGATGTTTCATAATGAGCCTAATCCAAAACAAGGTGTTCGCACACGAAGCATTTACAAGCAAACCGTTGCCTGTTTTTTCAGAAAAACTGAATATATCTGAACAATATTAATAATAATAATAACTGAATACATAGCAGTAAACCGAAGACGGATTTCTCTTCTTCGGATCTCCATGAAAACTACGTCTTATAAAGAAAAACTTGTTTTTTTTTAACTCAACATTTAATTTAAAGTTTTTTACTTTTAATTTACATCATTATGTTTTTATTATCGTTACTAAAAAAATTAATCAAACGAAGGAATACTAAAATTTCATGTAATCATCACCTTATGGACGTATAATAACTGTTAACTACTTATTTATTTATATGAATAAAATTGAAATCCTAATAAAGATATCCAGGATTTGGAGCAGGTGGGGCACCACCTCCATTGCAGCTAGAAGGACAGCCACCGCCACCACCGTTAGGACAACCGCTACCGCCATCGCCACCATCACCAGGATGTCCGCCACCAGCAGCAATCTTATCCAATGCATCTTGTATCTCTGGCGGTATCGGTGGTGGTGTGGGCAAATGATCGCCTTGCGGCTGAAACCCATTCTCATCGGCTGTATATGTGACAAGGAATGATTGGCCCTCTGGGCTCGTGTAGGAGAAGGAGCCCTCCGCAGTTAAAACTGCATTACAAGGATCATCGGCGTTTTTCACATAACCGGACTCCTGTGCATTAATGCCGTTACCCGTTTCATATTCGTACTACAATTATAATTTGAAAATGAATTCACAATTCTTTTTGGCTTTCAATTAGCTGCGTTTACTTGATATGAACCATCGATGTTAACTTTGGACTCCAATTTGATGATTGGTATTTCAGAACCTGCACCGGGTGCACCACCACCGCCGCCGCCACCAAAAGAACCACCACCACCGCTCGGCGGCGGATACGAATAGCCTCCACTAGGTGGTGCTGGTGGTCTTGGTGGCGGTGCCGGTGGTCCACCTTTTGGATAACCGCGTGGTACCGCCAAAGCGCTCCCGAAAAAGCAACAAATCACAAGTGTCAACTATAACGCAGATTTAAGAAAATATACTATTACTATAACACCAAAAGTATCACTATTTTTTACAACAAACACACCTGCACGCTTGGCATACTTATTGAAGAGCTCCTCGCTCTGTTTATCTATTTTGCTGAAAAAAGAATTTGAAAAGTCGCACCGCTGCCAACTACCGAAATTGCACTGACTTGAGCAACTACTGAGGATTTGATTTTATAAACTAAGACATCCCAGCCACACTTTTATGCTTTAGATGAATTACACCGATTGATTGATCCTCACGCACCAAAGGTCAGCTGGAGGCTAGTAAAGCAGACGAAGAAGTTCGGAAACTGATAAAGACATTAACACTGAAAAAATTGTGCTTTGATCAAGATTGTCAAAAGACTTCTAAACGGTTCGAAATCAGTGATGTTTTAGCTTTTGGTGGCAAAGCTGCTTTATTGGTCATCTCATGAAGTTAGTTATATTTTGCATAGTCTTCTTTGATGAGTTTGCATAAAGTTAAGTATCCTAAGTCTTTCGGTTATGATTAGGAGCTTGTTCATAGCTTGAAACCCCTCTCAAAGCGCATAACATAAAAAATGAAAGAAATTGACCTCCACAATTCGTCATTATAAGTATAGCCGAGTCTCTAAACATCTTTTATGCTTCAGTTTAGAACGTTATAGTTGATGAAAGCAGGAGCTTTTGTTAGGATATGACAAAACGTCCTTATAAAAACGGATCCATTTGGACAGTTGAGAACACCGTTCCATTGTGAGATCTTTTGGTAACATCCTTTCTCCTCCTTTTTAGTCACTTCGAAATTTTTCTATTTCGGCAAGAAATCGGTGCTCCGATTAATGGTTCGCGAAAAATCTTAATTCTATTTAAAACTTTATGTGAAAACCGAGCAAGCATATTAAATAAATATTTCTCTCAGTGTATTATGGTTGTTTAACAGATTATGATGAAATATATGTATATATAAATGAATCAGAATACAAATACAAGCATACAGATGAAGTAATATAATGATTATCAAAGCATACTCTTCGACACTCTTCTAGCACGCCGCATTTACGATCATCAAAGTGAGCATGCGTGAACGATATGAAACCGACCGATATTACGATGCGCTTCAAATGCATTAAGTGATTACATTAATTTGTCTGCCTTGAAAATAGAGCTTCAAATTCGCACAAAAAATAGATGCACGCGCTTGTGTCTTTGATTGCTGTTTGACTGCGCGTCTACCTTCACTGTGGAAATCTGGAAAATTCATCAAGGATGTCTCTTAAGGTAAAATAAAAACCAAAATCAATTGCTACATTTCTATTTATTTCGATTAAGGTAAAATATAATTATTTAAAATTATTTATTTGAAAGAGATTGAGAGTAAGCCTCAGAAATACTCTTTAACCTTTATAGCACATACCACGTGACAACAAATTGCGCGAATTATGTATTCATTACGATTAAAAATCGACAGTCACTAATTCTAACAAATGATAAAATGCTGATAAATAGCTAGCCATGCAAATGATCCTACCCTTTCAACGGTACATCAACTCACCCCATTTTTTCTAATACTCGTCTCAGTTAATCGCTTAAAGCAACAATACCCACTGCGGCACTAGCAACTCTCAAATTTAATTAAAACCATTTAAAGTAGCGCATTTAGTTGGCTAATTTTTAGTGTTGCCAGATAAAAAAAGTGAACAAACACTGGCTATTGCAAAAATATTTTAAAAATTTATTTCCAAAAATTCATTTAGTTCCGAAATTGAAAATTAAATTATAAAATTAATATTTTTAGCATCTTGTTTTTTTGTTTAAAAATTGGCATTTGAAAGGATGAAATTTTATACTGCAATATTATTTTTCTTTCGCTTATTGAACTAGTCACGAATTTTCTTCAGGTTTGTGAATTGTTGTTTGTATATAACGTAACCTAACAACCTAATTACATATTGAGCCATATATATTAAGTTCAGAAGGAAATTTCGGAGACTCTGGAATGTATAAGTATTCTAAAACTAAATTGAAAGTAAATTTCGAAACTAAAGTCTAAGGTATTTGAATTCGTCTCTAATAACATTTACTTTAATAGACGGATCAAACCAAATTTCCACTTTTTTTTTAAATCTAGAAACTTTAAAAATGATCTCCTTTAGGAAAAAAATCGCTTTTTTCTGTTAGTTAAATACAAATAAAAAGCTGGCAAGTCTTCACTGCACACATGTAGAAGGCAATCAGTCTACATCAGCAGCACCTGCAACCCAGCATGATATACCTTTCTACTGTCAGCAAGCTCAACATAGCACGTACGTGCCCCTCTGGATATGGCGTATTACCGAATAACCACCATACGACCAACAAAACAACAACTCGCTCCCTTCTGCAGCCTACGGTATGCAATGAGTATCGCTAATGCACAATGAGTGTAATTTCTACGCCTGTTCGCCGTCCTGTAGCTTAGACTTGCAAGTCCTTACATGCACGTTTTAAGCCAATGAACATCTATTAACTTTCTGCCAGCATGTCAATGTGTGGCGCCAAGTCCTTTCCCAACTCCATGCTGCGAGTTTTCTTCATGCGTTCCAAAGCGGCAAGTACATATCCAACATTTAGATGGGCAATTTGAAATCGCATTTGTTGGTGTGTTTGCGTAAGTGCGTAGTGCGTAAAACGGCAAAGAAGCTCAGTGAGTCGAAATAATGATGACATGACGAACTTGTCCTACTTACTTGTATCACAAGGAAACAGTTGGCGTTTTCCCAGCTTACCGCAGGGCAGATATTAAGATTAGCTAGTCGATGATGGTGGTAGTTACAAAAAATGTTGATAGCTTAAATGTTTTTTTATTTATTTTTATATACGTAAAATGTAGACTTACCTCTGAAGGTGTGGGTTTATTAAATAGTTATTAAATATTTTCAAACCAAATACAATATTATATTTTTTAAAGACATTGAGAAATACTTATATTTTCATTAGATGTGTATAGTGAATTAAAGAATTGGATTAATATTTAACATAATACAGAATATAAAATGTAAATAATTAGTTCCAGTAGTTTTTTATGAAAATATGTAATTTAAGTTCAATTGTGAACCGTCGTTATTTTGTGATATCTCGAAATTCACAAAAAGATATAATAGCGGTAAGTTTTAGAAGAACAATTTTGTACGAAAAGAATTATCAGTAGTATGATACCGATAAAAAATTAGTTTTGGTGAAGGAAATTTGTATTCATAAATTCATATACCGAATTATTGTCATATCGGCGATAAGTTCACTTTGGCTGTGAACGGACTTAATATTGAACGAATTTTTCACATAACACCTCTCTAGCATCTAGTGATCCAAATTGCTGATCCAACCTGGTCGCTATTGTTCGAAGATGAGGGTAATATTCAGTGAAAACGTTTTGCTATTTTAGATAACTCACATATTAGTCAATATATGCGATATAAAGACACCCGGAAGTTCAAAAACCTTTCTATTCGGTATATGAAGGCTAAAAGAAGAAGTATTGATGCAATATCATCGTGCTGTGACGTACCAAGATGAGGAAATAAGCACGTACGAAATTTAGTCAAAATCGGTCAGTCGAATCCCGAGATATTTGTTTGCATTAATAAGCCACGCAGATCGTTCAATTTTTACTCCGGCTCCCATCTCTGGTGTATTTAGTTACTGATTTATTGCCCCTCTTGTAATTTTTAACAGTACCGTTACAGGTGTCGCTTACTACTGGCATTTCCTATGCCAAATTAGAGTTTCATGTCTTTATTTAGTGCTTAGTTATGTCACTTTATAAGTTTTCGGTTAATGGCGTTTTGCGGACGTGACAGTGATCCAATCCCATACGAACTGGTAATTTTTTTGTATACTAAGAAACCCACATACCAAGTTTTATCAAGATATCTCAATTTTTACTCAAATTACAGCTTGCTGGATGGACGTACGGACAGACAGACAAACAATCACCCGGATTTCAACTCGTCTCGTCATCCTGATCATTTATATATACTACTGTGATTAAAATGAAAGGTGATTTTTTAATTAAATTTTTCATTTATACTTCGCGTGTTTTTTCGGTAAATTTTTAAAGTTTGTAGTGTTAGTGACATTTATGCTAAACTTCACGTCTAAATATTGATTAGTAATTGAGATATGCGTTGTTTTGTGAGGCTCTGTCTGAATTTATTTAACAAAGCAGTGCGAAAATGCACCATCTCATACTGCATTGATTATTCGAGATCATTTCGCCACAACTAATATTGTGCCGCAACCACCGCATTCGCCTGACTTACCTCCGTGTAACTTCTGGCTATTCAGCAAATTCACATGACTACTCCGATGACACCGTTTTGACTCAATTGAGGATATAATAGCTGAATCGAAAAAGGCGCTGATCTGATCACGACGGAGGATTTTTTCAAGTTCTATGATGACTGGACAATTTGTTGGCATAAGTGTATTGCAGGCGAGCAATACATAGCTTAGGTTTAGGTGATACAAACAACCGTTATGTGAACAAAATTATTATACTCTGTAGCAACATGTTGCAAGAGTATAAACATATTTTCCCAGATTTTTTCTTTTGTTTGTTTACGGCGCGTAATGTTAGTCAGGGAATTTTCACCATGGAAAATAGATAGAACCAGCTTAAAATTATGTGTTTCCATTAAAATCACGACTACGGAATTGTTGAAAATGTTACCGAAGGGTTTTGTGAAGTATACTTTATCACGAACACAAGTTAATGGGTAACTTGAATCATTCAGTGAAGGTCATGAAGTCATCGAAAATGTCACCTCTGTTATTTACGATAACATCAAAAGAGTTGAAACAAGCATGCTTGACGTGTATTCAACTTCAATTTTTATTCTTCCCGATTCTTATCTACCTTATACGGCATAAAATAGTTTGCATTCTTTTTACAACAATGAATAACCAATATGGCTGAAGCAAATTATAACTTTTAATACAGCCAAACATTTCTAAGTCAGCACTTTCAAAAAATTACAATTTTTACAAGTTTTTGATTCATCATCAACTTGACTATTTTTTTCTACACCGCTTGAAACAGTGCTAAACGATGTCAACGCTATCTTAAACTGCTAATCGTCACGGGAATTCGTCCAACTGGCGTCCTGCTGCCCTGACATTGCAAAACTTTGTTACGCACTTTACGTGGACGTACATCCAACCCCTTAACTTACCACACTAAGCATCTGACGCACCACCCAGCAAGTACCTTGCAACACCAACACCAACAGCACCATCCGAACAACAACATCAACAGTGTACAAGTCATCCCAAACGAAAGGCAAAAACTAGTAAACACCCTCAACAGGATGATGTAGTCGGTGTTTGTACACTTGCCACGCACCAACATCACCGGCCGAGAAACCAACAATTGTTGGTCCTGAAAATTCATTTCGAAAATTTTGCACGCACTCGTTGCGCCGCCGCACAAGCTGTCATATTTCGCTTGCCACAGCAGAGTTACGCTATAAAGACGAATTGTTTTTGTTGTTCTACATTCGTATAGTTTTTGAATTTTGCTGAAATTTTATGAAAAGGCCATTATGAAGTGTATTTGCACGCATTAAATATGAAAGCAAATTCGATACGTATTAGCTTCGCCGCCCAAAAGCAGCGCTGAGTGGGCTAATGCTCGTTGGCTATAGCGAAGGGTGCATTCTGATGCTTGTCGAGGGTGAACGGCGCACGGGTGTACATTTATGGTTATGATTGTGGTTGCGAATAGATTAAGTTGTCGCTAAATAAACAAAGGCCAGCAAATGCACTTGGCGCGCTCATATCCACACACATATATGCATAAGAACGACCTGTGCATATGTGTTTGTGTGTGTCCGTTTACTAAACTATTAGATGCGAAAAATGATAAATTAGCCCGGTGACACCCTCAAAGCAACCGCTGACAAACACAATATGCGTTAAGCGCAAATGCAGAGGGTTTAGCATGGAGTAGGTGTAGTCCATCCCGCAGCGCCTGCAACAGCTTGTGAAAAGCAACAACTGTGCTGGCCAACATGTTTGTCAAGCAGCAGCTTCTTGATAGCGATCAATTCTACAACGCAACCAAATGCTTTGGATTCGGCAACGAAAAGTGATTAGCATACGAAGTGGATTTTTCGACTTTATTCTGCTGATATCGTTTGCTGATAAATTAATTTAATTATTTTTTGCTCATGTGGCACTTAGTTTCATCAGTTCGCCTGCTTGTTACTGTAGTTTAATAAATGCACATATGTTTATATATTTGAACATTCATCTCATTAGTGTTCAATCAGATAGAGAGTCGTCGAACCAACTAGCTGAATGAACTGATGAGGGCCTCCCATTACGCGTTAATATTTTTATAACTTGCATTACGTATTGATTAATTTCCAACATGTTTTTCCATTCCTCGATTTTTCGCACCCGGTACTCTGAAGGCTGGTGCGTTTGGTTTCACTGATCCAAAAAACTGGAGCCGTTGATTTACATACGATTCTCTTGAGGCAATTTTTTTACCAATAAAATCATGCGCTACGAGTATATACAGGAACAGGTAGTAACTATATGAATCCATGTTCGAACTATAAGACGGATGCATAAGAACCTTCCAATCAATCGCTATCAATGTGTGTTGCCTGGCGTTGTCCTATTAGAACAGACTTCCTTCCCTATTGGCCGAGTCTATGTTATTGCTTCCTTCAGTCGGTCCAATTGTTGACAATACAGGCCCGTAGAAAGAACGAGATGACTTCCAGCTAATCCTACCCAAAATACATCGCAAAACCTTCCCAACCATTTGCGCTGGCTCACTGCGATTCGACAATAACAACGACCATCCACTTCAGAAACGAATCGATTTCTTTCCTGTTGTGCAACGATTCTCAGATGGAAGTTTCTTTGCGTTTACGAGTCCACGACATCAGTAAATACCCGATTTTAAACCTTCTGCGAGTCGCTGTGTTTTCGAAGTCATTCTTGTCAGGAAGCTTCTCAAAATTTTCGCACTCTTCTTTTCATTTTCCGTTAAGTATAGCAAGTGCATTCTTACATAAACAGGTTATAAATTTTAATCGGCAATCTCGACAATTTTTATTGAACACTCGTAGCAGCATCCATATAAAAAGTATTTTTTAAATTATTGTTGTAGTCATTTTAGTAAGTTTTATGTAAAGATGCTATTTTTATGTCTAAAACACCTAAAACCCTGAACTTGAAGATACTCGACTTTATTTTTTGATGGAGTCTCCCAAACCAAGACTTTAACGCTGGTAACGCTGCCGACTTTTCCCTGTAAAACTATGATATCCTCCATAAATATAATAAAAATCATTAGTTTGAATAACTGAGATGAGAAAAAGTAAAACCAGGATTTTGCCAAATAAATATAGATTTTGTCAAATCAAATATCATAGGTTTTTAATGGCTTTCCATGGTACTAAATTGGAAATTAGCACCCTTTCTACTGACCACTTTCTGGTTACCTCAAAACATGCAGCTGCATCATCAGTATTAAGTTTTTCATTGAAAATAGATAAACTGAGTTTAAATGCGTTCACCAGCGCCACCAATGGTGCGCACCACACAATCTTCCACCTGCAAACCATCAAAACCCCTTAAGTACTTAATTAAAAACCTAAATAAACCCAACCAGATGCACTCGTAATGCTAAAACAATTTTTAACCCAACAAAAATATTATAAAACAAGCAAACACCAAAACAATCACAACCAACCCAATCTACAACATACCAACCCTACAAGCATGATTACGAGTACTATATCAGAGCGCGGGCCACACACAGAAGTGATAGGCATTTGTGGAAAGCTAGTGGCGCGTGCGGTGTGACCTGAAACACATGTTTTTCGAGATTTGCAGATTTACGCACAGCAACAACACAACTTGAATGACAACGAAAAGGGCACGAGCCATCGGTGATACAGTGATTTGAATGATTATGATTCTAATGCTTTTGTTGCTGTCTCCCTGCTTGGTTGATGGTCGTTGCGCGGCCTTCAAAACGGTACTGGCAATTATGACTATTGCGGTCGCAGTGGTTGCAAGAGCGCCTGCACGATTGACTTCGGCTGCATGAAAAGTTTTGCGAGACTAGTAGATAGTTCGTGCGTGCAACAACACAATGATAGAGGAGGCGGTGCATTATTAGATGTGTTACGAAAACGTGCTTGCAATAAAGTGAAGTCAAGGCTTGTTTACACTACAGGGGCGGTCGATATCACTGACGGGCATAGGCAGTAGAATATTGCGCCTTACACAACATATCGAACTTTTTTTACATATATATTCCTTCAATCATAATATCCTTCCATCATAATAACTTAATTTTTTTTTAGTACATCACATCCTCTCAAGAAAAGCTAAATTAATACAAAGTCACATAATCAATTTCGATTGGAAGAAATCATCTATTTTAAGACTTCTATTTATCGAAATGTATTTGGTTGTTTTGCGATTTGGGTATTATTCAGACATTTATTTATCGATGTATAATTGTTTCGGTACATAGGCTTTCGGCTATCGTAAAGTGACTGTCGAGTTTTAAAGTAAATCCACAGTTCGGGCATTCTAAGATATTAAGAATTTAGTTTTTACAAAAATCTACGAAATATGAATTTGATCTCAGTTTCTAGTCAAAGTCTCTTGCTCAAAATTCTTCTCCTTGTAAGATATAAGGAAAGTAAAAGGGAACCGAATATAAAATCGAAAATTCTCGTGAACAATTTGAGAGCCAGAGGAATTCTCTTCTATCTAAAAATATGAAACTTTTCAATAGATGCATGTGAAGTGACTTACTCCCGGTACAGGTTATCTTAGCTCCGCTCCTGGAAATCACGACCAACCCTAAACTCAACCGCAAACAAATGCGAAAATTAAGGCATTAGCTCGACTGTGTATGCGGGGAGGGGTTGTATTATAGACTCATGTTTGAAAGTATGTGCAGCGGATGCGATTTGTACAGCATAACTAAACATATTATGAAAACAACAAAACCCATGCATACAAACACACACACACACGTTGAAATGAAAGCAAAACATTGCAATAACATTGACACTCGATCGTTTAATTTCAATTAAAAACCTTTTTACGCTCGAAACAAAGCGCTTCGCAGAGTGATAAGCAGGGGAGGAGCAGGCGGGATAACGCCAATTGCGAAAAGCCAAAAAGGCTCAACCTTCCAAGTATGTGGCGCAAGAACAACAAGAGTGGCAAGCAACAACAACAACAAAGGTACATGCATACATAAGTAGCGACAAATGATTGTGTGTTGCAGATAGTGAACGCGTGAGTAGAGGCGTGCAACACTTGCTCTATGGCTTAGCGCGTGGCACGACATGATGTTGCACTTGCTGCTTGCTGCCAAACAACCACCGCCGGACCGTGTTTCGGTGCGGATGAAACCGTTTGACTGACTGTTGGCAGTCAGTGTTTGGTGTTGTTTGGTTGTGCGAATTTTGTTGTTGTTGTGGGACTTGAATTCGGATGTTGGCTGTTAGGGCATGCCGTAGCAAGCAATCTAATGTTGGGAATTCTTGCACTTGTCACCAACTGCGGAACTAAAGTGATGCGCGCAGAGCGCTAGCCGCGGCAGAACGGAGCGCCGCAGAGCGGACACGAAACATCCTAATACCGTAATTCTAAGCAGAAAACTATGATAGCTATGGCGCATAGGAAAATGGCAATTGCCGAGCATTTAGTGATTCTGCAAGCTGCCAAGGGTCGCGCAAATGTGTTGTCGAACACGTGGTCGGCAGGCGAAATGAACAGCTAGCAGCGCGACGGCAACGCATTGATATAAAAGCCAAGGACATTCCCAATTGGAACGCAGAATCAAATCAGAACGCAAACAGGATGCACGATAGTGCAACTGGGATTTCTTATAAAGTTTAGAAGTTTTTGATTTCATTTATTTTCGCGTTTCGGAAAACATATTCTTAACTAAAATATTCGTGAGAAAAATGTTGCCAGCGTTATCGAGCAATAGTGCACATCAACTACATTTGGATAACAACAACAGCGCAGCACATCAACAGCATCAACAACAAGCATTGGAGCACTCTCAACAGCAGCAGCAACAACAACGCTCCAACAAACGCAGTGCCAGTATGATATTTCGCATCGAACACCTGCTGCCAAGCACCAGCCGCGGACTACCTCCCATTGTACCTATTTCAAGCGAACATCTAATGAATGATCGACAGTCACCGACATACACAATATCCACTGGCGCCACCAGCAGCACCTCCACCACAACTACCGCCAAGCGTACCAAGCAACGCGCCACTTGTAACGGTGTGCTCTTGTCGCAATTCACGCCGAAGGATACTTTATCCGAAACCATACCAACATATGCGCTGATGAGCGCTAGTAGCATGGCGAGCAGTGAACAGCCCGTTACGGCATATTGCACGCTCTCTGAAGGTGTGTTGCGCATGAGTCCGGAACTCTTGCGACGCATAAAACTCTCGGAAGACATCCATAGTTATAATGCGCTCTTCGAATTGCAACCAGGTGGTGCGGTGCATGTGCGTACGGTGCGCGATGTAGCGCGTGATGAGGAACTCGTGGCGTGGTTTGGCGAAGAGATTGCTCTGCTGATGTCCATACCATTTCTGACGCCGCTAAATATTCAAGGTTAGTGTTGCTGCAATATATTCTCTTTAGAAAAACAAAATTTAAAAAATATCAAAAAGACTAACATAAACTTGTTCTTTACCTCTTTAAGGCAATAAACGCTACACTTGTCACCTCTGTCAACTAACTTTCGAAACACCCAATCCGCTGAAGATTCATTTGGCTCTCGGCTGCGGTCGCCACTCCATGGACATACTCTGGATTCGCTTACACTATGCGCTGAAAGCAACTAGCTATACACAACATCATCGGCAGTTATTCGCAACCACGACGACACTAAGTGCAACCCAAAGACCGCTCTTACAGCACTCGCCAAATGCCGCTCTTTCGAGCACTTCGTCCATTTCACCGGCGTCATCGCCACAGCCCGCATCGCTGGCACAGCCAACCACAGCGCAACCCCAGCCACAACATCGACCACAAGTACAACGTTTGTCTGCCTTTAAACCCGTCTCTCCATCCATTGCATTCACCGCCGCCGTATCGACGAGCTCCTTTAGCAACCCACACGCACACACCAGCACTGCTGTGAGCCCCAGCTCAGCACTGTCGTACCTGCCACCGATCGCCTCTGTTGGTGGTACTTTGTCCCATATGCACCTACTACAGCCGAGTAGCAGTGTAAGCATGGGTCCCACAAATTCTCTAAATGCTGCTGCACAAATCGAAGCGATCGTTAGCAATATGGGCGCCTCGAAACAGGGTCATCTCTGCATCTACTGCGGCAAAGTATATTCTCGGAAGTATGGTCTAAAAATTCATATTCGCACACATACGGGCTTCAAGCCACTCAAGTGTAAATTCTGTCTGCGTCCCTTCGGTGATCCAAGTAACTTGAATAAACACGTTCGCTTACATCTGCAATCCAACGTAAGCAATGCGCCAGTTGAGGGGTACAAATGCACGTTGTGCAACAAAACATTGGCAAGAAGACGCGATCTCCAGCGTCATATTGAATCGCGGCACTCCGGCGATGGGGGCAGCTCCTGATATAGCAATTCAATGCACTGCCCTTGGGGTTGGCTTAGAAAGCTTAAAAAATATGTGATAATAGTAATATGTTGTTTAAGAAATATTAAAATACTATACTCTTATAAAGATAAATTATTTCCAAATTTTCACTTATATGTTGTAATGTTTTCTGTTTTGGTAATGGTGTCCCTTGGAATAAGAGCCAGTTTCATTTCTTTCTTCTTCATACCTTCTCTCTGCCAAACCATTCTTCTGTCATTTGAAGCATTGTATTTAGCTGCTTGATTGACTACTACGTATGACGGTGTGAGATCCAGCACCTTCCAGTACTGCTGTCGGGCACGTACGCATTGCATCTGATGCGCAGATGCAGGCAAACCGTTGAAGCTTCGAGTTTAAGTGCTATCAAAGTTTGCAAAGCTTTTGAGGACCAGGCTACTGAATCGTAAGTAATAATGAGGTTGCAGCACTAGGATTTCCCTTCAAGTCGATTGGCTTTGATCAAGTCCACATGCAGCTCCTGCCGGGGAGTTGAATCCAGCGTGAAGTCCAGGTATTTGATCATATTATTCATATCTAACTCTCAGCCTCCAAGGATGATATTTCGGAGGCCTGGCAGAGACCTTCGTCTCGTGAAGGGACGACGGTGGCTTTTGAGGGGTTGATAATCAATTCAACCCCCTTGCACCATCACTTTGCTAGGTCAACCCCCTTTGTACAATGCCACTGAGAGTGTCTACGAATTACGACACAACGAGGCTCTATAGTAGGGGGCTAACACTCTACTCTACTGGCAGCCTCTTTTTATGCCGAGACGTATCCTATTATCTGCTAGTGAGCGTGGGTAGTATTTCCTTCTTCAAGCACTAGGTTATATCTCATCAGCCGAACAAGGAGGGGCTGTGTTGTAAAAGTGCTGGAAAGATGCCATCCCCGCTATGAGATTTAAATTTCGCTAACGAGGCCACAACCGACCTAATCGAGTCCACATTAAAAGTTCTATCGCGGCTCTCCAATCTAAGCGAGATGGCTTACGTTCAATAACCGACTGATTTTTTCCGGGAAATACGTAAGCAGAAGTGTCATAGTTCTTTCTTCTGCACTGGTCGTATATGTCACGTCACATCTTTTAATTGCTAATACTGTGTTAGTCTTGCCTCTGGCCAGGGCCTTGTGCAGCTAAGCTGTTTCCGTATAGAGGTGACGTTTTCACAGCACTTTCTAAAGCTTTTCTGTTTTGCAGACCTAATCTCCTTGTTATGGGAGGTTCGGTTGTATTTGTATTCCTCCCAGTTCCCTTTACGTTTGGTCTTGTTGAAAAACTTTCGTACCTTTTTCCTGAAATCTGAGAGTTTGCTTGACCACTAAAGATAGTTGCACCTGATGGTGATTGAGGGGGCAGCTGTAGTGATACGCCTCTACAATAGACTGGTTCTACGCATAATCTGCTTTCCAGCCCTGAAGATGTAACATTTCTATCTGGCTGATCATTCCATTCATTGGCTCGTTACTCAACTTAATATCCAGCACCTCCTTCTTAATTATTGTATAGAAAGTGAGCTAACTGTGCGCTCAATGTAAGTCAAGTAGTGTCTGTCCTCACTATAAATAGCATCAAGTTAATTCATTATCAAACTTCTTTGCATGACTGATCAAAGCGAAATCACTGGAATCTTAAAAGCCGATGAGCTATCAGCCCGTTCAACGAGTAGGATCTTCGTTGTCATCTTGCGTTCTAACACTGATCCTTAAGATCAGCAGGAGTTGGTCCACGACCAAGTTCTTTGAGACTGTGAGATGTACTTGCATTAGCATAATTCAACTGATCGCAATCAAATCAGTTATTACTGGAGATTGCCGCATTAATACGGTAAGGCTGAAGATCTTGTTGAACACAAATTGTATAGAAGATGATCAAATGGAAAGAGAAAATTTGTATGGGTAAAGAACAAAAACATGATTCACATAATTTGGTGCAATGAAGCTATACTCTTTTGACTTCATTACAATTTTGGTAAGAAATATGTTTGACAACGTACTGCAATGCCAAAAATCCTTCAACAATTAATAAGCGCTCTAAAAGAACTTCAAGTGATTTTTATTAATTGAATTCATTTTTATTAATAGTAATATGTATGAAGGTATGTAATTTACATTAGATAATAATAATTTCTAATACAAATTCCACATTCATTTTATAAGTAATAATATCTCATTGTATATTGTTTTTCCGTTTTTATTTTTTTTGTTTCTTGAACATATGTATCTAAGTAATTACGGGTGTATAATTTTTTTTTTAGTTTAAACCACCATTCGTTTCGAGCATCGCCGCCTTTTCTTGTAACAATGATTTCATGAAAATTAAACACAGACAATAAATTTGTTGAAGAAGAACACTGTAAATAATCACATTTATTATTTTTAATTTTAATTTTTAATATTTATTAGCTTTATGGAATCATGTGTAGGTGTGTCTTTCACTTTTATTACTAGTAGCCACTGCCCGCTACAGAAAAATGGACAACTTGTCTATTTCGTTTTCAATTGCTACAAGTATATATGTACATATATGTATATTATGAATATTATGTGAGTATGTTTGTGTGTATTTAAGACCGTCTTGGCATGTTCATCTGCATATGTCTGGCATTTAGTCATCATTATATAATTATAGTACGTACTCATACCTATCTATTTTGCTGGCTGCAGAATGTGTAATGTCTCAGCAATATATGGCATAACTACATATGTGTAGATGTATAATTATACTTTCATTGATAATTTATTTTGCGTTGTACGGTTTTAACTACTTAGTCAAGTAAGTTTTAGGTAGTTAAGGTGTTCTTTTCACTTATTACTTGCTTATCTAGTTAGTTTGATATATCTTTATGTTTGTATACTATTCTGTTTTTATTAAATAGTAGGAGAGTTTCAATAGAGATTGAGCAAAAATATTTGAAACACTGACATTTAGAAGTAAGTTAAGTATGTACAAATAGTATATGTTGCTTGTAATTGTATTCGCTTGCTGGCTTTAAGTTGTGCCCACAAGCTATTAAAAAGGAAACGTTTCTTAAAATATTAAACTCAATGTAGTCTGTGTATGTATGTAAAATAATCTAGATTGTAAAATTATACATCAGATCAAATTTGACTCGGACTGTCATAAAAACATTTTCATATATTTTATTAAAAATGCCTAAAGTATGACTAGGATTAATCAATTTTTCTATGCACTTGCTATTAGCTTCGGCAGAAATGACCTTGAGTGTTTTCAGGGTTTTTTTGTTTTTTTCCGTTTCGTTTAATTTTTGGAGCGCCACTCGCTAAATTGTTGAACAGTTTCGATGTCATATTCAGATATCTAAGTCTCATCACCTGATTTCTTAAGCATCTGTTTTGCGACCTCTACTCGATGTCGCTTTTTTGCAAAAGTTTCATATCTTCTGGAACAAGTCCAGTTTCACCTCACTTTTACCCCATTAACCAGAATGTGTAAAACAAAAGTTGTAACAATTTGGGAAAAAATGTGTCAGTTTCCGGAGGAAGTTTAGTTGGACCAATCCGGTTCAGATTTGATCAAATGATATAACAAAAACCTCTTGAAAAAACACTCAATAAAATAGTTAATTTTCCTGATTAAATATTATTACTATATAAATACTTTTAAAAATATTCTCAGTACAAAATTCGAAATTTGAGCAGATTAAAACATATTTTAAGCAATGTATATCGGTATGTATGTATTATTATTATATTTATAAAATTGTTAATAAGTGTTTGCAAAATTAATAATAAAATATTTTTGTATTATATTAAATATTATTTTATCTTTTTTAGATATTATAACGCTGTTTTATCATAATTTTATTTTATATTCTTTGTATCTTTGCTCTCATTGTTTTATAAAAATGTACTTCATGTAATTTAATATGTTTTTCATTAAAATGAATTCATCATTTACTTGTGACTTATTCTGAATTTCTGTCCGCTTCACAAAAATGTATATATATGTATGTATGTATGTATATTTAAGCATATAAGACTTTTTTCGATATTACTTCAATTCTTTTGTTGAATTTATTTTTTAACAAAGAACTTTAGTAGACGGTAGTTTAGTTTGTTTCAGCTGCAAGGCTGAGTAACTGTTGTATCAAGTAGCTATGTGTTTGATTTTTTTGAATGAGCATATTGTTTGTGTGTATTTGCATATTTACACATACATGAACATGTGCATGTAGATGTGTCTGTATGTGTAGTAGTATGTATTATTTATAGGAAATTGAAATTTAGATTGCGGTTTTTTGTATTGCAGAATAAGGCACTTCATCCAGAAAATTTGTTTCACATACATCTTAATATGAATTTTATGACTATGCTTATAATTATGTACTTAAATATGTGTGCTTGTACCAAAATAAATATGTAACTGCAGAAAACCAGGTTGCTCAAGTACCAATATGACTTCACCGTGATATCAGGCATTATTTCAATAAGAGATGAAGATTTCATGATAATTTTCAAGACTACCGGAATAAAGTAGTGACAATGAGATATCAACCACAATCAAAGAACTAATATAGAAATCAATTTGTAGTGCCCTCAAGTTCGCCCACAAGCTCGAGTTTTATATTAATTACTACTTAATCACAATCAAACACTGAGTTCGCCATATCAACACAACTTTATAGAGGTATGAAGAAGTAATAATAGTCGATCATAGACTTGAGTTTATTCTTCATTGTCGATCGGATACAAACGAAAAAATTTGAATGATGCAGAAGTTTTTTGGACTACAATACTGTTATAACTTCCAAACATAGAAAAAATATTATTTCAAGGACTTCATTTATATAACGGGTCTAATAAAAATTAAGAATAATTATCTTCACTCGCACACATACATTAGCACATAATTATTTGCAAATTTGCAGAACTCATAGTTATATATTTTACGAAAATATTCCCTAAAAGCTTAACACACACAGTTCTTAATCTTAGTGCTACAGTACGTATATATGTTTGTGTATGAATATGTATGTATGTAGGTAATTGATTTATGCGACTGCGTATGATGATGGTGATGCTCAATATTCTATTTAAAAAAAGGCGGCTAAATATGCATTCGTTTAAAGCTAATTCTCACTTGACACTCCCGATAATGCTAAACAACTTTTATATTCCCATTAAATACTTGTATTAATTGCAGGTAATATTTAGACTTAAGTATATGCTTACACATTTTCAGATCTGTCTATAGTTGCTTGAATTAAAATAATTTTTACAGTTTTATGTTTAACATTACTTATTTTTTTGTTTTATTCGAAGAAAATATGTACTCGTGGATATTAGTGTTTTCTTTGCGAAAGTCTTTCAAATTTGTTACCAAGTTGTCTGCATGTATGTAAGTATTTACTACATTTAGGCGTTTAATCAAGTATACATTTGAGCTGCAACTATGTATGTATGTGTGACCTCTATTACATTTGATCGGGTCTTCAAGTAACACATTGGTTATACATATGTATGAATATGTATGTATGTTTGTACGCAATTATGCTTATATATGTATATTCTGTATGTATGTATATTATCTAAAAATTGGTACACATATAAATTTTTTAAAGGTAGTTATTAGAGAAAAATTTTAGATTTTTTTGTTTCATTCACTTAGATGTTTAAATAGACACCAATAATAAAGTTAACATTGTTGATTGTTGTTCAAATTTTCATTTTAACATTTATACTCATATGTTGATCTATGAAAAGCTTAAATCTAGTTTAGTTCATTTCATAACTTCTGTGACTGCTTAATATTTTCATTTCGATTTTCTTATGTAATATGCACGCACATACGTATCTTATTTTATATTTTATATAACATAAATTCCACTTGAAGCACACTTGGGTTGATTTACTACTACATTTATTTAATAGTTTTCAGGATTTATTAACTTGAATTTTTATGTTTTTCATTTTCGTCTTATATCCTTTGCTTAGAACAAAATATGTATGTATGTTTCTTTTTTTTTTGTTAGCAATGGTTTTTAATTAGGATTTTAAAGTTTTATACTATTTTACGTTTTTACTTTTCAAAAAGTGTACATCTCATATTACAGTTTTAATTATTACAATCGTTGTTTCTCCCAATAAGGTAGTTTTCAGTTTCTTTTCAATGGTTTTTGAAGTACTTTTTTACATTTTAGCACATTGCACAGATATGCGCGGTTTTGAAAAAATAATTTAAAAAAAACACCACTAAGCCATGTTTGAGTTGATTTTTATGAGTAAAGTAAAAGCAATTAACCTTTTATAGACAGTAATAAATGCTTGAAATAATATATTTAACTCACAAAACTCTTGCGATACTTCTCAGGGTATCGAGCTACTGAAATATCTATCAAATATGATTATTTTGGTGGCTAAATTATATAAGTATGACATTGCCTCTGATTATTTGAATTCAGCACTGCCCCGAATAGCAGAATAACTATTAAACTATCGAATCCAAGTGAATAACGTCGCTGTAGTGTAATTGTTCTCCTTAGAATTTTGCCAATGTCAAAATCAATCAATCAAGCAATATTCTAAATTTTCCCTCGAATGAGCCCATGATTGCACATACGAAAAAATTATACTTAAAGCCTAGAAAGCTTGGTGCCACCTAGAGACTAATGGAAAAATTTAAGATTTATGTATATGACTGGAAAAAATGGCGTGGAAGAATTTATAAGCGAAAAATTAGAGATTTGATTTTTGATTAAATTTATAATCATTATTTCTGAAATTAAATAACTTAAGCACAGAAATACCCAAAAAAGAAATTAAATCGTTTTTTTTTTATTTTCCTGATCGATTGGTATGTAAATGCTCTAGGAAAGTCATTGCAAACTCCGATCTTAAAAATTGTGAAAGATATAACACTTGAAAGTTATTGGCGCCAAGTCGGCCGACTTTTAAAATCAATCGAAATTTTGTAAAATGCCAAATTATTTTTGAAAGATCAATTACAATGAAAATGTTTGATTAACCCTGTTAATAATATCTTTAACCACTGGGCTCTTTTTGCCGGACCAACCAGTTTTCGTATGCGAGGGAACGACGAGGAAAGTCGAAGAGACCGTGCCGCTGGTGCTCGGTTGTATTCTTTTCCATAACAACTCACTGCTGCGTGACGCGGCATTCCTTTCTATTTTGAAATTATTTCGTGGTTGCATAGGTAGAATTTAGAAATTGGTCCTTAAGGTCAAAATAAATTATTTGCTTATTTTCCACAATGTGATTTTTTTTATTATTTAACCATTGCCCTAAATATTTGATATTAATCACAATTGTTTACACCTTTTTAATTTTCCCAAAAATAAATCTCAGAAAATATATTAGAAGTTTTCTATTTCTTTACCACGTCGAAGAAAAACGAAATATAGCCAACAACGAACTTTAAATAGAGAATACAACGTCTAGTCCTTATAAGAATAAAAAATTATTGAATAATTGTAGACCCTTGATATTAAAAATATATGTTGAGCAGAGCTTATACTTCATTGGACTTTAACACATCTCTGTTGACATTTGCTACTGTTGTGGCTGCAAGCGCACTAAAGATTTTATTAAATTTTGAAGCGCCTCTACTTGTTGCAATTAAGTATTTTTGACAATTTGAATATTTCCACTTCATTTTAGCGTTTAATATATGTATATATATTTTAAATTTTTGGCTTCATTGGAATACTGTAATTGAACACTGTCTGTTTTGAACTCATGTATAATAATTGTACATACATTGACAAACATTCTAACAAATTGTTTCTAGATGTGTTTGTGTTTATTATTTTTATTGAACTTAATTTATAATTTAAGACTTTTTGTATTTTTCTTTTTTATTTTTGAGAAATTAAACGCGCTTTGAATCTTTTCTGCTCTACATAAGTATTTATGTATACAACCTCCAAGAAAAATTTATTCTTTATTAGCTTACTACATACATAAAGCACTTATGCTAAAATCATTGTTCTTAAAGTTTAATTCAATTTGTACAGCGCGCTTTAAAGCAGAATTTTCTCTCAAATTTTATTATCAGCTCCGAAACAAAGTAAAACAATAACAACAAATACAATATACATTTATATTTGCTCATTTTTATTTTTATTTATATTTTATTTAATTTTTGTAATTACATACAGACGTTCTACTGCTTTAAATTACGATGTAAAAAATATCTTGAATTTATTATACTAAATCTCACTTATGATTTTCAATGTCATGCAAACAAATTGGACGTTTCAGGTTTTACATTATTTCATGCTTATTATAAGTATTATTAATGGTTTTTGTTCTCTTTTTTTCATGGTAGTATTACACTTGTCAATTGAACAATAATTCAATTCAGCTAAACTGTGTTTTACTTTCGCTTAGAAATAAAGTTTAAAGCTTAAGCAATGCTAGTAAACTACGAACAAGGTATTATGCCGAACGTGTTTTCACTGTTTTTGATTAACACATACATACGTTTTTAGTTACACTTTAATACATCCTTTCGTTCAACGTGGCGAAACAGTTCGCCAAACAATATTGCGGCGAATGAATTTTCATTAATGCAAATTTGATTTTAGCTATTCTTTTTCAATTTTTCATTATCAGTTATTTGTTTTTTTATGGAATATGTTTAATTACTCTTATGATTACTACAGCCGAATATACAGGAGCACACATGTGCATTGACTGTGCCAAGGAAGGTTATGTTGTAGGGAGGGAGCACTGTATTCGTGTACTTAGGAGCTTATTAATTACAAGACACACGTGTAATCATACTTATTTAATTACCACTATAATAGTAAGACTCAGATTGTTTATTAATGGGCGCTTAAATTAAAGCTGTATCTTTTCTTAACCTTACATGAGGTTTTTTCTTTTTTCTGATTTTTTTTTCTTAACTTATATAACGTTTTATACTGTAATTATAACTACTTTTCACATATTTTCAATTACTATTCTATATATAATATGTTTGTGTTAAGTGTAGGGTTTCCGCATAATAGTAACTTGGCTAGGAGTTGATGAGCATTATAATTGGAAATCCGCTAAACCGAAACTCAGTAGGGAAGACTTTTTTGGGGGGGTTGGTGTTTGAGGCTTTCATAAGACGCCTATAAATGTGTCCCTATGTAAATTGTGATATGGTGAGCTACTTACATAGTGCGGTGTGTGATTATTGTAAGAAAAAAATTTTTATATGTAAATTGATACAAATTTATATGTAAGAAGCGGAACGGATATATTGTGCGCTTTGATGCCATGTGAATTGCCAATGGTTTTGAAAGCGGATCTGTCTTTCGCTTGTTATGCAGAAACTCAGTTCGAAACATTGCGCATTAAGTTGGTTAAATGCAAGGTTACGAAGTTATTAATTAAACATTCTTTGATTAAAAGGTAATTTTTAATTTTTTAACGCAATTGAGAATTTAATTAAAATTTTTCGGATATAAAATACGAAATACGGAATTGCAAAAATGTAAATTCTAAAACATTATTTTTTTAATTTTTAATTAGAAACAGAAGTAATATCTTTTTAAAATTTGAATACTGCATTTCATGCATGGAATTAAAAATTAATTAATTAATATTTAAATTTTAGATAATTTTTTAAGTTGGTATTCTAGTCCATAAACATATTTTTGCTACCAATTTTATTATTAATTATTTATTAATATTGCAGAAATACGGTAAAAAAATTAAAAAATGTTAAAAATTTCAAAAATTAGCAGCAGATGAAGCATGAAATCCCAAAAAAATTGGCACGTGTCCATATCCACGATTTCGGCCCTTCTTGTAGTCTGAATCCCCAAAACAAAAAAATATTCATCTAGAATAATATCGAAATGTCTGGAACAATTGTAAAATTGAAAAAAATTGTCATGAAATGGCGGCAAGTCTATAAAGAAGACTCACTTAAAATTTCGGCTAAGTCAGTTTAGTTGAATCAGAGAAATCGTAGGTATCATTTTGAAAGAACAGTTTGGAAAAAATCGAAAGAAAAAATTTTAGATTTTTTAAAATTTTCCCACGTGATAGCCTCAAAAAATGTATTTCTTATTTTCATAAATTCCTTTCTTAAGGGGCTTTACCAGTGTGACACTTTCAAAAAAAAAAATTCTAATATATAAGTGAAACTTTAAACGCGTTTTTCTCGAAACGACATTTTTCAAAATTGCTGACATCATAACTCTAAAACTGAGTATTATTAAATACATTTACTATACAATGACCTACGATCTTTTTGATTGGTTGAAAATTGTCAATTTGGCATCAAAAAACTACCATTTTTTACCTAAAAAAAACATTTTTTTTTTTCAAAGTTACGCCATTTTGTTAATTTTTGATATTTTTCAAAGATCGTAGATCATTGTATAGGAAATATCTTTAAGTATAATAAGCTTTTAAAATTTTTTTTATTTCAGCTACTCATTCGGCCGGAATAACGCCAGCAGTTGGGGCACTTTGTTTTTGGCACCTCCGAAAACAGCCCATAACTCCGTTATTTTTCAACATTTTTGTAAAAACAAAACTTGGGTACACTCAGCACATTAAATTTCGATTTTTTATCGCGAAAAAACGCGTAAAACCGCGCTTCTTTTTTTTGGTTTCAGATAACAGCCGGAATCGTGGAGGAAGTGCGTGACCTTTTTTTTAAGTTGTAAAACGTTACAATACAGTAATTACAAAGCATTTCAAAGCTAGGCAAATAAATATTTGAAGGATTCAGAAATTAATTAAATTCTATATTTGAGACCGAAATCATTTGGCTTGAATGTGTGTGATTTGAAGTCTGCTAAAAGTACGCAGGCCATAATTTAGGGAAACCTTTGTTAGAGAACTGTTTGATTTGAAACTGGAGACTTGCTTACATTGTGTTTAATTGAGTTTCGAACTACAAGCTAATTACATACTATTCTTAAATGTGTGGGTACATAATTATTTTGGTTTTTGCGTTGTGAGCGTTTATTTATATTATTTTGATTTTTTTATGAGAAACTTGTGCATGTTTTCCTATTTAGAGCTTATAAGTTGCATATTGTAAAGTTTTAAGACAATTATGTAAGTATGTAAGTGCTTTTTTCGAAAAATCGTGCGGTTTTCAGCTTTCGTTAGTTTCTTCATTGCATTCTTCATTATATTGCTTCCGATTATTATTCATATTACTAATTGCACATATGTATGATCGCTTGGTAAACATATCTACATACATATATGCTCATATACATATGTACGTATGTATGTGTGTGTGAATATTTACAAATGTACTTTGTATGCATAACTGTATTTTAAAATTGTAACCTGTTTTCTATGCGATGTTTGCGTTTATGCGCCATATACATATGTATATACAAATGTACGTAGGTATACTAATTATTTTTAAAATTTTTCTGTTTTTGTTGTATTTAGTTGTCACGTTAGTAACTCGGCGTTGTTTCCCCATTGGAAGTGGCCTCTGCAGTGGTTGCTCGGGTACGTGTCGGTAGATATTTCAAATGCACTTCTGTGCAAATCGGTTTTGCCCATTCTTGTATGTAAGACTGTAGTTTATGCGCTTCATTACAAGCTTCAATTGAAGGCAAAAAGGTAGAATAGCGTGTGACATATACTATACATATGTGTATATGTATGTCTTGCCGCGTAGTTCTTTTTGCTGTTTTGGGTGGGTATCCAGTGAGCTCATGTTTTTCATGGCAAAATTACTTCCCAGTTCAATGCATATAACGGTATGTGTGTTTCATACTTATACAAGTATCTATATGAGATGTAATGTAATTCAAACTTTTGTGTTTTTTGTTGTTGTAATGCACTTGTTTATATTGAAAAAATATTTATCTCGCAATTTCATTAATTTTTTGTTTTTGTTTTCATCACCATATTTTGGTTTATTTTAATTTATTTATGAAATACCCTGCAACTTCAGTTAATATCACAGATTTAATAGATAATTTTTTTTTAATTTAAATGAAGAAAAAATAGAAAATTATTATATTTTTCATATGTACATACATACACACATAGTGAACTAAAATGTTATTGCTAACGTATACTTAGTTGTAAGTAATTGCGTCAGCGTTTTGTTTAATATATATTTAGAAAAAACTTTCTTTTTGTATTTTTAATTAATTTATTTTTAATAAAAAATGCAACTTTGTAATAGCATTTCCATCAGTAGTAAAATGAAATTAAAAAAAGTTTAAATATTAACACAAAATAAAAACAAAAAAATAAGAAAATTAAGCAAAAAATAAAAGATTAAAACAAAAACAAAAAATTAAAAATAAAATAATAAGAAACTTTAAAATCATAAATAAAAAATTCTGGAAACGAAATAAAAGAGATAGAAATAGGCATATAAAACTAAATAAAAATATTTATTGTCGAAAGTATTTATAAAGGAAAGTGCAAATTATTATTATTTTTGTTTTTTTGTTTATTAATTAACTTTAATTTTGATTATTTAAAGTTTTAGTATTTTTGTGCTTAGTAAATATTTAAAAACAAAATATTTGGAATTAAAAGTCAGACTTACATATTTAATTAATTTTTTAAGGAAGAATTTTCAATCGATTTAATTTAATTTAATTTAATTTACAAAAATAATAATTAATAAAAATTTGCAAGACAAAGTTTTGAAACTTCAAGTATAAAATTTAACACCGCTTGTTCTTAAAAAAATCTCCAAGTATTTATAAGAAACCTTTATTTGAGACATTTCGCCATTCATTTAAATTTTGTTCATAAAACTAAATTCATATTCTAGCGTTAATAATACCGGAATACAACAGCAAAATCCTCATTGATCAAAATGTTATTTCAAGAAAATTTGCACATAAAAACTCAGAATAAAGAATTTAATTAATAATCATAACTTCTGCACCTGTAAAGTAAGAGTGGAATGAAAATAAAACAATTTTTTTTATATTTTTTTTTGTTTATGTTTTAAAATTTTTTGATTGAACATCTTTACAAACTCATTAAATTGTGTTTCACAAGTTCATACAATTCTTTCGAGTTGATTTGGAGGCTAAAATTTACAGTTAATTATTTTTTTGCTTTTTTCTTTGTCGCTAATATTAAAGCTAACAATTGAATGAAATTATCGTCATTTAACACGCTTATAAGTAGAAACTATTGCCAAAAACCATTTTTGAGAATCGAAAAACATGTATTCACAAACCATTGAAATTATAATATGACTGTGTTTATAAAGTTTTAGCATTTTTTCATATTATTTATTTATTTATATTTATATTTTCATTTTCTTTTTTTTCTTTTTCTTTTTATATTTACTTGTTATGTGATGTTCTATGCTTCAGTATTACTTGAGGGGAAGAAATTTTCAAACAGTTATACCGTTTTACATTTATTTCAATGCGTACAAGCAATTCTTGAATATTCAACGCATAAATACAATATAAACATAGTTTAATTTATTTTTATTTCTTTTTTTTGTCTAGAGTACAAACAAATAATACATAGTTATATAATGAGTATAAGAGTATAACACATTGCATATAGGGCATCATGGCATTTCATGCATGTATGTATGTATGTATATACATATGTATGTATCTATTTATAATTACGAAAAATACATATGTATTTATTTGGAACACTTTGCGTTTACAGCAGGAATTAGCGAAGAGAATGATGAGTAAGAAGGAAAAAACTACACATATTTTACACGCACCTTCATGAAACACAATTATAAATATATGTATGTATATAAATTTAAATTAAAAAAAGTTAGTTGCCAGTGAAAAATATACGCTAGCGTTAGCACTTAAGGGCAAGTAAATAACGAAAGAAAATGTCTTCTGCGGAAGGTCTTTCAGTGAGCCTTTATGATTATTTTAAATTTAATATTATTAATTTTTGTATTTAATATTACTTTAATCTTTTGTGTTAAATAAATTCTAAAATAGTATTAACTGATTTGTATTATTACTTAAATTGCATTTGAATGTGGTGATTTTGTACTTTTTGACAAACTTTATTACATTTCGTTTCATATAAACATTCTCGTAATTCATAAGCATATACCTAAATGATTACAAATTCGTTTAGAAAAGTCAATGCTTCCATTTGGCGATAGGGAAAATGCACGAAGATTTGGTTTGGCTATCATTAAGGGTAAATATTAAGTAAATATAAAAAAAAAAATTGTGCAAAGAATGCAAGCCATGAAATAAAATTATTTAGACTCGCTTGCAAGCGGTAGCGGCTGTTGGAAACAAAAATCACCGATTAAAAATTTCACATATGTACATATACCATATGTGCACTTGTATGTGCTTGAATATGTTTGGTAAAATATTGTTTTGATAAACTATAAATAATTTTTTAAAGTTATAAATTTTTGATTCACAAAGTTGATATGAAGGCTTACAAATCGACGTATCGCACTTTTTTGTAGTCAGTGTGCGATATGTAAGGTTGCTTTTCTGTCACAGACAGTTGACATTCCCTACACAACACTTAATATATGTATAAATGAATCAGACAATATTAAGTGAATTGCCAAATAAGTTATATGCACACTTTATAGCTGGCTGCTTAGAAGAATTGCGTGAACTCGCCAATTTTAATCTCAATCTGAATTTTACTTTGCGATTTGAGGCAAAAACAGCTTACCGCAAAGACATATGTATGTCATAGTTTTCAAGCAAATTAGAATACATTATTTGGCATTTAAGTATTTTCGTGACGCTTATACTTGTTTTAATGTCTTACTTTCGTTTTCGATTTTTTAAGTTTAGTTTTTATATATGTATGTATATAATTGTTTTTTTTTTTTGTTTTTTTGTTTTTTTTTTTATATTTCAAAATCTAATTTAACATTGTTTTTTGTTCTATAAAATAGTTTTTGTTTTTCTTTACTTAATTTTTGCACTTGGTTCATTTGCTTTAAAGTATAGAAATAGTGAATAGCATGTATGCATGTACTATGATAAAAGCATAAGATATATAAGATTTAGTAAAATAGCACATTTGAAAGAATACAATTCTTGTTAAAATAGTGGTAGTGTAGATAATAAAATGTAAGAAGAACATAACTATATAATTGGCATAACGAGCGAGGGTGTTTGGTCTCAGCATGTGTGTGTGTATGTATGTTTTGTATAAGTGTACTAAGCGTGAGTGGCTCAGCTAATTTTTTTTAATATTTTCTTATATTCAGAGGCTTTTTTAAGCACTTTTCATATGTGTTTCTTTGAAGTTTATTTCATAAATTGTATTATAAATACATATGCATGCATTTATCGTATGGTAGTCTGTACGTTTTGAGCAGTCCGTTCGTTGTTTGTCCTTTATTGTTTTATATTTCTTAAGTAACTAGATTTTGCTGCAGTAATAGTACATACATTGATTTATTTGGGCGGGTAAGTTTTTTTTTTTTTTTCTTTTAATTTGGTGTTAATTCTACTATACTAATAATAGTAACGACACAACAACATTATTCAAGTGCACTGAAGGTGTATGCAGTAGTTATAAAGCGCAATCATACTAAATTCTCTTCTCTTCTAATATATGCGCTAGCTATTAGCTGTGAAGAAAAATTAAAATCAAAATATAAAAAAAAAAAAAATTTGGTGCAATTTTACTCAAGTCAGTTTCCCATTACAATTTGGCTTAAAGCTCTTTGTTTTTTGTTTTTTAAGAAAATACATACCAGTCTATATATTTTTATGGCCAATTTTTTATCATTGTTACTTTTTAATGCTTTTACTATACTTAATTTTGTACGCCTAATCATTATTTATTGCATCATGCAACCAATATTATTTGCACACATAACTGTTAGTGAACATTGTTTGTGTCATTTACCGTATGTGCATTACTAACGTAGCTCGTTTTTTTAGCAACTAGTTTTTAGATTATGTTTTGTGCTATTTTACCAGCACAATGTTTAGACCAATTATTATTGTTTTACAATGCTTATTAATATTTATTACTACTGCACACACAACCTCAACTTTTACTTGAATGTGCATACATACATACTATTGTTAGTCTGATCTTATGCAGAAAAAAATTAAGTAATATTTAGGTAAACAATACCATTACTAACCATAATTGCACTAATGTACATATAATCGTTTATGTTTAGGTAAAAGTTTGTAAGTTCGTTATGATTTTTCGTTTTCATTACTGCTCTTTTTCATAATTCCATTACAATATCTTTTTTTTGTTTTTGTAAATATTATAAAATTTTTAGATCACCACAGTGGATAGTTTCAAACGAACTCGATGCGAAATGTACTGTGTTCCAATTATTTTCTTAGTGAAACTTGCTTCATTTCCGCATAGTCGTTGCACAAGCGCTCTACCATGGACTTTGACAGTGTTGCTGTTTTTCTTCGATTTTACTTTCACTACTACATATTTCAGTTTACAGGTGTTTGGGTTTGTGTTTGTTTTATATTTTTCTTATATGACTATTTGTTTTTATTATTTTAAGAATACCTTTGTGCAGCGTCAATGTAGATATATGCACATTTGGGTGCATGGTTTTTGAGTATGTTTATATGTATGTATGTATGTACGTTGATATAATTAGTTTTAGAAGTTTTAAGTTTATACATGGGCGGTACCTCAACCTTTGGCGTGAAGCGTCATTGGACGCATCAAAAGTTTATCAATTTGCTGCAGTGTATTTGCATGTCTTTGAGCGATTTTTATTATTTTTTATAATATATATAGTATATCTGCATATGTATAAGTTCATATATGTAAGTGGCTGCTTATGCCACACACACATATATACGCATGTACATTTTTCTCTTTATATGTGTTTGTGTGCCAGCACAATTTCATTTATGTTGTTGTTGGCGCAATTTCAACAGCATTACTAGTCGATGATGTCTTAGCCACGGCAGTGGCATTGCAACCCACATCAGCGATGGTGTCTAGAGATATGGAACTGCTTGTGCGTTTCGCATCGCTAATTGTAGCGGCAACTTGAACGTTTTCACTGCCTGCATTCTCATTGATGTGCGCCGCTGCAATTGTGCTGGAGTCATCATCATCAGTTTTGTTTCTGAAAACAGCGAATGCAAATAGTTTATGTTAGACACCTTTGAAAACCAGCCGAGGACAAAGCAGTAGTTCCAATTATCTTTCTCAAATTAATTTTAGTTCTAGCGACAGACAAAAAATACATAGTAAAGTACTAATTATAACCATAGCAATTTTTAAATGCAGCGGTAGGCCACATTTTTTCTTTAGCTTTTTTTGGAATTTCTTCATTTTATATTCAATGGCTGCACGATATCCCTGAGCTCCTAAAGCTTAATTTATGAAGTAATTAAGAGCTTAATATTTGCATTTATGTACATACATACATATGTATGTTATTAAAATCTTAAAATATATAAAACACAATTAGAAACCAAAAATAAAACATAAAAAGAAATTTAAAAAATTAAAGTAAATAATAAAATTTAACAGAAATAGTTATATATAAAAGAAACAATAATAAACAAGAAATAAAAAAAATAAAAAAAAGTTGATATAAAATAATTAAAAAGTTAAAAACAAAAACTGAAAAGTATTAATTTAAATTGAAAGCAAAAAAAATTAATTAAAAAGATATAAAAAAAAATGTTTTAACTAATACTAAACTATAAAAAGAAAAAATCAATAAATAGAATATAAATACATACATATGTATATTAAAAAATTAATTAATGAAAAAAAGTATTAAATATATATAAAAATTAAAAAAAAAATTAAAAAGGAAGACTAAAAAAATCAAAAATTAAATTAAATATAAAAATAATTTCAAAAGTAATAATACTAAAAAAATTACATTAAAAACAAATTTAATAAAAAATTAAAAAAGAAATTAAAAAATTTTGAAAAAACATTAAATATTAATATCCCTAAAATATATTTATACAAAAGCAATTATAACAGAGTAAAAAATAATATAAAAAATGTAAATAAAGTAATAAAAAATTAAGTATGTATGCCACAAATTAAAAAAAAAATTAAAGCAAAAACAAATATTAAACAAAAATAAAATTTAGAGAGAAAACCAAATATTAGCTATTATAAAAAATATTTTTTCAAAGAAAAATAAATATAATAAACTCAAAGTAAAACCACGTAAATGAAATTAAACAAAGAAAAATAATAGAGAATAGCTAGCTTTAACTTTCCAACATATAATCCTAAAAACCAAATGGCATCACTATATATACAACAGCCCAAATTATTAACACAAAAAAAGAAGAATAAAAATTTAAGAAAAAGTTCTTATCTAGCGTTAATTATTTATAATTAAAATTTAATATGAACTTTAGCTTTAAATATTAGAATATACAATTATTTCTTTTTCAGTAACGAGGATTTCCCTTTCCCTCTATGTTGATGTTATTTAAAATTTCAAAAATTGCCGCCAAACAGATTTCTAAAGCGTTTTAAACATAAAAATACACACTTAAAACTTTTTTGAATTCCCATAGCATACAATTTTTGCCATATAGTTAAACTAAAATAGTTATTTGGAACTACGCTTTACCTCTGCGATAGATAAGCGCCTAAATACACTCAATGATCTAATCTTGTAAGGCAACGAGTGCATGTGTTATTGAATATACTTGTATAGTTGGAGTTGGCACAGGCATTGTTGCGTTCAATGATAGAGCATTCGAAGAAAGTGAAATAAGGAGACGAAAGAAGCGCTTACAATTTATGTGTGTTATCATTTGCGTGAACTTCTTGGCTGCTCGGGCCGTTGGTGAAACGGAGCTCATTGGACTTCTGATCGCTGTCATCACTTTCATCATCGTGCGCATCCACTGCACTGCCGCCCAGCGGTTTTGTCCACATACCCTCATCATCCTCATAGTCATCCTCAGAATCCTGCATCACCGACTGTAGTGTACGCACCAACGAAGTGGCCAAAGCCTTCTCATTCGACACATCCAAATCATCTGCGACGTCGGTGCCATCCGCAAATTCACCAATCTCTTGCGTTACCAGCGTTATACTCTTCTCAACATTTGCATTATTATCATAACCAGTTTCGGCCTTGCTACTGGTGACAACTGGCGCGATGGTACGGCTGATGTCACTCAAAATTGCACCGTTATCGGTGGTGTTTCGTTGCGCTTGGTTGCCAACAGTAGCAGCGCTACTGCCATCACCGTTATTGCTGTTCTCTTTACCCGCAGTAGTTTCAGGCGTTGTAGATGCCGCACTCACTAAACTCTCGCCCAAATCGTTGGCGAACGAACTGAAATGCGAATCGAAATCAGCAAAATTATCCGAATTGAAATCAGCTGTCCACGGTGTTGCATTGCTATTCGCAGTTAGATCGCTGAACGGATCCATATCATCCCATGGATTGTTGGTTACGCCGAACGCTTGTAGAGCTGATGTGGAAACAGCATTTTTGCCGAAGAGAGAGGAGCCGGTTCCGCCACCGCCACTGCCAGCACCGCCAGCGTTGTTTTCATCGTCCTCGTCATCGTCGTCGTCAATATTGCGACCGAACTGAAACAAATTAAGGTCGTTTTCGGCGTTATCATCGTTTTCGAGCAGATTATTGCGATAGATGTCATGTTCAAGCGCAAAAACTATGTCCTGTCGATTTGGTGATGGTGGTTGGCATACATTTTCGCATTGCGTTCAGGACACAACAAATAGACAAAGATAGCAGATAGTGAAATGATAGTGAGATGTATACAAAGGACTACATACATACATAAATAGAACTACAGTGATTGCGAATGGTATGAAATACTTTTTCTCCTACTCGTCACCCTTGCGTGCGAGTTTTGAGAATAAGTAGCTTTTTAAATGGTAACAAGCAGACTTTTTCGTAAGTATTTAAATGTGTTTATTATCTATTTGCAAAGCGTGTGGTAAAAAGTGTTTAGGGTGATATTACAAAATGAAATGAAAATGAAACGAAATGTTAATAAGTGTTATCTGTGCCTGTGCATAATTACAAAACTAAATTCATTAAAAATATTACAAATTTACAAAAATTGAATGCATTGCATACATGGCATGTGGCAAATAGTAATACCCACACATGTGATTTGTGTTACGTTACTCTCCAAGATAATTTAAATTTATTTGTGAATTAGGCAGCACTGTTCAGAAATGCATATAAAGCACTAGTTTGCGACATACATAACTATGCAATGCAGTTACAAAATTATTTTTATACAAGTTTAATTACTTATTTTGTTTTTTTTTTTCAGTTACATTAAAAAATTATCTTTTGTGGTGTTTGTCTACATGACATTTGCATCAATTAGATAAAACTTACGTTTGAACCGGAATCATTGAAGCCAAGATTGCTGCTAAAAATTGAATTTTACAAATTATTAAATTGGTAGTGATAATATAGGATATTATTCGCAGCTAACTTACATCATATTCGATGACATAATGTAATCCCAAGTGCTGTTATCAAAATCTTTTGATAAATGTGGACTGTAGTCGCCCGCCTCATGGGCATTACAATTCGCTAACATTTTATTTTGTGTGGCTAAGGCCTTTGTTAGATCACCATCGGTTGGATTTATTATTGATTGCCACAATTTTAACTCAAACTCATCACTTAAATTACTCTCAATTAAGGCACCGATATGTTCAGATTCTGATATACTATTCGTAATATGTTTGAATATTTTTATTAAATGTCCCATATAACCGAGACGACGACCTTTTTCGGCTGACCTATTTAGTAAATAAAGCAAAATTAATACCAACTAGAAGTTTTGCGAAACAAAAGCAAGAAATTTACTTACTCCATCTCTGTGTTGTATTTCCAACAGTCAATTAATTTAGAAATCAGCTTACACTTTTCAATTACCTAAAATGCAAACATATTTTTCATTTAATACTTTTTCCGAAACTTCTTCAAAATGAATCAAAATTAATGAAAATTAATACGTACGTGTATTTGCAATGCGGACGGAACACTGTCGGTTTGCGCTTTGGTTTTGTTCTGCTCGTTAATCTCATCTTCCTTACGTTTCTCATCAACATCTGAAGTAGTTGGCGCTTCTGCGTTTTCTGTCACCTTTTCTACAGTACCTTCATCTGTTTCCATGGCGTTAGCATTTGTAGCGGTTTCATTACTTTCGGATTTTTCTTCCGTTGCTATTTCGCCTTTGCCTTCGCCAATTTGTTCATCCGTTTTCATTTCGACGTCTTCCTTTTCGACGGATGATTTTTCTTCTTTTTCAACATTTTTGTTTGCCTCATTAACTTCGAAATTTTCATCTTTGCTATTATCAGACTTGAAAATGAAATCGAAAAACGATGTATTTTCCACATTGTTTCCCGTTTTATTGAAAGAGCCATCATTCACAATTGTACTGCCTTGCATTGAATTATTGTTATTTGATAGTTTTGTATAAAATACTAATTGAAGACACTTTTCAACTTCGCTATGCAAAAAATTATTCCAACAATATTGCTTGAAGAGGATTAATAAGGTTTCAAAGAAATCCGTTTCACAGACACTATGACAAACAAAATGTGAGTAGTATAAGTATGTCTTTAGTATAATAAGTTATTATGCTTACGCTTTTGAAATTGTTTCGTTTTTAGTCTGCAATAATACTGTAAAAATACGGCAGATTTGCAAACGAGTCATGCCAAACGGCTGTGATAACTTGGCTGCTGTAGTCACTAATTCTGGTTTCTAAAAGAAAAAAATAATAAATAAATTTAATGATATTTATATGTACGTATGTATATATTTATGTACTTACATTAGGCGGGTTTCTAAGTAACTCATTGAAATCTTTAAGACGCGGTGCAATGACACTAATCACAGTAAAGAGTATTTGTTCACGAATCTCTTTTTCACGATTTTGTATAAATTTCATACGATCGGAATTAGGTTCATCACTGTAAAGGCAAAACATCAATAAGAATTCGTTTTTTTATGTTACTTCTACTACTATTAGAACTTACGTAAAAACAACTGGTTTTAAAAGCATAAGTACAACCGATATTCCTGATACGACTGCGCTTTCTTGCGCGTTTGGTTCTAAAATCACATTCAACAAGGCTTCAACATTGCGCTCACTTTCGATACATTTCAAGATTGGATTTGAACCGTCGAATGTGGGCTCAAACGTGTCATTCTCCTGCTCCGTATAACGCATAGAACGACCTTGTTGTATTAAATCACAGAGGAATTCCGCCACATTTGCATGCTTGTCGGTTTCTTGAGGATTGCCAATTAATTCAATCAGTCTCTCTACGAGTTTATCTTCAGTGAGCCACTAAAATATAAATTGTTAGTAAAATTATGTATGTATACAGTTATTACAACTGATTCTACAACTTACTTCATATAAATTCCGTTTCATTTGTCCTTCTACCTCTCGCATCATTTGCATTATCAAATCGGGTATAACAGGTGTGGAAAAATGCTTACAAATTAAATCCAAAAAATTATTTTGCGACTTAATGTATTCCAAGAGTTTTAGGCACATTTGTTGATTCAAAAACCAATCTTGTTCAGCCTTTTTTGTGAAGAGCATACTAAACGTTTTGCTAAAAAATGACGATAGCAAAGGATTTAACGGTGGTTCATTTTCCAGATATGAATATAGGGTTTCTAATATATGTTCATCAGACAAAAGCTTTTCATCTAAGGACGGCAAACCGCTAGAATTTAAAAAATAAACAAAACTCAATATAAGTATAAAAAAAAATTGGCAAAGTTATTTTTTGATACTTACAGTGTTAAAATCTCACAAGCCATATGCGCATGGCGATATCTTTGGGCCAAGGGTAGATCCTCAGAAGGTTCTGTCGTAATGAGTTCAACAAGGCGTCTGATTACATCAGTGCGAGTGAAACTATAATCAATTTATTTGGCTTAATTATAAATGTCCACACAAGAATTAAAATTAACTTACTAAATAACAATAGACTTTTTTTGTGATCGACACTCCAGTAGGATATCATCATCGTCCAGAAATTCCTCAACAGTAGCATTCTGCAAAAGTTATATACGAAAGGTATACAGAATTACATATTTATATTTAAGTAGTTGATGTCGCGAAACTGAAGCATGATTTTAGTACAGGTAATGAAGTTATATTTGTTGCAATGATTATACACTCTTCAGTATGCAACAGCACGGAAACATAATATCTTTAACTCTCTTCTAAGTCCATAAAACCACACATTATACATAGCATATATACGTATATACACTTACCTCTTTCTCCAATAGCGCCTCTATATTCTGTGACGGTGTGTAGCTTTTGTCCCAAAACATTTTTATTCACCTTTATGCACGTACTTTAAATTTTCTACGTCGTTTGTTAAATTGTTGATACTCCAACTCTATTTTTTTGTTTCTTACAAAATGATTCTGTTCTATTCTGTTTTAGTAATTCTTATTGTTTCACACGTCTGGCACAATTCTAAAAGATATTTATACTTCAATTATAAAATATATGTATATAAATATAATAACATATTAAAGGCGTTTTATTTCTAAAATTTGTGCTTCGACTTTTCACCTGCCCTGATCTTCGGTATTTCTTTTACATATGTACATATGATGCATCATCACTCGCGTATTTATTTAAGTTCCCATTATTTTGAAATTCACTCTGCTTAAATTTTTTATCAGTTTCCTAGTAGGTTGTTAAATAAAAATAGAAGTTTTCAATGATTTATATTGCGATTTATTTGTCCGTTCAACCGATGAAAATTTTTCCACTTTTCATTTGACAGCTCAGGTTAAAAGCAAAAAAAAAAAGAAGGAATGACAACAGCGCTATAAATCCCGTTCTCCTTCATACACATTAAAACGCTTTTCTCTATTAGTTCAGCTATAAAATAAGCGAAATTTAGTGACGTATAAATAGGCTTACTTGTTGCTTATATTTATATTGTATGTCAGCCACCGGGTTTCATATTTTCCGCGTTTATTTACTAAATTATACAAAACTGCAAATACCTATGAAAAAAAAAAACACAATATAATAACACAGCTAACCGCACATAACACATTAAATTGATAAACTTGAATTTTTAACCCAAAGTACCAGCAACCACGTATTTATCACTGGCCAAATACACATCTCTAGTTGATTCCATTATGCCAACACAATGTTCGAATATTTTAACTTCAACAAAAATGTCTGCTCTTTTAACTAAACAATTAACAAATATGCATTATTCTTATCCCTGATGATAAGTAATTAATCCAGGTTTTAATTAAGAGCGAAAAACTGCTACACATTTATTTCTGTAAGGTCATGTCCACGCGACATACTATGGAAGTATCCTCACAGATTCGACGATCATTAACTCAGTAACTCACCCAACAGTTTGGTCAACGATGTTAATTATGACTTTCGAGTGTTTGCCTAATGTTCTTTTTAGAGTTTTTAACTATTTTATTTCGGCTTCATTAGGAAATTTGCAACTAAATGTCGCCACGGCGAATATTTCGTTTCTCTGCAAAGTTTTCACGTTTGACAGTTCTCTATTTCATCTCTTCCTACATTCCCATTCGCTATGGCATTTTTGTGTCCTTTCCACACACTTTGAAAAGAACTGTCAATTTCCTATAAAATTGCGATTGCAGTGATTCGATTTTATCTTTTTAATGGTATACAAATTTTACAAATGAATACAACTTAGCTTATTATCATTTATATTATTTTGACAATTTGTGTATATTTTAAAATTTTTTAGTTAATTATACTTTGAGTTTATTCAAAGAGAAATATATAGAAAATATTGAAATTGTGTATCTCGATTATTATCGATATATTTTGAACTTAGCTAATAAACTAGTAGGGTTGTTTGATGGTCAAGTTCAGAGTTTTTCTATTTTTAACGATATCATAATAAATCACTGGGCACTTAAAACTATGTGCATAAACGATGTGCAAAATATAGATGTTGGCTATTTAATAAGGGTTTGCCGTGGGTGAAACAGATTATTATATAAGCAAAGAAAATATGTATAAAGTGACCAGTGAAATCTATGGTGAAACTAACTATAACTCAATCAAAGGTGATAATGGAAGGGTACTGTCCAAGTTCAAATTCAAATATCCACAAGATGAGAATATAGTAGCCCAAAACGGTATGATTGTTGATAAAGACGGTGACCTAATAGTGCAAAGAAAAAGAGGATCGACACTAGATGGTGTGATTGCCATTGAACACTCCGAAGCCACAGAATTACGATTGGTAGGGCTGCAAGTCTGGAGAGGTGCGCTGCTATTAGCTGACTATATCTTTCACAAACGTACCGAATTTTGTGATAAATTTATTTTGGAATTGGGTGCAGGCGTTGGGTTGACAAGTATTGCTGCAGCTCTCTATACGCAACAGGTCGTATGTACGGACGTAAATGTCGGTGGGATATTAGACTTAATACGTGAAAATGTAAAACATAACTCCAAATTGCTTCAAAATCGTAATAAAATTGATGTATTGGAGCTAGATTTTCTAAAGCCTGTTGAAGAGTATGCTCCTGATCTCTTAAAAGCTATTGATAATTGTGATATTGTAGTGGCAGCTGATGTGATCTATGATGATGACTTAACTAATGCATTTATACGTGTTATAGATGTGCTTTTTGAACGTGGAAGATTATCTGGTAAAAATAAAACGGTTTTAATAGCATTAGAGAAACGTTACGTTTTCACACTTTCGGATTTGGATACAACAGCACCAATGTTTGAATATTTTTTAAAACAAACTGTCCATAAACCATGGCTATTTGAGTATATCGACACAAACAGCTTTCCACAATATTTTGAATATGATCGCTCCAGACATTTAGTTTTGTTAAAAGTAACTTATGACAAATAAAGTTTATTTATAAAATTAAGTATTTATTAGATTTACTTAATATAAAAAGTCATTGTGAAACAGCAAACCAGACAATTATAAATATTTATAAAACTGTGCACAAAAGTACTAAAAGAAAATCCTTAATAATTTGATTGTAATTAAAGAAGTATAACCCTTAATTACAAATCCTGCATTGCGAGAATAATATTCTCAAGAGCTGTACGGGCATCAGTAGCAGGAAACTTTTCAAGCACTCCTATTGCTGCGGTAGTATGTTTACGTTGCAATTCTTTGGTCTTTTCCAAGCCGGGTCCACCGAGAATTGCTTTGTGAATTTTCACGTAGTCAATTTTTTCTACAGAGACTTTACCCTTTTCAATTTCATCGTATAATGAAGGATCGTATTCTAGATGATAGAGAACCGGCGCACTTACCAAACTAAACGTGGTATCTGTAAATCAAATGTGTATGTAACATGAAGTGAGCAATATATTGTGAAAATACTTATTTACCTAAAGGGAGTGTAGTGATTTGAAATGGCTCGGCATCCAAGCAAGCTTGCCATGCCAATGACAAATGTTTACCAAAAAGATATGCTTGCCGTTGCATATCCTCATCTTGCCCTGCTAATTTTAACGCGCCTTGACACGCTTTCCCTAGCAGAGATCCTGCATTTAAAATATTGCGACATTCCCATTCCTTTTCAGGATTACCCATGGCTTTCAAAACATTCATAGGTATCATCACGTCGTTGACATCAAAATCGATGCTTTCTGTTGTTGCTGTACCGTTCGTTTCAGGAGGTTCAGATCCAGGTTTTGTAGGTAGTGGATTATTTTGTTCATCACGGTCGCCAATAAATTGCGATTCAGAAAAATCGCGAACAGCTGATGAAATTAATTCGACGACTTCTTGATTACGTAGATTAGCTAATTCAGCGCTGGAGTGACCAAGTAGGTAATCACCAGTTAATAATCCAATTTTGTTTCCAAAAGCCATATCCTCATAAGAAGCTGTATCCTTTCCAGCCTCGGATGTTGGTTGTAGATTCACTATACTCTGCAATTTTAAGGATTCTAGAAGCACAAATTATAACATTACAAAATAAACATACATACATTGTGTACCAAATGAGATATTCTAATCATTTCGGTAACTTCTGCCAATGCACGTTGAGAGTGCAATACACCGGCGCTTTTATCTTGTTCCATATCCGGCACTGAGGATGCATGTCCAGCGGCTTTTGAAATCAGCAATACAATTAGACCCCAGGCTTGCATTGTATTTTTGCCATTATAAAGCAAATGTCTACAAATTAACAGATTAATATTATTTTTTTTAAATCTAGCAATATAAATTATCTTATTACTTTGCCGTTTTGAGTAAAGGATGATTGCTTCCGACTAATTTTCGTAGATGCAAAGCGACATTAGCAATCTCATCACTAAGTAGCCACCGTAGACTGAGGAATGAAGTGGGATAGCCAACAATCCGTTCTGCCTCACTGACAGCGCGATTCCAGTCGTGCTTCGGAGGTGTTGGCTTTGCTGCTGACGTTGACGTCAGCTTGCGAGCAGTTGGTTGTTGTGCAAAAGTGAAAGTTGCTGCAGGTGCAAAAGGCCATAAGCGCGTATGATATTTACCTAATGTAGCCCATTGCCTATTAGTTTCTGTTACTATTTGCTTCCACATTGCGTACTGTATTTATAATTTATGTTATGTTTTCCAAAAAAACGTATTAGATTATAGTAGAATATTGCACTACAAAATACAACACCACCTGTACTGAATGGATCAACGTCTGATCATAAGCTTTACTCGTTGAGAAATGAAACTCAAGTCGTCGTTGTATTTAATTTAGTGGAAAGCTCACGCGCAGGTAAGCTGTAGTATGTTTCTGTTTGTTTACTATTTACTTGCTTCTCTCTTCTCCACTTATTCTCTCTCTAAATGATTACACAAATTCGAGTTACATAGCTTTTGCACATTCTTCAACAGCAAAACCGGTTTGGTGGAATTTATAATACATATATAAAAAAAAACATAACAAACAGATATCAGCTGATCGATGGATTGCCATTAGTCTAAAATTTATTTCAAAGTTTTTGAGGGCTATAATTTTTAAAAATATGTGTAAGTATATGTCACACACAACATTGTTAGATTTGCGTGACAGTTCGCACTGAAACAATAAAGCACAGAAAACAAAGGTGTGGCGGTGTGCCACAATGAACGCTTGACTTGTGTTTCTCTCTAATTAAAGTGGAGAAGTGGGGTTGCTTGGCAAATCGTAAAAAGTTGAGAGTTGCTCAGTTCTGTGAAATTAGTTTTCCAAAAATAAATAAAGCGGGAAAAATGCATATAATTCTTGTTATAAAGAAGCGGCGTTGTATGGGTTAAAAGAGTACAAACTACAAAAGAGACTGAAACCTTGTTCTTAACATTGTCCAATAAGCATTCTGCCAACTGTTAACTGTGTACTGTTATCGAACTTTGCCGTCAAAACAAATGTCTGAGGCAAAGCGAAGCGAAAGTTCTATGTGAATTGGCCATTTTTGCGACATTACATTCATATGTACATACATACATATGTATGTCGTAAAGGAATAATTTATGTTATAGGTATAACCAAGTTTTGTGATGAGAATATAATGTTATGTTAGAGCTCCGTGTGTTTTTATTGAAAATTCAACTTGATATTGACACTACGAAGGACTACATTACAAAATAAATATGTAAAATTTTTACGTTATAATGCATTTGTAAAATTTGAGATAAAAAAAATGTATGTAAATTCATTTCTGACAAATTAATGACGCAATTAGAATTATTGAGTTCTATCCCCATCAAAAAACATACATTTGTACATATTTGAATATATTTTACTGTTATACTAAATATCATACAAAAGTGGTTCTCAGCCAAATTGGGAAAGCATTATGTCATTCCCATCAATTTTAACAATAAATAATTGATAATTATTTAATAAATATCGGGTTTTATATCAGTAAGGTTCTTAAGTTTAGTAAGATTACTTTGGAGAGAGTTCACCGAACTTAATACTGGCATAATATGTACATATGTATGTATGTATGTTCTAGCAAGCAGAAATGCGCCAGACATTTAACCATTTACCTGCAAAATCTGATATTAATGTCTGTAATGTTGTTCGCGTGTAGACTATAATTAAAAACTATAGATTGCAGACGAATTTTAATCACATGTACCTGGTTAATAGCTCCTTATAAATTATTGATGGTCACATTTTGCCTACGGCTAAATTATGATAACAGTTCTTGAAATAACGTAACCTTCAACTCAAATTTTCATCATAAATATAGCAATAGAAATCATATAATCATATAAAAGATTATGTCCTATTAACTACTATCTTAAATAGATAGCTTATTTATAATATGCATTAAAAAGAATAATTTCTGGAATTTTTTTATATTTACTATAGAAATAATACATATGTAGATATGACTGATTTAAGAAAATAATGAGGTATTTTTCAAAGCTATTTTTGAACTTTTTTTAATTTACTAAATAATGTAGCTAGGCCATTACCAATTTTATGTGTTTAAAAGTTCTTAACACGATAATACACACACATGTACATATGTAATTATAACCGTGACCAATAAGTTTTATCTTAACAGAATTCGAATCGCATTGTATGTCAATATATTAAAGTCAAACCACTGCTTTTTTAATGAATATATGTATAACTTACAATAGGTAAAAGAGATCAAAAATTCAGTTCTTTATAGTTATATGTATATACATACATACATACATATGTTCAAAGTATTAGGATTTCACTCTATCAATATACATTCTGCTCAGCAGGCCCTCTTGAAGAGACAGAAACTTGTTACTCGTGAGTACCTGTAGTGATAGCGTTGCCGCCACAACACAATTTTTCCTACCAAATCGATATGTAAATACCTTATCAAACTCCTTTAATTACTACATCAGAACAACTTACTTTAAATTAGTTTTACCTGACCTTAAATTGGTATGAAGAAGCTGTTCCGATCTATTTTTCAGGTACATTTGTGCAAAATAAAATAAGAATATTATAACGTTTTCGAACACAGACACCTATTCCAATTAATGGAAAAAAAATGAACCGAGCTTGTTTCAATAGAATTAAAGTGGCATTACCACTTACTACATGAATGTGCTATTATCACAAATAAATTGTTTGCTCGTAATAAGACGGCGATAATGACGAAAAATCTAAAATCTACCTGATTTCTCTCAGCTTTCAAATGTGCGATTTTGCGAGCTCCCATACAAAAGCGAAATAGCGCTCGATGGTAAAGTGTTAGCAATGTATGATGCAATATGTGAGAATTATCAATCACTAAAGCGTTCACAACCCTCGTATGTGCAATGAAGAGCACTGCGGACATAAGAGCGTCTTTATAAACATTATATAAGGGGCATACAAACATCCAATGTATTTCATTCGTATTTAAAGCTTCGCGCGGCAGACATATGTGGGCATTCAGCAATTTTATATTGAAGAAACCATAACGAAATTAAATTTCTTTGAAAATGTGTGGCATATTTGCAATATTTTCAAAAAATGGCGAGCCCATAGCACCAAGAGTCTTCCATGGTAGTATGCATACTCTGCGGGAAATTGGTTATCGTCAAAGTGGTAAACAACGGCATCGAGGTCCAGATGACACGGGCGTAAAGGTGCTGCCGGATCATGGTGTAGTATTGATACATGAGCGTCTATCGGTTATTTGCGTAAAATCAGGGCATCAGCCTTTGGTTTCGGAAAACGGTGATGTGTTGTTAGTGGCAAACGGTGAAATTTACAACTACCTTGAACAGTCGGCGGAAATCGCAAAGAAGCGTGGACATTACAAACCCAAAAGTGATTGCAATGTCATTGTTGAGCTTTACGAAGAGTATGGCGAGCAACTGTTTGATTATATCACTGGTATGTTTGCCTTTGTGCTCTATGATAAACGCACGAAGAATATTTTGATTGCTCGTGATCCTTTTGGGATAATACCGTTATATATTGGTGAAGATTCAGATGGCAATGTATGGGTTTCTTCAGAAATGAAGTGCCTCGTTGAATTTTGTCCCAATTTGGAGCTTTTTAAGCCCGGCGAGCTACGAGTAGGACCGGCTAATAATTTACAGCGTAAGAAATATTTCAAAGAGGAGTGGATTGAACATATACCCACCCAACAGGTGGATTTGACAATTTTGCGCTCCAAATTAGAAACAGCTGTACGTTCCCATCTGCAGTGTGATGTTCCCTTTGGTGCGCTGCTCTCAGGCGGTGTCGATTCTAGTCTAATAGCTTCAATTGCGACAAAATTGCGCCGTGAAAGTGTTCCTACATTCCGATTAAAAACGTTTTCAGTGGGCCTGCGGAATGCACCTGATTTCAAAGCGGCGAAACTAGTTTCTGACTATATAAACAGTGATCACACCGAAATAGTTTTTGAAATAGACGATGCTTTGGATGGCATACGTGATATTATCTACCACTTGGAAACATACGATGTAACAACGGTACGTTGTAGTCTGCCAATGTTGTTATTGGCTCGTTATATTAAAAGCACTGGTATTAAGATGATTTTGTCTGGCGAAGGTGCAGATGAAATATTTGGTGGTTACTTATACTTTTTCAAAGCGCCAAGTCCAGTAGAGTTTCACAAAGAATTAGTAAAGCGAGTCGAATTAATTAATGTATCAGATTGCCTGCGAGCCAATAAAGTCACAATGGCCAAAGGTCTGGAGTTGCGGGTGCCTTTCCTGGACACAGCCTTTGTTAATTATGTGATGTCAGTCAGACCGGAAGATAAGATACCTGGTAATCTTAACTGCTTAGATAATATGCAAAAATATCGTATTGAAAAGCACATCCTACGCGCTGCATTTGCCAATAATTACCTACCTGACGAAGTACTGTGGCGGCAAAAAGAACAATTTTCTGATGGTGTCGGCTACGACTGGATTGATAGCATACGTCGCGTGGCGACCTCACATATAAGTGATGAACAGTTTGCTACAGCTGCCCTACGTTTCCCTATTAACACACCAACTACTAAGGAAGCCTATTATTATCGCACAATTTTCGAAGAGCTGTTCCCTGGTACAGCAGCAGCACAAACTGTGACACGTTGGGTGCCACGTTTGGATTGGGGATGTCCCGAAGACCCATCTGGCCGTGCTCAAGCTGTTCATCAAGTGCATCAGTGAGTGTGAGTGAAGAGGCTTGAAGACTGATTGTTATCTGTAGTCGTCTCGACGACTGCAAAACTTTTTAGTTGTTTTGAATAATATTCATTCTTTATTATGTATATTTACAACAAAAAAATACATAAATATATACATCCAGATGTATGTATATAAGGTTTATTTGAACTTATGCTTAAGTACCCACTAAGTAATTTTTGACTATATATAAAAAGTAATACCACTTAATAACAGGCAAATAAAATAGAAATTTAAAATGATTAAGCGTTTAAGTATAGGTCTTAAAAAATAAGAAGATAAGGAATATTTTCTGGCTTATTAAGTGGAAATATGTTCATATACACAGAACGTTCGAGTTTAATGACTCTTGCTAAAAGTAAAAGTAGGAAAAAACAAAACGATTCGTGAAGCATGTTTTGGAATTTTGCCTAATGTCCAGTTTTCCGTGTGCAGTGCTGCATTATTATCGGGGATTCACGCCTATGCATATATTAAGGTAAGATAAAAAACAATTTTATAAAGAGCGGTATATTCTTCCAGAAATTAGAAAAGAAAAGAAAGTTCCTGTGTTCTTGCTATATTCAAGATTCGCTCTTTCTAAAGATTTGAATACACATAAATACATACATATGTATGTGTATACACATATATATGTATGTATGTATATTACTTGCCTTTCTATAGAATAATATTTCAATTTAATTCAATTTAATCTTTTATGATTGCACATTGAGTGTTCATATTATATTATCTTCCTCATGACATTTTTTTCACTTCTTTTTTTTTAATTACTTAAAAATTAATTTAACTATAACTATTACTATTTAACTGAATGTCGTACTTATTTCTGATGATTAGGCTGTGCATGGTTATGTTATTGTTGCGACATAAAGCATGTCCCAAACGTTTTAAATAATGCTGCAGTTGTTGGCATTCAGCGGAGCAGGTTCGTCGGTTACAAGAATAGTTATCAATATTAAATTTTAGAATAGCATCTCCGGATTTCGGGGTTAAAATGGGTATGTAAGGATAGAGGAGGTCCTCCAGATCAAGAATATATTTACATATAGTTGCCGCTGACTTATGGTTTTTGAGATATTTGCATTTAAAGTTGAAAAATTCAACTATTTAAAATGCGTGTTTTTCCCACTTATAATGAATTTTATGGTTATATTTTTAACTTTTATATCCACTAACACTACACTAATTCGTTTCTAATCATTTATTTTATATTAAATAGTGCAAAAATAACTTTTATTCAACATTTAACTTTTGTTCATGTATTTTTGTTCGAACAATAACAAAAGAGTTCTGTTCTAATAATACCATGTTCAGAACGTCACTTAATCACACGATTTCGGCTGTTGAGTGGTTTATCCCACTAATCTTATAAATTTTTCAAGATTTCGCCATACAAAAATGACAGTTCCAAATCACTTCATTGAAATGATTTGAAACTGATCCACGCAAAATCTTTCTGTGCGACTCTAATTTTGCGCCATCTACTTGTCAGGATTGGAAATCTGTTATATTATCACAGCTGATTTAGACACTAAAAAGGGAAAAAATTTAAACAAACACATTTTTTTTAAAGCAATGAACCTAATTTCACCTAAAAATCGCCGTAACAAATAAAAAAATGTATCCACTGTTTCTATTATATGGAAAATATTAAAAAAAAAGACGGCTTTTATTTCAAAATACTATATGACAATCTTTTTATTTGATAAATATCAAGCGATGTGAATTCTTGCATGACAATAACAGCTGTTTTTTAATCTTTCTAACGGCAGTGAGAACACTGTTGGGTTATGAAATTTTTAAATGTAATCTAATCTTTTAAATTTTCGGTCTGAACATGGTATAACTAATAATCAGTGCTACTTTACGTTCATATTTTACAGAAGAACCAAAAGAAATAAAGAAAACAAATAATACCCCAATGACAGGAAATATATAACACATTAGTTTTCCGTATAGAATTCTTTTCGGCATTGACGGCCTTCGGCCGCGCTTCAAAAAAATAACCCTCGGTCGGACCCACACCTAGGCGTGCTCAGTTTTTTTACGTTGAACTCTTTTTTGCCCGATCCAACACCGGGATTTATCAAGATAATGAGAATTCTGAAAGATTTTACATTACTCATCACACGATAATGAATTTAGTTATGACGTCATAATCTTTGTTTCTTCTTATTTTTATTCCATTACAAAATATGGTAACACTAATTTTCTGCTTGTTTACAACCACTTTCTTATTTTATGAATAAATGAATTTTAACTAAAGGTTGATATGGAATTAAAGTTATTTTTGCACGATTTAATATAAAATAAATTAATAGAAACGAATTAGTGTAGTGTTAGTGGATATAAAAGTATAAAATATAAGTGTAAAATTCATTATAAATCGGAGAAACACGCATTTTAAATAGTTGATTTTTTGAACTTTAAATGTAAATATCTCAAAAACCACAAGCCAGTGACAACTATATGTGTATATATTCTTGATCTGGAGGACCTCCTCTATCCGTACATACTAGTACATACCCACTCCGAAATCTGGGGATGCTATTCTAGATAGCAGCCTTAAAACTTAAGTTTAAGTTGATGTAGTAATAGGAAACAAGCTGACTGTCCTTGGCCGGATATAATTTTTGTTTAGTTTTTAACAGTTTCTACGCTCCGTAGGCTAGACTATATTTGGAATGGATGTAAATATATACACATAAATATAAAGTTAAGACATAAAATTGGAGAGTCAATGCATTTTTCATCTTATTATCAATGGATATTAGTAAAAATGGAAGAATTACTTAATTTTTTTATTGCTGCTAGCTCTAATTTGTTTTTAAATACATGCCGTGCTCACAAACACAGAGTGACCTCTATATCCTTAACTGACGTAAAGCAGTTAATTTGTAAAACCTTTACCTTAAATTTATCAAAGATTAAGGTCGTACCAGATATGAATATAAGTCCATGCTTGAAATAATATTATTTCTTTTGAATTTTTCAGTTATCAAATAAATTATTGAAGTTAATATATTTTCACCCTTTAAAAACAGCCAAAAAAGAAATTTTACTTATCTTACTCATGACATTTATCAAAGCTATGGCTCGTCCGTTTTGACGGACGAAACTGAAAATGACATAATTTTACGAAAAGCTAGCAAATATCCAACAATTATATGTGTGGCTGCGAAAACTGCGATTTTAAAATAAAAAATAAAACATAAACGAATCGAAAATATGTGAAAAAGTTATGGCAAGTTGTGAGGAATTAGATAAAAATTATTTATTCCCAATTGTAATGTGAAAAAATATTAATTGTAACAAAAGAGTGTATCGTTGAAGATAAAGATAGAAATTTGGAAAAGGTGAAGCCGCCGCAACTGCGTCACTTATTGGAAAACGGGAGTGAAGCAGAAACGAAAAACGCGAATAGAGTAATAGAATAAAGCGAAAAGTGTAAATGTAAGTGCGTGTTTTTTTGTTTAGTGAGCATTTTAAAGTTAGCGGAAAAAACTCAAGAGAATTATTGAAAAGGCTATAAACTGACTTTTTATTAAATATAGTAAAAAAAACGGGAAGCAGCAGAATTAACAACGCATATCAGAAGTTTAGAAGAGTAGAAGGCGAAGAAAAGAAACGTAGCGCTTAAAAAAGAGAAGAAGAGACATTGGAATTTGTTAAATGTGAGTACATACTGTAAAAGCAACAGCGGACGTCTTGGACATAGGGCACGTCAAATAATGATACATAAAATCATAAAATTAATAGAGAAATTTTTCTATCTAATTAAACAATATGATTGAAATCGTCCTTTATTTGTCGGCTACATTTCTATCTATTTAGAAGTGAAAATGTAGAGAGTAAACAAAAATAAATGTTAGGCATTCCTTTCCGAAACTAAAAAGGCGACGAATTGGCAAAGTATCAATCAAGGAGAGAGCAAACGCCCTGCAAGTTCCTGATTGCGCGAAAGTCACAAGCAGAGGCCCTGCTGGAAAATCAATTTCACCTACTTCTTGTTTGAGATAAAGGATCAAAAAGTATTATTGAATTGTTGCAAAAACAGTGGTGACAACGACACAAATCAACTAAAGTGGCACATATGTTATTTCGTTATCATTAATAATACAAGATATTTTTTCTTGTTCGGTGAGTTTTATTTTTATTAGAATGTTAATAAGCTCTGTACACTTGTGATATGAGATCATATGTATAGAAAGTGACGCAAATTGTCAGCTTCCATATAATTTAATAATATGGAAAATGTACAAGTAGAAACCGAAAAAACATGTGGTGAGACTCCGATACCTCGTAGCAATGATGGGACTTGGCATAAATAAAGGAGTGAATATGAACGATACAATACTCTCTTTAGGCGCTAAACAGCGTACAATTGCTTTTCTCAGTGGCGGCTACAGCACTTTTCGCTATTCATTGCTAGTTCAATTGAAGCCAATTTACAATTACTTTGACATTTCTTTGGCCAATTGTCAATACAGCGCGTGCGGTGTCAACACTACCGTTGGTTGAATACATTACCGGCAACGATTGCCTTTTTTCAATTAAAGTACACAACATTCAAAAAAATTGGATTATAAATAGAAAATTGCGTATGCAATAAATTCGACGTTGCGGTGTTGATCGCAGTCAACGTCGATGACGGCGGCAAATGTTTCTTGAGGCTTTGCTTCATTTATTTTTCTTATACTCTCACAAGGACTTTAGAAACTACGTTCCATTAAATATGACATCAAATAAATTTATATACAATTTTCCATTAAACCAGCATTTTATAAAATTATGGGATCAAAAAACCAAAGATCTAAAAATGTGTAATATAATTAGTTTTTGTAGGTAGAAAACCATAAAATATTGTATTTTCTTTATAAAAAGTTTGCATAATATATGTATATGCAAATATGTACATTTGTATACGTATATACATATATATGCAATAATTCGTTGCTTGGTAATGTAAGGATTTGTTGATTAGAAAGAAAAAATATAGAATGTATATAATGCCGATATGATTCTCAGACTTTTGATTTTCAATAAAGAAGCTCACATAATTTTCCATAAAATCAAATGAAGAACAAATACTGAAACACACGAAAGTACATGTCTTGTCAAAGTTGTTGGAAAGTAACGCCATACCCACATTTTTTAAATAATTATATACTGACCAAATATGGGATTTAATAAACAACAAAGAATAGTAAAGAGCGTGAACAGCAGAAGATGTAGAAAAAAACTTTTAATTTTCATATATCTAATTAATGGAAATAATCAAAGCTGGTTAGACCGTACACACCTTGTAACTATTTCTATAATAGTGACGTACATATATTACTGACAAGAAACAACCGGTGCTCACAGCCGGTGGTTCTCTTTTTATTCTGTTTTCTTTACTTTTCGCTATAAGGCAATGAAAGATGATTCACTCGGCGAAATCATCCGCTCCCACACTCTCCTATCATAAGGTGCACAATTTGGTGGGTCGATGTCAGCTACGGTAATTATTATCTGTGCTGTGAAAAATAAAATAAAAATGTATAACAATTTATTTGGCACCAAGTGCTTCAGGTTGTACATAGCGCATAATCAGTGATTACCAACATCTTTAGGCTACAGAATTCATTTGATAATTGTAGTGATGGTTTTCTTTTTGACATAAAATAAAAAATATTGGCGCACGGTCAGTGGTTTGAATACTCTTTGAGTACATATTTAAAACAAAGTTTTTAAAAATTTCGAGTGTAAAAATGTTGACATAATAAAGAAAACTTTGCTGGTTCAACTAAAATTACAAGTTAACAGAATTAAAAAAATTACGGCATCGAAAAAAAGTTTTGTTTCTATTGGTTAAATCAGAGAATACATTGATATAGTTTTATTATTTGTTACATATTTGATCGCGTCACGCTAAAATGAATTTTCATCTATATTATTTTCAGCACCGATACAGATTGAACAACGCGGCGATTTGCCGTGGCCCGCACTACTGATTAGTCTTTAGAAATTCAACACTCCAAAAATCGGCATTATGGCGTATCGCAAACCAAACGATTTGGATGGCTTCATTCAAATGATGCCCAAGGCGGATATGAGAGTTAAAGCTCTGCTGGCCGAAGACTTGGTCACATTCCTAAGTGATGAGACGAATTCAATTGTTTGCATGGACATGGGAATGCTTGTCGATGGCCTTATGCCTTGGCTCACCGGTAGTCATTTCAAAATTGCACAAAAATCGTTGGAAGCATTTTCCGAACTGATAAAAAGGCTTGGACCTGATTTTAATGCTTACAGTGCAACTGTGCTGCCACATGTTATAGACCGTCTTGGCGACAGCAAGGATACTGTGCGTGAGAAAGCACAATTGCTATTACAAGTTGTTATGGAGTACAAAGTGTTAACCCCACAAGCGACAATCGACAAATTGGCGGCATCTTGCTTTAAACATAAGAATTCTAAAGTTCGTGAGGAGTTTTTGCAAACTATTGTAAATACATTGAACGAATATGGCACCTCACAGTTGAGTGTTCGCACTTACATACAACCTATTAGTGCACTGCTTGGTGATCCTACAGCAACCGTACGCGATGCAGCTATACAAACACTAGTAGAAATATACAAGCATGTAGGTGACCGCTTGCGGGCAGATCTACGAAAGATGGATGATGTTCCTGCATCAAAGTTAGCTTCGCTGGAGCAGAAATTCGATCAAATTAAAGCGGAAGGGCTCTTACTGAAGTCGGCATTGCAAACCACAGCATCTGCGAACAATGGCCATGATGAGTCGGATAACGTCAGTGTGCGAGACCGGCCAACAAAAATTGTTAAACGTACTGTATCTGCGTCGATGCGAGCAAAACCAAATTCCTCAGATTCTAGTGCTGGAGGGGATGCTGGCGCCGTAACTATGGATATCTTTGAGTCTACATTCGAAGTTGTGCCACAATTAACAATTTTTCACCCAAAAGACATGGATGATATTTATCGAAATATTATTGTTGTGATTAGCGATAAAAATGCTGACTGGGAGAAACGCATAGATTCGTTAAAAAAAGTTCGTTCATTACTAATGCTGAATATACAATCACAACCACAGTTTGTTGCGCAGCTGAAAGATCTTTCAATACCATTCCTTGACATACTCAAGGAGGAGCTCCGCTCCCAAGTCATACGTGAGGCATGTATTACAATAGCCTACATGTCGAAAACACTACGTAACAAACTCGAACCATTCTGCTTGGCTATCCTAGAGGCCCTTATTAATTTGATTCAGAATTCGGCTAAGGTTATTGCGTCTTCATCGATTATTGCACTCAAATATATTATAAAGTATTCCCATTCGCCGAAAATGATTAAACTCATTACTGAAACATTGCAACAATCCAAATCCAAGGACATTCGTGCCACTTTGTGCGAAATGCTTTGTCTGATGTTCGATGAGTGGCAAACAAAAACGATGGAGCGCTGTTCACAACAACTACGTGATGTGCTCAAACGCTCAATAAGTGACGCTGATAATGAAGCACGACGTCATTCTCGTCGGGCTTATTGGAAATTTCGACGACACTTTCCTGATCTTGCTGACCAAATCTACACCACACTAGATATTGCAGCGCAACGTGCACTAGAAAGGGAGCGTGATGGTGGCAATGGTACTATGGAAGTGGAACGTCGTTCTGCAGCTGCAACCACTCGATTTCAACGTTCGCCAGGTTCACTACAAAAGCCTGCGGCAGGAATGCGTAGCGTGTCGGCTGTGGATACTGCAGCTGCTCAACGTGCCAAAGCTCGCGCCCAATACTCGTTCTATCCTCGAAAAAAGTTAAGTACTGTTAACACTGCTGCTGCGTCAGCCAATTCTGGAACAACAACTTCAGCTGCCACTGGTTCTTTACCGCGTCCACGGTATATGGGAGGTGGAGCAACGTCAACGTCGAACACTGGAGGACAGCTAGCTGCCGGCGTTTCTCCACGAACACGAGGTCGAGCTGGAGTTTCACAGTCACAACCTGGTTCTCGTTCCACTTCACCAAGTTCCAAGCTGCGAGAACAATACGGCTATAGGCCAATAACTGGAACCATACCGAAGAAAGCTTCGGGCATACCTCGTTCATTGACCAGTTCACGTGAAACGAGTCCCACCCGTGTCGCCATGAAAAGGAGTATTTATGCCACAAATAGTTCGGCCAGCTCCGCAAGAAGAACACCTGATCGTAGCAATTCGCGTTCCCTAGCGGCAGCACGTATTTTACAACAAAGCCGTGAGGCTGAGACGGCTTTAGCCGATGCTCTTTCTCCAGAAACAGAGAGAGTTATTGATTATGGCGAGTATTCGCGCGGATATACAGCTGGCTTACGAATGGGTCGTAAATTGTTGTCGCGCGACGAGTCCGACGACTCCGAGGCATCGTCGGTGTGTTCGGAGCGGTCGTTTGATTCGTCAATGACCCGAGGCAACAATTCGAATTATTCGTTGTCAGGCTCACGAAATAGATTAGATTGGAGTTGCACGCGTGCACCGTTCGATGACATCGACACTATCATACAGTACTGCGCCTCGACGCATTGGTCGGATCGCAAGGATGGAGTTATCAGCTTAACTCAATACCTTGCCGATGGTAATCAGCTAACATCACAACAACTACAGGCTGTCTTGGACATGTTCCGTAAATTATTTATGGATCCACACACAAAGGTGTATTCTCTATTTCTTGATGCAGTTACCGAATTGATTCTTGCGCATGCCAACGATTTGCAGGATTGGCTTTTCGTATTGCTGACGCGACTATTTAATAAACTTGGTACAGAACTGCTCAACTCAATGCACATCAAAATCGGCAAGACATTACAAGTTGTACACGAATATTTTCCAACCGACCAACAGCTTAAGGATGTCTTCCGTATACTCGCCGACACGGCACAAACACCCTGCACCAAAACAAAGATAGCCATATTGAAATTCCTCACAGACTTGGCAACCAGTTATTGCAAGTCCACCGACTTTCCTTCCGACGATGGACCATTAGCAGTTGATAAGGCTGTGCTGAAAATTGTTCAACAAGCTGGTGATCCCAAAAGCAAAGATCTACGTGATCAAGCGCGTAAGTGTCTGATTGCACTCTACAATCGCAACACACCACAGATGACTAAGTTGCTGTCTAGCCTTCCAAAGGGCTATCAAGACACCGCCAAAGCCATTATACAGTCGCATTTGCGACGCAACAGCACTTCTGGCACAAATTCGCCATCTTCACCTCATTCAAGTGCCAGTCCCAAACCATTGCAAAGTCCATCGCTTGGACCCTTCTCTTCGCTACAGCCACAATACAATACAACCAGTCCACGCTCACGACAGTCCTCCGTGGATCATGAACTCTATTCGGAGGCAGATGTACAGCATAATATACACAAAACATCTGAAGAAATCCGAAATTGCTTTGGTGTTGGTGTCGGCATGGAGGCAACATCCAACAATACCCGGCAATACCATTCGCTCTCCAATGCCAATGGCTACAATGGCTATCTGCATGATCAGCAAGATTCGTGCGCTTCTTCCAATTCAAAGACACAGTCCGCCACCACAACCGAATCGAACACACCTGAAAGCACCACAATGCGATTAGATGCCAACTTGTTGGAGCAACATCAACGCATGACCACTAATATTGTGTTAACAACAGCAACGCCCAATGCCAACACAGCAGTCGTAGGTGGCACAGCAAACCACGCTTCACGTTGTAATTATACCGTCGCATCGAACGGTGAGCTCTTGCTCGAAAACGGCTTAACTGAAAGCGAAATTATAAGGGTGGCATGTGCATTAAAAGCCGATATGCCGGTGGAGCAGGTTCAACAGGCTCTCGCTAATTTGGAAATTTGCATCAAAGGAGGAAATTGCGAACTCCCCAACAAACATTTTCGTGCTATAATGAAAATGCTGCTGGGGCTGCTGGACTCGCAAACCGCCGATGTAATGATCGCCGTTATAAGCGTGCTCGGCAAGATTGTGCGTAGCACCAAAATGAAGGAAACCTGGATCAATTTCCTCGAACTGATATTGCTGCGAATAATAAACTGTTATCAGCACAGTAAGGAAACGGCTCGCGAAATTGATTTGATTATACCACGCATCGTATCATCATTGCCGCTGAACGCCACCATCAATATTGTAAATCCTGTTATTGCGACTAGTTGTTATCCTTTGAACTTGTGCGCTGTGAAATTACTCACTGAGTTGGCAGATCGTCACGGCAGCGAATTGACCGAATTACACTTGGACAGTATATTCCCTAATTTGGCACGTCTCACCGATGATAGCGAATCCATGGTGCGAAAGGCCGCCGTTTTTTGTATCGTAAAACTTTATATAGTGATGGGCGAAGAAAGGGTGAAGCCGAAATTGTCGGTGTTGAATCCAAGCAAAGTGCGTTTGCTAAACGTTTACATTGATAAACAGCGCAGCAACAGCGGGGGTGGCAGTTCAACGAAAAACTCATCAGCGTCATCGTCATGATTGCGTCGCACGTAGATGGCTACGCATGAAGTTGTGGTTGAAGATCGACGGCAATTGCAGCAACAGCGATACCAGCACCAATAAAAGGCAATAGATAAGACGCTACGCCATTGGGGCCGTTTGTTAAAGATTAGCCGTTGAGTGTGGACGGTGTGTATGTATGTGCGTGCGTACGTGTTGTATGTGTATTTGATAAAAAAAATATGTAGGTAAAAGCATTAAATGCAGTAGTATAACACAGAAGCAGCTTACAGCGTTACCAAAGTGGAGCTCCAGGAATGTATATCAAAAATCTTTTGAAGATTTCCTTACATATATTATACAAGATTCGAATTATTACAAATATTTAGGCAAATAGTAAATTAGCATAATCGCGGTAACAAAAGCAAACAATCAGAGCAAACTTAGCTTCCCAACAAAATGGCAGACACAAATTTTTGATGGATATTGGCTAAAAAACAATAAATATGTACCACGCTTTGCATTTATTCTAAACTTAGTTCGACTCCACTTTGGTGTAAGCGTGACAGCTTATGATAGAACCAACTGCTTGGTGAGTTTGCATTATAAATCTAAACATGCATTTGCATTCTTTTGCTTCTAAAAAAATTAAAACAAAAAATGACATGTAAATTGGTAAAGAAAACACATTAATTACTAGAGAGCTGCATAATTGTAATTTGTTAGTTATAACCAATAATTAATACGAATGAAAAAAGGAGCTCATACTCATTTCCTGCACATTCTTTTCTTAACTATAATTTTTGTAAACATTGCCACACTTTCCAGTACATGAGATATTGTCTAGCTCCCTTTGTTGCATTTAAATTTGAACGCATAAAACAAATATATTTTAATTTTGTATTGTTCCCCTTAAATATTATCTGTTTATCTATATAATTTTCTCACCTACTTACCCAGCCGTGTAACTATGTTTTTTAATGTGTATTCTAAAGGTTTTAATTTAATGTATTTACGTTCTCAGTATAACTCTTTTGTATATTTTGCGTGTATTTTTTTTTTTGTTAAGACTTTTTAATTACTTGTCTTTCATGTAATTATAAGCCTAATGATTTTCTCACAAACGATATTTCGAAATTTTACACAAACGAAAATATTGATGTTAAATACATAAAATATATAAAAAAGAACGATAAAAATACTTTTAATTTTTAATTCGATAATCCTACAGCTAAGTTATGCATACATAATATGTTTTCCCAAAGTTCATGGGTGGAACACGGGGCCTCAGAATATACTATGATAAAATAAGCAGTAATTCATTAAAACTGGAAATTTCTCAATAGATGTACATATATATATGTTTTTTTTTTACTTGACGTTTTCTCGGCAGTAATACTTGTGTTTTAGATTTCTATAGCTGCAGTTGGCAATGTAGACAGGCATGAAGTGGATTGCTATGTGGATTTGCATACAAATCATTTACTTCAGTCTGTTTCTCCTTTGCTGTATTCGATATAATTTTTTTTTGTAACTATTTAAATATAAAAGTACATTTTTTAAAACCAATGAGAGAGGTGTTTAAAATCACATTATTTCGGTACAAATATAATAATACCGTGTAATAAAAATGTAACCAAAAAAAAACTTTATGAAAAATAGCAGAAAATTAAGCAGTAATAGATAATACAAGTTATTATTAATATACTTATAAAATTATAAATACAAAAAAACTACATATACACATACATATTTAAATTTCGTTACACACTTTATATTGATATTTGTGAAATTTAATCGAAAGATGAAAGAATTAAAGCTAAATAGTATGCAATACGTTAATACATTTAATAAATAATAACAAAATATACATATATGTGCATATGTATGTATGTATGAAAAATACAAAGCTGTAGTAGAAGTGGCAGAACCTATAACCAAATTAACTATACGCCAACGCTCCATGCGTTGAAGGAGGAAAGCGCGCATTTTAATGTAATTCAAAAATATTTATAACAATCTAATAGAGTTGCAGATGTATAAGAATGGAACGAAATTTAATAAATCACTATTAACATGCGTAATAAAGAAATATCTAGACTAGCTTAGTTTTTCAAAATAATTGAAATTTGAATAAACAAATAAACAAAAATATTTAAACACAGTTTTGTCAACTGTTTTTTTTTTTGTTTTCACATTATTGTCGCCATAGTCTATAACACAATTCGAAGATGTTGATTGATTAATCGTCGCTGTGACCAAACCCTTTTTTGGCAAATGAAATTATACTTTAGCAAAGTAATCAAGACCTAGAAGCATTAGAGGTTACGTATCCAACCGGTTGTCGTGATTGATGTGAAGAAATAAGCCGCGATAGATTTTTATTGAAACGGCAGAAATTATTCTCTAACTAATTTCGTGAAGTGGTGCCGAGTTGACGGTCCTTGGCGGAAAAAAATCTGGGTTCGTTCCGTCTAAGTACACCCGACTGCTGTGGGAACGGATAGCTGGTAACACAACTGACTATAACTTTTAAAACCCAATGACAGACATCCTTCTGACACACTTCATAATGTTTGAACCCCACTTTTTGCTTTGGTAGTATAAATATCTCGCTAGTTAAGGTCAACTTTAATTTATTGAGAGCATTTTCAAAAGGAACTTAAATCTATGTACGTACAAAGATGAAGAAATGAATTGTATTTAATGTTTTTTTACATATAAAATAATAAAAACAAATAATGTAAGTCTACTCACATTCTGAACATTTTATATGAATTTTTACAAATAATAACTAAATGTTATCTATTGTGTATCAATACTAAAACTGAAACAATGTCTTGATTGGAGAACAAAAATTCCATCATTCGTGCTCCTATATAGCTAAACGTTTCTGTAATGAGCTCAATGTAGCAGCATCATTGTGGTTAAGTTGATAACACACACCTATATTTGCCTTTAATATTTTGATTTTTCGAATTTTTTTAAGTTTGTTTGAACAGCACAAGACATTTAGGAAAACCGCTTTAAATGTAATAATGTGTGTGTTTGCATATATTTGACATGACCAACATTTTCTCTAACATCTGCTGTTTGTTTATTTATCTTGTACATTTTTGTATTATCTAACTCTCATCTACTTCCAATCAAAAGTGCTTCAATTTATTCAAGAAAATTGTTAGTTTACGGCTTCAACGAACAATCAATCCAAATCATTGGTACTGACGCCCGTATAGATAGGCTCATCTACCGTTTTATCGAGCTTATCATCGCCGGATTCACTTTTACTTTTAACATCCCCTGCTTCTTTGTTTCCTGAATCGGAATCCTTCTCCTCAGATTCGCCAATTTCAGCATCTCCCGCATTTGGCACCCAGAGGCCAGAATCCACGCAACGTTTCATATGGTATTTGGCTTCCTCAACAGGCATTTCGGTTATGGTTTTTTGAAGCAGTTCGATATCACGCGATTCAAAACATTTTTGAAGGCTCTAAACAAAAATTGACTTTAATACAATTCTGCATTTTTTAAATTTGATCATTTACATACTTCTGGTAGTGTTTCAAAGACTTCTGCAGGATCCAATCCACCAGGTCCAAGTCGCGCTGCCTTCTCCTCCTCCTCTGCTTCGGCTAAAGCTTCCTTGATTTTTTCTTGCGCTCGTTTTGTTATGCGATCTTTGAAACCTTTAATTTCACTTTCGAACTGTTCCTTGTACTCTGGCACACAATTTTGAATTTTGGAGAAGAATGAACTAACACAGGCACGTGGATCAACATCTAATTGCTTCGCAAGCTCTAATATGTATTGCATACAAATGCACTGATGCGCCACATGCGCCATAAGCTCGTGCTTTTCTTCCATTTCTAAATTTATGGACCAAATGACTAGGTAATTTGCAGTCTCCTCACAAACAAGATCGAGATGTTGCTGCAGGAAACGTTTGGAATCATCGTACTTCCGTAGCATACCATATTGCTTGCATAATTTTTCGTTTTCCTTTACAAATTTCTTCATTCTTGCCTCTTTCTCTTCTTCCGAGAGATTCTCATCAGGTTTCCTTACAGCCTGTTTATTCAAAACAGTTTTTTCGAACCCAGGTTTGCTGATTGTATCCACATTCCAAGGCGCCTTCTTCTCTTTATTGATCAGTTCATCCTCCTGCCGATCGATATCTTTGCCCTCCTTTTCAATTTTTTCCAACTCTTTCTAAAAGGTGCCAGACATGATCAGTGACATGCTTTTGGCAAAAATTAAAACAATAAATGTTTTACCTTAAGTTCCGCTTCGTCGCCTTCCTTCTTTTGTATGCGTTCTTTGACATCCATCAAACGAGCCTGATATGATTGCTTCTTCTTTTTGAACTCTTCCTTTTCGCGTTCCATTTCAGCCATGCGTTCGACACGGGCCTGATGACGCCAACGGAACAATGAAGGAGTGTCGATGTTGGGATGTGTGTCATCCTCATCATCGGAGATCTGTTCGAAATATTTGACAAATTCATACGAAATAATAGTAACCAGTTTTGCAATGATTTTTTGTGCTCTCTACTCACTTCAATATTCTTCCATTTACTGTAGTCTACCATAGTTGAATTTGAGTGATTTTTTTATCTTCTATAACTAAATTTTTCACAAACAAATACTTTATACGAAATTCTCAACTTTTCCTCTACCGCTGAATTTACTAGAATTTTCTTTTGACATTTATGCTAAAATTTTGAATGTAAGTCAAAAGAAAATAACGAATGACAGATAGTAATTTGGGTATTTTGAAAAGGGACCAGAGGAATTTTTGATGGAACATCCCAACACAGGGTGGGGCTTTAAACATAATTGAGATAAAAGTATGTATAAGCTAAAAATATCACTCGATTATAAATTATTAATGATTTTTTTTTTTTAATAAACAGTTATAATCTGCGTTAAGTCAATATGGTATTTTGAAAGGACGGCTGCGATTTAGAATAGCATCCCCAGATTTCGGAGTTAAAATGTATGTAAGGATAGAGGAGGTCCTCCAGATCAAGAATTTATATATGTACATATAGTTACCGCTGATTTATGGTTTTTGAGATATTAGCATTTAAAGTTCAAAAAATCAACTATTTAAAATGCGTGTTTCTCCGATTTATAATAAATTTTACACTTATATTTTATACTTTTATATCCACTAACACTACACTAATTCGTTTCTATTAATTTATTTTATATTAAATCGTGCAAAAATAACTTTAATTCCATATCAAACTTTAGTTAAAATTCATAAAATAAGAAAGTGGTTGTAAACAAGCAAAAAAATAGTGTTACCATATTTTGTAATGGAATAAAAATAAGAAAAAAGAAAGATTATGACGTCATAACTAAATTCATAAAGGACAAATAACACATTTAAGAAAGATCTTTATTATTTACCAAATAATTGAAGTAAAATGTAGATCATTGTTGTTATTTTGCAAATTAGGTAGAACGTCCTACAAACTTAAAGATGCTTAAGCAAGCGGATAGATTTTATGAAAAACGTTTATTTTCCTGAGGAGTCCCGCTGAAAGCTTTGGTCTATCGATGTAGCTTCTACAACTTCGGATTTGACTCCAGTCGGTATATGAACTGACACGAATGGTTTAAGTTGCCTTTAACAATGAGTTTTGATTCTACGTGAAATAAATAAATAACACGGGCTAGTTTCAATTGTTTATCTATTTTAAACTATTTAGGAAAGCTAGTAGGTACTTACATACATATGTAAGTATGTATGTATGTATGTGTCTACATTCAGATGCACCAACTTTGATACACATACATACATATATATTTCTATTCAACGTTAGGATATGCGTTTGTATGTAATTCTGGGTTAAGGTCAAGTTGCTGCACGCCAAGAAATTTTCAATGTCCCTTCTGCAACGTCTTCGCGTCACCGCTCGTGTCTGGCTATGAAATTTATACTGTGTTGACGTTTAACGAGCCAAATGTAAATAAAAGTATAAAATACAAATACCAACACTAATAAAAGTAATACATTTTTAATGTCCACACTTGACCGCCTCTTTCAGGGAACAAGCTTTCTTAATGTCAGACAACAATGAACAAGGACATAGTACGATTTTGGTGATTAATCGGAAAGGTTTACGTTACGGTTACGGTTTTAGTACTACTGTCGAACTTAAGTTAAGAACTAGGAATTATTTTTCAAAATAATGTTTAACAGTTATAATCGTCGGAAAAAGCATGATACCGTCTTCTTAAATGTCAAGCCCACTTTTAACGGTCAGGGTAACGGTCTACGGAAGTATTCAACTGGTTTGCTGGATAAGGAGGACAATCCGTTTTACGATGTGAATAGTAGCAGTGGTAGTCGAGCATCGGTCGGAACTATAACCACATTGAATGAAAATTTCCGGGCCGTAAGTGGAACTAAATTATTTGAAGAATAGGAAATAAAAATAAAAATTTTTCCTGAGATACTTGAGATATCTTATCTATATTTTTCAAGCAGTGGTATAACCTATCACCCAACCCAACATAACCTAACTTAACTTTCAAATTTATTTTACCTAGAATATTTTTTACAATAATATTGCGCCAATACAATGGTTTTTGCATATGCTCGGAGTTTTACCCATAACACGCCGGGAGCCTGGCAAGGCCAAATTTCGCATAAATTCCATTGCTTTCGGCTATTCGTTTGCCTTCTTTATACTTCTATCGGTAAAATTTATTCATAAAACTCTAGAAAAAATTGGATTTCCATTGTTTTTTTTAATTGCTTAGGTTTTTGTTACTTATGTTGCTAAAAATCGTATAAGTATTGTGACGTCACTGAGTGGACCTTTTGAGGAAGCCGTAATTGCATATTTATTTCTCGTAAATATTTTACCGCTAATATTGATTCCAATATTATGGTGGGAGGCGCGTAAAATCGCTAAATTGTGGAATGATTGGGATGACTTTGAGGTAAATTTGATTGAACTATATATTTCGGCTCAAGGAAACCCCAAAAAACTCTTTTGCTTCTTGTTTGAATTTTTAGATTTTGTATTACCAAATATCAGGTCACAGCATGCCCTTGAATTTGCGTCGTAAAACAACTATGATTGCGGTGGTTTTGCCGATTTTATCCATTTTATCGGTCGTCATAACGCATATAACGATGGCGGATTTTCAAATAATTCAAGTAAGTTTCATTCATTCACATTTCCAAGGAGTGTAAAAACGTATCCTAATTAAATGTGTTTCCTCGAAAATATATTTTCCTATGAAGTCCTTCATATACTCCGAAGAATCTAAAACTGAATAATATTTCCTAGTTTAGCATCAGATACTTTTCAAGGGAGTGGAAATCGCATTATTATTATTATTTTTTGAAGAATTTCTATGTCAGAAACCATCGAATGAGTCTTAGAAGACAGTACTGGAACATACGGGAGAGAAGAAATAATACTGATATAGCTTGAACGTTTCATTCGTCGTTGTAATCGCTTTCATTTTCTCTGACCTCAGGGACTGTTTATTTTTTCACATTACCTGAATCTTTGCTGAATTTCGATAAATTTATGCTTGTTCTAGGAATATACATATAAGTAATTAAATTCTTTTCTTTCTTTCTGATTATTAGTCTCATCCACCTTTTAAGGGTATCCCTAATAACTACAGAATTTTAGTAGTTAAATGAAAATAAAATGTTTTGTTTCATAAATAATTATAGGTAATTCCATACTGCATCTTAGATAACTTGTCTGCCATGCTAGGAGCTTGGTGGTTCATAATATGCGAAAGTCTCAGCATGACGGCCAATATACTGGGCGAACGCTTTCAAAGGGTAAGTCAGAAAAAAGAGGTTTTGCAAAAAACGTCTTTTATCAATTAAGTTTCCGAAAATCTACACACAAACCCGCCTCTCTTTTATGATATAGGCACTCCGTCACATAGGTCCCGCCGCCATGGTCGCCGATTATCGCGCCTTGTGGTTACGTTTGAGCAAATTGACACGCGATACCGGCAATGCGACCTGCTATACTTTCACTTTTATCAATTTGTATCTGTTTTTCATCATCACACTCTCCGTTTACGGACTCATGTCACAGCTCTCCGAAGGCTTTGGCATTAAGGATATCGGTTTGGCTATAACGGCTATTTGGAATGTTTTTTTGCTTTTCTACATTTGCGATAAAGCTCATTACGCCTCCTTCAATGTGCGCACGAATTTCCAGAAAAAGCTGTTGATGGTCGAACTGAATTGGATGAACTCGGACGCGCAGACGGAGATAAATATGTTCATACGCGCTACGGAAATGAATCCGTCGAATATCAATTGTGGTGGATTCTTCGATGTGAACAGAAATCTTTTCAAAGGCGTGAGTGGAAACGTTTCTTTAGAATGGCATAATATGAACTAATTGAATTTATCCTGCAGCTGCTCACCACCATGGTCACTTATCTAGTTGTCTTGCTGCAGTTCCAAATTAGCATACCCACCGACACCGGTCGGCACATGAACGTTTCGGTGGCCGAGTTAGCCACCGACATGATGCTGGAAAGTGCTGAGGACGAACTAACCACCACCAGTACAACATCGACAACAACAACCACAACGACTAAGATGCCACCGCCGGCACGTGGCAGGAAGGGATAAAGAATTTGAAACCATATTTTTGATATTCTAACAATATTATTAAGGGATTTTGATATAAGGAACACATTTTTTGGGAAATATTGAATAAAGTAGGATTTGGCAAATAAAGTAACGACATATTTAGTGCTCAATGAATAATTTAATTTTGGACAAAATGGTAATATAGAAGAAGGGTAAAAAATAAAATAAATGTAAAAATAGAATCTTAGGTTCCACCGAGATTTGAACTCGGATCGCTGGATTCAGAGTCCAGAGTGCTAACCATTACACCATGGAACCGCTTATCACAACACGTACACTGTACGTATATGAGCTCAGTAATTGAGCTATGCGCATGCTAGAGAGCACACGAAGCAGAGTTTGTTTCATATTCTCTGATGTGAGTACTTTGCAATTGCAGCGAGAACGCTCTCCTAAAAGTAGACTATAACTTATGCCATCACACTGCAATTGAGGCAGAGAACGTAGAATATATGTCTTTACGTTCTCTGATTGAGGTGCTTCCACTGAAAAGGGTGGTTCTAATACGATTTCTATTTGTTGTTTCATTACCAAGTAAATAATTATTAAAAACAAAATTATTACGGGCCTGAACAATTGAAACGCTTCCAACCTCGGCTTGAATTTCTCCAATTATAGCTCGTCAGATAATACTTATATGCTTGTGTTGCAGAATAAATTGTTACCGAAAGCTTCATTTGAGGATTTATCATTCATTAGCACATGAAGAGGCAATATAAGAATATGGGTTTAATCCAATTTACTTCGAATTGGATTTTGTAATATGATTTTTGTTATTTTGCAAAATACTGCACAGAGTGCTAGTGCTTGAATACATTGTTTTCTTCTTTTTACACAATTTTGGAAGAGAAGCCATTATTTAAAAAAAAAAAAATATTATTTGTTGGAAAATTTTATTAAAAAATATTTCTAGTTCTTTACTCTACGTTCTCACCACTATATGTCCAGCCTATACTTTGGTTAGTTTTGACAAAGGTGCTCTTTGTGATTCATTTTAGAAAGATATTTTAAGCGGGAGAACGCCTTGACAACATGGAGAGGAATATGTTTCATTTAAATTTTCTTAAAATAATACGACATGAATTTAGTAGGGATGATGATGTAGAATATCCCAGGCTGATTTCAAAAGCAAACCGCTTTGCTACAACGGCACTTAGAGCCTTATGAGCCTGGCTGAAACTCAAATAGGCTAACGAATTAACACATACCCTTTAAAAGGCAGTAGTTATGTCCAAAAATCAAGCCTTAAATAATTCATATCGAAACCTCTACTACTTATGTGATTTCTCAGACCTTAGGTTCTACTTATATATACAGTGAAACTTCTCTAACTCGAACTTCCGTAGCTCGAAATATTCTCTATATCGAATTTTCTTAAGAACAAAATACGTTTTTATAACATCACTATGTAATTTTTTCCCTATAAGTCGAATTTCTGTTACCCGAATATTTCTAAAACACGAACTAAAATGTCACAGAAACTGCAGCGGTAACCAAGCGTAACTCGAATTTTTCGGGGAAACACCTACCGCAATTTCGGGGAATTACCGAGCTGCGAGTCGGCGACAGATAACGACTTGTATTTTAAATTTCTTAGCACTTACATAAGATTGTATCAGTTGTTGTTAGAACGGTGGTGAAAATTGTCAATTTTTGTAGTGATATTGGACTAAAATGACATCAAAACGAAGTGTAAAGTGTTTAACGCTTAAGGAAAAGTTAAAGCTAATTGCCGAGGTAGAAAAGGGCGAAAACAAAAAGAAAACATTGCACAAATATTTGGGATTCCTCCTAATACGTTATCAACCATTTTGAAAAACAAAGACAAACTCTTAGAACAAAAAGGTGACTATAATTTTAACTCCAAACGAAAAAGGATTACAACTTGCGTCAATAATGATGTTGATCAAGCTATGCTTAAGTGGGTTACTACCGCACGTGAGAAAAATCTTCCTCTCTCGGGAACCTTAATCAGAGGAAAAGCTAAAGAATTTGCGATTGCTTTGGGTTGCGAAAATTTTTCTGCTAGTGTAGGGTAGTTAGATAAATTTAAAAAAAGGCATAATATCGCACAAATGTCGATTTGTGGAGAAAGTGCTTCAGCCGATTTACAGTCTAGTGAAGATTGGAAAAAAAAACGTTTATCCAGATTTAATCACACAATGCCACGAAAACGATATTTTTAATGCAGATGAAACGGGCATTTTTTTTAAATGTTTACCCAATAAAACATTAGCCTTTAAAGGTCAAAAATGCTTTGGTGGCAAAAACAGCAAGGAGAGAATTACCGTTATGGTTGCAAGCAATATGAGTGGTTCAGAAAAGTTGAAATTGCTAGTTATCGGAAGTCAAAAAACCCAGGTTGTTTTAAGGGTATAAAATCACTTGATGTGGACTATGAGTACAACAAAAAAGCGTGGATGACAAGTGAAATTTATGATAAGTGGCTCAAAAGTCTAGATAAAGTCTTTGTTGCCCAAAATAGGAAAATACTACTGTTCGTTGACAATTGTCCGGCACATCCTAAAAATGTACAAGCAAACTTAAAAAACATTAAACTGCAATATTTTCCTCCTAATTTGACGTCTGTTCTACAACCAATGGACCAAGGGATTATTCAAAATCTCAAGCAACATTATAGAAAACGAATTGTGATGAAAGTTTTGGCCCATATGGAAGAACCAACTCCTACGACTGTGTCCTTACTTGATGCAATCAGGGATCTAAACAAAACCTGGAATTTGGGTGTAAAACCACAAACAATCAGCAATTGTTTTAGAAAGGCTGGTTTTGCTAAAGGTGAGTTAATGCAGAATGCTACTACGGATGACTGGGATGAAGAAGACAATCTTCCATTGTCTGAATTGAAACAAATTTGGACCACATATCGAACGGCAATGGGAACCGATAATGTGTCTTTTGATGATTACGTCGATACTGACCATGGTGTGCAAACAATGGGATTCCCAACAGATGAAGACATTTTAGATAGCGTCATGGAAAATCTAGTTCCTTCTGGAAAAGGTAAGTCTAAAGTAAAATTTGTAAATTGTAGCATTGTTCAACACAAATAATCTATTGTTTCAGACTAAGAGGAGGAAGTCTCTAGTGAAAGCGAGGTTGTAACAACAACTGAAACTATACCCACATTTAATCAATCGTATTCTGCTATCCAGACCCTAAGAAATTTTACTTCGTCAAAAGAAAATGTTCCCATGCGTCAATAAATGTAGTGGAACATTTTATAGAGAAAGAGAAATGGTCCGTATTTAAACAAAAAAAAAATTACCAATTTTTTCCAATAAGAATTTATATACATTTATATATATACTACATATGTATTACAAACTGTCTTTTTAAATAAACATGTACATACATACATATGTAAATAAATTTGAACTCAACTTAGTGTATTTTCCTTAATTCGAATTTTCCGTAACTCGAACTCTACTTTCTGTCCCTTGGACATTCGAGTTAGGGAAGTTCCACTGTATGTACATATATGTATATCTGAACAGGGAATATTAAGTCCTTCAGTTTTCCAGATATCAATCTGAAACTTTGCGTATTTTTCTCTCTAAGAAGTTTAGCTTTTGTCGGAATCACCGATACAGGACCATTATGGGATATGGCTGCCATACAAAATGATCGATAAAAATCGAGTCCTTGTATGAAAACTGTTTTATTTGACAAGGTATCTTCATGAAATTTGTCACGGATTATTGTCCGAAGCAACGACAAAATCCGTGAAGAAATTTTTCAGATCAGACCATTATAGCCTAAAGCTGCCATACAAACTCACCGATTAAAATTAAGTTTGTTCTAAAATTTGTTGAAATTTGCTGTATTTCCACACTTTCTTCCGCTCCTTCATAATTCAAATAAAACATATAAATTGATATAATTTCGTCTCCATAACTTTATTGGGTTTAATTGAATAAAATAGCGTTAACCAAGCATTTACATGCGTTTGACTTAATAACATTATTATTACTATTATTATGTGTACATATGTTTGCTGCTCCTTTATTTTAGCATCATTTTTCACTCCCCAAATGAATACAAATGACACAATACGAGTACATATCACTCCTCTTACCACATGTACATATGTATTTGCAAAAACATTCGTATTTAATCGTATTTAATTACAGTTACGTGTATCATTCCGTACAAATTTTGCACTGAGATTAAAAATATTGGTTTCATATACTTTTGTATGTATTTATGCATGTAATAGCATTTACCACTCACTCCATGCACATATAAGAATATATATGTATGTGTGTACATAGCTTGTGGTTGTTTATAAAATAGCTTATCTAACATGATTACTAGGTGAGAGATTTTAAAATACAAATGGAAGTTGAAAAAGCCTTATTAAACCAAGCATTTGAAGAAAAAATCTGAAGATACTATTTTTATACTATATACTTCTTTAAGAAATTTCTTAAAAAATTAAAAAAAAAAAAAACAGAAAGACAAAAAATAAAATATACAATAATACAATATAATAATATAATAATTTATATAAGTAATTGTACATATGGTATGTATGTATATTAAAGCTTTCGCCCAGCTCCCAGCAAAATATCACAATAACAGCAACAACAATAATGATAGTAATACATAATAAGGCCGAGTATATTGCATGCAGTTTTTGTTTTCTTATTTATTATTTTTTACTTTCTACTTTTTATTAAAATTTCTCTTTTTCCACTGAGTTGCTGGTACAAATAAGCTGTGAAGCGTGTCGTAAAGAAATCGCGCATGCCGAAGGAATCACGGGATTTTATAGAGTGTCAGGTGCTGTAGATTTCGTGTTTACTTTCTTAAACCTTTTTGAGTTGCAATTGCTTTTTATTCAACATTTATTTTAATAGTTTCCATCGGGTGATTCAGAGAGTATATGCTTGTAGCCGTTGCTGCCAAGATACATGTTCTCCCGCCGGAAATGGAAGGGTATCTGAAAGACGGGGAATATTTCAAATTATAAATACTTTTTGTTATAATATTTAAATATAAAAGCAAATTGTTTGGAATCTTTAGTAATTTTTAAGGTAGTTTCCTTAAGAATTTTTCGGCTTTCCGCATATGATAGATCGAATATTCAGGATATATAAAAGTGATTTTATTGGAAAAATACTATCTGATCAAATCGGACCCGGACCGGTCGATCATCGATAATTTTTTTTTCTAAGTCTATATGCCAATTAGTGTATGTTTTCGACGTAAAAAGATTGTTCGCAATTTTGACCATGAAAATAAACAATTGAACCAGGTGTTTGCTAGAAATTTTGTGTTTTCAATGGAATCAAGGCTACGGAATAGTTGGAAATGTTGTAGAAGTGTTTCGGGGAGTTTGCTTAATTATTAGCGAAGGTCGGGAAGTCCTTGTAAACTTGCCTCATGCGAGTCGTCCATCCGATTCTCTTAATGCTGATAACATCGAAAATGTTAAAGAAACAGTGCTTGAAAATCGTCGTGTAAGCAACAAAAAGATAGCATGGGGTCTCAACATCTCTTATGGATCGACTCACAATGTTTTGGGTACAAAGGGTATTGGTCGAAACTGTCACTTAATCTAGCGAATGCGCTCTAAATGAGTCGAAACCGAAGAAACCGAATTTTACCATCTCTTACGAGTCATATAACAAGCCTACGCAATCGGAACGGACTGCATTGGCCATTGATAGATTTAATAGTAACGAGATCAGCAGTGGAAAACAAATTGTGTTCCAATTTTACCATTGTCATATTGATTGCGGATCCAATAATTATGGTAACACGGGTTTTATGTACTCACCGATCCAGGTGGCGGGCAGGGTATTGCGACAGTAGCAATCTCCCGCAACTTGTTCATGGTCCGTAGCCTTTGATAAAAAGAATGTATGATGTACCACATCAAGCAATCGAAAGACAGCACCGTGAAGCATATCATAACTGTAAAGCATTAGTGATTAAAAAATAAATCTTATTTAATGGTTATGAAAATTCAATTTCAAACTCACAGTAATATATTTTGCCTCCAATGATGTCGACAAACTTCTCATTCTGTAACCAAAATACCAACACCGCAGCCGATACAATGAATATAAACTCAACCACCAACCACGGAAGTACGAATTCCGAGCGATTCTTAAATATGCCTGCAAAAAGAGCGATCGTGCTGAGCAAATAAACCGAAGCCACTGCAGTCAGTATGTAGAGCAACATTTCGGTAACGGAAACGAGCTGGGAGGCGGTGCGCAGACGCAATTGATTGCGAAACGGTGACATGTCATAAAAGCCATTATCCTTTTGATCCTCAATATCCATTGCGAGCATAGTTTTCATTTGTTCCGCATGGGCCAGACCCAAAAGCACCAGGAAGAGTAACAAATGGGCGACAAGCTGGAAAATTTATGAAAGAACATTTTTTATAAATTACAACACAACTAACTCATATAAGTATTTTGTATTTGTTAATAATGAAATAAGTATTGTAGCCAGATGTATTTCGGTGACTCAGAAGCTTGAAACATTAGTTTACAATGCCTTTACTCTTAGCTAAAGTACCTTGAGTTGTTGAAAATAATTCAACGTCGAAACAATGTGATTCTTCACTCTTTCTTCTGTCCACATATCCTTTGCTTTGTCAAATGGATGAAAAATAACAACAGAATCATGTCCCGGTCCCTGTCAGTTTGAAAAGATGGATGCTTTCTGCCACAAAGTATCTAATTATTGCATTGATCGAAGTTATCAAGACTGTAACAAAAAGTACTATCTAGAAATTTAGGGCTGGAGGAGTACACTGCCATCGCCTTCAGAGTGAGGCCTATCCACTTCGATAGCAGGGAAGTCATACTAGCTTTGAGTTCGCTGACTTTAAGATTAGTGAAGGAACGTTTAGACCCCTTATCTCTGGCATCGACTTATTTTATGATTAGACTGGTAAGTGTGTTTGGTCACAGTTTCTGGCAAACTGTAAGTCTGATGAGCTTGCTGGGAAAGGTACTTCAGTCTCAATAACTGTAGAATGGGAACGGGTAGGTGGACAACTGGACACTGTCTGATCGGTATTCACGCGGGAAGATGAACATCTTACCGGATGCCAGTTGCATAAGGTGTCTAGAAGAAGATGAGATAGAATCATGGCTTTGCCAGATAAAGGCAAAAACACCTCGCATCACATATTTTTAGACTTTCAGGAGAATTAGAGAATAAAAAAAAACCATAAGTAAATTTATTGAAGATTACCTCGAAGAGAGCGTCATTAATATCAACAACTTTTTGAAAACTTTTTGAAAACTATTTGTATGTTCTTTGCTCAAGTGCGATTGGAAAGGAGATACCGTTTTAGTGATGACAGTTCTAGTTTTGGCTATTTATGACATTATTTATATCATGAACGAAGGAAACGTCGAAACGAATAATGGTTACATTTCATTCTCATTAATATAATAATCGATTTTCAAGCTAAACAGTTAGGAGCATACTATCTTACACAAAAGCCTAGAACTAAATTAGAATATTTGTTTGTAGTGCTTGTGAGCAACTTATTTGCCCATTCATTTCACCTGCAATTAGTCCCATTTGACTGAGTCAACTTGAGTCAAAGTTTCTTGGTGGCAATTGCAGTGACAAACTCGCTATCAAATTACATGGGAGTGCCACTGTGTTGCACCGCACATACACATACACACTCATAACTACTAACTAGCTTTGGTACATATATGCAAGTCTGCATATTTTTAGAACTTTAACAACTACTAAATATTTTATCTAAAGGATCATATTTCCATGTACCTTTCATTGAGTTTGTTTTTGTAAGGAACACTCACCAGTTGGTAAATGCCAATCAGTATGGCCGACAGACGAAGATTTTTCGGCGACACTGGTGCCATCATTAGGTCCACAAAGGAGCGCCAATGGGCAGCGGGCGACTTCTCGGGCAGCAACATTTTAATTGCTTCTGCGAGAATTCTTTAAAGTGCACACCAAGCGAATAACACTAGATGAATATAATTACTTTCCGGCGTATTTTTGCAAAACCTCCAAATTGGATTACTCAATTATAATTGATTTTTGCACGATTGCTAGTGGTCGCTGCTGTATTGTTGTCGACTACCGTAGTCGCGGCGTACATTGCAGTCTTGTGTGATGTTGCGCTGCCTTAATTATGCCCCGCACAACTTCCGCTACGCTGCACAGCTCGTATTAAATCGATATAACGGCTCTATGTGGTAGAGTGACTGTTGACCATTCAGCCCGCCCCTGGCAGGTTGCTACCAGCCGCTTTGACCGATGACCGAAGACGGCCTGCCTTTGTGGCGGTGATGCACTTAATTAATCGCTGTCGCTGCAAGGCTGCGACGACGAGGTGACACTTACTCTTTAAGTTGGTTTCTTTTGTTCAACGTCTTAAGGCTCAATGTGTGCGTTCATTTAAGGCCGCCCACGTTCAGAAACCGTTAATGCGTCGTGCTCTTGTTTCACTGGTGTTTGCTTCAGCGTGAATGTTTGTCGGATACTAACGATGAGTGTACGAGCACTTTACAGTTACAACATATTCACTGCCATTAGAATTTTCAGTGTTATAAAAAACTTTTGCTTTCATTGCACGACTGTAGCTTTTCTGAATGAATCCACTGTGGCCGTCTAACCCCGCGCTGCCGTCGTGTACGTGGCACGACGTCTGAATCAACGTGTCGTATGCGTAATATTATTTTGCTAAATTCCGCCACTTGACAGTTTTTGTATTTTCTGACGTTCGTTACGGTGGTTTGTTGTTGTGTTCTTTCATTGTGGTCGAGGACATGCGCGTTACACTTTTTGGTCATCTCAGTAAAGCTTTCTCTGTGCTTTCACGTATGTTTGTACTCTGTCGCGTGTTTGTTTATGTTTGTTTTCGTTGTTGCGATTTCTATCTTTGTTTATCGCATTCTTCATCGGTTATATTTCGTGTAAATATTCGCTTTGAAGCTTTCCTTTGAGAATGTCACGAAGGGCTGCTCGAGAATTGGAAAGCTCTTACGAATATTACGTCATGCGACGACTTAATAATAAAAATTAGACGAAATATAGAGAAGTTTAGTACAGGTAGCTCTTTGTAAAATTACCCTTAACATTAGGGGTATATTATATTAGAAGATTTCAATAAATGGAAACTAAAAGTATTGTATTGGATGTGGGAGAGCCGAGGCCTTGTAACATATTGACTAATAGGTACAAAAAATCATGATTTTCAAATAACGTTTGCAAGCATAGGGTGACCCATAAGTCGATTTTTCTTTGAAATGGAAGCTATTCCTATCGGACGGTGTAGCCCAAAGCTGAAGAAGTTCTAAGAAAGAATCATAACAAGTGTCAATCACGACTCCGCTGTCCCGAAATTAAAAATATAGTGTGCTCTCTGTTCAAAAACAGTTCATTGGCCTTGTAACGAAATGTTTTGTTATTTCTAGCCTGATTGATTGACATGATGAACTCAAGAATTAAGATTACTCAATAAGAAAACATATTTTATGAAGATCTTTTATTTTTTCATTTTGATCAGTAAATTTAAGTACCAGCTTATACTATAGTGGTCCGATGTCGGCGAAACCTAAAAAACTGAGAGACTAGTTCGCGTATATTCAGACATATATAGCTTCACGTTGATCATTTATATATACCTTATAGGAACTCCGACTTATTCTTTACTTGTCATATATTTCGAATAATTCTTCTTCTTTTTGGTGTCATAGCTCTTGTCAAGTCCAACTTCGTTTCTGTAGAGGTCTTAAGATTAGCACTCAAATGCAAAGCTGTTCTATATGAGACACCATTATCGAAACGCTCTACTATATACCAAACAACTTCACAATCGCATTCCAATTTAGTCTCAGCCTTGCGGTTACTTCCAGTTTTTAACGTGTAAATTAAAGCCTTGATTGAGTAATCCAATAAATTCGCAGTAACAAGATGATTTCAAGCATTAAGTAATTAAAAAGGAATGTATGAAGAATAACAACAGCAAAACCAAATGGAATCGATTGACATACGTAGATAATTCCTTTTAAATTAAAAAGGAAACCAAACAAATTGAGCAAACATCGCCAAGGTAAAAACAAATCGTTTACTTGCGGCACCGATTATCGCGAGCAACATGGAAATCGGGTTACACAGCCAGAGGACTTTTAGTCCTCTCTTTAAGCAATTTGTTGCATCTTCTTGTTATCCGCAAGTGCAACAATTTTGTAATAACTTGTAAAATACGAAATGGAAAATTTGTATACGCAACGTTGCACGCTACAAAAGTAAAAGCAGAGGCCCGAGTTGCGACCGCATTCCGGTTGAATAATGTCAGCGTGTATTGATGCCTCGGAGGTGTGCATTGATATGTCATTTTGGTAAAACGATGCTTGCTTGCCCGTATTACATGTGTGCTTGTGTGGAAATATACTTATGCAATAATGCTTTCAGTGAGCTTATGAAGTAATCGGTGCAGCGTTTGTATTCGGTATGGTAATGAAGGTAAGTCGGAGCTGGTAGACTTTAGTTTAAGGGACTATGCTTGATGGAGTCCTACCATTTTATGGACACTTGTGCAACATCTTTAGCCAAGGAACTATATAGACCTCCGATTACTTTTCGGTCTCGTACATAGCGACTGGGGTTCGTGTGAGCTTGTTGAGCACTGGGCAACAACAATCACTGGCTTGGTTCGAAATCATCCAGAATAGAACGACTGAGGTCCATTAAACTATGTGCTTGCTCATAGGAGGGCTTATCTTCCAGCACTTGTAGGGGTTCTAACCAGATGCTGTTCAAGAGGCATAGACAAGTGACAAAAATGTCTGAAAGAAAGAGTTCACATTTCGATACTTTCTCTTCCATTATCCAGCTTTCGTCAGGCTAAGAAAATTTTGTATTAATACCAAGAAGGATATCACAGAATATTGGCGTTTTAACACGTTTTTGAACGTTTATGATGTGGGTCTCAATTATATCAATTATGCTAGCTCTTTTTTGCCATTTACGATCATTTAAATGGTAAAAGCTGCAGCGGACGATATATAATTTCAACCATTATACTATTTCGATTACATAAAACTAAGTATTCCATTTTCTATAACAGACAAAATTGGTTCAATTTCAAACCGATTACTCTACGTTTGGGATTATTATAAGATCACTAGCGTATTTTAATCAAAAGGAAGCAACACCTACAGCAATAACGTCATATATTTATAGCATTGCTTCTGTTTCAGCGGTTCATATTGCAATTGTTACAAATGTACGTTGTGAAGGAAAAGGAGAAGAGTGGAGTGCTTGAGCGCAAATATACCTCTCCCAACTGCCTCGCCTTTCTACAAACTACTTAAAGGCAATCAATTTGTAAACGTTTAATACCCTCAAAGCCATGCGGCTGCAATCTAACAACTCTCTCCCCCAACCGCCACAGCAGAGTTCTTTCGGCAATACTATTCAATAAAAATTGATCCAATGTTGCATGTTGCATGAAGCAAGCGATGAAATGAAGTTGCTTTGTGGCAGATTGTGTGGAGGAAAAAATAATCAAAAAACTTTTTCCATTAAATTCCAATTGGAGGTGGAGGCCAAGAAGCCAAGTGATACTACTTACGGGCACAAACTAACAAACACTTCGATATGTGCTTGCAACATGAGTGCTTTCGCATGAAGACATTTCGTTTGAGCGAGTATTTTATGTGTTGCAAAAAACCGCAACATTGATCGGCAATAAATTATCGCAAAGCAAGTGCAGTTTATGTTGTTGTAATTGCAGTTGAATTTTTTTGTTGCAACATGTGCAGTGCGAAGAAACGCCCTCAAACGGCAGCAAATGTAGTGGCAACTGCGGCAGCTGTAATATCGTTCTAGTTATGGGTGCAAATCAATTGGTTGGAAGCAAATGGCACACAGTGGGTGTTTTAGCGAAGGACTTGTAGTATTTTGAGGGATATACTGAACATGCTGGGTTAAAAGCGGAAAAGAGTGCGTTTATAAAGGGTGATTTTTTAAGAGCTTGATAACTTTTTTTTAAAAAAAAACGCATAAAATTTGCAAAATCTCATCGGTTCTTTATTTGAAACGTTAGATTGGTTCATGACATTTACTTTTTGAAGATAATTTCATTTAAATGTTGACCGCGGCTGCGTCTTAGGTGGTCCATTCGGAAAGTCCAATTTTGGGCAACTTTTTCGAGCATTTCGGCCGGAATATCCCGAATTTCTTCGGAAATGTTGTCTTCCAAAGCTGGAATAGTTGCTGGCTTATTTCTGTAGACTTTAGACTTGACGTAGCCCCACAAAAAATAGTCTAAAGGCGTTAAATCGCATGATCTTGGTGGCCAACTTACGGGTCCATTTCTTGAGATGAATTGTTGTCCGAAGTTTTCCCTCAAAATGGCCATAGAATCGCGAGCTGTGTGGCATGTAGCGCCATCTTGTTGAAACCACATGTCAACCAAGTTCAGTTCTTCCATTTTTGGCAACAAAAAGTTTGTTAGCATCGAACGATAGCGATCGCCATTCACCGTAACGTTGCGTCCAACAGCATCTTTGAAAAAATACGGTCCAATGATTCCACCAGCGTACAAACCACACCAAACAGTGCATTTTTCGGGATGCATGGGCAGTTCTTGAACGGCTTCTGGTTGCTCTTCACCCCAAATGCGGCAATTTTGCTTATTTACGTAGCCATTCAACCAGAAATGAGCCTCATCGCTGAACAAAATTAAAGCGCGAAACACATTTCGAACCGAACACTGATTTTGGTAATAAAATTCAATGATTTGCAAGCGTTGCTCGTTAGTAAGTCTATTCATGATGAAATGTCAAAGCATACTGAGCATCTTTCTCTTTGACACCATGTCTGAAATCCCACGTGATCTGTCAAATACTAATGCATGAAAATCCTAACCTCAAAAAAATCACCCGTTATATGCGAACTAAGGGATCAAGTAGATTTAAAAAAGTGGGGATAAACGTGGATCGGTCTGGGTCGAGAACACGAAACTTCGCCAGTTGCCTCTATCCTTTCAAGGTCACGCCCAAGTGCAGACAAGTAACTATGCACTTGGTTTTTCCATTGTATGCGTGGGCGCCTTTGCTTCCGGCGTCTATCCATGAGTCTTGCGGCGTTGGAGCTTTTCGCTGGAGCATCATCTTTCATGCTAACGACATGGCCTAACCGCGTAGCTCTTACAGTTCGTGGTTGCTGCTTCTTGCCCACGTGTACGGTACCAAAGATCTTGCGAAAAACATTTCTCTTCAATTCTTCAAAATAATACCTGTTGGCAAGAGTTATTCTGCGCTTGATCTTCAGGCCAACAGTGATGTAGTTCCCAAGATGCAAAGGATCTTTGTATGTGGCATTTTCAGCTTCTCGCCACCGACTTTAGCTCTGGCGGTAATCCATCGGTCCCTGGGGCTCTCGTGTTCTTAAGCCGCCTTAGAGCAGTTGTCACCTCGCTTTGGTCGAGTGTTTTAGAAAATAATTCAACTTTTAGTCAGAAAATATGTCTTCCATATTTTTTGGGGTTCATAGCATGCCCGTTCTGACTATGCTTTTTTAGGGCGTTTGAGGTGTAAATCATTCGATTGCTTTAATCTATAATGTACGCTTGAGGGTTTTAGCAAGATTATTTCGTTGGTAGATTAAAGGAAAATAAAAAGCAATCCGCTGTAGTGTCGTACGTGAATTAGTCGCCACATAAACCAAAAGACAATAATAATTAATTCGTTTTTTTTTTGCTCAATTATAATTTCGGATAAATTATCTTCACCGAATTGGAAAACAGAGTTTTGATATAACCTTATAAATATATAAAAATAAATAATTTAAAAATCCAAACTCAGACCAACGGTCAATTATTTCTCAGTCCACAGAAAATCAGATCTAAAAATTTTGTTCCATAAAATTTTGATTTTTCACATTATCCCGTTTTGTCGACATGTCAGTTGTGACAAGCTTGTTTTAATTTCAATACGTTGTATTTACGTACACAATCGTAAATTCAATTCCATTACAATCTGCTTACAAAGCTGTCAACTTGCCACTATTGAAAGTTGGCAAAATAATAATGCAACCACACCAACATTCATACTCAAAAGCATACCTGTATATTCCCGATAATAAAGATAATAAAGCAGCAAACATTGCATACTTTCTCGATGAAGCGATTGCAGAACGCAGAGCCACAATGAAGAAGCATTTTTAATTGACTTCTGACTTGACTTTTTGCGCTTGCGGCCATAACAAATTGTACGGATCGGCCTATGGTGGTGGCAATGGGTTGATCGGCATGTTGCCACAATGGTCGGCAACAGCTGCTGGCGCAACGCTGTGGTGTTGGTGGCAACACACAGTAGGCTTCGCCACTTTTATTGCTACTCAAATAGCGCGTCAGTGGTTGTCGTGCGGCGCAACTTCTGTTGCAACGCACGCGGTTGCATTATTACACGTTGCTGTGGTAAACGGTAATAAATGCATTTGAATGAGCGTGTTGTGTTGTTGCGTCTGGATGTTGCAATTCTTAAAAGTTAATAAAATACGCCCAATGATAACAAGAAGTCAATCGAACGCATAACTCGGCCCTGAGGTCTTCATCTTCAACTTTAGCTTTGCTTTGTGCAATAAAAACAACAATATATTGTTTTCATTTTTTTAATCTTTTTTATAAATATTCAATATTGTTAATCCGCCAACAACTTTGTTTGCGCCCAAAGCTGCATGCTGTCGTGCCACTGGACGCAGTCGCATAGCGTGGCAGCGTTCGGACAGAAAAACAATCAATTAGGTGCCACGAATGTTGCTGCCACAACTCAAGCTATTTCAGCCTTTGTCTTTATCATGGTTGTTTTATTTTGGCGCTTGAGAAATTGTGATGCCACTGCTGCTACTCGCTGCTACCCATTTCGGCTGCGTGTTGCTTTATTGTTGCTATTGTTGTCAGTTATATTGGCATTTTACGATCGCGATTTGGCTTTTTACCTGTGCTTTTGTTGTTTTTTGATCGCAACAGCTTCTTCTGCGCGACGACTTGCATATCTCCTGCAACTGCAGCGTTTTATGGTGGCTTTCAGCGGCCGCGGCAGGATTTATTGCACATTTTTATAGTTACGTGTAAATTGGTTTTTAAAATGTAAATTTATCATAACACAAAAACAAGCCGTTTCCATTTACTACACTTGCAACTTTTCACCAAGTTTGCATTGTGCCGAGCTTCTTATATCGAATTTTATTGCTGTTCGGTTCTTTATGTGATCCGTGCTTTGTATACAGCAACGTCCATATAAATATGCTTCATCGAACTTTACACGCACTGATAGAACAAAAATGTATTTTCGCGTGAATTAAAGCAAATCTTTATTATCGTATTTAAAATTCTGAGCCAATGCAAGCATTCCATAACTTAATTCAAATTTCTATACACTTGTTATAATCTTCAGTGCCTTCAGCTAATTTTAAGTTTTTCGGTTCCGGTTCATTTTTGGAGCGCCATTCTCTAGATTTTTGGATGGCTACATCGCCTTTCTCATAAATCCACGTCTCGTCACCGGTAATGATGAGTTAGATGAATGTAGAGATAAAGTATACTCCTGAAAACATTTCGGCTACATTTGGAATGATTCCGTAGCCCGTGATTCCATTAAAAACCCAATTTTATTTTATTTTATGGTCGTAACAATGGTCCATCTGTGCTCCTTATTCCTCGAATTGCTAAAAATTTCGAGCGTACATTTCCTTTAGATAATATGAAAGTGCTAATAAGACAAAAAATAACCACTCGAAATAATGAAAATAATGCCTTTCAGGCAAGGATTGCTGAAGACCGCAATTTTTCGATTCCAAGATGTTCTCAAGAATTGAGACTGTCTCAAATCAAAATCTGGCTGATTTTGAGAAAGGATTTGGGCTTGCATCCGTATAAAATTATTCTCACTCATGAACTGAAGCCATTGAACTACCGTAATTGAGGTGAATTTACTAATTTAGTTTTCTCCGAACTTGCTCTTCATGACATATGACTTCATTTAGTCGAAAAAGTACTCGAAAATCGGGGTTCGTTGAATTCGTTCCTGTAAAAGAAGTCGTGGAGGTCATTTGAATTATGTTACTTTCTCATTGTCTCTGATAATGGTGTAAGTAGAATTCAAATACCATTGACTATCAGATAACTTCAATTAGTTATATCTCTACCAACATAACGCAGAATCAGTTATTACTTCATTGTCAAGAAGGGAAGACCTGTCCATATTTTATCATCCGCCACTGTACGCTTTTGCTTCTTTATCGGTAACTTCAAAAACATTTACAGTTGGCAACTTACATAAATACAGATATCTGCTCGTCCAGTTGATTGTGGCGACAAATTGAGTAGCTGTCAGTTCTGGACCGGAGTTTTTGATTAAATTGTTAATGGCTTATAATTTACGCTTTTAGTAGCTTTTATGAGAAAGTTAAGAGGTTTTAAAGCGAACTCGTGTGAAGAATTCGTGCAAGAAGCAACATTTAAGTGTTCTTCATTCGTACATGAGAGTGGGTTATATAATTTGACACATTTTTAGAGATCCGAGAGCCTCTTTGAATATTTAATAGTTTCATATTTAAGAAAGCGTATCTTTCTGATATTTTGAAGCTATATTCTGTAAAGGTCCGCTCTGAATAATGTATGTGGATATTGTAGCCTTGGACAATAATTTATGCGAAATTTCGTGAAGTTAATTTACCAAATAAAAAGGGTTTTCCTACAAGAACCTGAGTTCTATAGTGATCCGATGTAGATGGTTCCAAAAAATTAGTAGCTTGAGAGAAAAGAATTTGTGTAAAAGTACAGATATTGATATGTCAAAATCGGAGGAACTAGACGAACAGATCGACACAGCTCGTCGCGCTGATCATTTAAATATAGGCTTTATAGGATCTCCGACGTTTCCTTTTAGGCTTTACAAATTTCGTGGCAAACTGTTCAGGGTATAAAAATAGCTGTTAGAGGTTTTTAACCACTCGGTGTCTTTGCAGAACTTATGGTATATATCGCCAACTACATCCGAACCGGTATGAACTCTCCTATCCTCTCCTTTCATGCCACGATATTCGATAATCCTGATTCGAAAGATGAGCTATATGAACTTTATGAAGGTACGAGTATAGACATAGTACAGAATATATTGCATTGACTCCTCTGTCTCAAAGAGTTCATACTCAATAAAGTCTTAAAAGAGTTGGTTGTAGCAAAAGAAGAGGCTTCCACTGCATTATACGAGTAGAACAAGGATTTGACCAAACACACGAGATGTGACTTTCTTTATATTTTGTCAATTGAAAGTCTTATGGATAAAGTTTGCGGCTAAAGCCTGCCAGAACAAAAACAGTAGCTCGAAGTTCGTATGAAAATTTTTGCAGCCAAATGAAATGCGAAGCAATTCTTTGCATTGGCGCTTTGAAATATGAAACTGTCTTAATTTGACGGCGCATTTCACCAATAAAATGCAAATAGCGCAGCGGCCAATAGTCAGCGATGTTGTATTGTAATTAACCCCTTTTAAGCCGACTTAAATCAAGAAAATTAAACACTTTCCGAATGTTGCACGCATGTTGCAATTAATATTCCCGGCTTGCCAAAAGGCAAAGAGTGTCATGAGCAAATATGTAAATATGCTGTATACATACAAACGAACATACACACATCTGCTATATGTATGCCTGTCGTACACCTTGGTGTGTAGGCTGATCCCATTGCATTGCTGCGGGTGCAATGTGAATTAAAGGATGGCAGGAAGTGGGTGGATTGAGGGGTGCTGTGATGGCAATATACATATATATGCGCAAATATGTGTGAGGTTGTATTTATATATCCGAGCTGTGAACAATAGCTCAGCCCTCGTAATTGTTGCTGTTGAATTTATTGCTGTAGTTGATGTTGTGACAGACTGCCGACGGCTGTGGCAAACGCTGCCAGTTGCGCTCATCATAAGCCTCTGTAGTGACAGGGTATGAATTATATATTTGAATGTGTGTGTATGAGTATTTTCAGGCCGTGTGCGGCAGGCGTTAAATTGACACAATTGAACACACCCTCGAGGATTTTGCGGCTCAGTGAGCGCTGAAGCTTGATATCAACAACTGCTAGTGGGTGAATTCATAAACCAATATAGACGCACACACACACTCGCACACACTCATTTGTATTTGAGTGTGTAAGCTTGTACTTAGATGCCAATATTTGTGTGTGCACATTGTACCTTTGCTTTTCAAGTTCCGTTTGTGATGCTCAACGTGTGAATTGCACGCTCGAGGGTGCATTTAATCGGAAATGTTAACATCTTCATCAAGTGGTAATGCGGCGATTGCTGCGCTATGCCCCTGAACTGCTTCTTGTGTACTTTTGCGAACCAGCCGGGAGAGCGGTGGGGGAGTGTCGGCACAGGGGCTGCTAAAGATGCCTTCAGCAACCTTAAATGTTGGTTTTAAGCTGTAGTGCTTATTTATTGCTTTGCAATTCGCTTCAATGAACGAGTGTGGATCCACATAGGTCCTAAATATGACTACGTGGCAGTATGTAAACACACTTAATCCCGACTTCAATGTGCCAAATAGCTTTTGCATGTTGCACGTATTGTTGTGGGTAAGATTGTTGTTTAGCTATACAAGTTATTGTTTACAAATAAATGCCATATTGATATGATATAATATGACAATTGATTTCATTTAAGGCATGTACGGGTATACTTATCTTCAGGTATTTAAATATTTGTAGATCATTCAAATATATTTCATTAGATATTATAAGCTATTTGTGTTGTTGTATTGAATACCACAACTTGAGTGTGGAGAAATGTAAGACTCACTTCTTCATAGAATAATCGTCTCCATTTTCTAGCAGCCTCTTCGTTTTCTCAACTGCAAAATTTTTGAGTAGTAGATATTCTCACAGATGCATTAAGAAATTCCTTGTATCCATAACCTCAAATGAAGCTGAGCAATTGGGGTGCTAATCAAATTAAAGACTATAATGACCAGTTAACTATTCTTTAAGCTTCTAGATCAGTGGCAAGTGGTCATTTATTTTTGGCATCGTCTTTGATGTCTCCGAAAGATGACTTCTGGAATATAAGGGAATCTTTTTTCATATGAACAATACTTCTAATATGGTCCAACATCCAGATGAAAGTGTTTGCGAAATATGATCAAAAATGTGCCAAATAAAGAACAAAAGATCGTTTATAAAATTGTTTCCTAAATTGGTACAACCTTATTTTATGTTCACGTAAAGTTTAATTTCCATATGTCAATTATCGTCATTCACCCTATTAATGACGATGGCATCGGAAAAGTTAAAAAATAGTGCTTGAAAATCATTGTGTTGGCATCAGATAGATAAATACTTGAAAATGTTGCTTTTTTGACGGGTCAAACTTGATTAGTATAAGTAATATTTATATGTTGAGGTTAGAGAAACTCGGCATTTGCTTCAGTTAAAATTTTGGCAAGTATAAATTTATAAGTTCCATGTAATGCTGGAATTACAATCACTGGATCATCTACTGAGACGAACGTCAATGAAAAGGTAAATCAATCTGAAGTTGAATCAAATCTTTAGATCTTTTGTAATAAAGTGCATTTCCGTCTACCAATGCAAATAAGCCCGATGAGACTTTCCACGCATCCTTACATCTCAGATGTGGATATCATGTCTAAAACGTTGGTGGTCCACATTTTTTCAACTGAATTAAAGTTATTCTTTTATCAACGTTTTACTGTGTTTTATGGACGTACTTAAAAAAATGCCAACTTATTTAATATTTCTACCGTAGAGGCAGTACTTAATAAAATTCCCATCGGCATTTTGATCTCATTTTTTCATGGAGAAAATAAAGCTGCAAAAAATGGATTTCCATTGCAAATATACTTGATACCATTTAGTCAAGTGTAAAAAATTCAATCAGCATACTCGGCAAATATACGACGCTGAGACGGACGCATTGCAATGACGGCCAGGAAATGGAAAGTACAAGTATAAAGGTAGTCATTGAAAGAGAAGGCGCACAGTGTTTCTGCATGCACTTTTATAAAGAAAAATTATTTCACAAAAAGTTAATATGACACTAAGTTCATGAAAAAGTAAAAAGTTAACTATTGTTGGAGTATATATTGAAAATCATGACTGACAGGACTGAAGATAGAACTTTTTTTTTCATCATCAAATTCATAGCTGAATAATGGTAGGGAGATTTGATTCAATTTACAATTTAATTTGAGCGAGAGACCTTCTAAGATAACAACATATTTCGCTCAATTGCTCTGAAATTACCGCTAAAGGAAGGAATTTATCGAAAATTTTAAATCGATGTTTTAGAATCATGGTTAAATTTTGGTTGCACCATATGCATAATTATAGAAAATCAGATATAAGTAATTTTTTGTCGATTATATAGCTTCTTGCTTACTATCCATGAGCGCTGGTCTTTTAAAGCCAGTTAAAACCTATGTGGAGAAATGTTTGAAGACTCAAAAAATTATGTAAAATCGCTTGTTCTTTTATGTCCACTTCATAATGCCATGGTCTTTTATTTATACAACTTACTGTTCGATTCGCTAACTTTGTGCAAGCCATTTTGTGCTCGCTGCAGACTTCCTCTCCTATTGAGTTGCCATTTTGCGCCGTTGTACTTCATCTATATTGAACGTTGGCTCTTCGAATTGCTTCATATTCATTGTCAGCAAATAAATGCTGATCCGCAAAAGTTTTTGCTGCGACGCTGAAACAAAACATTCAAGCGGAATCGAATTGTACTCTTGATAATTTAATTTGTCACAGAGAAAAATAGCAGCATACACGAAATACACGAAACGATAAGTTTGGCGCAAGTGAGCTGCTGGCAGAGAATTGTAAGTAGCATTTCGGAAAAACTTCCGTTGATTTTAACAAGAGAAATAAAATCTCTTTTTGCCTCAGTAAATGACTTCATATGTACGAACATACGTATGTATGTGCGTATGCATGAGAAATTTCTTTGTTTTGTGCATTCCTCTACTCTTTGTTAGCAATTCCTTCTAACTGCTCTATGTAGTTTGTTTTTTTGATATTCTCATGCGCAAATACTTTTATATATTCCATCCAGCTCGTCTTTGAGTTTTCACAATTTTTTCTTCTTCAGTTTTCTAACGCTTAAAATTCATTGGCGCATGAGAACACGTTCTTACTTTTTCCTTCCGTGGGCTCACTGCTTCAAACGCTCTACCATAGTCGTCGCCCGCTCGCCCACTCACCCCTCGCTCGTGCATAGAAATAGCCAACAAAAGCATAAAAGTTGTGAAAAGTTATGTCGGAAGGAGACTTGCAAAAAATACACTCGTATTCTGGTACACTTGTACAATTGTTTGAAGTACTTGCGCATACTTGTCGACTTGTCACAGTGCGACTGCCGCCCAGCTGGCATTTATCCAGCGCCAGAACGCTGTGGCAACGGTTGGCTCTTGGCTGATGGCTGTTGGCTGCTCGCTGTCGTCGTGCCCGTTCTTTCAGGCGCACATTCGTGCATGAGTTTGAGTATTATAAGTTCGCCCATATTATGGGAACAATAAATATACGTGATCAGCATATTGGGGCGACGTCACGCTGTGCTCATCATGTCCTTGCGCATCCTGTGCGACGTCCAACCACCAGCACAGCCGGCACAAATACTCCCACAGATACTCGCCTGCCATTCAAACTTCACACAGATTTTCAGCTTTATTTGCTATAACATTTTTCGTTACAGTTACCGTTATAAAGCAAATGTAAGCACACATGCACACACATACATGCATATACATATATATATATACACGAGTATATATGTATATATACATATGTATTCTCAATTGTGCATTTGACATTAAAGTATAGCAAGCGCCATTTATATCTGCTGTAGTGCTGGAATTATAGGATTTATGCATGACGCAGCTACCAGATTTTAAGCAGGAAACACTTGAAGAGTTTTGTGTGGCACGGAAGAACTCTTTGACGCATTGTTGTAGGGGTATTTCTCCTTTTTTCAATTGAATATGCAAGCTAAGGAATGATAAGAATGGGACTTATGTTCGGGAGTCGCGAATTTGGTATTTTGCAGGTACTCGGATATGCTGAGAGTTGCTTAAGAATGTTGCATCGAGTCCAGTGACTTTGAATTGTTATCCTTTGGTATTCAAGAAGTTAATAACTCTTTGAATGGTGCAGGCACTCAAGTTCCTAAAGCGACTAAATTTACTAAATTTGTTTTTCGCAAAAGCGCTAGTCCCCCAAGCGGCAATAATTAGGCTTTGAGATTATTTCTGAAAAGAATATAAATAATAGAAGTCATTGTGGAGTGTTTTCAGATCTTCCTACATATTGGCTCTATAACCATATTAAAAAAATGTTTTTGCGGGTAGTTCTTCTTCATTGCTTTAGTATCAGGAGAACCTCAAAATGGTTTGTACGATTTAAAAGTCTTGAGTTTGGCTTGGAAGACGTAGAACGTACTGGCAATCAGAAAAGTTAGAAGATGAGGAACTTGAACCATTACTCGATGAAGATTGTTACCAAACACTAAAAGAGATCGCAAAAAATTTGGCAATCACTCAATCAGCTGTTTCAAAATGTCAGATACATTTAAAAGGAAGGAAGTTACGTGCCATATGAATTAAAGCCAAGAGAAGTTGGAAGAGGAGTTTCTATCGCTACAAAACTAACTATTTTTTACAGCGGATTGTAACCGGTGATGAGAAGGATGCATTACCACAATCCTGAAAGCAAAAAATCATATGTGAAACCTGTTGGACCAGCCCAATAAATGGCAAAGCCGAATATCCCTGATGTCAGTGTCTTGCTTTGTGTTTTCTGGGATCGAAACACATTGGGTTTTATTAGCTTCTAAACCCCGGTTCTCGCGCCAATAATTTTCCATCTGCGAAGCAATAATTTTCCATCACGACATGTTACAAGACCGGGTACATACTATCAAGAAAACAGCCTCAGGGATGTTTTTCCTCAACCCTGGTTAATTTTTCAGCAAATATGTTCGTAAACAGTAGATATGTTGCACGTCTTGTATTTATACTTACTAATTTGTACTTATATAAGCTAATTTTGAAAACATTTTTTTTTGAAGTTTATTATTTATAAACTCTGATTTCTATTATTAGTGAAAACATTTCCGATGGATGTTCGGTCGAACATTGGCCATTTACGTTTGTAATATAAGAACGACTAGTAATTTCATAAGAACTGAGACACAAGTACTTAAACAATAAGCCTTCACATATGTATATTTATGTCCTTAACTCCCCTATTTTGTGGACCCCAGCACGCCGGCAAGTATGCTGTATTCCGCCCCCACTGTGTATTAATTCCAACACAAGGGGGTGTTAGCTTAAATGACGCCATTTTTAGCCCCAAAGCGTTGTACAAAAAGACTTGCGCGTCTTATAGTTGTTTGCTTTTAATTTGTTGTGGTACGCATATTTCTCGCTCGATATTATTTTTTAGTCTTTACTTGTTTTTCAACATCCTTTTAAGTAGCTTTTCTAAGAGACTGCGTTGGCAGCGTGTCTCCTAAGCTAAAGTGAGATAAAACAAGCCAAGGTTTAGCACTTTCTTCAACATCCTTTCGCTTGCCTCAAATGCACGTATATGCCTTGAAATACGCCATTTTTTGCGGGGCGCCAAAGAAAGGATGCTTTGCGAATCTGCACGTGGCCTGTGCCACGACACTCTCTGCCTGTGCATAAGATGGTGCCTGAAAAAGATGATGAAAAAAGTTGAAAAAGTTTAACTGGCAGAAAGTTGAAAGGACGTCAAGTGAAAAGTTTTATGAATTTTCTACTTTTTCACAAAGTGTACTGAAGTTTACTTGCTGCTTGCTGTATATTTTTATGGCTGCTGTGTGTGCACATTTTCAGTATTTTTTTTTGTTTTTTCTTTGAAAAGTATCTTTTTAGAAATCACTGCAGTGTAAAATGGGTGGAGCACAGGAAATATGCATAATCATCTTTGTGCTGATTTCAAATCGCATTGAGTGGGAAAGCAGTGCGAGCTCGAAGGAAATGTTGTCGGTATACGCCGCCATAGTACCTACTGAATAGGCGCAAAACGGAGACTGCGGGGTGTGGGCTGAGTTACAAAAAATGGCTACCACTGTGACCGGATAGCTGTTTGAATTTTATGCAGTTTCCTTTTTTCGTTGTATTTCTCCTTGTGGAATATTGAAAAGTTGAAAAGTTTGTCGTTTTCTGCTCTGCTTTACTTTGCTTTGAGGCTGTCAAGAAATTTTCAACGAAATTTGCTTGTAATGAAATTAGAGTAGAAGTGGTAGGAAACAAGTTTTTATTGCTGCGCACATAATTTATAGTTTGTAAACGTTATAAGATTTAAAAAGGAATGATTCATGGAAATCTGTAAAGCTTCTTAAAGCCTACCATTTCTAGTATAAATTGGTTTTGAGTGCTTTTAAATTTTTGCTTTAATAGAAAAACAAGACTTACACGTCGTTTTAAGTTTAAATATTTTTGAATATAGATATGCTATAAACGAAAGGGACCAGGATGTCCAAGACCATGTGCCAGGGCTTCGAAGAAAAACACTTAAGTGTTTTGCTCACGCGGTCTCGAAATTACTAAAGGACGGTTATTGACCTAATGACAGATCACAATCACCTTGGTACTACGTGAAGGCTGAGTGGTTATTAGTAACGATGTCTTATGTAGGAAGCGCATGGAAGAAGGTATGGGGTGGCCATGTTTATTATCTGTTCCGTGGCGTGATGTAATTTTTACTGAGACGTCTTGCGTTGTTTTTAACATATAAGGTGGGTGGATGGGAACACTTTCCCAATAGATGTATTTTACAACTACCTTAAATTGTAACTGAATTTTATTTTGTCTGTCTTAATGACCGCCAGATTTTATTTGTTATATAGAAATGCCATGGTATTAACCAATTTTTTATTAAGCGACCACCAAATTAATTCTCTTACACAATTATCGTTTGCGAGTACAACAGATGTACGCTCACATGTTCACCTCAAATAAGTCATTAACAATTGGGCGACTTTACTGACCGAGTGAGGTTCTTTAATTGTACCTTTCTTTGCAATTGCATGTGTACATATATACATATGTATATGCGTATGTACTTGAGTTTCACGTGTACTTTTAGTTAATTTCATTTATATGTTGCTTTGGTAATTACTGCGTTGCGCGGAAAGTGTGAAGTGTAGCGCGAGTGTCACTCCTTAAAGGGGTTAATTAGATGGAGTACGTGAAGTACTGGTCGCACATCTGAGTAATTATACTCTCCGGTGTGTGTGTGTGTGTTTGGTGGTAAATAACCGTTGTCCGTTAATATGTTTGATCATTTTATTACCGTAATCTTCATTAAATTTCAATTTGTCAACGATCATTGCCTGCAATAATGACTTTATTAATTAGAACAGAGCGAACTGGGTAAAGAAATTTTCAAAAAATTTATTAAAGAATCGACGAGACTTGCTAATTTAGGAAAATTTTCAAATTTGTCGTTACAATTTCATCTTTAACATGTAAAAACACATATTTCCAATTTTCAAAACTTTTAGATAAAAGATTTCCTGCATACTCCTAGGGTTAGGTTATGTTTTGATATCTTATAAACTGGTCAATGCAAAAGTCTCCGGCAAGATGGTGCTACTAGATTATATCCATATGGTTTTTAATTAGCCCCAAACCTTTATAATACAGACAGCTGTCGGACTATTAGTTTGTAAATTATACCATTTTGAGTGAATGAACTTTTGTTATAGTTAAAAAATGGATGAGAAGGAAAGACGAGTTTCCGGACATTGTACCAGGAATATCAACCATCAAGGATTGGTATGCTAAGTTTGGATGTGCTGAAATCAGGAATGAAGACGGTGAATGCAGTGAACGTCAATGATGTTGTTCGAGATCATTTTACTCCGAAGCCTAATCGCAGTCATCCGAGTGGACTGCATACGATGAACCAGCCCCAAAGCGCGGTAAAATGCAACAGCTGGGCAGGTTATGGCGTCTGTATTTTGAGAAGCAGATGGAATAATTACCTTGTAAAAGGAAGAACCATTAATAGCGACTATTGAACGCGTTATTTTATCGTTTGAACGACGAAAATAACGAAAAAACTGCCGCATTTGAAGAAAATGAAAGTGACCGTATTACAAGTCAATAAAAATGATTGCCAAAATCCATTTATTGCGTTTCGAATTGCTTCCGCACCGAACGTGTTCTTCAGATCTGGCCCTCAGCGATTATTTCATAGCATCAGATCTCAAAAGAATGCTCGCTGGGAAGAAATTTTCGTCGAATGAAGAGGTGATCGGCGAAACAATCGCTAGCAATGAGAAGCTGGTTTATGAATATGACATCTAAACTGGGAATGCAAAAATGAGCTGAAATACAAAAAGTCAATGAAACTGAGGTTGATAACAAGTGGATAGAAACTTGGATTAAGCATTAACATGTTTGTATTGGTTCAAAAGGAGCCTATTTTCAAGACGATAATAAAGATTTATATTCAAAATATGGTACATAATTTTTTCGTTTTTGACGTCGTTGCTCGAAGATAAGATATGTACTTATTTGTGGTAATCAATTGAATACACAAATCCTTACATTCATCTCGATTAGTTCTAGGTGATAAAATAATCATAATGCATAGCAATGTGCAAGATAATTAGGAAGACCGTAGAATATGTTAAGTTGTTGGTGGAGGACATATCCGAAGAGCACCACTGTTGGTGGGAAGTCAAAATTATTTTCATTGTTTTCTTCCGCAGAATTTTTAATTATATTATATAAATTAATTATTACTTCCCTCAATAGGTAACTAAGAACTATTGAAGTGATCCGTTTGTTGATGCACCTGCATGGTAACAAGAAAAATGCGAAAGATGTTATCATTCAATAAAATTGTTGATAATGTAAACGGATAGCTTCAAGCCAAGCAAAGAGAGAAATGATTATTATTTTGCAAAGGTTAAAAAATTCAGCGAACTGCGAAGAAACCGGGACACTATCATTAGACCTAAACTAGGCGGTGCGCCGCGACCTCATTGAGCAGAACTGAGTTGACGAATTGTTGATGCTTATTTATAATGAGATGCCACATTACACCCCTTTTGTGGCAAATCGGTAACAATCGTAATGTTGCATTGCTTAGCAAGCGTTGCCATCTTCGCCCGCCATAAATTTATGACTTTGATTACAAGTTGTTATTAGTTTTGATTGCATTAAGTGAGTGCGCTCGAATTTCAACAAAAACAACAATAATAGCAAAGCCACCACAAACAGAAAAAGAGCGAACACACATTCATGCGAGCATCACACACACATACATACACACTTGCATATACATATATGTATGTATGCGATACAGATGCATGTGTGCGTATGGCAACCAGCAGTAAAGTGCACAAAGGCAAGGGAAAAAGTGTAGTTGATTTTTATTTTTCGTTTTTGTTGTTGCGTGGAAAATAACAAAGCAATCAATTGAAATGTTGGCAAACATGTCAAACTAAATTACCAAGTGTGCGATGTGCGTCAAAGGCCGCGCAAGTGCAGGCATACATACATACATACATACAAATCTACATTTGAATGCCTGAATATGTGGCCATGTAGCTTTATGTGCAGGTTGCACGAACAGATGTTGCAACAAAAACTGGCATTTTTATTTCCGCAGCTTTTATAAAAGTGCATGTATTTGTGTGAGTGCCTGTGTGTGTGTGTTGTGTCGCGACCGCAAAAACCGAATTTTAATTTGTATGCTTGCATTTGCGGTGTGGCATGCCACTATTTTATTTATCTTATTTTATTTTATTTCCATACACTTTACAGTTACGCAATAGAAAAGTCACAACAACAATACAATTTTATACACACACATACAAAAGTATGAACATATACATATGTATATTCCTTTCACCCCACCAAATTGCAGCAGATTTCCGGTGCGGATGCTGGTGAGGGTGCCACCATTTCACCGATACCAGCCCAGCGATGTAACCGCAACTTCAACTATTACCAGCAACGCCCGTCTGGTTAGCAACATTTGCGCTAGCAACACTATACATATGTACATTTGTATGTACGTGCAGACATTCATATTTTTAATCTCATTATTATTATATGAAGGTATTGTGTTGCATATTGCTTTGTGACTGTCCGCGCCGCTTTCTGCAAAGCAACGCCGAGACGCAAGCAGAGAATAATAGAACAAAAACCAGAAGGAAATAATAGAAAAATCAAATATCGACAGAGAAAATCGCAAAGCAGTGTCGAAAAGGGTGTTCCATGTTGTTACTATAATTTGCGCTGCTGCCACTCCGCCGCCGCCCGCTAAAAGTCAGACTTTTTGCCCGCCACACAAATTGGTAGTAAGAAGAACAACAAAAACTACCACCCTAACCAGCAGCTTCCAGCATACCAACTCATCTCTTACCTCCGCCCGCCGCCGCCGTGGCCCTCCCACGGCTCATGAAGGTTACACGGAAGGGGTGGTCTCTCTGTGTGGGCAAGAGTGAATTTTTAACGCTTGTTTGATTGTGTAATTAAATTATACGCCCTTTATATGCGGTCCTTGGGGAGGGCAATCAAATGCGCGGGAATGCCTGCCCTCGTCTCGCCGGCAAATGCGAGCAATAAAACGCTTACAATAGTGAGCTGGCTAGCAAGCAGGTCCATTGAAACGCTTACATTTACATTTTTCCATATTTGAGAAAAGAGCAAAGCAGCAAAAGAGGGGAGAATTTAACTCGTTACAAGACGAGTAAATAAAGCCAAATTCTTTGGGTAAAAAATGTAAAAATTTATGAAAAATTGAATATAATATCCGGAGATGCAACAAAAAGTTAAGAAATTTTCCCAGGCTTTGGCGCGAGTTGTACTTGTTTCACAAGCAATTCGAATGCGTTATTATAGTTTGAGGGAGTCGACGCCCTTTCACCTTTCTTGACACTTTATAGAGGAAAAGCTGCTGTGTCTGGCGGTTATTTATACTCTCTTAACATATGGGTGGAATACACTGCAAGGAAATTTGTATTTTTGTATAAATCAGTATTACGTAGATTAGTTCTTAAACGAGTTTGGTCCATTCCATAACTCTAAAGCTCTTGCTAAGTACTTTTACGGCAATATCGGAAATATCTCAATATTTCCTCTTGACTGATCCATTTTCCCAAAACTTAAGTTGGATAAGGGGTTGTATCTACTTGAAACTCAGAAATAATTCATTTTTGTGTACGTTTTTTGAAAAATACTTTCTTTATTAAATTAACACAAATTATGTGCATTTACAGAATTTAATGCATTTTTTATATCGATGATTCATTTGAGCTTAATATAGGTAATGACCGAAGGATTAGCCAAAATTTTAAAGTTATGAAAGCCGATTACACTAAGTTAAAAGAGCTTTCAAATTCGCTCAAAACTATTAGTCGCCCGAAACTGCTTTGGTGAATAAACTTCAAATTTTATTTTCAAATATTGGTACATTCTATAAAAAGTATTTAATTTTTTTGAACTTCCCAAGTGGACATAACCCCTTGATCGTGAGTCATATGAAGCACCAAAATTCAACGATCTCAACCAACACGATCACTTCGCTCAGTGTCTATTGTCATAATATTAACGGCAGGCAACATAGAGGTCATCATAAATCAACACAAAAATCAACTGAATCGAAGCAATAATATTTTAAATAGCCAAAAGGCCAAAACACAATAATTTCTAAAGCGAACACGGGACATCAAAGCGACTCACGTTGCTGGCAGCTATTTAATGGGCAACGAATAAAGTGGAAAAACACACACAAAACATATTTATTCCAAACACACGTTTTCAATTGAGTTGAGTGAATGTTGCGTATAGCGTCTGAAGACCAGCCTCATTTATTTGATCGCTCAATCAAAATGATAAATGAAAATTAATATTTCTTAATAATGTTTACAAAGTGAGAATTACAAGAAGCAATCAAAGCGAGCAAATGGCGAATGGCCAACAAATGTGGTAAGACATGTGTATATGTTACGATCATATACCTTTATATTGTATGTTGTATGTATGTAAGTTTCGTATACGTGCTAGTGCTTAAGATGGAATAGTGGTGTAGTGCTTTCCAACGTCTTAAGGTTAGATACTAGTTACATTATGGGCCAATTAAGATGAAGTGGTTGAAATAACCCCAAAATTACTATGCGGTGTTAAGTCGAAGACTTTTTACCTCTCATGAAATAAGGCTAAATGCAAGGTGGTTTTACAAAAGAAAAAAACGAACAGTTTGAAGAAATTGCGATTTATTTCTCAAGATAGTTTACTTTAACTTAGCAATTTCCCAACTTATATTATATTATACTGAACATCGGTTAAACCGAAGCTATAATATCATTCACAAATACAATAACTTTGATCGGTCAGTTTGTATGGCAGCTAAGTATATGCTATAGTAATTTGATATGAACAATTTTTTCGGAGATTGCACGGTTGTCTTGAGAGAAAACGACGGGTGCAAATTTTACGATGTTTCAAAAACTGAGAGAGTTCTTACTAAATCATTACTTTATAGGGTCCATTTTGGGTGCTGCAAATTTAATATACCCTGTTCAGTCTATATAAATACGTATTCTGGGTTTTCACAGTAAGTGATTGTGATTGAAATCCCAAGTTAACGAAATCGCTGTATACGCACTGAAGACTATATAGCTTGTATGATTACTTACTCACAGACACCCATTACCATAATGAGAAATGTGTTTTTGCGCTTTTGAGATCTCAATGTGGTGTTTGCTCATTTCCCTTTCCTATTTTGCCGGGTTATTTATTTGCTTTTTTGCTTTGTGGCGCAACATCGCGTCCAACGGTTTGCCAATTGACCACATGCTGCACATAAAGCGTCAGCTCGTACACACCTTTTCCACTCGTTATTCCATCATTTAACTTATTCAAATATACATTTTTATATTGCGGTGCTCCTCCTTCTCCTGCAACACCTTTACTTTGTGCACCTTCGCATAATGGTTAACCACATTACACAAACAATATTCGATTTGCTTTGGACACTTCGTACACATTTAGAATTTCATCTCTTTTCATATTTTCTCAGCACCACGAAAACCTACATATACATATGTATATGCATACGTGTGTTTTGATAAGAAAAATTGCAGCCTATCAATCACTTGTTTAAGTGGAAACCACCGCGCTCACGCCGAAACCGCATAAAAAATCATCAAAACAAAAGGCAAGTGGTGAAGCAACAACAATAGTGGCAAACGCAATAAAGTGGAATAAATGCGTAAGCGAATGATGTTTGCTTGAATAATGTATTTATTTCTTTGCCCAGCCGCACGAAGGCATTCGTCAAAATTTAACAAACTTCACAGACGCAGAACGTCCGCCAAGTAAATGTATTTACGATATACATACATATATACATGCGTAGGTTAATATATCAACACTGTGCACAGTGGAATTGAAATTAAAGAGCTGTTTTCAAAATTTATACTTTACAAATGGTAGCCTATTTTGGTTTGCTAATCGTGGAAAAGAAGCAAATCGAACAAATTGTAGTAGTTGTTCAAAGCAAAGAAATGGGGAATCTAATAACAACGAACCCTTCAACGTATTCTTTAATCATGATTTTAGGCATAATTTTTGACCGAAATCATCTGCGTATCTAAATCATTTGGAAAATATATACTACCATATATACGAGTAAAATTGGGTACTACACCCCAACACCAACCCGGCATTTTATCTGCGCAACAAGCTTTACTCAGAATGCAAACAGTATTTTTTTAATTTTCATAGTTTTTTAGAAATAATTATTTCGAAAATTTAAAAAAAAGTAGTTTCTTCATTTGAACGTTTACTTTCAAAAAATATGCTTATGTGAGTTTGTATTGCTATGATTGATCTGAATCATATGTTCGGAAATGCAAAGTATTCAATGCCAAATTTCGCGAAAATACATTGTCAATTAAAAAAGCTTTCCATACAAAAACTGGGTGTCCACAGAAAAACTTGATTTTTATCGGTCAGTTTGTGTAACAGCTATAGCTTCTGCGTTTCCTACTAAGTATTGCAAAGCGTCGCGGCAAACTTTAATACAATGATCAGGATATAAAAAATCAAAGATATTCACTCCAAGGGGCATTAATATAATCGAGTTCCTTAGGAGGCTGTCGATACAAACGCTTGGGGCTAGAAGACAAAGAATGAATGCCTTCTAATATTTTTGGGGGAGTAAAGCTTACGTGACCCATGTAAAGTTGACGGAATAATGTGAACTAGTCTATCTGTTATCTTACCATGGAGAACGATGCTGCCGGTTTGCATTCACAAACCACAAGCAGCTATTTGCTCCATATTTGAATTTAGTCAACCAACACGAAAACCTAAAGGGCACAATCAAATATACCTATACATACAGAAATATGCACATACATACACCCACAAGTGAAAACACACAGACCAACTGCCGCTAAAGTTAAGTCCTCACCGCATTTGGCATTTCGATATTTGGAGCCGACCACAGGCACCTCTGAGCTTTCGGCAGTGTGTTTAGACTGGTGAATATTTCGGCGCCGCGGCCACTTTTGTCGTGTGGCGTGCACAAACATCTGCCATTTGTATCCACAGCTGCCTCTATATGTACTTATGTATGTGGTATGTAGGATGTTAGCGTTTGCACAGCGCCACCGCTGCCTAGCACCGGCCATGCGACTGCGGTTCTAGTGCGCCACTTCGGTTTTGGTCGCATTGGCTTTGACTTTGGCTATGGCGTCGGTTGCGGTGGTTTTGTGGCTTTCACGTCGCTCTATAGGGACAGTCGAACGACTTGTTTGGCAGAGCTTATGCAAGCGTTTCGCTATAGCCTTCACTTTGACTGAGATTGTTTCGAAAGATTAATTGACTTGCGGCCACACGCACCCGACCAAAAGTCAAAATTTGCAGCGCTAACCCACCGCACGCTCATAAGTCCACATACTGACACACATACATGAGCTAACATATCAGAGGTATGACTGACTGCCGTTGCCACGCTCACAGTTTAAACGCGTTACTTGAGCGTATTCGGCTGGGTAGGCGTTAAGTTATTTGAAAGCTTCGTGCCTCCTTCAATTCAGGTGTAGTAAATTTTTCCTTACCACATAATGGTGTTTGGTGTTTTGAAATATGCGTAAGTAGCGTGTTTCCGCGCTTAAATGTTGTGGTTTTGTGGCATGAGTGTAACTAAGTTGGATATTAATCTAAGTTATAAAGTGAATGTAGTGAAACACGACAAATTAATATTTGTGAAGCTTTAGAAAGATGAGATTTTGTACAAGAAAAGCTCTTCAGGCAATTTTGTCATTCCTTGACTTAATATTGTTTACCACGCTTCAAATCGTTACCAGTGAACGCGTCAGGATTGGAACGAAATGCTTCGGAAAAGCTTCCTATAACCTAAGTGATAATCATTTTATGGATATTATTACACCAGAACAATGTATAATTATAATTTCTCTGAACCACTAGGATTCCTTTCATATTTCAGGATTTGGCAACTCTAGTGTTGCAATCTGGCAACTGTCAAATTGGTCGTTCATTTTGACATTTTTGATGTCATACACACTCACAAAATTTGACATACAGCCACTACTTGGATTGTTTACAGTGACTTGGTATATTCATCTCAGCCAAAGAAAGGAATCAAATGGCGACCAATTTGCGCGATTATTTTTTACAACGTTCGACGTGGATTATCTTAGTAACAGTGCATCAAGGAACTAAATTAAATTTTCGTTGAGGAAACTTCATCACAGGCTAGTATTTATCGATGGTATGGTGAATTCAATCGAGGTCATAGATCACTCCAAGAGGGTTGTCGTGAAGGTCGTTCAAAATCAGTTGTTGTTCCGGAAACTACTGATGCTGTGAGCAAACCATGTGACCTATAGTGGGATAGAGGCAATTATAGGACTTACCAGAACTAGCATACATTCAATATTGTATTCATCTGTTTCACGTTTGATGCCATACAGTTTATTGATCACTCAAAAAACAAGACTTGTGTCGATTGGTAGGGAGAAGTGTTAAAATATACGATGACGGTACTTCGAAACTCGTCAATGAAATCGTGACAGATGATGAAACGTGGATTTACGCGTCTGCGTCCGGAAGTAAAGAGTAGGCGACTGGGTGTTTCAAGATGAACCGAATCCAACAAAAGTTGTCCGAGCACGAAGCACTTCCATGCAAACGGTTGCCAAGGTTTTTTTGAAACAACTGAACATATCTCAACAATACCATTAGAACAACGCAGAATAGTAAATTCTGAGTGTTATACAACCACTTTTTTCCAGTTGTTTTGCAAAAAATTAGGAAAACCAACCTCCGAAGACGGATCACTCTTCACCATGATAATACGAGCTCTCAAACATCAACTAAAACATTTGCATTTTTGAGCACTCCTACCTTCAATTTGCTGAGTCATCCACCGTATAGACCTGACTTGGCTTCGAATCACTTCGTTCGTAAAAAAATAAACTAAGAGGTCAACGTTTTTCGACATCTCAAGATATGGTTGATGGGTTCAGAACGCATGTTTTGGATATAAGTTAACAAAATAAATATTTTGTAATATAGTGTACTGTACCATGCAAGCCTAAGAATGCTCAGGAATGCAGGTACACAATTTGGCAAACGCATCACGCCACTTTACCGCTACTCACTAAAAGAGCGCCAAATAATATTACGGATATTAATGACGCTACTAGCACGCCACTAACAATATGCGTCGCTGCCGACGTCTCGCTCTGCCGGCGCTTAGAATGTTAAGTTGGTGATAGCATAAGCTTAGATTTAAGCTTTACTTTTAATTCGGCTGTCCTTTAAGTTGGTTGGACATCGCTCCAGCAACTTAGAAATTAAAGTTTAAACAAGTATTTTTGTACGATTGTAACAAAATGTTTAAATAAAAAAATAAAATAAAACTTAAAAGTTTTTAACTGGCGCCCAACGTGGGGCCCCTAAAAGGGGCAATAACTGGCCCCTAAGAGGGGTATTTAAAAGTTAACTGGCTCCTAGAGGTGTACTTAAAAGTATTTAACTGGAGGCCTTTCACCAGGAGCCCAGCACCAGGAGCCCCCACATCAGGGGAAATAATTCCTTTAACCAGCAGCCCCCACCATAAGGGGAAATAACTGGCCCCACCATCAGGGATATGGCCCTTAAGAGGTGTACGTAAAAGTATTTAACTGGAGGCCTTTCACCAGGAGCCCAGCACCAGGAGCCCCTTTCACCAGGAATCCCTGATAAAAGAAGTCTGCAGCGGAATTTTTTTTCAATCAACTTAGCCGAATTAATCGTCCATCTGATCTCTTACCCACTCATAAGGAAGAGAAGCGTGCGAGAAAGTGGCCATCGGGGGAACCTTAGTAATGACGAAAAGGATTAAACGGGATACTTCTTCCAGTCATGCACGTTTGTAAGATGTTAGTTTTAAGAATTATAATTATGATTTCTAATTATTTATATCAATTAACTAAATAAGTGAAAAGTGTAAAAAAGAATATTATATTTTATCAATAACGAAAAATTTAAAAAAAAGGTGTTCATTTCACAAAAAGTGTATTTAAAGGTGTAGTCAAACACAAAAAATTAATATTATAAAAATAAAAAATGAGTAAAACTCAGTTATCACTAAAAATTCAAAAAATAAAAAGGAGGAAAAAGTTCCTATTCCTATATACGGTTTTCTAAATAAAAAAGAATATTATATATTATCAATAACAAAAAATTTTAAAAAGTTGTTCATATCACAAAAAGTGTATTTAAAGGTGTATCCCTAGTCGAACACAAAAAAAATTAATAAAAATTAAAAATGAGGAAAAATTCAATTATCGCTAAAAAAAGTCGAACACAAAAAATTAATAAAACAAAAATTAAAGATGAGGAAAAACTCAATTATCGCTAAAAAAAGTCGAACACAAAAAATTAATAAAATAAAAATTAAAAATGAGGAAAAACTCAATTATCGCTAAAAAAAAGTCGAACACAAAAAATTAATAAAATAAAAATTAAAAATGAGGAAAAACTCAATTATCACTAAAAAAAAGTCGAACACAAAAAATTAATAAAATAAAAATTAAAATGAGGAAAAACTTAATTATGACTTAAAATAGTCGAACACAAAAAATTAATAAAATAAAAATTAAAAATGAGGAAAAACTCAATTATCGCTAAAAATAGTCAAACACAAAAAATTAATAAAATAAAAATTAAAAATGAGGAAAAACTCAATTATCGCTAAAAAAAGTCGAACACAAAAAATTAATATAATGAAAATTAAAAATGAGATAAAACTCGAATATCGCTAAAAATAGTCGAACACAAAAAATTAATAAAATAAAAATTAAAAATGAGGAAAAACTCAATTATCGCTAAAAAAAGTCGAACACAAAAAATTAATAAAATAAAAATTAAAATGAGGAAAAACTTAATTATGACTTAAAATAGTCGAACACAAAAAATTAATAAAATAAAAATTAAAAATGAGGAAAAACTCAATTATCGCTAAAAAAAAGTCGAACACAAAAAATTAATAAAATAAAAATTAAAAATGAGGAAAAACTCAATTATCGCTAAAAAAAGTCGAACACAAAAAATTAATAAAATAAAAATTAAAATGAGGAAAAACTTAATTATGACTTAAAATAGTCGAACACAAAAAATTAATAAAATAAAAATTAAAAATGAGGAAAAACTCAATTATCGCTAAAAAAAAGTCGAACACAAAAAATTAATAAAATAAAAATTAAAATGAAGAAAAACTTAAGTATGACTTAAAATAGTCGAACACAAAAAATTAATAAAATAAAAATTAAAAATGAGGAAAAACTCAATTATCGCTAAAATAAAGGTTGAACACAAAAAATTAATAAAATAAAAATTAAAAATGAGGAAAAACTCAATTATCGCTAAAAAAAGGTTGAACACAAAAAATTAATAAAATAAAAATTAAAAATGAGGAAAAACTCAATTATGACTTAAAATAGTCGAACACAAAAAATTAATAAAATAAAAATTAAAAATGAGGAAAAACTTAATTATGACTTAAAATAGTCGAACACAAAAAATTAATAAAATAAAAATTAAAAATGAGGAAAAACTCAATTATCGCTAAAAAAAAGTCGAACACAAAAAATTAATAAAATAAAAATTAAAATGAGGAAAAACTTAATTATGACTTAAAATAGTCGAACACAAAAAATTAATAAAATAAAAATTAAAAATGAGGAAAAACTTAATTATGACTTAAAATAGTCGAACACAAAAAATTAATAAAATAAAAATTAAAAATGAGGAAAAACTTAATTATGACTTAAAATAGTCGAACACAAAAAATTAATAAAATAAAAATTAAAAATGAGGAAAAACTCAATTATCGCTAAAAAAAAGTCGAACACAAAAAATTAATAAAATAAAAATTAAAAATGAGGAAAAACTCAATTATGACTTAAAATAGTCGAACACAAAAAATTAATAAAATAAAAATTAAAAATGAGGAAAAACTTAATTATGACTTAAAATAGTCGAACACAAAAAATTAATAAAATAAAAATTAAAAATGAGGAAAAACTCAATTATCGCTAAAAAAAAGTCGAACACAAAAAATTAATAAAATAAAAATTAAAATGAGGAAAAACTTAATTATGACTTAAAATAGTCGAACACAAAAAATTAATAAAATAAAAATTAAAAATGAGGAAAAACTCAATTATCGCTAAAAAAAAGTCGAACACAAAAAATTAATAAAATAAAAATTAAAATGAAGAAAAACTTAAGTATGACTTAAAATAGTCGAACACAAAAAATTAATAAAATAAAAATTAAAAATGAGGAAAAACTCAATTATGACTTAAAATAGTCGAACACAAAAAATTAATAAAATAAAAATTAAAAATGAGGAAAAACTCAATTATGACTTAAAATAGTCGAACACAAAAAATTAATAAAATAAAAATTAAAAATGAGGAAAAACTCAATTATCGATAAAAATAGTCAAACACAAAAAATTAATAAAATAAAAATTAAAAATGAGGAAAAACTCAATTATGACTAAAAATAGTCAAACACAAAAAATTAATAAAATAAAAATTAAAAATGAGGAAAAACTCAATTATGACTAAAAATAGTCGAACACAAAAATTAATATAATAAAAATTAAAAATGAGGAAAAACTCAATTATCGCTAAAAAAAAGTCGAACACAAAAAATTAATAAAATAAAAATTAAAATGAAGAAAAACTTAAGTATGACTTAAAATAGTCGAACACAAAAAATTAATAAAATAAAAATTAAAAATGAGGAAAAACTCAATTATCGCTAAAAAAAAGTCGAACACAAAAAATTAATAAAATAAAAATTAAAAATGAGGAAAAACTCAATTATCGCTAAAAAAAAGTCGAACACAAAAAATTAATAAAATAAAAATTAAAATGAGGAAAAACTCAATTATGACTTAAAATAGTCGAACACAAAAAATTAATAAAATAAAAATTAAAAATGAGGAAAAACTCAATTATCGCTAAAAAAAAGTCGAACACAAAAAATTAATAAAATAAAAATTAAAAATGAGGAAAAACTCAATTATCGCTAAAAAAAGTCGAACACAAAAAATTAATAAAATAAAAATTAAAATGAGGAAAAACTTAATTATGACTTAAAATAGTCGAACACAAAAAATTAATAAAATAAAAATTAAAAATGAGGAAAAACTCAATTATCGCTAAAAATAGTCGAACACAAAAAATTAATATAATGATCACTACACTATTCAAAAAAACAAAAAAAAAAGAGGAAAAAAGATCCTATTCCTATATACCGTTTCCCAAACAAAAAATGAAGGTAAATAAATAATAACGTAAAAAATTTAAAATTTATAAATTAAAAAATTTTAAATTTTCGTACATTAGAAATAAAATGTTTATCAAAAAGAAAATAATGTGTTCGAAATTAAAATATGTAATATATTGAAAATTAAAATAAAAATTTAAAACATTGTAAAAAATTTAAAATTTAAAAAATATTGAAAATTTAAATACAAAATTTAAAAAATTAAAAGATAAAAATCAAACAGAAAACGAAGGTAAATAAATAATATTGTAAAAAATTTAAAATTTATAAATTAAAAAAAAATTTAAATTTTCGTACATTAGAAATAAAATGTTTATCAAAAAAAATAATGTATTCGAAATTAAAATATGTAATATATTGAAAATTAAAATAAAAATTTAAAACATTGTAAAAAATTTAAAATTTAAAAAATATTGAAAATTTAAATACAAAATTTAAAAAATTAAAAGATAAAAATCAAACAGAAAATGAAGGTAAATAAATAATAATGTAAAAAATTTAAAATTTATAAATTAAAAAATTTTAAATTTTCGTACATTAGAAATAAAATGTTTATCAAAAAGTAAAAATTAAAATATTTAAAAATGAGATTGTAAAAAGAAAAAATTACTGCAAACACTTATGTTATTAGCTGAGCCAAGGCCAATATTATAATTTAAGAATCACTTGTAAGAACGAAAGTAAATTGTAGAGTTTTTTTTCCAATATTTAAATATGAATGTGAAATTGTAAAAATTAAAAGGAATTGTAAACCTTTTTTCTAACATTTAAAGCAACAAATCATGTAAAATATGTACATAGTTAAGAAATACATCACTTAGTTGCGCAAAGGCGAATAATCATCATCAGTCTAAGGAATCAAGCCAATCGTTAATGAATATGATACCAGCGCCAAAGATGCCACTACGTATGTCGCTCAATGAAACATTTTAATAAATAAATGATTACGGTACGAAAGAGGACCCCAGAGCTCAGCCATAATACTCATTACATTGAAGTCTCCCAGTTCTCCAAATAAGAATTTACAATAACTTGGCTGTCGAACGCGGACGTTCGAAATTAAGAAGGGAGGAGTTAACAAAATAAATATTTTGTAATATAGTGTACTGTACCATGCAAGCCTAAGAATGCTCAGGAATGCAGGTACACAATTTGGCAAACGCATCACGCCACTTTACCGCTACTCACTAAAAGAGCGCCAAACTAATATTACGGATATTAATGACGCTACTAGCACGCCACTAACAATATGCGTCGCTGCCGACGTTTCGCTCTGCCGGCGCTTAGAATGTTAAGTTGGTGATAGCATAAGCTTAGATTTAAGCTTTACTTTTAATTCGGCTGTCCTTTAAGTTGGTTGGACATCGCTCCAGCAACTTAGAAATTAAAGTTTAAACAAGTATTTTTGTACGATTGTAACAAAATGTTTAAATAAAAAAATAAAATAAAACTTAAAAGTTTTTAACTTATATGTACCTCCATCGGAGTGGCAAAAATGATTCGAGAATTGGTTCAAACACATGCAAAAGTATACAGATCGTAATGGAGAATATTTTGAAAAATCTTTAATAAAGCGATTTTCGATTATACAAATTTATTTTTGTTCTCTGTGTAAGAACTTCATTTTGATCGATCAGCAGCTATATGCTCTAGTGGTCCGATATCGGCGGTTCCGAGTTTCAGATCTATATCTGAAAAAGCGTATATATCTGTTCGCGTTTATACGTACAGACAGATGGATAGTTGGAATTTACTCATATTCACAACGCTGATCGTATATATGTATATTATGGTTCCTTGGCGTTTCTTTACGCCTGCTGCGAACTTCCTGACTACTTTATTATACCCTGTTCAGGGAATAATGACATTGTGTTCTTCTGATATATTTGAAGTTCGCACAGTTTGTCAATTGCGGTATATATCTTTTAAGTTTAGGCAGAACCTTTTTCACGAACTCGTAATGTCTTCATACTTGCATATACATATGTATATTAATAAGGCAAAAAGTTACAAGGTACGTGACTGCTTCCTAATGTGGAGTGAAATGTAAAATGAAAACAAGTTCTTGGTTGTTTTGGTGTTTCGTTTGAAATACCTTTTCTCCCACCGTTGCACCCACCGTTTCGTATTTCACGTGTAATTTCAGGTGTAAATAGTTGTGTAAACCCAGCTTACCTTTTTGCTAGCGTTAGCTAAGTGGAATTAACATAAATTATGAAAGCATATTTTCACTTGCTCTTCGTGCGAAAAAATAGTGGCACATGCTGTGCAGAGATGTAGAGAGAGGATTTGTGGCAAGCACAAGTTAGCCAATCGCTCGTGGTCATATTTAGTCAAAGATTCATTTTGATCATTTTCCGTTTTCTTAACTAAGTTATATTATTATACTTTACTATCTTCATAGTAATTTCAGAGAAATATCAAATATAAGTATTTTATATTAAACTTCGGGCTTAGGACTTTTGGTGATAAATATGCCTTGAACATCTCTGCCCTAACTTAGTAATGACAAATATCTCAGGTCCCACACCGTTATTTAATATGATTTCAAAAATATCTTCAACTTTAAATCGTATTTATGTGCGTATGTGCATTCAAATCCAATTATGGAACTGCTTTGTCGTATAAAAACTGTACAATACTTAAACAAAGCAAATTTTTTTCACAAAGCAGATCTTTCGACTTAAAGCTCCTCATCTCAAAAAGGCCAAACGCAAAAAGGCTAGAGAAAATTAGATTAGGTCCTTCAAAGAGTATGAGCACATTGCATCGCAGCCTTTGTGAGCCTCTGGCATACTCTGGTACGCTCTCGTTGCCTTTCGACGCGCACAACCACATCGGCACACGCTCGCCTGCACAGCTCAGCACAATGAGCACGCGTACGCTCTCCGGGCGTTATTCCATTACCTCATAGCAACGGTTTCTTTGAGTATTTTGCGAATTTTCGGGGAATTAGGCAACGAAGCCACCATCTTCACTTCAACTTACAACTTACTGATGCAAAGCTTGTAAAACATTCGGTTGATGCGGTGGTTTCAGTTGTTTTGTAAGCCAACACGCTCGCATTGTTGACTTCCAGCATATGGTTGTGCGCTTAAGTGTGTGTGACTGTGTGTGCTTGTGCACTTTCCTTTGTACTTTGGACTGATTGTAGGCACACTTCCTTGTTCTCTGTAGGCGTGTGAGTGTATGTATGTTTGCTTTCCAAGCCCTATAATTATGAATTTGCAGCACGTGCCGCGATTAGGCGGCGGATGCTCGCATGAATGTCCGTTGAAGCGTAAACAAAACAACACTTTCATAGAATTGCTAATTTACTTACTGGCTTTAAGTCATTGTTGTGTGGCGAAATCCAAATAAATGCTATTTACGCAATTTTTTGTTTGTTGTTTGCTAACCTCAGCTTATTGATATACGCGTGTTTGGTAGTTTGTTTCGAAAATATTATAACTTTTGGAACTCAAGCAACATGCAAAAGAATTGCGTTTTTTCTTGGCGGACTGCCGCATGTGCTTTTAGAAAAGTTAAAAGCGAATTTGATAAGCATATTTCAAGAAACTTGGATTGTGATTTGCCATATTCGCATATGTGTGATGGTTTCAAACATGTCCTTTTCCCAAAGTGAGGGAATTGTAAAAAACTTAAAAAACTTTGAAACCTGTGCTGATAAGCTGAGGTGATAGAGTAAGCGCTCTAAGTCTAATACCTTTTAGGTATGTATATACCTACAATATTACAGCAACTATAAAGAAGTTCAGGAGGCCAAATGAACAAAATGTAGATAATAAAATTTTGCATTCACTTAAACCCTGATTTTCGACTCAGATTCAGTAAATGTAAGCCTAATTTACTTCTCTGACTGAAATAATCAGTAACTTTTTAGTAGAGTCATAATGTCAAGGCTTAATCCAATCTTTTCTATACATATTTGTTATAAACCTCGGCTGGGCAACCCAGTGCCGTGAGACAATTTTAAAATTTGACGATATATTATCTTAGTCCACACCTGACTTTCAGTTCCATGAAAGAATTCTTAATTTATGAGTTTTATAAAAAAAATTACAAGAGGGTTATAATGGCTTATTCGGTATAAATAAGGATATTCTAATGGAAGTCTACCGATGCTAAAAATTCGATATGAACCAGTAGCGGTGACGAAATGCTTATCAAAAAACATAATTTTGTTTAAATGTGAAATTTCAAAATATTACCTGATCGAATATGAGATCGACAATGTGTATTTTTGAGCGATGTTAGACTAAAAATTAAAATATATTTATTTGAAAATACCAAAACAAAATTTTTTTCTACATATGTTAATATATTGTTTTTTTTTTGCATTTATGGTATACTATATATGTAGTTGTTGGTATACCATATAGTTGTTGGTAACATTTCGAAATAAGCTAACTAGACATATATACTTCAATATCTACTATAAGGGAGGTTCAAAAAAGAATGACAGCATATAGTCAATATATTTTTATTGAACTCAATTTACCACAATTTTTACTAAAAAACATTTAAAGCTAAAAGTATTTCAATAGCTATAAATATGTAATTTACACACACAGTCGTTTTGAAAAAAGAGATTGTTAATGTAAATGTTATGTAAACAATATTTCAGCAAACAACGCAAATATACTAGAGCCAAAATGAAAGTTTCGCAAGCCAAAACTGCCCACTCAAGCGCATATAAACCCCTATATATCCACATCCTTAAATGTACATACAGTATATGTATACATACTAACACATATGTCTGTATGTTCAATTGCGCATGAATTATAATTGCATATGTGAATTTCATATTTTCCCATGATAATATCGTAAACAGAAGTTTTTTTAGTTTTCATAATGGCTACCACAAAAATATGGAGTAAAATATTTAAATAATTATGACACATGAAGTGCGCAGGAAAGTTAAGAGCTTAGATAAGTAACTCATTTATTTCTATTTCGGAAATCAAAACTATCGATGAAAAACTAAGATGTAGCATATATATGTATTTATCTATGGTAGTTCTAGATGTATCCACTTTAAACAAATATTTATTTGACATATGCAACAATTTAATCAAAATTTGGAAAGTGCTTCGGTCATTATTTGTATATATTCGGTCAATTGTAATAAACATATTTTGGAGTTTTGGATTTGGGATAATTTTAAGCGAAAAATCTTTCTCGCCGCCACTCACCTTTTTGGGAGATCCTCACTTAAATAGTTTTCAAAATGAAAGATTGATGATCGAAGTAGCTAGCTAGGTAAGTAAGAGTTCTGCCACTTCGCACTCAATTAGCGCTGGAAGCACCATTTTACTACACTATTGTAAGACATTATACCTATATTGAAATCACATTCCATTGTTGTGTTCCCTACTTATCTCCATTATGTTTATTGTAGATAGACATTCAAGGCTTGCTAGATAATGGTTTCAAAACGTTCGATATTTGAGTTGTGATAGAGGTGAGCACTCGCAGAAGAAATGTAGAATCGTTTCCTTGCTCCCATCGAGCTTGCCGCATAGCCATTTTTAACGTATGCTCTTCAAATATCCAATGCCCCTTTATGGTGACTGGTAGTCCTTAGATTTTGTATTGTCATTATTTGGGCTATCTGTGTAAATAACCGCTTTCCGAATCCTCCCGTTGTTGTTAAGTAGCGCTCCGCAGACCTTCTTTATACAAGGTAGCACAAAAATAACCGATGTTTTTCGGTTATAATTTAAGTAATTTTTTAAAAAATGAAAAACTTTGATTCTGCTTGTGGATCATTTTTATTTGGTCTTTTAAATTTTTTTACATCAAGTCGGGAATATGATATCATGTAAATGACGGCCGCCACAGCTGATTGTCATTTGAGCCCTTTTTATGGCATTTTCTATCACTTTGGCTCCAAGAGTCTGAGGCTTGTTAACAAGACTCGACTTCAAAAGGCCACACAAAAAGAAGTCTGGAGCGGTCAAATCAGGCATTCTTGCTGGCCAGTGCAAATCGCCAAAACGGGAGATTAGACGCCCAGGAAATGCATCCTTCAGCATATCGGTTGTGCCACGTGCAGTGTGTGCTGTTGCACAGTCCTGTTGGAGCCACATGTTTTCCAACCGCAATTCATTTAGTTGCGGCAAAAAGAACTCGTTGATCATTGCTCTGTTGCGCTCACCACCCACAGTAACCGTTTGGCCCGCGACGTCTTCGAAGAAAAAAGGTCCGATGACTCATCCAGCAAAAACAGCACACATGTAATGGCTATTCATGGGTTACAGGCGGAGTGCCCAGAAGTGTAAATTTTGCTTATTTACCTACTCGCCAATTCACTTTGTAAATAGTCACCAATAACCCGCGTTTTGGAGCAGTGTAGCGTACCATTGTTTATTTACGTGTATTTCACATTTGTTTACTAGACAAATGTCAAAACAGAACTGACATTAGAGGTCAATTGTAAAATTTATAACATCTTCTGATAGGAGGATTACTTTTGTGCCACCCTGTATCTATTACTTACGCTTGGAAGATGCTGGCTGAATTTGGTAGACGGAAAGATAGAGAGAACTGTGAGAGAATAGCCTTACAGTATACTCCCATCCCAACACCCCAGTTCATTTTGGACTCGTGGTATAGATTGAAGTAGTATTCTCTTTCCCTACTAAGCCTCTTCTCCATTCACGACGTATGTATTCTCATCTGAATAGTTTGATTTTTTTAGTTTAATATCGTTCTGGTTCAGAATTTCGTTATATCCATAATTCTTCTTGTTCCAACTTGATTATCTTCTTCTTCTTTACTGGCGTAGACACTGCTTACGCTGTTATAGCCGAAATAACAACAGCGCGCCAATCATTTCTTCTTTTCGCACGGTGGCGCCAATTGGAGATTCCAAGTGAAGCCAGGTCTTCCTCTGCTTCCCCCGACGGGTATTGCGTCGAATATTTTTAAAGCTGGAGTGCTTTCGTCAATACCGGCACGATATGACCTAGCCACCGTAGCCGCTGTCTTTTAATTCGCTGAACTATGTCAATGACGTCGTAAATCTCATACAGCTCATCATTCCATCGAATGAAAAAATCTTTCGCAGAACTTTTCCCTTGAAAACTCGTAAAAACTTAATTATCTCAGTACCTTAAATTCTGTAAATTTACATTATCTTTTAAAATAAAAAAAAAGGAAGTATAAACTAAAATAGCCTAAGCTATCTAAAATCTAAAGCGGTTAAATACTTACCTATAGTTTAAACTTTTTCTTTCTCTTCCCATAAATCCAAAGTAAAAATGTACTGTTCACCATTTTCTCCCAGCAGGGTAGGAAAATTCTTCTTTGCATATGTGTATGTATGTGTGCTTGGTATATTGGCATATTTTGCATGCCAGTGAATAAATAAAACTCACGCGTGCATAAATTCATTTTTAAACAAATTCAATTGCATTTCCACATTTTCATATGGAAATATGCCACACAAACACATATGCATGTATAATATGCCAATGAAACAAAAAGATATATGCAAGTGTATGTGTGTGTGCGTGGCGTTGAAACGAGCGGTTTTGCAGCCAGCATTTAATTTAGTTTACGCAATTCCGCACTGACTCGATGGTAACTTGCAAAGTTTTTAGCATAAAATTGTATGCATACTTTTTTCGTGTAAACAATTTAAAATTTACTCTTACATATGCAAATACGAATGTGAATATGTTTTCGCACAGATGTGAAAATGTGTGGGTGTGCTGGTGTGTTCATAAATAAATACAAATACAATATTTCAACAGCCAGTGTTGCCACAGTGCAAACACAGTCGCAAATAGTCGAGTGCGAAGAGGGGAAACGGAAACAAAGCAAGTGTGACTCGACAAGTGGTGACAGTAAAACATTTACAAATACAAAAGGAAGCACAACAACATATTAATACACTTTTTACATAAACACATACATACATATATGGCACATACATATGTATATTTTGTTATGCAAAAGTTATGTTGCCAGCAACAATGTTAAAGTATTGTTTTGTTGAAGAAAAAAGTTATGGAATTTTGAATTTGAATTTACAGTTGCTGAACACAAGCATATTTTTTTATTATCGTGTGCTCTTTGAATTAAATTTGCATAAAATTCGAATCTCTGTGAGCTGTGTAGAGCGTGTGGGAGGATATCTGAAGACTAGCAGTTGTAGTCGCCACCAACTACACACATACACACTATTTTGTTTGCTTAGCAGACCCAACCTAGAATATGTTGCGCTGACACAAGCAACCAACTTCTAGCATCTGGCAGTATTCGGCACTTTTGAGGCTGCTTTGCTACCTCCCTTCCTGTCTTTCATATTCATTCACTCACTTTTATTTTATATACATAGAGTTAAAATTCTATTTGCTTCCTCCTTTTTCACACCTCCATCCAGCATTTGCCCCATCCTTTGACGCTTATCTCTTCTGTGGTATCATATTTATTAAAAGGATTATTGCTGCTTCACAGCTATATCCTGTTAGCTGCTTTCATGTATTCAAATGAATTTGTCTGCTGCTCGTTCGCCCTGTTCCGTTTGGTATTCACTTTGGAATTTTATTTTTACGTGCATTGCTCGTGCCCCACCAACTTATGCCACCAAATACATATACACATGCACATTCTATATGCGGCTTATGTTTTTGTACACGATTCAGAATTTTTTGTTTCAAATTCGAATTGCATTAAAAATTTAATAGCATGAAAAAGAAAGTGAATTAAATATGCTTTGTGCAATAAAATGTAATGTGAGAGAAATTTTATTGAGTTAATTGCCAAGTGACTAACTGTACGTAGATGACTTATAACGGCGCGTTTGGCAATCTAAGAAGGTATTTCGTAATAACAACTGTTCTCGGAAGGCAATCGTAAAATGCCAGATTTCTTCTCGCCATGAAAGAGTTATCCTTGACTTTGTTAGTCTTTTGGCGTTAAAATATCCATCACATGTTTGAAGGAGGAGAAACTCTTATAGAAAGAGGGTCGTTCACTAAGTAAATTCGTTTGATGACCACATTTGGTCTTATTCCATTTTTTTTTTCAGGCAGCTTCTCATTTAATCGCTTTATTTTTTGACAGCTGTGTAGTAAGATTTTGTTGTAAAAAATTCTTAAATTTTTTGCAACAGTTTCTATTTGGTGCCTTATCGGAGTTGGAAAGTTGAATACAGTATTTCCGACTTATTTCTAATATAATAACTTTACTCTTGATTTCAGAAATAGATTTCTTGATTAATCTCTTATTATCGGATATAATATAGTTAATAATTATCTATATCTAATATTTTACTTATATTTTTTTGACCGTAGTTATTCCAATGTACTGTTTTAAATAGTCTCTCTACCATGCATTCATTCCCCTGACACTAACTAAGTGGCCTCAGAATTGTTACTGTTGACCAATATAGGTAATGATAATTACGGGGTCTTAAAAAATTGAAATTATTTACAAAAATCGGATTCTTTTGATTATTAGTTCAAAAATATGTCAAAGAATTTAGTGTGAAAATTCAAATCGATCGTTCTAGCGTTTCGAAGAAGTTTCCTTACCGATTTTGAAAGCAGAGTTACGAGAAAAATGTGCTAAAAGTTTTGGGAGCCGATAACATTAAATTAAAGCATTCTTACAAATACGCTTGGATTTCCGAAACTATATCCAGAATCAGACCATATTTTTGGGAAATCGATTTTTCGAAATTCACAAGTGGGTATAGTCCCTTAAATAAGTAAACTTAATAAACAACATATTACAATATTATTTCTGGATATTTTGCTAATGTGGAAATTAAAATATGTAAGACGCGTAATTATTTCAACCATATTTAATGCCTTATAACACTACATATGCATTTATTTACGACTTAAGCAACTTAAATGCTTTCCTCAATAATGCTAATTTTCATTGAGCTACTTAAAGTCATGAAAACCTTACAAGTGACGTATCGATGAGATATTGTGTGATAGATATGTACTTATGTAGGTATGTATCCTTTTCTGTCCTTGCGGTGCAAAGTAATATCAAATGCTTATCTGCAGAGAGAATTTCGTATGCAAACCACATAGCCCACACATACATATACCTTGCCACACTTGTCTGCCTGTGTGGTTGCAAATACACTTGCTTCTGCAGAGCAATCGAACGCCAGCGAGTAGCAAGTGCGGCTTGCGGCATTTGATGTTTGTGGCATGTTCACTACAATTTTGGAAATGTTAAAGTATCAAAATCATTGCAATTGCGATGAGACTGTTTGACTGTTCATAACGCTCGCCGCTTGACTTGCATAAATATTTGACAAACGGAATGCAGTCACCGGAATGCCGAACCACATCAACTGCACACACACAAAAATATACTTATGTATGTAAAGACCTTATCCAAGTGAGGCCATATGCAAAAGTATTACTAAGAAGATAAATAGGAAGGTTTTTTTGGAGGTGATGCGTAAGAAATTTTGGGTTGGGGGTGATTTTAAGAAAAAAGTTCTAAACTATATTTTGTGAAGATTATATAACGGGAAACTAGACAATACATATATTTACCGTTATTTAATGGTATACACATATATGAATATTCCATCTCACTTTTATTAGCATAATAAGATTTACTTTCAGATTTTTAGTTCTAATTTCCGATAGAGTCCTTAGGCCAGAAAGTCAAGGGTCAGTTCAAATAGTTTTGAGAGTTTATGAATGTTCTTCAAAAAGCGACTTTTCAAAACATCTTAACATTTTTACTTTACTTTTAGAGCGCCATTGGCCATTTTCCAATTCTCGCAAATTCCACTCTCTAGCTCTGTGCTTCCTTTTTTCGTCACCCAATTCCACTCCATTTGCGCCTTGCATGCGCATGCGCATGTGGTGTTGCTCCAAAAAGCCACTCAAGTTACGTTTCACACACTATTGCACCGTTAAAGCCATACATGAGTGCGAGACGCATGCTTGTGTTAGTGCGACATGCGCTGCCGTTTTCGCTCAAATAAAGGGGCGGAGCATTCACATTGTATTTGCATGAGTACGCCATTTCTGCACTCACACATTCATACAACTAGTTGTTGGTGTATAAAAACCAGTTTTGAGTTTTTATTTTGTTGTATTTTACTCTTTTTGTTGCCCACAGCTGTGTGTGGTTTTCTTTTTTATTCCGTTACTCTGCTTCGAACAGCTGTTGGCTGTTGCTCTTGTCAGCGTTGTTGCTCGTTGCTTGCATCGCGTTCGGAGGCATTGCGTTGCGTAGCACGAGTATCACTATCTGCAATAATTTCCTCTCGAATTATTTGTAGACACCTGGAATGCAGAACGTGATAAGAGTGCCCTATTGATTTGTGGGAAAGCGTGATTTATTGTGTGAAATATTAATCCGACTATCGAATCGTCGATGAATATTTTGCTTGGGCTTGTGTGCGGCAGCAGCAAAGTAGGCGACGGCAATTATTGGGTTATTTAGCGTATAAACTTTAAACATTAGTATATATTTATTAGCAATTATAAGCGTAGTTAATTATTACGCAATTATTATTATTGCTAAACTATAGGTTTAATAATTAATTTTTTTCTTTATTTAAGATATATTTTTTTGTTATTGAAGAATCATTTAGATAATATTATATAATTAAAATAAACAAGTAAGGAAGAGTCAAGTTAGAGTATAACCGAACTTTTCTTACTCTTGCAATTTGCAAGGTGCAAACCTCATACACTGGCCGACATACTCGACACAACATTTATTACAAGAACGAAAATCAGTATATACATATGTACATATGTATAGTATATAGTATATGGAAGTTGAGGATAGTATCGACTCGATTTTATCTATACCAATACTACGTCCCATTGTCACATACTAATCTTGAAAATCGTTGTGTTAGGTACATATGTACATAAATGGGAGCTAAGGGAAGTATTGTCAAGATTCAACCCATTTGTGACACGCAGACATATTATTATCAGGAAAAGATTATCCTTGATTTTCAATTGTATGTATATCCCCCATATTGACCTATTTTTGTGGTAAAAAGTCAACTTCAAGTACTGCGGTCCATATATTTGGAACGGTCCTGAGGTTTGTAATTTTACCTAAAACCAACCACCGTCCAATTTTTACACCAGCTCATATGAAGCCTCTATCGGTTGTAAAATTTAATGTCTCTAGCGTATTGAATTATAGATTTATCGCCCTGTTGGTAGTTTTTAATAGTACCGTTATATGGAGAGTGAATGCGGTTTCCTTAAGCTATGTAAGTGTCCATGTGGAGTTTATTAACACAAAATATTACTTTAGAAGCCTAAAAATTCCAAGTAAAAATTCCCGACGGATGGTTTTGAAATCCCCCGGAACCACAGGGGGAAACTGCGGGAGAGTTTTATTATTAGGTAATTTTTTATATAGACCAGGGTCGTTCATTTTTGAAACCAAAAAGTGATAGTGGTATGAAACTCACTAGGAAAAGAGGGAATTTAACAAAAATGAAAGAAAAAATAGTTTGTCGGACGGTCTGAGGTCGGCAAGTGAAGGATAGTAGTATTTTTGAAAGAATTTTGTTCCCATTTTTTTTACAAAAAATGTTTTCCTTCACGAAATTTGATCCAAATACACTGTATTTTTTCAATTTTAAATATCTCTTTTTTCACCCTATTTTAACTTAATATATAATGTGTATAATACTGATTTTTAATCGCAAATTTTCTCGCTAAACTATTTGTTTTTATTTTAAGGGTTTTTTCGTTGAAATCAGAAAATACAAAAAATAACTCGTTGAACGATTAAAAGATGCTTTTATTAAAGCTGCTACTACATATAAAATAACAGGCAGATGAAATAACAGCTTTGAATTAAATATTTTGAGAGAATTTAAATATATTGGTTCGTTTATAAACATAAAAATTTTAGAATTTTTTATCATAAAATATTATTTTTAAATGTATACATACTACGTATTTTGTGTGTAACAAGGCGGTAAAGGTACATCACACATACATATATGTATATGAATTTGTATACAAATGTGTGCACATCGCACCGCATCACCTTCACAAAATCCTTAATAAATATTCAAATTACTGCATAATTTATGGCAATTTTGAATGCTTACGAAAATGCTAAATTTGGCAAAAGAAATTAGTTTTCAAAACAGCTAATACATTCTGATATTTGAAAACATAAAGAGTCTTACCAGATGAGATATGAATAAATATGTTTCCATTGAACTACTAAAACTGTCAGAAGGCACTAACAACAAGATAAACTCAACAAGTTTATTACCGAAACTTATGTTTTAAACGAGAAACGCGAGAAACGCGAAAAACGAGAAATACAAAAATACAACAACAATTTGAATCAATGACGATGGCGATGACCAATCAGAAAACGAAATAAAAATGAAAATTATTAAATAAATAACAGGATTTGTTGTAGTGTGTATGCAAATACAAGCTTTTAATAAACATGAAGCGATAAAGAAAACAACAACAAGAAATGCTCGGTTTAATGGCAGTTTAAAGTAGCCACAACAAACGAAAAATGCACGCAATAAAATTTAAAGTGTCAATAGTTTAAATGCCAATGACAAGCCAAGCGGTCAGCGTGTGCGCATGTGTGTGTACGTCGTCGTGTGCGTTGGTATGCGTGGCATTTGCATAGCTTGATATGAAGGCTGAGTGGACCGAGGCGACCGCAGGGAGAGAGAAGGCAGCAGCAACAATGGATTTACGATATTTTCACGCCCATTCACAATACATTATCCGGCTATAACGCGCTAGCAAATGGAGCAGCGCCAACAACCACAACAGCAACATTGATAATCCATTGCAACAACAATAGTTTGCCTAAATGCACACATACACACTTACACATGCATTCAAGTGGTGACGTCCAAATGTGCGACAATTTCGGTTTGTCGGTTTGTTGTCACGTGTTGTTGTTGTATTCAATGTTATTGTGGAGTATCGTTTGAATTAATGAGTTTGTTGGCGCTCTCATACGCCCACGTAATTCCGAAAATGTCTGAAACGCTCCAAACACAACAACATAAATGAGGTGGTGTAAAGCAAGGTGGCAGAAGCAAAGTGAAGCGGTCGAGTTGTCAGTAAGCGTATGGCCAAAAGCCAACCAGTCGGGCAGTTAGTGCGCCCTGTCGGTTGCAAGTTGGCTAACAATCCGATTTGGCTGGTTCGCGTTTGACTTGTGCATGTGTTTAAGTGCATATTGTATATACTATAAATATCCATATATGTATGTATGTGTTGCGTTGTCTGTTCGAACTTAAATTAAAGTTGTCTTCATGCTTTCAATTTCGTATTTAAATTCCATTCCATTCCATGCTAATATGGGTAACAGTTGTTTTTAATTCGAAATTAAAATTTTTTAAGTAACTGATTTAGTTTTATTTTTATAATAAAAACGTTCGTCAACCTGAAAAACTATTTCCTTTTGCCTATCTGTTTGTGTATACGCGAATTTGTTCCTCAGTTTTTGAGATAACGTTCGTACACACATCGGACCACTATAGGATATATATAAATGTCATGCAAACTCATCCAGGAAAATCAAGTTATTGTAAGGCAAACTTTTTTATTGAACAAGAAATCTTAACAAAATCTGGCATCTACAAGGCTACAAACTCCGAACATATTAACGAGATTGGACTGCTATAGTATGTACTTGCCATATAAACCTTTTACGTTATAAGAAATACGCTTGTGTAGGATATTATAGCTTCGGCAGTCGAAATTACAGTTTATTTTGTAGTTTATTCTGTAACCTGAGTAATATTTGAGATATCTTGATGAAACTTGGTATACATGTTCCTTGACAAAAAATTAAGGAGTTCGTAGATGGATGAAATTGGAGCACTGCCACACAATAATTAAGCATAAAATTAAAATAATGATCTATAGTTACAGCTTTCACGGACGGACGAACGGACAGACAGACTGTTGCCCGGACTTCAACTCGTCTCGTCATTCTGATCACTACTTATATACATACTAGCTGACCCGGCGAACTTCGCCCCGCCCAATTTTTATTTTTTTTTGAAGTCATAGACTCGTATAACTTTACCACAAATAATATAAACTTCAAACAACGCATTTTCATTTAATGTTTTTAATGTTTGTAGCGCCATCTACTGTAACATACCGCACTCAATACCGCTGTTAGCGCCACCAACTGGTGGATAGCTCTTTGCTAATAATAAACAAATAATTTGCAATAAATAAATAATGCGACTATAAGGAGAGTTATAAACTATCCTATCTTTCAAGTTGGACCAAACTGCACACAGTGTTTAAAAATTTCTTTAAAATCGGTTCAGTAGTTTAGGAGTCCATCGCAAACAAACAACGTGACATGTGATTTTTATATATTAAGATGTATTAAATTGAAATTTTAGTAAATCATTTTTTTTGTAAAATTTTAAATTTTAGGAATACATATGTATATAAGATAAGAAAATATTTTCTACACTATTGATGCTATGGAATATCCCAGCATTATTTGGGCGTACTGTATGTATTGGGTATAATGCAAATGATTGCAGTGTGATTTGCATTTGTCGCTGCCGCCGATGCTTCTGCTGTCGCTTATATTCTATTTATGTTTGTATATCATTATCGGATACTTATTTGGCTTCAATAGCTGCCGAGCGGATATTATCAACGACAAGCAATACGCTAAATGGGTAAATATATATATATATGTGTATGCATATATAAGTATATGTAAATGAGATCCGTCAGCAATGCAATTGCTGGCAAATGCTGCATAAGCTACATAAATATGTATATGTGTATATGCACATGTAGTTTTTACATAAATATGTGAGTGTGTATGTGCTATGAGATGAGACGGTTTGTCGTTTCCAGTCTGTTGGTCATATTATTATTGTCACCCATACAAGTATTATTGCTGTAATTTAACGTTGTTGTTTTTGGGTATTGTGTTTATGAAACGATCGTGCGACAAATGACCAAATATATGCAGTCGGTTGCAAACATATTTGATTACGTCGCACACACCCACAAACAAACTGGCTTAGCCATGCAATCTCATTAATTTCACATGCGACTCGACTGCAGGCCTATTTGTCTGAGTGTGTGTTTGTCTGCATGTATTTATGCATGTTTGCAGTTTGCTCGCTCGTATATTCGGACAAAATAGCGATATAAATTTAAAACGGCAATATTCGTACGGATGCAACTGCAAATGTGTTCACAACAAAAGCAAATATGCTACAAATATGGAGCTTTGTTGTTGTTACTTTTCTTTTAAGATATGTGGTTGCTTTTGTTGTGTTTAATTTAAGGCGTTGCTATGAAAATAATTGCAGGCATTTAGCCAATATGCAACAATTGAATTTGAGGTCAAAGATGAGTTTAAATTTATTCGATTAAATTTGCCAACACATTTAAGGGATTACATACATACACATGTGATTTAAACAAAACAAAATTGGATTTAAGAACATATTATTTTTAGGCTTTAATGTATAACACTACGCTCTGTTAAGTGGATTTAGTTTAATTATTTTAACGTTATCTTAAGAAAATAAAAAATATAAAGCAAAACTTGCATTTTATTCAGTTTATATACATACCTACAGCTGCATATTGCCTACAACCTACATATTAAAATTTTCTCTTATTCCCACTTTATACCGGGAAGTTAATTTGAAAACAAAAACATCTTAGTGGGGCAAATATTAATGGAAATAAAAGATAAATATTAAAGTGGAAATATTTTACGGACGATCTGAGACCGAGAAGAAGAAGAGGAGGGTGTTTTTAAATTTTAAAACGTTTTATAAGACCGAATTTTATGTGAAAAATTCAAATATCCAAGATTTTTGGTTTTTTATTTTTATCTTGCAGTTACAAAAACAATTTTCTTTCACGAAATATGGTGTAAACTTTCCTTCTTACTGCTATGAGCAAAAAATAGTAAGACTTTGTTCATAATTTTAAAATTCTTAATTTATTCTCTAAAATCTATCCCTCTCCCTTGGTCCCAATACACTTGTACCAACGTTTTTTCCAATCTTCGAAGGATTAGGAATGGTTTAACTGATCTTTTCGATATTCGTCGATTCCAAACCAATCCCTTGATGCTGATGGCCGTCCGTGACGTGGTTTATCGTCAAGGCGTCCTCGGCCTTATTTAAATAAGTAATTTGTACCAATCGCTCGTGGTAAAGAACTATCACCAAAGGTCTTTTCCAACATTCTGAACGTTTTGGCACTAGAAATTTGATTCTGCATACAAAATTTAAGGCACTTCTTTGTTGAATAATTTCAGTCATCGTAAAAATCGCGGAATGCAATTTATGTACCTCAGAAAACTTCAGAAAGACAATTTGATTATTTTTATGTGTCATTTGGCATACATATGTATATGCCATTGAACAACAAACACAAAAAATATATAGCGAAGAATGTGTTTTCGCGCGAAACTTAAATTAAAAAGTATTACTATCTTTTGCGCGCAGTTGCTGCCAATAAAGTAGTAATTTATTTACTGCTTCGGAGTGCAGCCTCCTTTATAGAAGTGAATATCAACTCTGATAACGGGGCGGCGATTCAAGTCTTGAGAACAATACTGTTTAAGCAACCTCGTTATCAATATTATCGAGCAATTTTTTGATAAGACATGTATGGTTTCGAGGCCATAGCGCTCGCAACTAAAAAGCTGATGATTTGACAAGGAATGGTACTCTAGCCGAGCTATTAATAGAATGGAAACGGGTCGGTTCTCTTCTAGTGTGTTTTCTTACTGTAAAACTGGGCTTCGAGGGAGTTTGGCCTGCGCTGGGCCATCGCTGTCGCGAGAAACTTTTTACCATATCGGAGTCCATGCTGTAAGGCTTAGAATCGTATTCGCTTGAACGCTCTTTTTCTTATGACTTCATAAAGGATGGGGTATAGTAGGCTAAGTGCGATCTCTGGACCAGCAGCTAATTCTAACCTAATATACCAAATACACTGTATTTTTTATTTAAAGTATTAAGTAGGCAACCTAATTTCGACTTATATCGAAAAATACCTTAATTTTCAATCAAAAACTCTGTCCACATAACATCAGATAACTGTAAAAGTCAATTTTCTATATTATGATATAAAATATATGTACATTATAATAGTAAGTTTTCTCACAAAATGCAAAAGAAGACCCCACTCCCCGTTAGATCTAAATGTGAGTCACATATCCACAATATGGTACATTTTTGAAATTAATTGTTTCCGCCATTCTCGATATCCGAACGGGTTAAGATGCTGAGATATTCGCATGGGGGCAATGAAGTATACATTAATTCAATATCATCGAAAAAACCTGACTAAAGTAGCTTCTGAATTGACCAAGAACATCAACTATTGTTTTTCCTTAGTTTGACAGTATCTCAAGTTTCGCAAATTTGTATCCAATAGCAAACCTGCGGTCTTAATTAAGTCCGGCTTAAGACTGGCTTAAGGCTGTCTGTAATATATTTACAAAGGAAAACATACAAGTAAAGAAGCACAAAAGTAACGAATGTGCATGTTAATGTACAATATATTTCCATTGTCGGTCTAATGAGGTAGCTAAGCATGTACTTCTATGCATTTGTTGCACGTCTGGAAGTCCACAAAGGAATGCACACCTCTTACATAAACTTTTGACCCGTGGAATTATGCACATGTTTGGCTGTTATTTGTATTTATGTCTGCTTAAATATTTATTTAGTCACATGTCATTTTATTGCTTTTGTATAACTAATTCAACATGTTGCATGAATCAACATTGCGAGACGTTTCCTGGAATAAATTAGACCGTTAACGGTGATATGATGCAAAAAAGAGCACAGCTTCCGGTAAATGTTTCGTTACAAAGCACAAAGCTCCAGCCAAGAAACAAAGCGAAGGCGAGAGACAGTAAAAAAATGTAAGAAGAATGGGAGGAATGACAGGTGTCGATGTAGACAAATATTCTTATGCATAAAAAACTATTGAATGTCTGCAGAGAATGCAGTTAATGTTCCATGTGCATTAACAGTTGCCTATGTATGCATCTGAGTTCACATAAATATTTTCTTATATACCCTAAAGACACTTAATGCTTTTATGCTCTTACAAACAAGGAGTCAATATAAAATATTTCAGAGCTTTTTAGTGCGTTCAATAGAGTTATTTATTATTTTCGAAATATTATGTTCGAAATGAAACACAGGCTTCAGAAAAAGCTCATTTTAGTTAAAGCTTTCCTACTGGGACTTAACATAACAATAACATCACTCATATGTTTATTTGCCTCAAGATGGCTAAATACGAACGTAATTGCAGGTGCCGTTTCGTGTTGTTGTTGGTGTCAAAATGCCGCATCGCGCCGTCTACGTGAATGGTGTGACCCATTATTGATGGCCAACTCGCACGAAAAGTGTTAAATAAAAAAATTACGTGATTAGAATCTTCAATTATTGTACAACTTTACTTGAGTCACACAACCGCATAGCACGAGATCACACAAGTACATACATACACCACTACATACAGATGCGCAAAACGCCAATTAGGTATGCTTTATTTGTTGCTGATCATATCTGTACTTTGTGCTGTTATTACCTGTATTGAGTTATTGTGACAAACAGTAGCGCGAGCGTACGGAAACAAAGGCCTGAAGAGGAAGCTTTGAGAATTCCTTTGAGTAAGCCGCTGGTGTACGTAACAAGTTGTTTGCGAAAGAAATATTTCACAAACAAAAAAGCAAATGGAAAATTTTATACTAAAGAGTTAATAGTAACAACAATGCGACAATGAAGCCTTAGCAGATGTTTGAACAAGCTTCACTTCCTATTTGTCTTCGGCACTTTGATGTTATCCGATCGACGAAGTGTTATGAAAGTCATAAACCGCCTACGAATAGCTGCTGGAATTTTTAAGAGAGTTTTTCAACAAACTTTTAATTTGCCTGATGGCTTTCTAACAGAATCGTCTGAGTGGCGAATAAGCTTGTCTTCGGCAAGTACTTGATTTCCACAACTGATTTTAAAGGAATCTTAAGCGTTGGTATAAGTCGATGGATTCGAAACAAATGGACAAACTGGGTATACAGGTATACCGGGATACGCTATTAGACTTCAGTATTGATAATGATGGTAGGGCAATGACAGAAGAAAAAGACACTTCGATAGAGATGGCGATGGTCGCATTACGATCACAAATCCCTATTATAATGAATTTTCGGGGTAATTATATTAATTGTAGAAAGAGAGACTTCATTTTTGTGCTCTTCTACCACACAGAACATCGGATCACAGCTCTGCCGTTGCTATTCAAAATTGGCCGAATTAAGCTATGAACTTCGGCCTATCCACTGTATCTCCAGATTTAGCCCGTGTGACTTTTTTTGTTAAGGTTAAGGTTGCCTACTTTATAGACTTCAGGAAAACATTTTTTTTGATGGATTAAATAATACACTTTTCCTTGATTCCAATGTATTTACCTATAAGAATGACCATAAAGAGGAAAAATAATACTTTTTTTAAAGTCGCCAAGACTTAAGTTTGTAGAGCAGCTAAATGCTAAATTGGTCCGATCTGAACTACATGTTGGGAAATTATAGCGTGGCCTAGTTCCTTATTCCGTATTCCGTGAAATTATCTTGTCAAATAAGAACGTTTTCCATGAATGGATTTGATTTTGATCGACAATTTGTATGGTAGCTTTGCTTACTACATATATGGTGGCGGCAAATGAGCAGCTTTGGGAACAATGGACATGTACAACGTTTCAGATCGATATCTACAAATCTCAGGGACTAGTTCTCGTTTAGGCAAACGAACAGACATGGGCATGGCAAAATCGACCCAGTTCGTCACCTTATAGGGTCGCTGAGGTTTCCTTCTGGGTGTTACAAACAACGTGGCAAACTTAGTTTACCCTGTTCAGTGTAAAAACATAGGTATAGTAATCATTTCGTGATTTTTTATTGAGTTTCATTTTTCTGTCCCCTCTTTTAGTGTTAATTAAAAAGTATTATAAGCAGAGTTATGCTCTAACACACACACATGTGTATGACGACATATTATTGAGTGTGTCCAGTGATTGTTGGGCTTGTTGTAACGTTACGCCCCACTGGTCATGCCCATTTGGTAGTCAAGTGTGGCCATTTGTGGCGTCAACGGGCGCCAGTCTTTAAAACTGATACAAAGTAAGGCTTGAGCTTTGCAGTTGAATGCCACAACAACAAATGAGTGTAAATAAAGAAATATAAAGTAAAATACAATTAAAAAACAACAGCAACATAAAAGATGCTAACCGGGGCTAAAAACGAACTGCCAAAGAAAGCTGCTGAAGGTGAATAAGCAATTTAGGTGCTTTGGCGATAAGACGCGCGCTTTGCCGTTGCAAGAACAAAAAATACAATTGTTATGTGCATGTATGTATGTTTGTATGTGTTAGCAACATGCTTACCGCGATCACAATGTGGCACGCACTACAAATTTCGCTTAACAACCGCAACAAAACGACATCCGCTATACGTAGCAAGCACACACACACATATATATACATAAGTACAAGCATCGCAAAAAAACCACAGAAAATAAAATAAAATTAAACACAAAAATTATATAAAAATAAAAAACAGTTAGTTGCAAGCGCATTGCATTTGCCTCTGAATGTTGCAGTGGCGTGCATTGTTTTTGCGCTAGACTTATTTCCAGCACCATGCCGCCAAAAACAATCAAAGGAAACATCAGTTACAAAGCGCACGCATTTCGGCAATAAATTAGAGGGTAGAGGCAAAGCTCGAAAAATGAAGTAGCAACAAATGCAACTGAAGTGGGTGTTGCTGGCGTTTCAGCTGCTGCCGTCGCTTGTGTGCAATTCTCTTTTGCCACATAGTGTTTCTGTTGTTGTGGCTGCTGTGTTGGTAGAAAGTGTGCCGGTGATTGGGGGTGTTGCCGGCAGTGGCGGTTGCACATTTATCATTTAGCTCATCACTTTGCCACAGCAAGTCTTAAACTGTAAATGCTCTCATAATTTTACAGCAGTCACAACAGCTACATATGTGAGGCATAGGAATGCATTGTGGAGCTTCAAAAATGAAGCCTCTTTGCTACCTTTCACAGTGATACATAGCTTATTGTAGTCGCGTTTAACGGCACTAGCGAATATATTTGTGCACATTAGCATTTACTTCCTTTATGTGTGTAAATATATGTGTAGATACATGAAGAAATTCTGACATCCATGAGATGAAAGTAAGAAAAAGTTTTGACCGAAGTCATTTCATGCCGAGTCACATTTTGTCGATTTAATAAAAATATACCGATCAATATGTACGATATAGGTTGGCAAAATCTGGTATAAGATGTCACAGTATTTCGATGATGGCAGGGACGAGTACTTTCTCCTACATTCGTAGCTTTAGAATATAAACCAAAACAACAAAAATAACATTACTCTGGCACTAACTCTGTAGTTGAAGCTAAGCCTAGGTAACAACACCAATGGAACCCAGAACCAAACTCTCCAGCGAAAGTATGGCCACAAAGAAAGTAGGAAAGGGAGATGTTAGAAGGGTTGCTGTTAGTAGTGCGTCTGCCAAGGACTGACATATTTTTAAGGGTCGATGACCCTGCGAAACCAATGAGGAGCTAACAAAGGAATTCCAGGAGCCCATTGATTGCGGAAATACAGTTCTACTCAATTTTAAGCTTCAAACGCCAGCAGCGGCAGCTTAGAGACAGTGGTCAGCAGAAGAGGTTAAGTTGTCAACGAAAAGGGCGAAGACAAAGGGTATGAAGGCAGCTAAATCGTTTGGCGATGTGATCCGGAACCTCATTATTAGTGGTGTGTCATATGAGGGAGATCCCCACGGAAAAATTCCCAAAGATCAATAGAAGTTCTGCATTGACAAGTGTGGCGCTTAAATCGGAAATGCTTTTAAGCAATCCGGGTCCGCCACCATCATGCACCGCAGCCAGATCAGATAACACAGATCATGAGAGCCTGCAACCCTAATCTGTCAACAGAGGCATGGAGGTTCGTTAAGACATTCGAGAACCTTGCAGCAGAATCTAGCATAAAGACTTAGAAGAGTAAGATAGTTGCAGATCCAGGAATCCATCGAACCGCTGGCGACAAGTCAGATGCCGACGCTGCCACTTAACCACCCACCACTTAAAATCGAAAAACGAGATGGGTGAAGTCAAAGAAGATTTCATGGAGTCCTCGAGTAACGTAAAAAGTATTCGGTAAAGTTAGTGTTCTTCGGGGTCTGAGCTTGTAGACAGACGCGCTAAATTATATTTGTATACTGAGAGAGAGCTTTTAACCGACTCCCAAGAAGATGCAGATTAAACAATAATTAATGCATCTTCTTTAATATCCAGCAAATTAGCTTTCTTAACCCTAATTATCCTGCGCTAAGTAAATAATACCTATTTAGAAGTTCATGTCTGCTCCAGTTTTTTGGACAAGGATTTTTGTGAAAGTGGCATTATGAAATTGTCTTCAAGGTGTCAGCCAAGCAAGAGGGCCTTTACTGTTAATAATATAGCGTTCATTTTTCCAGGAGCTTAATCTTAAGCTTGCAGAATCTAGAAACTCAACAATATAACTTGTTCACCTGCAGAAGTGGCAAAAGCCTTAAGTTGGCATCAACGAAGATTAAAGTAAAATTTCGATCTAAATGCAGAACTGATATAGTAAATCAGAGAACTTCTTCAGTCATGCCTACGATCATAAACAGCTATTTATATTCGACTATTAATGTGAACCCTCCTGTGCTCCAGAGGTAAGTTATGGTTTTTCTTACCACTTGGCACCTGAAGCTGACGATGCTGAGACCCAGCGTGTTATCATAGCTTTGGCATCACTTATATGCATACACATACACACACTCACACTCACATGCGTATAATAGACTCTTCAAGCATAGACACTATGATTTTACGAGCATTTCAACAAGTTTTACAGCTTTTACCACTAAACATGTGAAAGAGAAGAATCACCAGAAGACTTAATGTAGCAACAATGAAATAACAAAAGCAACGATATGCTAATAAAAACTTTGGCACCAATTTTAACTATTGACCGAACGCATAACGCTGATGCAGTGGCAGCTAGCAGCCAGCAGCTTCCAGCGATAAGCAAGTGTGTAAATGCACGCACAAATATACCCACATATATATATATTTACATGAACTTTGGTGCATTTGGTTGTTGGTGCATCGATTTGATATGCACTCGAGTCGAGTAGGCTGGCTGTGTTGCCGCCGCAGACCTTTTGTTGCCCAGCGGTAGAAATCATTTCAAATGGCCATTAAACGTCGCTTAAACATACACGCATTTTCCACTGTATTTTTGAGCCGTTTTTTTCGAAGACTGTTCTTTCTCAGTTGGTCGGATTCAATGTGCGGCCATAAATTTCCAGCCTCGAGGAATATCAAGCAATAAAGAAAATAGCAGCAGTCGAGGAAGAATGTAACTTTAGTAACATATGTAGATTTGATATGCTTTGTTGTTGCTTTTTATTTTTATTTATCTATTTGTTTTTGTTTTTGTTATTGCTTTTTTGATTACAATATGGCACAAAAGCTGATGAACGCGATCGACGATTCGATGGGATTCTCGGTGTTTGTATCTGCTGGCTTAAGTTCTCGAATTTCATTTATCCATTTCTTACAACTATTTACACATACACACACACACACGCACACCTGCTCTTACTTCTTTGAATAAATTAAGGCGTTCTGAGTTTTGGTGCAAGGCAACGTGGGAATTTATAGGCGCACCGGTGCTGCCCGGCGTTCTGGAATACCGTTTTAAGTTGCTCGCGCCAGCTCAATATCTCAGCATCGCAGCATCTTGCGCTTGGCGTTGTTGCTTCTTCATGCTTTCTCTGATATGTTTATATTTTATTTCTTTTGCCATACTTTGTTGCCCTTTCGTGTTTGGGCGCTTTAATGTATTTAAAGAAATTTAAAAGCGCCCATTTTCTACTGAAATGTGGACAAAACAGTTGACATTATGGTTTTGTGATTAAAATTTTTATGAGCATTTATTTACAACGAAAAGGTTGCGGCGCTGCGAAAGGCTTTTGGGTATGTTTGGTTGAATGTTTGGTGTGGATGTATGTAGATTTGACATTCGATTGATGTGTCATCGATGGAGACATTTTTACAATGCTGTGTGTGCAACACAGCACAGTTTTATTATGTCATTAAAATATTTATATTTCATTTATTTTATTGTATTTTTCTTTTGTTTTTATTACTATTGGTTTCTATGCGTGTGCTTATAATGTGCATGTCACTTGTCATTTGAGCCAAATAAATTGTTTTGGACCCACGTAGGAATTAAAGTGGTGAATTAGAGAGCTTTTTTACTCTTGCAACATGTTGCTACAGAATATAACAGTTTTGTTCACCTAACGATTGTAAGTATGTATCACTTAAAACTAATATATATAGGGTTATATCCGTCCATCCGTATGTGCAAGTAGTATATTTAGATTTAGAAATTATGATGAAACTTGGTATGCGCGTTTCTTAGTAAAAAAAATACGAGTTCTTAGATGGGTGTAATTGGACAACTGCCGGACCCACCAAATGCCATTAACCCAAAACGTATTTTGCACAGGGGATCGCAGTAGCAAGGGGTACTTGAGGGCAAAATCTTTTGAAAAGTTGGACGTATCCCCGCCCTCTAATAAGTTTAATGCACATATCTCCTAAACCATAAAGCTATAACAACCAAACTTGCTTAGCGCAAAATATAATAAGGTCTTTGTATGTGTTATATTAGTTAGTATATGTACATATAAAATTGCTTGGATTCTGATCCTCTGGTTGACATTTTACATCTTAAGTTATTTCCCTGGCTTTCTTACTTGTTTTGATTATTTGAAAAGGTGCTTGTTCGTAGAAATCGCTTACAAATCATCGCTTTCCTGATTACCATGGTGTATCACCGTGATGAACCATAAACTCGTCCCACAAGGTCAAACGGCCAATGAGTAATACTAAATACTACAGAATATTGTGCTTACTCCAGGAATGTTTTTTTAGCGATATAACAACAACAAAAATACCCCATGTTTCAATGAATTACTTTCAGTTGATCATAAATCTGTTGAAGGGGTTATATGTATACATATAATTCGATACGAATCAAAAAAGTTTCAATTAAGCCTAGATCTCTCGTCTGAAAACTTATCATATGATATATATAAAGTTTTGCTGTCTAAAAACATGAGTATTGCTGCATTGCAAAAAAAAACTCATCACATATTTAATGTTATTAAACATCAATTAATTACATATATACCAAAATCAATTTGCGACTCCCCAATTATATATTTGCATTTTAGACGTAGATCTTGAGTATAGATCAGCCAACAACCCAAAAGAACACACTGTTTGTAGTTCAATCGATATACACTGCATAACTTCGAAAGAGTTGTGATCTGTAAACCAACTGTGCTGCGTAAGTTGTAAAGTCACAAAAATTCTTTAATGAAATAAAATCATGCCAATGTCATTTTCGTAGCTAACTGTCAGCTCAGGACGATTTTACTTTTCCACTCCGAAGCGCACAACACAAACATGTCAAGCCTGTGCTATCACAATTCAGCGCCTGCAACAATCTGTTGTAATTCACGCTAAATACCACACAGATAAGATGAAAATACCTATTTCACTGGAAGTGTCTGTCATATGCCAATGCTTGAGTACGATCCGTCGTCTTGCATTCGTATGATTTCACTGGCAGTGGCATTAAATTACTCACATCATCGATAATCGAAATGGACGCAACGATTACCGTTTACGATTTATAAGTAAATCCCAAGCGAGCACGCATTCATCCTGCGACAACAACAATGACACACGTACCAATAGCGACAACACGCCAACTGTGACTGGAGCAGAGGCCCTCAATTAGGCGAACCTGCTCGCCATGTTCGTGTGTTTGTGTGTTGTGAGGCGCTTAGTTGCAGTGGCATCAACGACCTTTTGTGTAGATAAAAGTAGGATAAAGAACAAAAGGAGAATACTAGAGTTGGTAAATTATGAAGTTGCGGACAAGTTGAAAATGCCACCACATCATTTCGTTTCGAAAATGATCAATTTTCAAGATAAGTAATCTTATCGCAGCGGGTGCACGAGAACTTGTCACTGGCTGACCGCTTGCGCTAGTTACTTACGAGCGCATCAGCGTTCATAGCCGCATGCCAAAGGCAAGAATAACAGCTTGTGCACTGGCAGGGCTCATTTCACTGTAAAGGGATATGTTTACAGTGCATGCACAACTCCTAGGCTTCTACTGCGCGCTTGTGTTGTGTTGTGTTGCATGTTGCCTATTTGTGAGCTGAGTGACTTTTAACATCTGTATTAGAGGTGTGGATCACATAAAGATGTCAAGCCATGCGCTGGGACAAGATCACTAGAAATATAGTAGTGAAAAAACACAGAAACACAGAAGAATAATCTCAATTGCGTTGAAACAGAGAACAAAGGCGCAAAACAACCAAAATGTTTATCAAGTAGACATGCTTCTGACCGCAATTTTTCAGGCTGGCCAAGTGCGCAGTGTAGTTTTGTTTTTGTGCTCAAAACGCCAGGCTAATTTATAGCATCACAGCGGAGTTATTTACATACCTTTGAGTTGCTATCTTATTAAGATAGCATATGGAAGAAAACAGCCAGTTTTGTAGTAAATTTTCATTTCAATGTCTCGTATATTAAATGAACCCCTATTTCTTAACAATTAAAATCGAATTTTTAGTTGGTAGGTTGTTTACTGCAAGCGGCTATGCATATGGTAAACCAAAAGTAATTTCCTATAACTTAGTTAAACTAATTTCGTAATTTTCATTTCAAAACATGAAGCTTTTTTATGGTTCGTTACAGCAAATGCTCCAACTTTTGTTTCAAACCAGGCCTTGGTCTTTTCGATTTTCTTCCACCTATCATTCTCAACTTTTATATTCCCGGGATGACTCCTGTTTTCATTGAAGATCTAGCGACCGAGCATTCAGCGGTATAACCGATCAATATCTCTCTGCTAATGGAACCTAGGGAGATTTCGCGGCCATGAAGAAAGTATAAGGCTTTAGAATTTTTAAAACGCAGATGTGACATCGATATATGTATATATGTTGAAACCAAAAACACGTAAAAATGAAATTAAGAAACTGTGTTGGTTATTTGGCGCTAAGTTTAAACTTAGTCTGAAAAACAAAACTCCTCACTAAAAAGCTATGTTGAGATCCGTATGGAGTTATGGTCGGGTAAAAACACTTATACTGGAAAATTATAAATCCCTCAGAGATCATAGAACATCCATGTTGATTTCAAATCCTAGAGAGAACGGCCATGACACAAAACGACTGAAAATACTGTTTGCTCTAAATCTACCATTTAGTTTATAACAACTAACTTTCAATTTGTTTAATTCTACAAGTATTGCTTAGAAAAGCTGTAGCTAATGAAGCATCAATAACTTCACATTTGATGGATATTGATGATGATGAAAAAACAAGAAAGCTTGTCTCTGAAGCTTTTTTCATAAAATGACTTGATCCGGGCAGTCCGATCTAGCTTAGTTCGAATATATGTACATATATACATATATGCATAGACGGGTTTGTAGGGTCTCTGCCTTTTCTTTTTGGGTGTTACAAACTTTTTAGGAAACTTAAATAATAATAATTATAAGGTTAGTGTTAACTTATTTCAAACGAAAATGCATTTTACTTTACCGTTATCCAGGCTAATACATATGCCTATAATTACTGACACATCAGTTAGTTCACACAAAGAACAAGGTTATTTCAGCATTAAAGTGGGACACAAAGCAAATCAAAAGCGAGACAGTGTTTTCCCACAGAATTAGAACTGAGTAATATTGCAATATTTACTAAAAAGCCTTCAGGCCGTGGCACGGCGCTGCAACTGTGTCTATGTTTTCATCTATTGTCGGCAAATTAATAACATTTGATTGAATTTGGATGACTGCGATACAATTGCGGATCAACTACTTTTCGAGTGCACTATGCGGCGCTACGCCACGTCAACGAGGTTGATGAAAGCGTGCAACTACCGAGATAACGGCACAAAGGATATGTGGGCTATTAAATCAATCGTATTGCACCACCACAATGGAGGCAGTCAACAAGACGCGTCGTAGTTGTTGTGCTACAGTTGCAGAGCGCCGCAATTTAACGTCCATCACACGGACATTATTAACATCTCAGCGGCTTCGCACAATGGACGCAGTGACACGTCGCTTCCTTCCTGACAGCCGAAGCGGACGACGATGACGTCGGTGGCGGCGTGATGTCAAGAGGCCGCAGGCCACAAAAGTCGTTGATTCTTCCAGCGTGTAATGCTGGCGCGTGTTGTTATTATTGCAGTTGATATCTGCGCTGATAGCTGAGGCGTTGGTGACACAAAAAGACACGTGTCTTTAATCCGGTAATTATTTTGTCATCATTTGCAATCGTCAAAGGCATCATGCGAGTGTGTGAGTAACGTTGACGTGTCCTGTGGTTGTGGCAAGGTGTTTCCCGAATGCCTGCCTGTGTGTGTCTGTTCACGTTTCCGTTTTTATTTGCTTAGAATAAAGGAAGCAGCGGGCGACAGCGAATTAATGCGATTTGTTAAAGGTTTTCGCAAGATTTGCAAGAATCTAATGTAATTATATTATATTTTCAGGCCTGCGAGGCGGCCTTATTGATTCAATTCACCAATACAAACAAAGGAATGGACAAAAAACTAAAATACTACAAAATATAGCCTATCTCCAATCGCTTGTTGACTGCTACTAATTCACTACTTACATACATGCACACATATACATATAACCAGAAATATACACACATCAATATATCGTACATACATATATAGTGTCATGGCTTGAGCACTTCACTTTCCCAGGCTATTGCGCCATTACAAGTTAATTTATGCTCAGCAACCGATATCGATGCCGATTCAGTGATAACGCCTTTCTAACCTCATTTCACCTGAAACCGGGTGTGAGTCAGTGTGAGCGCCCTGGAGCTGTTGACAGTTTTGCCTTTTCTTTTACCTTTAGCGTTTTGGTCTTGCGGCATCAACCTTTTTATGTTTTTAATCTTGTGGTGACTATAACAAGTGTGTTGTGTCTGCCGGTCTTTTTGCGGCCACTATTTCACTTCGAAAGCAAAAAAATGTAAGAAAAATGAGTGACCGCATGATCTTTGTGTGAATCTTTCGTTTGGTACGCAACGCACAGGTAGCCACCATCACCCTAGGTAATCTGTTGTAATCTAAACGACTTTTGTTTTTTAGTCACCTTTAACTCCACACTCCAAAATTTCTTCTACCCTTTGCACACCGAAAAATGTTATACCCTTTACGGTTAATCGGGTTTCTCTAAGTATCTTTTGTTGCTAGAGAAGCAATCAATATTTAAGATGGAAGCCTACAATGTTTTCGTAATTTCTTATTGAAGGTTTGGATAAGGATTGATCCCAGAATGGTACTTTCTGGGTATTGCTATTTACTGGATCAAAAACTTGGTTATATGCTTTTGTTGGAGCTCTTTCTTTGGAGTAATTACGAAAAGTCACTAGATTTTAACCTCTGTATGAATTTGTTGGTTATAATTTCAGTAAAATATCTGGTCCTTTGGTTATAGTTACTTGATATTAGGTTGTGTAAGTTCTGGAAGTGCATGAAAAATATTTCCATTAATAAATATTAATTTTATAAGTAATAGTAATTTGATAATCTAAAATATCGCAAAGTTTGGGGTCCATAGCGAGGGGTAATCATAAATTTATGGTAAGAAGATCTAATTTTATTTTTTTAAGTAAGGTTACTGATAGGATATGCTGACAGATTCGTCTTGGCGGAACTTTCTGATAAACGATCCGTAGACAACAGGTTAGCTACATAGATATAAAGTTATTATTTTTTATTTTTAAAATATTACTCAGGTGTAAAGGGTATTTGGAAACCAAGTTATGATCAAACACCATTTTTTTTATTTCTCTATAAATATTTTTTTCTCCTTCACTTTAAAGAATTATGTGCATTTATTGTAAATTATTAGACATTTCTAAATTGCCAACCATATTTCTGTATCACCAACTAGTGCCTTTATGGGTACACCTTGTGCACCTACTAATCGCAGACATACATATGTATGAATGTGCAGCTCCTTTGCGAAGGCTGGAGGCTGTGTTCCGATTGCTGCTGCTGTGGCGGTGGCGGCGGCGTCTATCGTCTGCCTGCGCACGCATAATAGAGACATCAAAAATCTTGATTAATTGTCACCGCAAAGGCAACCTCACTCGCATGCTGCCTAGTATTCACTAAGCTGCGGTTGCTTGACCGCGTTTACCCCGCGCATCTGGTTACATTCGATTCATGGTGGACGCAGGCGCGTTAGATCTCTCACAGCTCGGTCTCTGTTCATTGCTGTGCAGACAAAAGAAGCGATGAAATATTAATTTGTTTGTTGGTCATTGTTTAAAAATATTTAAAATTAATTTCTCCTCATTTTTGTCGTGGCTTTTCTAAATGGGTTTTTTATGAAAATCAGTGCTTGTTTGAATTTTTAAATACCACTACTTATATATTCAATTGGCTTCTGATGATGGCGTTGGAGCCGCTTATCGTGGCTTATCGCTGCTTCGCGGTGCTGCCGTACAGCTGTTGACAATAATTCATTTTAATTTGTGCTGACATTACTTAAACAGTTTTAGTTTGGGCTTGTTTTTGCTTTAATTTGGCTATTTCCAGCACGAATTTTGCGTAACAAATTTGTTGAACTTAAAAAGTTAAAATGTCATAAGTTTGTTAGTGTGTGCATGTCTTTGTATGTATATTAATATAAAAAGGAAGTCAAATCGGTATCATATTACCATTATTATTCACATTTTTGGTAAATTTCGCTTCTAATTCGGCTAAATGAGAAATCGCTGGAGTTAGTTGATGAATGGACTTCGTTCAGTTGATAAATGTCGGATCAGTGGGCACACTAAGTCGCCGTAAAACCAGTATTAGACATAAAAAGGTATATGAAGAAATAAAATTACATTAATTTCTTTAATATTTTTAGCTAATAATTTTCACGGCTGTTTTTGCTAAGACAAAGACTAATACTGACGATTCATAAACAATTCAAAGAATTGCGTTCCAAATGATTTAAGATATATCTTTTGATTTCTTGTTATATTTATGAGTAAAAATTTTTAAGTTAATCAACAAAATTATGAATATATGTATGTTCAAAAAAGCTATGAAATGCTTAAAGAATATTTATTTTTTGTTTTTACTCTCTTAAAGTTGAATATAAACCTTTATTTAAGTATTCGTATTTAATACATTTGGTACAGAAATAATGGCGAATTATATTATTATTCATTCAATATCCTGTAATCTCATCTAGTGTGAAATTAAAAAAAATCGCTTGTTTTGGTTCGTTTGGGTACAGCTTAAAAAATAGCACACTAAAATGTATAATCGATATCTTGAGAAGTTTTTGAGTTACAGTCTTCTATAGAGTGGCCTCTCAGTTCAATCACCTTCATTAGTCAAAATGCTATTAATTTTAATTATAAGTTTGTGAGGAAAGTAGTCGAGATCGGTCCATATTGCTCCGAAGAGCACTCTATTTCAGTGTAGTGAGTTTTCACGATACAAGCTTTCAGCTTGCTTATTGTGCGCTTAAAGTAAGACACGGATAGCATCAAGCTACATCATTATTCTACTCCTTTTGTTGCCTGATAACAGTGGAATCGAAACAGCAAAGCCAATAAATCTCAAGAGAGGTCAACCTTGTCCCGACTATCACGGGTCGGGAACCAGAAGAGTCTCTGTTGGCCAATAGGCGTGCGTGCGGTAAGGCAAAATATCTTCTCAGACGCAAACTGTCAATGTTGTATGGATGAAGGTGACCCAACAATTTTTTCCACCATTGTTTAACTTTTGCAAGGGCGAGGTTGAAACATCTCGATAGTCTTATCTTTGGCGAACTTGATCAAAGACTCCAAAACCCGGAATCAATATTAGCCATCTGACAAAGATCAATGAAGTGATTTTCGCTCTTGAGCTTTACTTATACATACATAACATATCGTTAATGAGGGAAAATAGTTCAATAAAATGTGACAAGAATCTTCCTTTCCTATGCAAACAATGCCATACCTCTCGGCACAGTTGCACAATGAGAAATCTAATAGAAGTTAGGAAGTGATTTAAATTTTGTCGGCAATTTGACGAAATCTTAAAAGCAGGAGAAATTAGCTCGGAAATAGAGCAAATACTAATTAGAAAATTGCCCGTTTTGAAAAAAAATTGTTCATTTATTCAATAACGTAACTTTAACAACATATGTTCAAGAAGAAAACAATATAAAACCATGCAAATCGCTCTTTGTCCATATGCTCATATCAAAATATTGATTTTTCCGAAAATGTACAAACATATGAACACACACATGCATGAATCATATATAAAATAAATTAAATCTGAGCTAAATGCTAATATTCCAAGCGCTTGAGTCAAATCGCTGCTAAATACTTTAATAGCTTTATTAAAAAACAACAAGTGCCACCTTTTTCACGCGCCTCACCCCTCGCGCCTGGTTGCAGCAAGGGCTGCCCACGACCGATGTTGACACATAAAAGTGACAAAACACAAAGGGAATAAAAAAGCAATGAGCAAATAAAGTTGGCAAAGGGTGCGAAAAAGCAGGGCGACACAAAGAGGGAGGACAAACAATTCCGCACTCACATTTGACGGAAATCCTATTTACATTTCAAAAGTAGCGCAAATGAAAAAATCAAACAAAACTATTAAAGACAAATATTTGTAAGACCAACAAAATACGCCTGACTGGTTCGAAGCGCCAATGGCGAGCGTTGGCTTACACAATAACGCAGCAACAAAAAAGTTCGCCGGAGCATTAAAGATAAAGCGAACATATGCACGGACAGCTCACAACTACACACACACACGCTCTTGCATGTGTTCGACTTGCATTGCTACAGTTGTTGTAGTTGTTTTTGGCGATTCTACAATAATTCTTTTTTCGAGCAGCCATAGCACTGCCAACGATAGCTCAAACCCGACAATATAACATCCGTTTTAACAATTTGTACAATTGTCAGGCTGAATGCTCAGAGCGAAAACGGCAAGTGAAACCGGTCGCGAGCTGGGAATCCTGCAAACGAACAACTTCCGATTACAACTTCATTTGTAAATGTTTCCGATTTTCACTCTTTTGACACAAGCACGAAGCCACACGCACACACCTACATATATGTATATTGATTTATGTGTATGAAAGTATGTAGGAATGGTGTGGATAGTTAAAGGGGTGCTGCATGAAGCGCGTAACTACTTTTCTGATACGAGGGTAACTGTTTTGTTTGAAGTTTATAGCTTACAAATTAATTTTCTTTAAGAGTACTGAAGATACCAAAAAATTATGTATCAGATCTGCTCTTTCAACAATATCGTAGACACTTCAAAATAAAATAAAGATTGTTGTCGTCTTCACCTTGATGGTTGAATGTGTTTTTTTTTTCAGTGTATCACTTGTATTGTGTTAAATCTTTAGCGAGATTACATGTGTATTCTTAAGGGAATAAATAGGACTTTCTTTGACCCAAAGTACACCTCAGGGTCCTAAAAACATTATTTAGTCGGTAGAAGAGTAAATAAATTATTTCCCTATCAAATTCACTGCAAATTCACCCAAATCTAAGTATAACAAAGCCTGAAAGAGCGAAATTCTATTTATTTTGCTTAACAGCCTCTGTAATGTTCTTTTAAGTCAGACTAATTCTTCATGTGTTAAGTCAATCCAAGCCGTCTGTACATCTTGACAATACTTTTCTTACAAATATATACCCACCCTAGTATTTCACGAAACTGTTCCTAATGATTGCTAGAGTCGGTAAAACATTCTTGGGTGTCCACCACCCACACCAAAACCACCAGCAGACTAACCGACACCGTTGACTGCTCTCCACACATCTGTCAACTTCAATAAGCAACTTTGTCCGCCTGCCAAAGCGACAAGTGAGTTCATCATTTCCACATAAACGCGCCAAAACCTTGTACGCGCTCCGCACCTCTGCGCTCTGCGTATTAAATACTATTACAATGCTCTGTTGCAAATTAAGCCCAATGGATTTATGCCCTTTAGTGTTTGCTATTATTATTGTAATTGTTGCTGTTGCCCGAAACTTCTTTTCATCTATTGGTGTTTATTGTTTTATTGCCCTTTTACAGATTTATTCGGTTTTGCTTCTGCCACTGCCACTTCTTAGCGCGCCATTTGCTTTGGGTACATTGTTGTGGTTGTTGTTGCGAGGCTATACGGATTCGCTAATCTCTTTAGCATATATTTGCATCACTTATTGTTGGTGGTTGAAGGGGGGTTATGCTCGCTTTTGACCCTCATTACAAGTTGTAAGTCGGCAGGAGTTGGCACTCGTGCGCATAATGCAAGTTTATATGTATGTGTGTGTTCGTTGAGATTCACAAACATAAACTCTCATACACTTACAAATATATTTATGTATGTGTGATTCATGCATTTTCTTAGTCATTGGACAATATTTTCTTCCCGAAATTTTAGTTTTCTTTGCACTTAATGTTTTATTCAGTACATAACTGGTATTTATTTGAATATTTTACACTGAGAGAAAATTGTTCGATAATATTTCCGAAGTACTAATCGTTGTGGCAACCGAAATATCTTTAATTTTCCGTTTATTTTAATATTGAGAGCATTAAAAAAAATTTTGGAAGCAATCTTTTTATCTTTCTTTCTAAATAAATATATATGTTATTAATATTGTACTATAAAAACACTATAACTTGTTTCCTTTTTAACCCTTCCAGTGCTTCGATTTGATGAAAAATCGAATTCTGCCAGAACAAAAACGCCCGAAAACAAATTCTTTTTTATTTATATTGCACAATATATACATATGTACATAAGAGAACGCTTGATGTTAAACAGAAACCTAATGGCTAAGTTTTGGCGAAAAATACAAGGGAGTACAACTTTTGAACAGGACATATTGTGTAAATAGAAGTAAATGGTAAGTGTAACGGTTTGTCCTTGTAATAAATGTACACAGCTAGATATAACCCAACTTGTCTATTTTTTGTATTTTTTATATTTTTGTATTTTTAATTTCTTTAATATTACATTTTATCAAAACTCTTAAATTTTGTGCAGTGAATTTATTTTTCTTCCAGCTCGTGTTGACTTTCGTATACTACATAAACTCTATGTTGCTTCTGTGAATAAATTTCATAAAAAATTAAATAGACTCACAACTTTTACCGCATAGAAATGCTAAAAAAGCTGCATCTTGATGAGTTGTGTAATAAACTTGTGAATTTATTCTACTGACGGCGAGCAACTAAAGGAAATTTCATTAGCATGATTTTTAGATGCTGTCCTGTCTAAGAAATGCTTTAGCAAGTCCTAAGGACAATAACGGGGCCGAGTTTTAGGTGCGCTTGTCAGTGTCTGCTTAAGAGTAAAACGTGTTTTGGTTGTTTTAGTCCGACAGCAAATACAAATATATGTTTTTACATATATCTATGTATATTTCGTTGAACATTTTCAACCATTTGCCTAAGTTAAATTGTAAATGTCTTTTGAGTCCTGCAATATTGTGCTGAGCCGAGTTACTCATTGCTACGAATACATATGTATTATGTGCATGTAAGTATGTATGAATAGAAAGCAGTGTCGGTCTGTGGGTGGTAGTGGCACAATGCCGAAACAATCATTTGAATACATTCATATAAATCTCTTCTTTCGCTAACCTTATAAGTATTATATCCTTGGTATCTCCTTATAGGCGAATACCTAAGATACTTTTGTATTTCACGAGCGCTAAACAAATACGGGCACGAGCGACGTGGCAAAGTTTGGCACAGTGTTCACTGAAAGGCGAATTTTGAATAATATTGTTCACTAATTAGAAGATGGGTAATAAATGAGTAATAATATCTCCAAAGAGAGTGTCAGTAGTAAAATGTTGTCGTTGAAAGTTCTTGAATTCTTAATGTTTTAATAATAATCTCTACACCTTTTGTTGAGGCTCGGTTGAAAATGTAAATAACTCATAAAAATATCGCTAACTACTAACTAACTAAGTAATAAAATCGTGGTATGTTTTCTAATTCCAGAACTTAAATAATCGCTTCGAAAACTACGACGGAGTTTTTAAATAGACCCCTCAAAGATTCGAACAATTCTTCGTCTGTCTTTTTTCGATGAAGCGAAACAGAAGCAAATGATATTTTAAAATACAAATAACTTATTCAAATATTTTTACACAAATTGGCATCATACAGTGATAAAATACCATCGGAAGTCGTAGCTTCCATACACTTGTTTTAAGCCTCGGTTGGAATGGCTCAATGAATGTTGTTTAATGTCAGCAATAGACTCGAGCGCAATATTCATTAATCAAAGCGGATTATTCAGTTTTAAGAACATAAAAAGTTATAGGGAGCCAAGCTGTCGATTAATCGTTGACTTTCGTTTCGTGGTCCAAACGTCAGTCTAAATCATGCAAAAATGTGACGTATTATCTTGGAGAAAAATCCAGGAATTGTCCGCCCATAAGTCCGGTATGACAAATTTCTTAAGGTAATCGCCTCAGAAAGGGCAAGTATTATTACTCATCTACTGTTAGACCCTGTGGAACGAATATCTCACCTCATGATGCTCGCCTTGATTAGAAACTGACTTTAACGTATTTTTTTCGGTTTCGGTGCATTTTTTGGAGGGCTATTCGCTATATTGTTGGACATTTGCGACATCGTATGCGTTCCCATCTACGATGCTAAGCTTCTCTTTGGTGACGTCGCTTTGGTAAAATAACCACATTTTTTAGTACTCTAGTACATTTTAAGAAAATAACATGAACCTAACTTAAGCTAACCCTATACAACTGTTTATAAAGCTTTGTAGTGCTTCGTATGATCGGACCAATAGTTTACGAATATATTTAAAATTCTAAAATCCTTGCAATAAAGCTACCAAGACGGCCTTCAAAAAAAAATGAAAATATGAGTGTCTAAGGAAAGACGAGTCACGTTATGTGGTAAGACCGAAGAAAATCAAAAACCATGTGTATTTAGACTGTATTATCTAAATTTTAGGCTGCTCATAAGTAAATGGAAAAATGATCAATTTAATTGTGAAGTTAGCAATGAATATAAAAATAATCTAAACTTTTTACACATAAAGAAGAGTATCTCTATAAAATATGCTTTTGATAAAAAAAACAAGCACACTGTTCAATGCAAGAGCGAGGAACTGAACTGTTAAATCTATTTGTGTGCATAGGATTTTGGAAGAATTTTCCCGTTGAATTGGTTTTTGCGCAACTTTTGTTGTTTACCCAAAAAGTTTGGAATAGAAACTACTACGCGCGAGTGCCGCTGCTGCTGCTGCAGACAAACCTTAGTAGACACACGCACACACACACACACACACATTTACAGCAGAACAAATACAGAAAAAGTTGCAGCGAAAGTGCACCTTTCCCCGCTGGCTATTAGCAAAAGAGTGCTTGTCGCTTCCCCCCGCCGGCTTGCCATTCTAATCCGTGCTGGCAAATAGTCGCAGTCAGGTTGTGTATGTATAAGTACCTTATACCTATACACTCAGAGGTACGTGCAACTGAGTAAGTATTGCACTAGTTTCTGACCCCGCCAACCCCTCCCCAATACAAGCACAGTTGCAAAGTAAGCGCAGAGTAGTTTGTGTAACAAAACAACGCTGCAGGATTCGGCAGATAGGAGGCGAGTGTATGTGTGGATTGCAGCGCGGCGCAGCGAGGTTTTTCACAGTTGAATTCACAAAATTGTCACGTCTGTTATTTTTCGTTGTCGAATTTATTTACTCAACTGATTTTGATAACATTCGTGTACATGCAAAGATTTCGCAATTAATTGCTAGCAACTAGCAACTACACGAATAAACAGTTTTTCTACGCAAACACACACACACACGCACTTGAACTCTTATGAACACACGGTTGAATAAGCATTGAATTGGTATTTTAGTTTAGTGTTTTTTTTTGTTTTATAGTTTTTTATCTCTGCACTTCCCAACTGCTATTGACACGACGGGTGGCTTTCGAAAAGGTACAAGTATGTGGTATGATAATAACAACAACAAAAATCGCTCTAATGCCATCTAAATGCGGCTCAGGTTACGCGCTCTCCGATTTATCTGCTCACATTTAGACATAAAAAATGTTGCTCAAATGGAAGCAGATTTTCGGCTTGGAATGCGCTGTGCTTTCTTTCAAGGAGCCGGCGCATATGTCACCTACTTCCATGTGATTAACAAGCCACACTTTTTATGGTCACTGCATTTTTATTGCCATAGCAGCGTACACCTTGATGGGTGTGTATGTGTATAGTTTTCTCGATTGCTTATAGCTAATGCTTGCTGAAGAACTGCCTCGCATTGTGGCAGCCTCCCGCGGGTATGTCGCCGGCGGCGTGTGGCACATAAGCCTGGTCTCCGTGTAAATTTGAGAATACTGACGACGTTGGACATTTTCATATTTATTTGTAATAATTGCTTTTGCTTACGGTTGCCGCTAAGCTTGCCACTTGCCTGTTTCACGCTGTTTCATGCGGCCACTTAACCTGTCCAACTTGCAAACAAATTGAAGCTATACTGTGTTACAAAAGCTCATCGAAATACTCTTTTTAATCTAATGGGGACAAGCGACGTAGTTCAAAACACTATTTTGGTTACTTTGATGTACACTAAAAATAGTTTTAAGAGTAGATTTACCTTGAAATTGCCACCTCCCATCCTGCTGCTTCTTTCTTATGCTTGTATGCTTATTAAAATGAGTTTTATGACTCTTCATGAATTTGTGAATTGATTTATGGCACAAAAGCCGTAAAAAACTGACGTGCAAGTGCATTATGTCTCAATTATTAGTCTTATAAGCTGTAAAATCCCAAATATGCGTGCCAGTAGTTGGTGGTTAAGACTTTACGAGTACTGTTTTATATTGTCAAGATACTCAAATTTACACATAGTAAAAAAAATAATATTGATTCCTACATCAGTGCAGAATATCTTCGTTCGATGATAATGCAGGAATTGCCATAAGTTGATAGAAATTAATTACGCTAGTCTACACACTTTGACTTTGGTAGTCACAAAATAATATATAAGGTGTAAACAAAAAACAAATCTATTATTTTTGCCATAAATTGAAGTTTTTTTTTAGAGATTATTGAATGATTTTCATAGGAGCCTTCGTCCCTATTGAATCGATTTTCACACGTTTCTCTTGAGGCGAATTTTTCACTATAAAATCATTAGACTTAGACAAAAATTGGTAGTAATCACTTGGTGTTTGGTCTTGAGTATAGGGTGAATTCATATGAGCCTTCTCTCCAAGTTGCCGAAGCTTCAGGCGGTGGATTTCCTGATAGAATCCCATTTCTCTCCAGCCACTGAATGATTACTTCTGTCAGGCGTCGGTTCAATAGTTGACAGTACAGATTCAAAGTGGCAATTCCCACAAACGCTTATCAAAACCTTTTTGAACTTTTTGAACCTTAATATGCTTCGGCTCAACGCAATTCGACCACGACCGTTTTCGCTCGACGTTGACGTAAGTGTCCCACTTTTCATCACCAGTAACTATTGCTTTAAAAATTGATCGATTTTCTTGCGATTTTAAAATGGAAATTCGGTCCATGAGAACATTTTTCTGTTCAGCCTTCTTTAAATAGTTCTAAACGGCTCTTTGGACAATCGACAAAGTGCTTACAAGACGGTCGGATTCGATGATGCCCATTATTTTTTATATTTTCCTTGGGTGAGAACTTGGTGTTTGTTTGCGGCACTGAAACATTTTGGAGCATTACCATGAACTTTGTTCGTAAAAAAAACAAAAAATCCTGGTAATATCACTCGAGTGATCGTGTACACATTTTTAAGGATTTTGCCAAATATCTGATACAAAACGATACAAAACTTCAATTTGATATAAGTAGTTTGTGCGAATGATCTCAAACGCATATATTTTCATCAGTTCATTCTGAAGTATTTTCTACATCGTAAGTAAAAATATGGCGAAGATTCTTTAATCCAAAAATTATGAGCTCACAAATATATATTTTAAAAGAGATTGCAATGAAAACATTTTTACGCCATGAAAGCTGAACTACAACAACATTAGCAGCACTCTGCATACATGTTTACTATAATATATTTAAAACCTCATTCGTACATTTCTGTTGCGTTTTATGAAAACCGTTTTTGCAAGACCAGCTTGCTATAAATTTGCTTTGAGCATTTGTCCTTTATGGAGTCTAATCCGCATTTATTTTATTCGCGGCTACAAATCGTCGCTTTAGTATAGACTATATGAGTTATTTGGAGCGGCGGAAATGATGAAACTTTGTCTGAAATGGAAGTGAAGAAGTATCTTGATGATCACCCAGCATACAGTTGCAAGCAGTAGGTACGAGTTCATGTGGTCATGAAAAGACATGTGACAGCAGAAATCTCCAAAAGATGCATGAAAGCTGGATAAGTTCAGGATAGCTTTCACATGCGGAATTCGAAAGGGTTTAACATTCGTTTTAAAAATCATCAGAACTAGCATGAACGCTTAAGAAAGTTTAAAAACTATCACACGCAAGCCTGGAGAGGTTTAACACCTGTCTTTGTTTCAGCATATGAGTTCCATTATGGCTTGAAGTAAAAATCATCGAAAGCGGCATGAAAGCTTGGAAAAGCTCACAAAAGATTAACATTTTTATTTCAGCACATGAACTACATTATGGATAACAGTAAAAATCATTCAAATTAACATTTCAAAAAGCTTTCAAATACGACTTTCAAAGGGATTTAAAGTGTGTTTCTGTTTCAACATATGAGTGCAATTATTAAACAAATATTTGTAAAAACCATCGAAACCAGAATGAAAGCTTGGAAAAGTTCAAAAAAGCTTTCACTCACTAGTATGTAAGGGGTTCAATAATTATATACAAATGCGGATTTTTCGTAATAATATCAGTAAAATACGAAGACTATAAACTATGGCTGGGTTACTCCGCAGTTAGCGGCACTTTTTGATATATTTAAAAAAAATTGTGCGATGAATGGTAGCACTTTCAATACTTCAAATACTTCACTTAATCGCCTCACAGCGGGATGCAACACTTTAAGTAAATCGAATTTACGTCAACGATATCGCTGTGGCTTCTACCCCAAGGCCTTCTTCCTTGAGAAACAAACTCAGTGAATTCAGGTGCTCTGGTTTTCGGTGGAAGAAAATGTTTCAAAAGATCGAAAAAAATATCGGTGCATATAAATCCAATTCGAAAATGTTTTAGAACTTGGCAGCGTGTTGTATTACACGCTCAATAAATCAAAAAAGTACGGCGGCTGCCAGTTTTGTTGCCACACACACACACGAACACTGCGGCCAGCGATAACAGCTGGCGGCGAACGGATTTAAAAGTTGCCGACACTTGGCGTTTTGCACATATATCAACTCCACTAGGGTACATATACATATCTACATACAAGTAGATAAGTATGGAGGTAGTGTCTATCTAGGTATAGGGAGTGCTGCGTTGCCGCAACATACCACCATAAATGTCGCGCACGCGCCTACGGCTCCTGCACGCCAGCTCTGTGGCTTGCTTTGGGCACCGCCGCCGGCAGCAACAGGAGCTCTTCGGTACCGCCAGCAGCAATATATTCTGTTGCGGTTCATAAAACAAATTTTCGTTATGAATTATTGTTACAACAACAATTATTGCTGGCGGTGTGAACATTCATCGGCGCGGGTGTTCGTCGGACGCCCTGTCAGATGTTGCCTGCTGATCTCCGAGGTGTGTGAATGGTTATTGCTTGGCTGTGCACGCTAAGACGTGCTAAAAGCTATAGATTCTCTGTGCTGCTGGTGATTTTATTTCATCGCATTTTTTTAGTTTTTGAGTTTTTCGTTCTGCTATTGTCATTGCTTCTGTTGCTGCCACATTGAAAGCGGCAACAATGCTTATGGCATTTGCTGTTAAGTAAAATTTAAGACATTTTTCACTGCAGGAAAGTTTCGTCTCCTGAGCCGGGCGTTGCACATTGCGCGCTTTGCTCTTAACTCTCGTCTTTTCCGTGGTGTTTGGTTGCACTTTAAGTTGATTCGCCACGCTGCATAATTCATTTATTTGGAGTAACCGTAGCGCATATGAGTGAGTGTGAACTTGGTGCATATGTATTTCTGCTATCGCTGAAGCGCTACAAAGGCATGTTGCAAGTTGCTCTACATTGCTATCATCTGCTGCTGCAGTGGTGTTCTGCCATGTTTTGTTATTGCTGACGGTTATAAATGGCGATTGCAATAATTTAGGGATTTCAATGATAAACGTCATTTTCGTTGAGTGTCAACTCACGCCAAAGTGCAAAGCGACAATGCATGCTGTGCCCGACAGATACTTTTAAGCGTGGCAAGATAAGCGACAAGTTATAGCTTGAGGGGAGCTTGTGCTCATATTTGTTGGCAGGAGGTGAAAAGGGTCATTGCATATGCAATGAAGGAAGGAAGCAAAAATGTAACAAGTTTACAAGGAAATATTCTTAATAAACATTTGCTTTTTCATGCAGTGGTACAGTGATATCCAAGGGATTTAAGGATTGTTTTGAATATTTCTTACGAAACTATTTCAAATTTGTACATGTTGCTCCACTTTAGTTTTCAGAAATGTCTACGAAAAATTATATCTAAAGGTTAGTCCTTTTCAACCGGTATAAAAAATACCAAAAAATATTGTCTCAGATCAGTGTACAAAAGATCGAGAAACATTCCACAATAGGTTAGTTTGAAACAATGGTCATGGCGACGATCCTATTATGATACAAAAAAACGGAAATAATACTTCAGGTACTACGAGATAGAGTGCGAAGGCGAGTCATTTATTACCAATTTATATATTTGGAAAGCAAGCAAGCAAGCCGCTAATATCTAAATATTTTTACCAAAGCTAGTTTGAATGTAATACAGTGAAGTACAGTCTTGTACTATGTGTTTTTGTCTTGATCCATTCCGTATGACTTTCGAGGTTAGAGGATAGTTTTAGCTACGATTTCGTCAACTTCAGTATATTAGTTTCGAATCGTATGTGGAGTAATTCAATGATCTCTGTTTCTAAAGCTTCATATCTTTCTCATTTGTCGTTTGAATCCCTTAATGTCAAAAATTGTTTCGAAATATATTTACTCTTTAGGTTGAAAGCGGATGGTTCACCGAAGCTACCGCTTATTGGCACTTTTAACGACTATCTAATAATGTGTAGAACATTTATGTCCAGGAAACTCTTTGGGAATCTTCCCGGATTTCAACTCCACAAGCTGCTTGGAAGAATATGAGATTTTTCAGATTTTTCGTCATCCAGGTGAAATAGCGGATCTAAGTACTTTTCCGACTACAGTAGTTTTAATATGGCTTCACAAAAGGCTGCATGTAGCAGTGTTAGTATGATCTTGGGAGATCAGCCATCTAATTTCCTTTACTCTAACCCATATAACTATTTAATGTTCTCTTTGCAAAATCGGGATCTAGTACTATTCTTCTAGAATAAGCAAATACAATTTCAAATATATATAAAAGTGGATATATGGTCATCGCAATCTTTGAAAATGGAGAAATTTTGGTCATGTAGAGCTTTATAATAATACATTAAACCATTATTTAATTATGTCGCTTATCGAATCATTTAAATTACTTAAATATCGAATACTGGCTTTCTTCATCTTAACAACGAAATGAGAAACTTGATTCACTTCAACTCACTTAATGAAATGTGGAATAACATTAAGTATGAACAATTGTTTTTGTAGTTATGGGAAAGTTGTATTTGGCGTACTTACAAATCGTTCTGACATTCCTCCTTAAAGCGCGCCTGAGATATTTATGACTTGAGGCCCAGCAGTTTATCAAGTCTACAAATTAATTCTGACAAACTAAGAATGGCGCGGTGCTTCCACGTGCAACATTTGTGAAAACATGCAGCAGTCCGGTAATAAATACGCACAAGTAGCATTTATCTTGTTGCAACAACAACTGAATTATAGGCTTTTTGCATTTGGCAAGTGTCGAATTTACAACGACTCTTGCATACCGAATGAGTGGGCGCACCACAGCACCACAAGCAACACGAACAGACAAATAACTAGCAACAGCATGACCACCGCCGAGCAGACAGAAATCGTCGGCAAGAGGGAGACAAAGTTGGCTGAGGGGTCAGCTGAGCGGTTGGGTAGCTGCATCGTGTCAAAAAGGTGTAACACTGGCAGAAATCGAATTGTAATGTCTGCAGCCGTTTGTTTAACTGTTTAACTGGATGAGCAGCTCCGCAACTGACATGTTGCAATCTCCAGCAGCAACAGCTACGACAGGTTCAGCTTCCTTGGGCTGGTGGGGCACGCATACTCGCATGAGTGCGTCTTTGGTGTTGATGTTGCCTGCTGTGCTGCTTCAGCTGTCGATTGCACCGGGTCATGGTAATCGAAGTGGTTGCAGACACACACACACACGAGCAGGCCTTGCTGCTTTATTGCAAGCAATGATTCTTTTTGGACACCTCTTGTTATTGTTTTTGTGAGTATGTGTTTGGATGAGTGATATTTGCGCATCATTCGCATGCATGTCGTTCGCACTTGGTGCGCGCGATGACACGCACGCTGTGGCAGCCACACCATAAAACAACGGCAACAACACAAACAGAAACAGCAACACTTTAGTCAACAGCTTTCCAGCTTTTGATTTCTGTTCGCCAACTTTTGGTCATCACTGTGCCTGCCTGGCAGACGCCACTGCGTTCACACCTATGCCCCGACCAGCAGCGACTCCACAGCCTCAACACCGGCAGCAGCATAAACAGCAGCAGCAACACCAACATTTGCATAATGCTCACATGTTGCTGGTGGCTGTGGTGGAGGGGCGAGCGCAGCGCGTTGGTAAACACGGCAGAAAACAACGTGCAAATAAAGCAACACTTTTCATAAACTACTTTGTACACAAAGCAACAACAGCAGCAACAATCAGCAACTGCTTGTACGGAAATAGCAACAACTCATACGCATGTTCGAGTGAATGTACGACAGCAACAGTAGCTGTGATCACTGGAAGTACAAAACATAAACAGCGACGCTTTTAAAGTACATCGTGAGCAATTGCTGGAACAGCGGGACTGCCGAAGACACTCAAAAAGTGTGGTAGTCCTCGCAACACGTTACCGTAGTACTCAATGATGAGAGCCCAGCTTTATTGGCATCATGGATATTTAGAGTTACCATCCTATGTAAAAATATTCGCCTCTACCTCAGACATCACCGATCGGTGGACCTGGCAAATTCTTTGGTATAATGTGTGGGATGTTGGTAGGTTCTTTCTAAAGCAGGATATTCTTTTTAAAAGCAATTCCGTTAGTAAGACTATATATTATTGAACATTTAAAGAGTTGTCAAACCCAACCCATAAATACCATATAGGACTCTAAATTTATGCAAAAGCAATAAGTAAAACATTTTATGTCATATTTAGGAGGTTACAGGGACCGATGTCGGAAGGGAAAGATGTGTGTTAAATTTCAAATCGATATCTTAAAAAACGACGGACACGTTCCTGTATAGCATTTACGAATATCGATGCCACGGTTTGCAATAAGGTAGGAAATAGCGAGCGTTATAATACGGTTTTGACCGTCACGACGAGACACGTTGCTGTTGTTGCAACCTCTGGTTGGGGAAAGTAACATGCTAGCTGTTATCGAGGTCTCTTAACTGGACGGTTTCGGACCAAAGGGAGAGGGGGGTTAAGTGTGTTAGTTGCATGAGACTTACAAATAGGTGATTAGTATCGTGTTATTCTTCATAAGCCTGCATCTAGGTGACCATATAGGGGCGTAATTTATAACCGGCCGGCCGATTTCCTTCTATGTTGACAGCGCCGTCTCTTTGTTTTTGCCCCAAGTGCTACCAGCTAGAGACTTGGGGATCTTGTTGCGGCTCAGTACTTTTGTGATATTCGCGGTCGTCTACGGGGTGAAAGAGTGCAGACTGTCGAATGTTACTCCCAAAATTGCGGGATAGTTGACCGTTGAAATCGACGGCAAGATCCACTTTATACTCTTTCGTCCAAATTGTGAAAGGGTGGCCGTCACGACATGCCGTTCTTGTTGGTACACCCTTATATACAGTAGGATAGCTTGGCAGGCGGACAAAGCTAATAATTTATCTATTATGTATTATGTTATATTGCATCCGTTAGGAACTAAGCCTACGACCAATGCATGAATAAATAAAACAAGAGCAACCAATGAATTAATTTTTCAAATTGTTCTCACGACAGTTGCGAAATCTTAAAGTGAAAATGTTAAAAAGTCATTTACATTTTGTAAGTACAAGATGAGACCTTTAGGGCCAGTTGAGTATAAAATAGACCAGTTATTAATAAGTGTTCACCTTGGAACAAGCTTAGTATCTAAACTAACTAATAGACAATTTTCATTAATTTACTTTATGTTATTTTAACTTATTGCAATTGGCAATGCAACAATTGCTGCAAGCTGCAATATGCTGCTGTCCTCCGCAGCCACACGAGTATTGCTGACGTTTGCCACATTTTTACCTAAACTTCCGACAGCAAATTTTCTTCCTGCCACTGCTTGTCTGTTGCCGTATTGACGCCCCGCAAGCATTTGTTTCAACACGAGCTCGCAAATGAGACGACATGTGGCGAAGAATTAACAACGTGTTGTTGTAATGCAACTGCAATGCCAACAGCAACAAATCGTCAGTTGCTATATTGCAGCCCATTTTGCTTAACATTTTGTAATATTTTTCGCAGATAGTGGCCCTCTACGAAATCACGTCCAATTGCAGAATCTCGAAAATATATTATGCGGCTTTTGTACCCTGAATGGTGCAACACGAAGTTTATAATACCCAGAATGAAACGTTGGAGTCCCGAAATGATTAGCATAGTGAGCTCAGCCGATTTCCGTTGTCCATCTGTATGTATGCTAACTTAAATTTTGTAAATGTCATTTTCCCACGCTGCTCTCTGCTCATTTGTTAAAGCCATCGATTTCGGACCAATACAGCAATAGTTGTCATACAACCTGATCAATCGAATTAAAGTCTTTGTATGAAAAACTTTCTTATTTGACAAGCTAACCTTACGAATTTCTTTCATCGGCCTACTATAGCATATAGCTGTCATACAAACCGACCGATGAAAGTCGAGACAATAAGAAATGCACCTGCGCAGGATATTATAGCTTTGGGGTAACCGAATGATCTTGTTTGTCTGATAACTTGTGTAAACATTTAGATAAAGACACGAATAAAGACACTTTTCCGCCTTAAGAGGTTAGTTGATCAACCTCAAAGTCGCATCATCGTATTTCCTATTGGGCTACACTGTGTAACTGGGTGTTTAAGTTTTGAGTTAGTGTCTGCAGCAAAACTCCTTGACATCGCAACAACAACAACAAAGAAGGACAGAATGTTTGGCTATAAAGTTAATCTTGTCGTGGCAAGTACTTACTGTATGCGCATCTCATCTGTATACATATGTGTGAGTGTATTTGTTGCATGAGGCACAACCGAAAATTTGTTAGCTTGTAAGATATTACAGCGGCCAACAATATCGCTACCAACAGCAGCAGCAACAGCAACAACAAAATTGCCAAAACACTTTCTAGATTACATTTATCGCATTTTTATGGGCAATATTATTACAGTTTATTTTTAGTTTTTATTTATATTATTTACAGTTTTTTCCCAGTTTGTGGCTAATAAAGCACGTCGCGCCTGGCGACTGAACGCCACCGTCTGCTGCAACACGTATGCATGCGGCAATTTAATTTTAATTAACGCGTCCAATAACACTCTACGCTAAGCGCACATGCACACAAAAACACACACACACGCACACGTGCATACGGGCATGCAAATTGAAAGTATTTGGGAGGCGCAGGAAAAATGCGCGAAACATGTTGCAAGGTGTTAATTGGCGAAATTTCCATGTTGCAAACCGCAGTGAGCAGTCAGCAGCCGGTGGTAGCCAGCAGTCAGTGGTCAATAAAGTATCGGTGGAGAGAAATAAAAATAAAATTGTAACAACAACATTAGGATATGCCGATGCAATAACCAAAAGCTTACTGGAGTATTGCTGCTATGTTTGTTGTTGTTACGTTTTACACTTCCTTTTAATGCTACTTTTTTATTATTGTTGTTACTTTTTATTGACTTCACTGCATGTCTGCTGCCGCCGCTGTTTGTCGCCTTGAAGGTTGTCAACAAGATTTGCTTTATTAGCCTCTTTCGGGTGGCTCCACATGTTTCATATGCAGATGCGTCTCCCACAAATACAAGGCAAAAACGAATATATTCCGGCTACACCTTCAAAACATTAAAGTTGTTGTGTTGTTTTTGCCTTTAATGCCACCTCTGCTGTTGTTTGGCATCTTGACACTTTGGTTCGCCCTTGTTTCTCTTTAGTTGGTGTTGTTGTTGTTTATCACTGGTATTTTGTAAACACTGCCAGTTCGATTGGTGTTTTAGTTGCGGACACTTTTAATGAGTGCCAAAGTTAAACTCCGTTTTGGCAGTTGCAACATGCTGCCACACATCGCCACACAGCGTCCATTAATTGGGTAATTAAGCATTCAAGCAATTGGTTTGAGCTTGTAGCGTTTCGTTGTTGCTGCTGGTGGCTAAATCGAAGCATAAGCCTACACATAGGTATAAAATTCATTTTGGCGGTTGATGTGGTTGCAGATGGATTTAAGATTTAATATCGCATATTGGCAAATTGCTAAGCTTTCTCTGTATTTTGACCATTTATGATTTATTGTTTATGGTTTGGTGCTATAGGTTCTCACCTTAATTTTACTGTGAACTTAACATTTTCAGTTTGTCACAAAACTTGTAACACCCAGAAGGAAACATTGGGGACCCTATGAAAAATATATCTCAAAATCACAAGCTGAGTCGATTTGCCCATGTGCTGTTCGTAGTCCCTTACGTATATCCTTGCTCTAAATTATTAATCTATTGAGATATGGATCAGATATCGGCCTACTATTGACTATAACTGCCATACGAACTGATCGATCAAAATTAAGTCCTTGCACCGTACACTCGAGATTCTTTTGAGCAATTTCTTGTATCTTATGTTGGATCCAATTGTTCGAGTATCAAATATTAAGTCTTTAGGAATAAGCTCTTATCAGAATGCAAAATTTTTGTCTTTACCTAATATCTTCGTGATTTTGGATAAAACTGAGTAGGGCGTAACGATTTCTGTACATTGTCTGAAAAAGCGAGTCGAGTAGTTCTAAGTGTGTTCCAAGATATAGTGGACAAACCCAGGACTACGCTTTCATATATTATTGTTAAATGTTACATCTTTTGGATATTTTTTTTTATCTTCAAACCTCAATATACACAGAAATAAATTCAGAAGGATTCACTTTATCAACAATGAAACTAACACTCTTCCAATCTCTAACTACATATGTTCAGAGTCAATGACTAAATTTGGCCAGTTAGCTTTTCTTTGAGGTATTCTAAGAAACATTTCGAAATTGGGAATATTATACCTGATAAAGCAAACAAAGGTCTGCCTGGGTTTGTGTGCGTCCTCATCAAATCGAAGAAGCGACAATTATATGAAAATATTCTCAGATCGCCCAGACAAAGCTAAAGCAGTGAGTCATTTACGGCTTTTAGAAAAAAAGCTCATCAAATAGTCTTAGATATCTTTGTGGTCTAAAAACATATTTGATCCACTTGACCCATATAAATTAATAAAAAATTATCCCAGTCAAATTGAAATCACCTATTCAGCTCGACGACAGCAATAAATAGCAAAAGTATAAATTAAATTGATTCATTTTGTAAAAGGTTTTGTAATAAGAAGCTAACATGGGATCTTTTTCAAAAGCTGCGATAAAAATTAATCCAAAAGACACGCGTGCAATATGTAACTCCACGTTTTGCGTTCATTACTCATGTCCATATTAATGTCTAAAAAATCTTTACAAATTCATACAAATGTACATGCATATGTATATCAACCTAAGCGCATGCGCGAACGTTTCTCCCTTTTTAAGTGGTACATAATCATTAAAGTATTAAAAGTAGGTTCGATTAATTTGACATAAATCACTTCTGACAAAGGACTGACCACACCGTAATGCAAGCCAGCCAGCAGAGTATATATTTGTACATATGTATGTATAGCAATGAACGAAGCGTGCGCGGCAAAGACAACAAATGATTCAAAGAGCCAAGGCAACAACCCACACACACCTGAGATTCAATAACGTTTTTCTGACTTTTTTGTATTTGCTGCGCACTCTCGCCTCACTACGGCGAGTATTGTTCATGCGCATGCGCTTCAGCCTTACCTTAAACGCTTTGATCGATTCTTATGTTTTAGTTAGCTGATTAAGATTCCATACAAATGGAATGCGTTAAAATGGCGCGTGCGATCCGTGTGCCGTCATCCTCAAATCCCTTAAAATTGTGCGAATATTGCTGCGCATGCGTGTGTGTTGTTGGGGGTGTTTGCATGCCAACACTCAGCGCAAGCCTGTCTAAAATTCAATAAATTTTCTTTCAACAAATTTTGCATGCCACACATGCGCATTGATGGTTGTATGGACGTCTGTGCATATCTGCAAATGAGTGAATTCCTGCAAAGTGCAAAGGTAAAATCTGCGGGCTCCGCTTTGTCTTCTGCACTTCGGCTCTTCTGCTCTGGTGTGTGCGCGCCTTATGTGTTGAAAGCATCTTTTCACACCGTTGACCTTATTTCTGAAGCTTTTGTTGGTAATAGTGCTTTGCATTGGTTTTTGTTGCTATTTTTGTTGCATTTTTGCCTTTCAGTTTTACTGTAATCGATCATTCTCCACACAAAAGCATTCAATAAATTTTTCAGTTTCGTTTTCGGTGTTTGTGGGTAGGGTGTTGAAATGCATACATACGAGTACTATATACGCACATATGTGAATATTTGATTGAATTCCGCAGTGAACCGTTGCATGTCAAAGCAGGCGCGGTGGTTTATGATGAATTTATGAAGTCACTTTAAAAATTCAAAAATAGATTGCATGAAAAGTTTTGAGTTAAAAAAGATGTTTGGCGGATTAAACTTCTTGCCTGTCGGGTCTCAATTTAATTTATTATATCATCGCTAGTTGGCGAATGAATTGAGAATACTGTAAAAAGTTGTACTACAAAATTTTGTGATACTGCTATGAGATAAAAATGCGAATTATTTAAGATTTTATTTAAATTATGAAGAGTTGTTCGTTGGCTTAAAAAAATAAGTAGTTGTTTGAAAATTCCTTAAATAAAATTCAATATACTATCTGATCAAATTTGACCCGGACTGTTACGTATTGAAACAATGTTTTCCTAGATTGGTACCCCCATTGGAGATTTAATCTTCATATCTCATTTACTATATGTTTGGCTACAGTTTGCTTATAATGCGAATGGTCGGCAACACTAATATAGCAGAGAATATCAGAATCTATTATGGATCGAATTAACACATTTTGGTGATTGGTTCTCTCGAAGATATGCTGGATAAAGTAGTTGAGGATCCTATAATCATTAAATGCAACAGTACTGGTGACGAGACGTCTAGCAAATTGTGACTGACTTTTTGATCAAACACGCACCGATAGTCATCTCTTAACCACCGTATTTGCTAGATTTTGGGGAATGCACCATGAGTTCTATGAGGCCTTTAAAATCATTTGATAAAGGCACTGCCATTCCATGCTAGATGTATATTGGCTAAGCTCTTTAAGTCTAATGGCGAAAACAAAGATACGTGAAAATATTGTTGATTTTGGTCAGTTCCGGTGCATTTTAAACACCCGTTAGGCTTAATATTTTTTTTTTCGAAAATATTGTATAAATATTCTTCAATTACAACTCTTTTAAGATTTAAATAGTTTAAGAAGATATGAAAGAATAACGGAACAAATTAAAAATGGCATCCTTCATAAGCTCAGGAATAATAACTGTGTATATTCTAAGTGCTATCAGTTACGAAGACACGTCTTTCGACACTCATTATTGAGCTCATCACTCACACCACGAGGCAAGTACATACACACAAATTTGCTGGCTCGTAGCGGCGGCGGTCACACTGTTCGTCAGTTGGTCAGTTAAGTATGCGGACGGCCACTCACTTGTCCAGCCAGCCAGTCAGCCCGTCAGCCCGTCAATGAGCGATGAATTGAACACAAATCATGAATCATTGCGTTGATGCAAAGTGTCGATGATTAAACATACAAATAAGCATTCGGACACAGTTGTATGTATGTATGTACGTGTGTATAGCTGCTGCCGTTGTGAGCAGCATATACACATACGCACAGTAATAATAATCAACAACTTCATCTGCAACTTCAACTTCAACAACAGCTTTGTGCATCTGCATATCCATTTCCATCTTCATATCGTCATATCTTCATTCTCAGTCCGCAATCGCAGCATTTTGATATTGATCGTTTGTAGCGTGCTCAGCGGGGCCAACAAAAACACCAATGCTACATACATATGTACCAAGATGTATGTATGTACATCGGTATGTCGTAACATCAATAACACATACAATTGAGGCAACAACAATAACAACACTGTCAGCGACAGTTGCAGCGCTGGTAGCAGCAGTTTGTCTATGTGCAACACGCTTAAAAACTGGCAAGTACAGCGATATTTTACTTGTTTTTGTTGTTGCTGTTGCTGTTATGGACGGCATATAAATATTTTCGCTGTATTGTGAATACAACTCAATCGGTTAAGAAAATATTTAACAAGTGTTTGAATGATTTTGAAAAATGATGCACTTCGCGCGTTCACTCTTATTCACGCTTTATTGAGTTTCGACGCACGGTGGACCAAAGATGACCAAAAGTAAGTTCTCGAAATTAAAAAGGTTATTTATTTGATTTGCTTCTGAGTTCCTAATTTTAAGAAATGTTTAGGAACCGATCCTGATAAAGGTTCTTAAAAACTCGCTAGGTGGTGCTATAGTCGATGGTATTCGAAATGTGTAGAATAACTGATATGTTTTTGCCTAGTCGCGGGGCAAGAGTTCACATTTTGTAAGGATCTCGAGAAATTTTTATATTTTCTTCCAAAGAGAAGGCATAAAAATATGAGTTATTGGTTAGTGCTGACCACAAAAAGGGGTCCAGAGAATTAGCCTTTGTTTTTATTGTTTAGCGGAAAAAATTAAATTATACAATATCACAGGAATGATAAGTACTGACTTTATACCAGATTTTTGGGATCGTGGAATCACCAAACAAACTACGAGAGAGACATGCGCGACCAAAGGCCGCGGCAGGAGAGTGGCAGTGATCATCTTAACGGGTGGGTTTGAGTTTACAGGGAAGGTTACTGGAGAGATAATTGTCAGAAACCGTCTATTAACTCTAGCGCACTAAACGTGCTTTAAATACTAACTAGTTAAGGAATGCCTAACCTCACATCATCGTATAACTTTGTGATAAGTGGGGTTCAAAACTCCAAGGGAATCACAGATGATCGTAAAGTTGCCGAAATAGCAAGAAAAGGCACCCTAGCTCGTAAACTATTGGACAAATGGGCTTCGAGAGAGCTTGGCCAGTGCTATCATTAGTTTAGGAAGGCTAATCTTTTGTTTCCACGCGGTTAGGACTTATAAGATCTGATTACATTAGTTATAATATTTTATTGCTTCATAAATGACTGCGTATAGCCCAATAGCCCAAGTCCTCAAAGTGAGGATCAGCCATCGAACCTAACCTAGTTAAAATTCAAACAAGTTTGTTTTCCTTAAGATTATAAGTCTATTATTAGTATTTTGAAAGAACGAGCTCATCCCATTGTCCCACCGATGTGCGTGATCACTCATTTTTGAAAACGAAAACAAAAAAATAACAATCAAAAAAGGCGGACAGGTCTTCTCGCCAAGAAGTGAAGAAAATGTGTATATGTATCTGGGTGTACAAAGAAGTAGTAGAAGAGCAAGCAGTTGATATGTAGCGCTTTGACATGTAAATAAAAGTGCAGATGCAGATGTTGATAGGAAGATGTGGACAATGTCGCATTACCGTGACCGTAAACACATATCCGATTGGCAAATATAACACATCATTCATAATTCTCCAACACAACAGCAGGGACCATATGCAAGGATTTTATAAATTGACGTATACTGCCAATGCAACAACAAAGTGATCAGTGCAAACATCGCGCGATCGGTAAACGCAATAATTTTTAACTAAGTGGAAGCCGCGAACTAACAACACAAGACACTTTTCTAAGCAAGTCATTTCCAATGAAATATTGCAAATATCTGTGGCGAGTGCTTACCTTGACATACACACATACCCACACACTGAAATAAGACGAATGATCGTGTCTGTGGCTGCTAGTGAGAAGATCGTCATATCTTGCTGGAGATTATTATTAATGACAGCGATTTGTTTGGTGTGCTTATGAGTTTTGGAAGCGATTGCCAAGCACGGAGATAGTTCACTTTTATAAAATATCTTGCTTTGCTTGTAATTTTTTTGTTTATAAAATAACAGACATTCGAGGCATATTTCTCGAGAAAGGAAAACCCAAAAAATCGATGATATTATATTGGGTAGTCGAGCAAGTCTTTTCGTATTTCTAATCAAACTTCAACTTATTTTTTTTTTATTTATAATGATCCAAATATGTACCATTTCATCAAAGATGTGTGTAGTCTAGCGTTGTCCTGATGGAAGACGAAACCCTTTCAACTGATCAGTTCTGGCCGTTTATTTTCGATCAGTTGAATCAGTACGATCAGTAAAATGTAGGATCAATCGTTGGACCTGGCTGGAGCAGCTCATAGTGAAGGATTTCTTTCCAATCCCATCAAACACTGAGCATAACCTTTCTAGGCGTTAATCCTGGCTTTGCGACAATTTGTTGAGCTTCATCACGCTTGGGCCATGATTTTTTTCGCACATTATTGTCGTATTTGATCCACTTTTCGTCCCTTATTACGATTCGCTTCAGAAATGATTCGATTTCATTGTTCATTTCATTGCAGATGATAATACGGTTCAATAAATTTTTTAAATTCAACTTTCCCGAATTTAATTTTTGGTTAAATGAAGTCTAAAATCTCACCTTTCCAAGACTTTATGGTGTGACATTATGTGATTGGAGCACTGGAGATATACGACGTCTATTGACAAAACACGAAAAGCCTTTTTCGACTACCCAATATGAATAGAACGTCATGTCGGCTTGAAGTCGGTTTGATGGAAAGAGGCAATTGAGTCGACGAAGCTACAAAAAGTTACAATTTCACTTCCATTTGTTGATATTCACAGCTATGTAGGGTTGTCGGGGCGGTCAGTCAGGCGGACACTTCGCCTAGTTAGCTGCTCGCTTGGTTAAGCATCAGATTATATCAAGCGCATGTCCTGTCCGACACGGTTGCAATGCATGTACTGAGTCACGCGATGTGAGCACGAGGTAGCATAGCAAACATGGATATTGCTACTTAACGCTGGCACAGTGCCGGCACTTTATACCCTTTAAAACATTTTTACTTGCGGAGATATCAGGAAAGATATCATTAAAAGATTCCTACCACAAATTTGTTGAGATGGCTAATGTTACTTTCGGCTAAATATTCTGGTTCACCGCAGGTAAGACTACCGAGTTGTTTCAGCAACAGTCTTGCTAAGGCTGAACAATGTCAAGTAAGAGCTCCGACAATTGCGTGTGGTATTAAGTGTTGTTGTTGGTGTAGTCCGTAGTGCAAATTTAGTGAGAATCTCCTGCTTTTCCGTATAAGTTCTCTACTACGAAATAAAGCAACATATGATTTCTTTAGCTTTCTATCAAGGATAAGCCCTTTTCTATACTGACTCTGAAAACAGCCCTTCGAGACAAACACGTTTGAAGTTTTGGGTTATGATATATGATGTCATCTGGTTTTGTAAAACACCAGATTAACTCGTTTTGAAAATATGTTCAATATACACATATATGGCTCGATGGGGCATCCTGCTCGGGTAGTTGTTGGAGATAATACCTAAGACCGCTTTGTACAATCACAACACAACTACAAATGTATAAGACCATATTAAGGATATTAAAGGCATGATATTCATATTGGCCATACGCTCAGCGATCATTTGTGCTGTTTACACAACTCGAATAATCATTGGATCATTGATGTGGCAAACAATTGACGGTCGTAGCAGTTGAGCTCATCGTCGTTATTGGACGCAATGATCATTGATCAATAATATTGAAGTTTATGATTGTGCTTTTCACAAATTGATTCACAAATATCCAGCATGCCTGTCCGGCTATATCCAAAAACAGAAAACAAGACTAAACACATACACCTCTTCTTCATCTGCTTACTCACGACCAGAGGTACGCAGCGCTTTGCCGCAATTGCCAGCTCCATAAAGTTGCTGTTATTGAAAATCACTTGGCGCAGCGGATGCAATCGCGCAGCGTTTGAGGTTACCGTGTAACACTCTTCTGACTGCCTCTACATCTTCTTCTCGATCTACTCATTCGTGAGTAAGTGTGTATGTATGTAAGCGTGCAGTTTGCCGGTGATCGCACAACCAGTTGGACAGACAGCAGGAAATCTTCGCATAATCTAGGCTTATAATTCAATTAAAATAAAATAAATACCGACCGCCGTTGTTGCTTTAACGCGCCGCATCGATTGCGGGCAGATCGTTGTTGATCGTGCTGCTGAAAACTTCAGTTTGTTGTTGAGTACATTAGAATTCATCCGCATGACTTGCAACCTAAGAGATACTTTTATTTAATATTACCACTTTTATAAGCTGAGAATGAAGACACCAAGTCTACGTTGTTTAAAGGCTACAATGAGTGCAGCGGTTATTACATTTGTTGTTGTTTGTTGCAACCGATACAAAGTAATGATGACTCAATAAAAAATAAATGCTATAAGAAATGAAGTTGTACACAAGCAATCTTACCAATATTCGTGCGCACCTTCGACCGGAAATGAACCGAATTTTATTCGAAATGTCAGCTCGGCAAACAAAAGTTGTCTATTTAGGCCAATTCGTTTACAAATGTCACAGGCAATCGATCAATGAGGTCGGTAAAAAAAATTAATATATTTCTTTCTGTGGGAAAAAACGAGTTTCAGATATAAATAAATGCTGAAACGAAATTAATTATGTTAAATTGAAAGTTTATAAAAATAAACTTTATATATAGTTAAGTTCATCTTTCCCATCTTACATAGTGAATATTTCAGGAATTGCCAGTATCAAAGCCGGGCAAATACTTTTAAGTGCATATGGTGTGCTAGTTATTTGGATGGGGTCGAAGGCTAGTCTTCACACGATTTTATTCATTTTAGGTACAGAGATATACTGTTATTTTATCTTTATATTAAGTATGTGGGTGCTAATGGAAGTATTGACCCGTTTATCCATATGCACAGGGGTACACATATTAGAAATGTGGGGGCTTGAACAGTTATGGTCCGATTTTGGCAATGTTTAGACTCGTGCTGGCTTAGCTCAAAGGCGCCATTTGTGTCGCTTGATTTCGTGAATATTCATTTGAATGTACTGGAAAGTGAAAACAATAAACAGATGGAATTTAATGTCATGTTATATGGGGAGTAGGCGTGGTTGTGTTCAGGATAACATTATTCAATATTTGAATTTGGTTTATATTGGTTGAGTAGGTCCGGAGGTATGCTAATTCACCTAAATGTCGGCAGTTGCATAAATTATGAAGCAAACGGTAGCTGCAACACCAACACCTAGATTCTATCTCTCACATTTGACAGTTTGAGGTTATTCCGGATTTGAGATTAATACCATCAACAACACCAAGAATAATCCACGAAAAAACATTTCCTTATAAAATAATAAAAACAAATTTGTTAAATTTTTCTTTTAAAAATTCTTTTAATATTTTTTCTGTATTTAATTTCATATTTTATAATTTGTGTTAACTAGCTGTTAGATTCTTTATAATTTGTTTAGTATTTTGTTTAATTTTAATATTGGCAAGTATACTCAATTTACAATTTATGCTTCTTTTTTACATTTCTGTAATTTAGTTCAACTGAAATATAAGTTAGAGTATATATTTATTTGTTTACAAATTTAAAAAACAAGAAATAAACAATAACAATTCCTAATAATACAATATAAGTAATTAACATACACGTCTAAGTAAGTAAGTATGTATGTATGTACATTAAATATTTTACAATAGCTTAAGTTATATTTCAGAAAGGCGATACGAAGCTTCAATACATACAAAATGTATGACAGTAGGATGTGTGAGTCAAAGTGATTATGCATAAGGTACATACACAGATTTAATACATACACATACATAAATAAATGTAAAATATTTTATTGAGGAAAAATATTGATTTCGTTTTATTAACTAATATTAGGCGTAGACACTAGCTCAAATTTATATACAAACCTAAATGTACGCGGATCATAATTGTGTTTGTGTGTGTGAATATTTTTTTTAATTTTTATGATTTTTTTTCAGGTGCAAACGAGGTCTTATATACAGGGTTCTAGTTATTTATACATATGCACATATGCATTTCTATGTACTTGTATGTGCTTACTCTTTGTTGGCTTGTTTGTTTTGCTAAACTTAACAGTTATAATTGATTTAAAGTAAATGCTAATGGAATCTTAAATTACAATTAAGGAATGTTAGAGTTAATGCAAATTAACTTTTTTACATGGAAATGATGCCACTGCGCCGGCGCAAGTGTTTCGGTACCGCATACATACATATTTATATATGTGTGTGTGTATGCGAGTATACACTGGCACGCTTTGAGCATGCACACACCGCTGACCGGAGTGGCCTTCAATTGAACTTGTTGCGTCACAATGATTACTAGTTTTATCCTTTTGATTTATAAATATTTTGTGTTTTTGCTAAGCCTAAAGTTAGAATTGATTTGTGTTGCTCTTCAAGGTTGACCTTCATGTTTTCTGAATTTTCGAAAGCTAATGGAATTAAAGTGACATCTTATTTAAATATTTCTTTTGTCCAAAGTGTTGACTATTTTAAATACTTTTTTGTACCAAATTTTAATTTTAATAAATGTGAATTTTGTATAGTGAAAAAGTCTAAATTTAAATTAAAATTTTACTTTACTGCTAGTTTCGAAAAAATAATGAAATATATTCACGATTAATACTGGCCGCTGGACAGAAGAATTGCCTGGAGTCGCTGTTTTTTGCCCTTTGCTTTTAGCCATTCTTTTGGACGTTTTTCGATTTCCGCATTTAATTTTTTTGCAATAACATTTTGTTTTCGTAATTTTGACTAGGTTAGGACGTTTTTTGATTTTTATATGTATAACTGGGTTTAAGTTTTCGAGTTTTTTTGCTTTGATACACAAAACTCCGTTGAAATGTGATTTCCTAGTTTCGCACTTAAGTGTATGTTTGAGCGCATGTGTAGGTGTGTAGCTTTATCTCCGATGCCACCAATAGTTTAGAACATATGTATGGTACATGTTTCCTTTAATGGTGGTTCAAATGCTCCAGTCACACTTCACTTTGCATGCAATGCACACTCGAGTCCTGCGAAAGTTCATCCATGGATGATTCTAAAATGACAAATGAAAAGCAAAGAAGTGGGAATAAGTTAATATCAAATGTAAAGGAAAAATTATTAGTTGATTTTTTTGAAAAAAAAGTATGGTTTCAATGATTTTCTAGTTCAATGTCAATGCCAGAAATGACACAGATTGGAAAAATGATATTTTGAGTATGAATGATATATCAATGAATGATATAAATCAAAACTATAGAAAGCCTTAAATACTTCAAAAGTATTAATTTTACACAGACATGGCAAGATTTAGTTTTGAGTTATGACTTTATTGAAATAAACAAGCGTTACAATTATCTTCGGTATAAGAAATAAGGAAATTAATACTAATTTATATTTTCATAAGCTAGACTAGTGCCTTTGAAAATAATAAAAATGTAAGAAATCATTGATTGAAATATAGTATGTTTGGGACATAAGAAGGTAAGTTTCCATCAAATTTCGCGAAAGAATTATTAACCATTAAAATTTCAACCACGCCCCTCCCGTTCCTTTTCCCTACCAATGTTCCCTAATGTTCGATATTTTATCTTTCGTTTCCGTCCGGTTGCTTCTTACTATGAAAATTTTTATTTCCAAAAACTGTCTACACTCGCCTATTCCACTGATAAAATTTTTTGCAACAAATATATTTATATTTTAGAAATTATATTCAAATTATGTTTTTTTTTGACTCACCGTGCGTTGGATATAAGCCCTTTGAGTTGCCGTTCAGGTGCATAGCATTCTGGGCGTTATTCTGAAATGAATACGTTAACTGCAGGTTAATATGGCGGGCAAATGAGCTTCCTTCGGGTTCACGCACTGCAAATAGAAATGAAGATAACATATAAGAAACGGAGATTTTGAGTTTTTATTTAAAGTATATTAGAAAATGCTAAATATTTTGAAAGCAAATAGATTGAAACAACATTTTATGCAGATGTAAGTATGTAAGTATTTAAACTATGACGCTATTAAAATGTATGCTTAATAATATAAAACTTGTTGTTATGAAAATAGGAATGGTTATTGTATTCAAGCGGCTAGTTTGTTTGAGATTTATTTATGAATTGAATTATTTCGTTTCCATGATTGCATTACTTTCTAAAATCTTAAATATAAAGTTCTTTATAATATAAGCTTAGCCTTCTGCGAGCTTAAGAATTCTACTTATAAGATTATCCTGACAGCTTACTCTATGCGCTCCCTGCTCTTTGCAGGCACCCAGTGAGAATGGAAATAAAATTCACCGCGGCTACCGCTACCAAGTGTCATAAGTTCCCGTGGCGCCCTAACAAGATTGCATCATTGCTCGTTCAGCCGCACCGACATCTCCGTCAACACATGATTACACTTTATGTTTATATTATATTAATTAATATTTTAAAATCGCCAAAAGACTCTGACGGTTTTGCCTATTTTCCAATTTAAACGATAACCAAAATTACTGGCGCCATACTTCCAGTAACAGTTTGCCAATATTCTCGTCAAGAGTCAAGTAAAAGAAGATAGTCGTAACAGTTCAAACATGCTGTAGGAGAAATTTTATCTGTGAGTATTCTTCTTCTGTGTGTATTAGTGTTTTAATAAAAACTAGTTACATTTCGAACAGATTGCAATTCAGTCAAATTGGATGGTTTTTCATTTAGCTTAGCTTTTTAGATTTTGGAAGTTCCAGCTGAAATATTAACTTTTTGGATTTTAATTCAAATTTGCCTAAAATTCCAGATGTAATATTTTCTTTTGGAACTTGCTGTGCTGTAAAGTGATTTTCGAAAAACTTATGTCAGAAATGTTGCAAAAATAAGCTGCAATAATGATTCTAAAATTTTGTATTTAACAAATGATTCATATTCTTCTGCTATTGTGGAAATTTTAAGGTGCTAAGGCTGATACTAAACTTCTTTTTCCTAGGATTGTACATGATTCCCTATTCTAAATAGATAAGGATAGTTCCATATAACATATATCCTTATATATGCACTATATCTTTCACATTTGCATGTGCAATAAGACATTTCTGCTTTAAAACTTATAAAAATAGCAATTAACAACCAAACTTTCGGACTCGAAATTAACTAGTCTAAAAAAGATCAAAATAGTACCAGTAATACAACTATCTACTCTTGGAATTCTTGAACTAAGTCATTTCTACTGCTGGGTCCACTTCACTTATGTGAATTCAACGCTTAAGTCGCCTATTAGCCATTCTATGCTAAGTGCTAACCACAGCCAAATGAACAAGCATACATGCGAATGCACACCTTTAGGATTACTTTTACTAAACAACGACTACGACTACAACTACAACAACTACTTACTTTTATTCTTACCAGCATGAATGTGTTTTTTCTGTCGCGCTCGGGAATTCTGAAACCAAACTTGCGTCACACGCTTACTGAGACCGGTTACCGAGGCGATGCGCTCCAAATCCTGTCCATCCGGATTACTGTCGATCTGAAAGTTGGCCTGCAGCACCTGCAGTTGCTCCTCGGTGAAGGTGGTGCGTACGCGTTTCGTTTTACTTTTATGATAGCCATCACCATCACAGCCGTCTAATGCGTTGAATGCGTGATGTAACAAAAATTGTGTTGTTATTGTTGTTGTTGTTGATGTGCGTGTATGTGTGTGTGCGGATTGAAGCGCCAGCGCCAATATAATCAAGTTAATCGATAGAGTTATCAGCGAAAGCAGCAGCGGCAGCATCGGCAGCATCGTTATTAGAATTGTAGAATGCCCGAAAATGCAGTGACCGAGTGCGGATTAACGGTAAAAGAAATAAACGGTAAAGAGGAATTGTTATTAGTGCGATTAGATGATTGCAAATATTCGAGGAATTAATAAAAAAGTATTTCTTGTGTTCTTTGTTATTACATACTAGGTTTTTGTTGAAATTTTACCAGCCTAGGAATTCTATGAAAATTGTATCTACAGAAGTGTATATCTATAAATAGTATTGGTGGCGCCATGTTAACATGTTGATGGAAAATTTAGCTAAATTATGAAGAAATACATAAATGAGCATAAATATACAAAAATGAGTGCGAAATATTTCAGAATTTTCTTTTTTGATACAAATGCATGCATGCCTGTATTATACAGGAAATATAGTTTCAGTTTGGTGCCTTCCACCTTTAATTAAACCTTTGGATGCAAATCTAACAGTACAGCCAAGCATTTAACATTCTTATGAAGATCTCTTTTAGCAATAAGCTTGACTAGATTACAGTCTGAAACATAAAGAAAAATTATGACTCCTCCATTCAAAGTAAGCGAGCAAACCTAATCGATACACCTTTTTTCATAGATTCGAACAACTTTTTTATGTTCTCGTGAAGTTTGATCTCCTCATATCCATTAGTTAGTGTTTGGCTGCAAAAGTTTGTCTGGTGATTTTTACCATGAACACAAAAATTGAGAACAAGGCTGCTTGAAATTTTCAGTTTGCAATGGAACGTAGCCGTACGGAAGCATTGAAAATGTGTTTGGGGGTCTATTTTATCAAAAACAAAAGTATTTGAATGGCAGAAAGCATTCATCAACGCTTTCTGCATACGAGGCGTCGAGACACGGTTGACGCTATAGCTGAGAATCAATCCTATATTCATCAAACTAAACATTCCTGATGACGAAGTGTGCTTTGATGAATCTGGGTTGAAAACTGTCTAACGGTCTAGCGAATGACGTTCCAATAATGAGCCAAAAACGAAAAAAACAAAAATTCGCTGAAGGCACTAAAGGCCATCCCAGTCGAGACTTATTAAAATTAAGTATATGGAAAATGGGATTAATTGTTGGTATGGTTTTATTCGGCATAGGAAGCTATTAATAAATAAAGTTTTGTGATTTTAAAAATAGCCGGGTAAATAATCCTAGTTAAGTAATATCTTATATCCCTCTAGGAGATATCATTCCAATTATATACCAATATCAGCTTAGACTAAAAATAGAGTTTAGGAAGTAATCATTTGATTGGCAATTGGCAATCTGAATTGGTAATACGCAAGAAAACATTTTTTGTTTTTGTAATTTTAACTTAAAGTGCAAAGCTTTATAGTATTGTAGCACTTTAGCTCCTACTCTTCAAAGTAACTAAAGCCTTAAAGTCTCTACAGAGAACCACTTAAAAATGTATTTAAGCACTCCCGTTGCCTTGGGGCATTTAAGCACACCATGCGTTGCACGTTGCAGCGTTTAAACCCAAAATGATTGCACACAACCAGCAAAGTGGCAAAGTGGCATAGAAGCAAATGCCATAAAACTGGCACTTTTAAGCTTTTGTAGGCCTCTCCGTTGGCCCGCATTGCAAACAAATATGATAATACGAGTGCCTAAGTATATGGCACAGGATACTAAGCTGGTGCGCTATTAAGTAATGTGTGTATTAGAAGACCTCAACATATGCATACATACATACATGCACACAAATGCTTGAGTTTGAGCAAACTGTAGACAAAGTTGACACAAACTGTTGTGGCCCTCAAAACAGACACATACAGACATCTTTTTATGTACATATACATATATTCTCGGTATGTATGTATATTTGTGACAATATTGTGTTTTCGAGTGCTTCGGCTGTTTTTGTTTTTGCCTGACTGAAAGCCATGCAATCGCATGCGATTTAGGGCTTAAAAGTGAGCGGCACACAAACGCAAAAGTCCAACGGGCGAAGCGCAAAAGTTGCTGTGCAATGCTGCCAGCCTGTGGAAGTTGCATAAACACCGAGAGTGTTGCGCTGCCCCTCTGTGGACCACAGCAACAACCACGGCTACCGGCGCATGCATATTCCATGGCAGACATGTCAATGCTGGAGCTCATAAAACAAATGAATACGTGGGTGTGAACACGTGTGTGTGTATGTGTAGGCATGTGCTTGGATGTCAACGTTTCCAACCGTTAGCTTGTTTGTGACGTCACATTTGACATACGTTGTTTTGACATGGTTCTTATTAGTCAAACGTGGCAGCGAGACGAGTGCAGAAGCCAGCAAATATACAAACACACTGACACATCGCACATGCACGCACGCACACATACATACATACTTTGGCCATATTTTGCTTTCAAGCCGCATGGATGTGCGTATAAAAGTGTGCGGTGCGCAGTCAGCGAGTCAATTCTTCTTGTCAGGGATGCCAGCAGCCGATGTTGCCATCCTAAATATGTGTACGTGTCTGAAATGTGCGAGTGTTTTGCCACAGCCGACGCCACCCACCCAGGCAGCCTAAATACTCAACTGCAGTTCAGTCCACTTTTTTTGTGATGGAGTCTGCTGTCACAGACTCTACACATCCGTAGGTAGTGGCTTTTCAAGGCATTCACACCGAATTCGTCACGGCTAGATTTGGAGCTTTACGAATTGTTTCGTTGGTGTTTCATATTTTGTTTTTTTCGCATGTGTCTGGGTTTGTGTGCGTTAAAGGGTGTCTGCACTTTTGTCATTGCCGCAATAAGTCGGCCTCAATAATCGTTGCATGAATTACTGTCTACTTTGGCAATTGGTGCAAGTGCCCCGCTTTCTAAGCTTTTAAGTGAGCGCGCTCTTGTGTGACTATAATGCCGATTATGGCGCGCTACTGTTCTTAGCTGGACATTTACTGGTTTAAAACTCATATTAAAGATTCTATAAATACTTTAATCTAGCATATTAAGTGTATTTCAAAGGACGATATTAACAACACTTTTTCGCTCAAAATCAGAACCCAAGGTATTTCTTCATGAAGAACCTCCATAATCTTGACCATGTTTTAAGCATCTAATTGGTTATTACTATACTTCAAATTGTATTTCAAAGTTTATAAGATTCAAAAGAGTTTGTGATGTATATTCAGTCCTTGAGTTACTAGCCAAAGTCATGCGATAGACTGAGATGTTGACAAAGGTCTTTCTTAAACTCAATTTCACCTCAACATGAACTATTTTGGAACGTTGAAATATAAAAGGCTGAAGCTTTACTTAAGAACTTTTGTCCAATAGTGAATTACACAAATAAATATTTTTTTTATATATATATTGAATGTATGTTTGAGAATATTCTCCGAAAATTTGAAATTGATCGGTCAAGTAGTTTCGGAGATATGCAAGCATTTTTTCATTTAGTGCCATCGGTGCCAAGACTTGGACTGCGTTTTTCTCGAAAAGCTCAAACGACAACTTTTTGTTGTTAAAAGTCAAAAATATGGTTAGTCTTTCCATCATTACTAGCAAACATAATAATAATTTTATTTGTTTTTGGATTTGAGATAATTTTAAGCAGAAAATATGCCTGAGAGTTGTTTCGGATGTCCCCCAGAAGATCGCCAATGGGATCAAGGGAATCAAAATTTTTTCAAAATGAATAGTTTTAGTGACTAGCACATGTATTTGCCTCTTAAAACGGCATTGAGCTGTAAATTTATAACACAATAATGCCAGCGTTTTAAAAAAAGAATAGAAGCCGGGCATTAAGATGAGAGCTCTATGCAAGATTAGCATAGCAATACTTTTAAAGATGACTTGATCAGCTTGGGTCAAATGTGTGGCGAGTTTATTCAACATTTAAGCCGTTATTGCTTCTAGAAAAAAATTAATAATAGCCTGAAAAAAGTGTAGTGAACAAGAACAAATCCATTGGAATGGACGAGAGATTTGTTTTCAAAGTATTTTAAGTATTACACACGGATAACCTAAAAAAATATTCTGCATTTTAATGAAAAGAAACACTTATATATAAACAGGAAAACCCTTATTGGTGGGATATTTTTCGCTAAAGCAGTATTTCAGAATCAAGCCAAATTACTTAGTTAAAAAATATTGGAAGGCATTAAAACTCCAATCAAGGGTAAAAATCAGGTATACTTTTGGCCTTAAGAATTAATTTTCATTATTGCCTATTTTGCACAGCACTTACGTTTATCCATTTTACATTCAAAATCAAAATATAGGTAGATTTTTGATTACAATAATAAAAGTTTTCCGAGTATTCGAATACCAAATTAAACCAATTTGTAGAATTCCTTAGACTAACTTAAAGTAACATCAAAATTAGCTCTTCCACAAATCCTGCACGTGATCGTACTTACCGTCACTTGATGTGGTGCCACCTTCAACCGTTTCCAGGTAATGCGCCTTACACAGCACCCGATCGTCTATCAGAGCAAATTGTTCGCCGGTGGAGAGTTGTCGTCCGCACTGATCGCACGCGAAACACGCCAAGTGGAAGACGAGGTCACGTGCGCGACGCACCCAATCCGTCGCCGAGATGCCACGACAGCACTTTGAGCATTTTGCGCCGAAGCGTCTGAAAAATAAATGACATCCGAGCAAAAATAAATATAGGTATGTAGGAGTACAAATCAAATGCCAGTGACACAGTGAAAATATTTTAAGTGGAGCCTACTTTAAGGCGTTAAGACGCGGATTAAATTCAATGCACGCCATTAAGTGCGTTTGGTGAAAAAGATAAAGTGTTTAACTTAAGCTTTAAGCAACAACGCAAAGCGCAAGTGGCTGTGCATTTGTATAACGGCAGTTACGTGTGTAGCTGTGTGGAGTTTGAGATTCAGCAAATCATGTCGCAGCATTCAAATCAGGCTGACTGATGCGCAAAGTGCGCGCACTTGTCACCGGAAGTGGCATGAGTGAGTGCGCTGGATTGCGCCTTTGTGTGTGTGTGTGTGCATATGCCTGTGTCTGTATTGACATTTTGGCTTACAATCGCACACACACACATGCTGTAATATTTTCATCGCTGTTCGCCTCGTCACACTTCTTCACTTGACACTTTTCGAAATGAGTCTGCAGTTTGCAACGCGCCGATCCGGATTCGGCAGCGCACACCTCGGCTGCCAGATACACGCGAAGGTGCGTGTGTGTGCGCTCAATCGCTTTGGCGACATCTGCATCAATGACTCGATTGTGTATCTTATAGATAAAAGTTGAGCAAAAAAATTAAAATTAAAGCAACAATATTTATGCTGTGTTATTCTTAGTTGGTCGCTTGTTTGGTGCGACTGGCACGTTTGTGGAACAACAACAACCAAAGCAACACCATTGATATGAGCAACGCAAATGACAACAACAATCAACTTAAAATTCTTAGCTTGGAAAATAAATATTTTT